>NC_073377.1:58122295-58754208 GCF_028641065.1 Leucoraja erinaceus
GGATTGATAATACTGATGGTGGTTGCGTATATACAACCATAGGGGGAGCATAAAATCCATTTCAGCTGCAACAAATTGTCGTTCAAACAGCATCTGGCTAATGGTGTGTCAAAAGACATATTTACATATCAGCTGACAATATTTTCATAGGCGAAGGCTAGACACACTGTGGGAGACACCACGTCAAGTTGGTGAAAATTTATGATAACATTGCTATAGATGTAAAACCCAAAATATCTGCCTAAAACGGTATTAAGCAGTTTGAACGCCAGGTATCAATTTGGTTGCACAAGACGGAATCACCAAGTCAACCTATGGTAATGTGCACTTTAGGAACCAGCATCATAGAGGCAGCAGTGGGCCGATGATGCCGACGACCGCTGGCAGGGGGGAATTTAGCTTGCCCTGTTTAGCTTTCCCTCCCTTCTGCCGCATCAGTCAGGGCACTTTTGCAATACAGATGGAATCTGTCTCCGAGCATATTTTTTTTTTTTAGAACGATGCCCTCTGAACCCGGCCTACATAAGCCATGGTTCCCATTTTTTTTCATCACGACATGGTTGGCGAGTCAACTATATGGATTTCCCTAGTGCGACCATGGTTGCTGAATCAAACCCAGTATCAGGCATAAGCCACCCATGCCATAAAAAACATCAAACTCCTGGGTGGTGAGGTTTTGAATAGACCTTACCAGGACTGGGATTATCCAAATAAACCATTACCACCATGTCGGTATCCCTGCGAACAGTCACCAAGAGAAACATGGGAAAAATAATACTGCCACGACGCAGGGGACAACATACCAAACTATTCAACCACTGACGTATTGGAGTCCTGGACCATCTACACCATGATGAAAAGGTGAGTTACAGTGCCGTAAATACAGCATGAGCGCGCCTTGGTCTGCTTATCTAAAACAGTAGGACAGCAGAGCAATGGAAATCCCATCCACTGAAGATAAACTTATGAAGGGCAATTATAATAATAAGCCCCCCAAAAACCCAGGTATACCCATGTATGGGGATATCGGTGTGATATTGACATATCTCAGAGAATGGCACAGCCAGATCCCTCAGTCTTGCTCAATCTATGTTAAAAACGCTCATGCTTATGGCTCGTAATACACTCACAGAGTCCAGTCACTCCATAAAACTAGACTGGATAACATGGTGATTACCCCAGACGCATCACGTTCATCATTCTAGGTCTGGTAAAAACCTAACTCGCAGGTATATGGGACTAGGCGAGATTATGTGTTCGGCACGGACTAGAAGGGTCGAGATGGCCTGTTTTTCCCGTGCTGTAATTGTTATATGGTTATATGGTTATATGGACCAGGAACACCCAATTCACTGGTGGGATTCCGGGCCTACCCACCAGAGTCCAGGTTGAGCGTGGTGACCCATCTACAACAATATATAGACACAACCCACAATCTTAGAGGGAGAGGAAAGCCTATGGGTCAACCACAGAAACCCCAAGACGGGGTAACGAGCCAAACCACTTCAAGGTGGCTCAAACAGGTACTGAAAGCTGCCGGAATAGATAATAATACATTTAAATCCCATTCCACTAGGGCAGCATTGATATCAGCGGCTCAACGAATGGACATCCCGGTGGACCACATTCACAATACGGCAGGATGGTCAAGGGAAACGACGTTCAGAACATTTTTTATTGTAAACCGTTGAGAAGCCTGATTTTATTGCAGAAAGAATATTACAAACTGCAAATATTTAATTTAAGCTCAGGGGAGCTATTTATGTTGTTATTGTTAACAAATACCTTTCTGTTTCTTGAGAAAGCAGATCCATTGGTTGATTACGATAACACTTCCTCCCTCAAAAACTTCGGCAGTGAGTGAAATAAAAACTGTTACACGGTTTGAAATCACAGACCTTTGAAATCTTCACGGAATCACTCACATGACTCCGAAGTAAAATAGTAAGATTAAACGAGTACTTACCAGTATGAAGTTTGATCTGTATTTTATGAGGAGTTACGATGAGGGATTACGTGCCCTCTGCTCCCACCCTCAATATATAGATCAAACTAATAAACTGATGTCTCACTGATCTTTACTATGTTACTTCAAATATTGTGTCTATCCTGTGATTCCACATCGCTGCTTCGAAGTATGCCGCAACTGCGCACTGGGCGGGTTCTTCACGTAATACCTCACCGTAACTCCTCATAAAATACAGATCAAACTTCATACTGGTAAGTACTTGTTTAATCTTACTATTCTTTTGAGTATTTTTTTCTAACCATTATAAATTATTTGTCGGAATCGCAAAAGGCCCAAAAGCGAACATCAATAACTTCACCAGATCTTTGTATGGTGTCTCTTTCGTGTAGATAAAAAAGGAATGTTCCTGCTATTCTTTGGAAATAATCTTTTTATTATTGTGCAAAAGCTTGTAACCCCAGCCAACAGGACATAATCATCATGGACATTTATCATCTGCAAAGAGAAATGTCAATTATGCAGCCCAAAACAGGCTGCATGGAATGGTTGCAAAATTAAAAACAGTCTATTGTACCTCGTCACTCTCAGTCAAAGTAAGATTCAGGACTTGATAAAGGGAACAAAAAAAATTAATTAATCTGTCCCGTCAAAAAAATCAGATACTCAGACAAAATAATCTTGTTAGGCTTCAAAAATTCTTTGTCTGAGGTAAGTCTTTCCCATATGTGTCCAGTTCATCACTTGGACACACCAGGCAGTCATGAAGTCATGAATTTTGTACAGTAATTACATTTTTTTAACTGTTTTCTATCCAGTCAGTTTATTCTGGTGAATTAGCTTAGAAAATTCAAATGTAATATCTAGGCTCCTCAGTTAATTAAAAAGATTTAATTTACATGCTACTTTCCTTTGGTGAAACCACAAATGTCACGTTGCTACTGACATTACAGAGGTGTTAATTATGCTAATTAAGAATATATTTCCATGCCGTCATACACTATGAATTTATTGTGGATAAATGTGAGGTTATCCACTTTGATGGCAAGAACAAGAACTGGACTTCCCCAACATCGGGAACAATCTTCCTGCATCTAGCCTGTCCAAACCCCTTAAGAATTTTGTAAGTTTCTATAAGATCCCCTCTCAATCTCCTAAATTCTAGAGAGTATAAACCAAGTCTATCCAGTCTTTCTTCATAAGACAGTCCTGACATCCCAGGAATCAGTCTGGTGAACCGTCGCTGCACTCCCTCTATGGCAATAATGTCGTTCCTCAGATTTGGAGACCAATACTCCAGGTGTGGTCGCACAAAGACCCTGTACAACTGCAGTAGAACCTCCCTGCTCCTATACTCAAATCCTTTTGCAATGAAAGCTAACATACCATTCGCTTTCTTTACTGCCTGCTGCACCTGCATGCCTACCTTCAATGACTGGTGTACCATGACACCCAGGTCTCGCTGCATCTCCCCCTTTTCCCAATCGGCCACCATTTAGATAATAGTCTGCTTTCCCGTTTTTGCCACCAAAATGGATAACCTCACATTTATCCACATTATACTGCATCTGCCAAACATTTGCCCACTCACCCAGCCTATCAAGTCACCTTGCAGCCTCCTAGCATCCTCCTCACAGCTAACACTGCCCCCCAGCTTAGTGTCATCCGCAAACTTGGAGATATTGCCTTTAATTCCCTCATCCAGATCATTAATATATATTGTAAATAGCTGGGGTCCCAGCACTGAGCCTTGCGGTACCCCACTAGTCACTGCCTGCCATTGTGAAAAGGATCCGTTTACTCCTACTCTTTGCTTCCTGTTTGCCAGCCAGTTCTCTATCCACATCAATACTGAACCCCGAATGCCTTGTGCTTTAAGTTTGTATACTAATCTCTTATGTGGGACCTTGTCGAAGGCCTTCTGGAAGTCCAGATACACCACATCCACTGTTTCTCCCCTATCCACGCTACTAGTTACATCCTCGAAAAATTTTATAAGATTCGTCAGACATGATTTACCTTTTGTAAATCCATGCTGACTTTGTCCAATGATTTCTCCACTTTCCAAATGTGCTGCTATCCCATCTTTAATAACAGACTCTAGCAGTTTCCCCACTACCGAAGTTAGACTAACTGGTCTGTAATTCCCCATTTTCTCTCTCCCTCCCTTCTTAAAAAGTGGGGTTACATTTGCTACCCGCCAATCTTCAGGAACTACTCCAGAATCTAAAGAGTTTTGAAAGATTATTACTAATGCATCCACTATTTCTGGAGCTACAGGTGCACAACCTTTTATCCGGTGTTCCAGAAACCGAAAAGCTCCGAAAACCGGCCATTTTTTCCAGATGTCGTCTGCGCACCAAAGCTCGCGTTTGGCGCCAAACCTGACCCAAAACGACCCACGGTCAACCCAGGTCTGTACTACTGTAGCGGCTGCCTCCTCCCTGGAGACCGGGAGACGCTTAAACATCTGTAAATCATTGCTTAAATATTAGTCAGTTTAGTTCGGAGGGCTTTTATGTGAAGGGGGGTGAAGGGGGTAAACTTTAATTCTTAGTCCCCTACCTGGCCGGAGAGGCGGGGAGCGGTCAATGCCTTACCGGGTCGCCGTGCGGCAAGCTCCGGAGTGCTGTGGCCGCCGACACACAACATCGCGGAGCGTCGCTGGATTTGGAGCCGCGCAGCCAGGGGTAGAGTTGCCGGGGTCGGAGCTCCGACCGGCGCCGCCCGCGGCCGGACGGAGCCCCCAGCTCCGCGGCTCCAAATCCAGCGACGCTCCGCGATGTTGGAAGAAGGCGGCCACAGCGCTCCGGAGCTTGCCGCACGGCGACCCGGTAAGGCATTGCCCGCACCCCGCTGGTGCGGAGCTGGGGCGTCCGGCCGCGGGCCGCGCGGATTTGGAGCGCCTCGCAGCCAGGGGTAGAGTTGCCGGGGTCGGAGCTACAACCGGCGCAGCCCGCGGCCGGACGGAGCCCCCAGCTCCGCGAGGTTGGGAGTCGCCGACCAGATAGGTAGGGGACTAAGAATTAAAGTTTCCCCCTTCACCCCTACACCACCACCACCACATAAAATCCCTCCAAACTAACTGACTAACATTTATGCAATGATTCTCCCGGTCTCCGGGGAGGAGGCAGCTGCTCCAGACTTTTCAAGCCGCCCGCGCTACCTACCTAATCTACGCTAAAAATCTTCCATTCTGAAATCCGAAAATGTCCGAAATCCGACAAGTGTCTGGTCCCAAGGCTTTCGGATAAAAGGTTGTGCACCTGTACTTCCTTAACTACTCTGGGATGCAGCCTATCTGTCCCTGGGGATTTATCGGCCTTTAATCCATTCAATTTACCCAACACCTCTTCCCGGCTAACCTGGATTTCACTCAATTCCTCCAACTCCTTCGACCCGCAGTCCGATGCTATTTCCAGCAAATTATTTATGTCTTCCTTAGTGAAGACGGAACCAAAGTAGTTACTCAATTGGTCCGCCATATCCTTGTTCCCCATGATCAACTCACCTGTTTCTGACTGCAAGGGACCTACATTTGTTTTAACTAATCCCTTTCTTTTCACATATCTATAAAAACTTTTGCAGTCAGTTTTTATGTTCCCTGCCAGTTTTCTTTCATAATCTATTTTCCCTTTCCTAATTAAGCCCTTTGTCCTCCTCTGCTGGTCTTTGAATTTCTCCAAGTCCTCTGGTATGCTGCTTTTTCTAGCTAATTTGTACACATCATCCTTTGCTTTGATACTATCCCTGATTTCCCTTGTTATCCATGGATGTACTACCTTCCCTGATTTATTCTTTTGCCAAACTGGTATGAACAATTTTTGTAGTTCATCCATGCAGTCTTAAATGTCTTCCATTGCATATCCACCGTCAACCCTTTTAGAATTAATTGCCAGTCAATCTTGGCCAATTCACGTCTCATACCCTCAAAGTTACCTTTCTTTAAGTTCAGAACCATTTTTTCTGAATTAACAATGTCACTCTCCATCCTAATGAAGAACTCAACCATATTATGGTCACTCTTGCCCAAGGGGGCACGTACAACAAGATTGCTAACTAACCCTTCCTCATTACTCAATACCCAGTCTAAAATAGCCTGCTCTCTCGTTGGTTCCTCTACATGTTGATTTAGATAGCTATCCCGCATACATTCCAAGAAATCCTCTTCCTCAGCACCCCTGCCAATTTGATTCACCCAATCTATATGTAGATTGAAGTCACCCATTATGACTGTTTTGCCTTTGTCGCACGCATTTCTAATTTCCTGTTTGATACCATCTCCAACTTCACTACTACTATTAGGTGGCCTGTACACAACACCCACCAGCGTTTTCTGCCCCTTAGTGTTTCGCAGCTCTACCCATACCGATTCCACATCCTCCAAATTAATGTCCTTCCTTTCCATTGCATTAATCCCCTCTCTAATCAGTAACGCTACCCCACCTCCTTTTCCTTTCTGTCTATCCCTCCTGAATATTGAATATCCCTGGATGTTCAGCTCCCAGCCTTGGTCACCCTGGAGCCATGTCTCCGTGATCCCAACTTTATCATAGTCATTCCCAACTATATCATAGTCATAGTTGGGAATGACTATGATATAGTTGGGATCACGGAGATGCTGCCTGTCCCGCTCAGTTACTGCTGTTTTTTTGTGATTATTTGAATGGTTGCAGATTAAAATAATGGGAGGTGCAACGAGACCTGGGTGTCCTTTGACATCAGTCACTGAAAGTAAGCATGCAGCTACAGCAGGCATTGAAGAAAGCAAATGGCATGTTGACCTTCCTAGTGAGAGGATTTAAGTATAGGACCGGACCTGAGGTTTTGTGTACAGTTTTGGATTCCTAATTTGAGGAAGGACATTCTTGCTATTCTGGGAGTGCAGCGTAGGTTCACCAGGTTAATTCCTGGGATGGCGGGACTGACATAAGATGAAAGAATGGATTGACTGGGCTTATATTCACTGGAATTTAGGATGAGAGGGGATCTTATAGAAACATATAAAATTCTTAAGAGATTGGACAGGCTAGATTCAAGAAAAATGGTCCCCATGTTGGGGGAGTCCAGAACCAGGGGTTACAGTTTAAGAAAAAGTGGTACGCCATTTAGGCCTGACGAAAAACTTTTTCAGCCAGATAGTTGTGAATCTGTGGAATTCTCTGCCACAGTGGAGACCAGTTCACTGGATGTGAAGTCAGTGGAGACCAATTCATTGGATGTATTCAAGAGGGATATCGCTCTTAGGGCTAATGGAATCAAGGGATATGGGGAGAAAGCAGGAACGGGGTACTGATTCCGGATGATTAGTCATGATCATATTGAATGGTGCTGGCTCGAAGGGCCAAATGGCCTACTCCTATTTCCTATGTTTCTATGATTTTATGGTTTCAGGGAATCATCTTCAAAATATATTTTTTTCTGAACTTCTTCCCTCAGGAAAGTTTGAAAAAATATTCAAGAAGCATTTATGAAATACAAACTCGCTTCTTGGGATACCAATACTATTCTTGATCCACCAAGTTCAATTATTGTTAATATGAGTGAAAATAAATGGATGTTTTTTTGTCTCCTTTAAATGCCCAGCAATTCTCACAAAATAGAAACATAGAAAATGCTTCTTACTCGGTCTTTTCTCATTAAGTGTGTACAGGATGGCAACTGATCATTATTCCGTCATGATGGCACACAATTATTTTTTTTTTTGCGTGATAATGTTAAGCAAATGAGACTTGATCATCATCCTGTCAAGGTGAATGGCACTGCGCCACAGCTTATGAAGCTGCTGCCTCACAGCCCCAGGGAGGACATTACCCCCGTGACCAAGCAGGTTCTCCCAGGTGCTCCGACTTCCTTACACATCCAAGTGAGGAGATTAAATGGCTCCTAAAAATTATCCTTAATGTAAAGTTAATCGTTAGAATCCAGGGAGTTGAGAGCAATCTGGGGGAAAATAAAGTATTGTGTTAGTGCATGAGAGGAATAGATTAGATGGACGTACAAAATCTCTTGTCCAGAGTGGGGAAATCGAGAACCCCCACTCTGGGTTAAGATGAGGGGGGAAAGGTTTTATAGGAATTTGAGGGGTATCATTTTCACACAAGGGGTGGTGGGTTAATGAAACAAGCGACCGGAGGAGGTTGTTGAGGCAAGGACTATCGCAATGTTTAAGAGGCAATTACACAGTTACATGGATAGGACAGGCCTAGATGGATCTGGGCTAAACAGGCAGGTGGAACTAATTGAAAGTGGTCAATGTGGGCAAGTTGGACCAAAGGGCCTATTTCCACACTGTATGATTCTATGACTCAATGCAGGGTTAGTGTAACCTGGCGTGTGATGGTCGGCACAAACTCAGTGGGCTGAAGGGCTTATCTCCTTGCTGCAGGCTTCCATAACCCTATGGACAAGCTTTTCCACCTCTACCTCTCTTCTCTCCTTTAAAACACTTAAAAACTTTACTCTTAATCCAAGCTTTCAATCATTTGCTCCAATATCTCTTCATGTGGCCTGATGCCACATTTTGTTTGACAACGCTCCTTTAGAGAGCATTAAGGTATTTCATAGATAGACACAAAAGGCTGGAGTAACTCTGCGGGTCTGACAGCATCTCTGGAGACAATTGAATATTTTGTTCTCAACCAGCATCTGCAGTTCCTTGTTATCACATTAAGGTACTTCATTATAGCCACTATATAAAGATGCTGTTATTTTGATCTTACTTCCAGCTGATTTCCATTTAATTTAAAGTAATTCCAATTGGAATTGTTGACTATGCTAAATATATTTTAATTGCAGCTGTTGGCAGTGATTTTACAAATTAATGCTGGCAGAATAGAGGTTTTTGTTTGCAAAGAGCACCTGATATAATAGAGGTCATCAGCTCCATAGAGTTCAGGTTATAGAATCTAGATGTCATATAATTCATATTAATCTCCATCTTTCCACTCCTACTGTGCACTTCAGAAGTTCACAGCAGTTACCCAGAATCAGAATATCCATTGCCTCAAGTAAAATAAATCCGGTGGCGCTATGGAGAACTAAGTCCAGCGCCAACCAGCTCCGTACCGAGGAAAACAAAAAACGGGAGAAAAATCGGGACCTACCTGCAGCGATCGCAATCTGAAACGGCAGCCTGCGTGACGTCATCAGGCCTGCGACTTAAGGTATGTCGCTACAACACACCCCCCCCCGTGGAACAACAAAAAAATCGGCTAAAGGAAGACCCCAGATGGAAGAGGAAGGCCCTACAGAAGCCTCGGCCTCAGTTACAACGATGGCCCAGGAAGATCCTCCAAGGAAGATTAAAGGGGGGAAAAAAGGGGAAATGGAAGATCTTAAAATCTTTCTGGCTGCTGAAATGAAGACTTGTCTGGCTGCTGAAATGAAGACTTTTAGTGAGAAATTTCAAAAATCACTAGACACCTTCAAGGTAGATTTTAGAGCAGAAATGCTCGTTACAGTTCAACAAATGTTTGAAAACTGGAAGAGGACGAGGGAGGAAGAGGTCAAAGACCAGATGGAAGTGATGGAAGCCAGACTCGTTTCGGTGGAAACAAAGGCTCAAATAGAGGTGGACCCCATTCGCCAAGAACTCGATCAACACAGAATAGCGATAACCGAGCTTGAGAAATGCGCGATGACGAGTGCAGAAACAGTAAATCAGCTCCTTACTGAAAACCAACGCCTCACAAACATGGTGAGCAAATTAAATGATAAATGTATCGATCTGGAGGGGCGTCAAAGACGAAAGAACCTAAGAATTGTAGGGGTGAAGGAAGGAAGGGAGAAGGAAATGGGTACTCGGGATTTTGTGGCAGACCTACTACATACAGTCCTAAAATTGGATCACAAACCTCTACTCGGCCGAGCCCATAGAGCGCAGCGACGTCGTACTCAAGATGATGTCCATCCAAGACAAATTATTGTAAAAGTCCTACAGGATCATGAATTTGATGAGATAATGAAGAAAAGTGTTCGGAGCGGTCAACTGTTTTTTGAAGGCGAGAGATTTAGCATCTACCGAGATTACTCGACAGAGGTCTTCAAGAAAAGAATGCTGTTCAACGAGACCAAAAGAATATTGAAGAGTGTACCGGATTTGAAATACAGCCTACTCTATCCCGCAAAGCTAAGAGTCACCTACAATTCCAATGTGTTCTTTTTTACAGAGCACGAAAAAGCACTCGAATACGCCAAGGTAGTTGGTAACGTGCCTACAGACTGAAGAACCCACACCACTCCTTAGGAGCCAAGGACTAAGATGACCATCAGATCTAAAAGGACCTTTAAAATTCGTTCAAGAACTTTATAGACACTTGGAAATCGAAAATGATGGAGGACACTGGACAAAAACTGCGATTTTTCGAGGGTTTTTCCCTCTTTTCTCTCTTTTTTGTTTTAGCTCTTTTTAGGTTACTAATCATTACTATTATATGTAAATTCATATTTAACTATATAGGTAACAACTAATACTTATTAAATATCCTTATTTCCACTAAAATTATTAACATTATTAATTCTTATAAAAGTTAATACGGTATAAGATGGATAACAATGATCAATAACTAATAGTCTTTGATAAATGAAGAAAGGAATTACATAATATAGTATATAGAAAGATATGTAAGAGGTAAATCAACCTATATGATAATTATGATTGACGGGTTTCCTTTTCTTTTTTTCGCTCTATCTTTCAATTTAAAATCATTTTGCTGTCTTGAACCTTTCTGCAGGGTTACGTGTTGACACTAGTATACATGTGGGTATGCATACATATATATATATATATACGTGTACGTAGGTAGGTGTATATATATTGTGTGGGTATAAGTATGACTAGGTAAATAAGTTTGATACTCCCAAAGAAGTTGATTGAATGTTAAATATAATTTCCCTTTTTTTTTTTTTTTTTCTTTCCTCTTCCTCGGGCACGGAGCTGGGAATTTTCCCATTTTACAAAGGCTACGGAAGTCTTTAGAATTCTAGCCACGTTAGTGTGGCTATCACTAACTACACTAATTGTAGATGTAGTTCTTTTTTCTTCACCCTACACTAACCAACCCTATCACTTTTCTTTCTTTAAATACTTCTTTAACTCAAGGTTTGAATGGAAAAACAAGACCAAGGCAAGGAGATATGATCGGAAGAATGATGTATTTGAATTTAAATTCATCTATCTGAGGTTTGGGAGCAGGGTCAGGTTCTATGTGTTGTTCCTTCTACCCGATTATAGACCACCACAAAAGCAATATGCAAGATGCTAACATGACAAGAAGGGGTCAGGGAATAACATTTTGTAGTTGGAATGTCAAGGGAATCAATGAACCAATTAAGAGAAGTAAAGTTTTGGCACACCTAAATCAAATCAAAACAGATATAATATTTCTTCAAGAGACACATCTTAAAAAGGAATCACAACACAGACTTAAAGCTAAGTGGATCGCTGAATCATATCATTCTTCTTTTTCCCACAAGTCAAGAGGAGTAGCAATAGTAATTCGTAAAGGAATTCCTTTTGCGACCTCCTCAATAATAGTGGATATGGATGGCAGATATATTATAGTGGTTGGAGAGTTAAATGGTGAAAAAGTGATCCTTCTAAATGTTTATGGGCCTAACTTCGATAACCCCACTTTTTTTTAACAAAACATTTAATAAAATTCCTGAATTTGCACAATACAAATTAATAATTGGAGGAGACTTCAATTGTACATTAGACCCATACTTAGATAGATCATCAAGGCAAAAAAAATCAACATCCAACTCAAGTGTTTTTTTAAATTCATTTATTAATACCACTAATATTAAGGATATCTGGAGAATAGAAAACCCAACCGGACGGGAATATTCATTTTATTCACCAGTACACAAAACATACTCAAGAATAGATTACTTTTTAGTTGATTCTACGTTTATTCCATTTACTTATAATTCAAAATATCATAACATTATAATCTCAGATCACGCACCGGTAACATTCATGATTAAATTAAATGGAATGTCCGAGAAACAAACATATTGGAGACTTAACCCGAAAATCTTGAACGAAAGATCATGCCAGGAATATATTATTAACCAAATTCAAATATTTTTTGAGGTAAATGACAACCCTGACACACCTGCTTCTCTTATGTGGGAGACGTTCAAAGCGTATGTTCGAGGTACATTAATCTCTGCCCAAGCATTTTATAATAAAGAAAACAGGATTAAACAAAAAGCACTGGAAAGTGAAATTAAGCAACTAGATACAGAAAACGCGAGAACGCCATCTACGTTAAAACATAATAAAATTGCTGTACTGAAATATAAATTAAATAAAATGTACTCAGAACAAGTAATAAAACTTTATCAAAAAACCAAACAATTACAGTTTGAATTTGGAGACAAACCACAAAAATTATTAGCACGCCAGCTGCGAAAAATGGAAGGGGGAAAAAATAATTCATAAAATTAGAACAGAGACAGGAGAATTATTAAAAATGCCCAAGGATATAAATGATAGATTTCTACAATACTATCATAACCTTTATTCAACTAAAACTGTAGCACAATCAGAAGGAATAGCAGATTTTTTAATAAAATGTAATTTAAAAGGTTTAGATTCAAAGGATAGAGAATTATTAGAAAGGGAAATTACGATAAAGGATATTGAGGAGTCTATTGGCTCTCTTAAAAATGGTAAGGCAGTAGGGCCAGATGGTCTAGGTTCAGAATTTTACAAGAAATTTCATGATTTGCTGTGCCCACGCTTGCAAAGACTATATGATTATATCTACACCCAACAGAAACTCCCAGATACCTTAAATGAATCTATAATAACGCTTATTCCTAAAGCTGATAAAGATCCGGAAGATCCGGGATCATACAGAGCAATTGCACTTCTGAATACAGATCAGAAAATACTAACTAAAATACTAGCACGTAGATTAAGTACAGTGATGAATAAATTAATACACCCTGACCAAACAGGCTTTATTCAGAAACGGTATTCATATTATAACCTAAGAAGATTATTTAATATTATATATACCAAGAGAATTATTAATGAAGATTTAGCAATAATCTCACTTGACGCTGAAAAAGCATTTGATCAGGTCGAATGGCCTTATTTATTTTCGGTGATGGAAAAGATGCAGCTAGGGGAGAAATTTTGCACATGGATAAAACTGCTATACACAAATCCTACGGCCAGAATACTTACCAACCAAAGACTGTCATCTAAATTCAGTCTATCTAGAGGGTGTAGACAAGGATGCCCGTTATCTCCATTACTATTTGCACTTGCAATTGAGCCACTTGCAGAAAGAATTAGGGGGCATCCGGAAATATATGGGTATAACAGTAAAGACACAGTGAATAAAATTTCTCTATATGCAGATGACGTATTAATTTACATCACAAAACCAGAAATTAGTATCCCAAACCTATTAAAACTAATAAACCAATTCGGTGCACTTTCAGGATACAGAATAAATTGGAATAAAAGTGAAATTATGCCAATAAGGGAACATAACAAACAGATAATACAACAATTCCCATTTAAAGTAGTAAATGAAAAATTTAAATATCTAGGTATCTATGTAACTAAGATATATACATCATTATTTAAAGCAAATTTCCCCCCATTATTGAATAAATTACATAAGAATATCCAATACTGGAAAACATTACCTATTTCAATGGTTGGTAAAATTAATGCCATAAAAATGATTTTTTTTACCGCAAATATTATACCTTTTTCAGACGATTCCGATATACCTGGCAAAAAAAAACTTCTTTAAAAAATTGGACTCTATTGTTAATGATTTTATCTGGGATTATAAGAATCATAGGATAAGCAAAAGACACCTGTGTAAATCAAAAAAAATAATGGAGGCTTGGTTTTACCTAACTTTTGTTTTATTACTGGGCAGTTAATATTAAAAATATGAACTTCTGGTTGGGAGAAATAGACCAGCAACCAGACTGGTTAAAACTGGAAAGGGAAGATTGTATGCCTTATGATATTGGTGCGATATAATTTGCTACGTCTAAATTAAACAAGAAAATTTATAAGGAAAACCCTATAATATTTAGTGCTATAAAAATTTGGAAACAATTAAAAAAGACATTAAAATTAGATAACTTATCTCTTTTTCTTCCAATTGTGAATAACTCATTGTTTAAGCCTTCATGTTTAGACGGGGGGTTTACACAATGGAAGAATAATGGAATTAAAAATATAGGACACCTTTACAAAGAAGGCTCTTTTTTGACATTTCAGGAGTTGCAACAGATTTATGGACTTCGAGGAAATGATTATTTCAGATATCTTCAACTCAGAGATTATGTTAAATCGAATTCTAAAAATTTTCGAAATAGAAACCCAGAGATTCTAGATGAATGTTGGAATAAGCATCCTAATACAGAAAAATTAATATCTTATATATATAATATCTTATTAGATAGTGACATTCCTTTGACGGACTTACACAGACAAGCATGGGAAAAAGAATTAAACCAGGTAATAACGAAAGACACTTGGGAAGAAAGTCTACAACACATACATCAATGTTCACTAAACGCGAGACATTCTCTAATACAATTTAAAGTAATACATAGGTTACACTACGCCAAAACAAAATTACATAAAATTTTTCAACATATCTCACCTATATGTGATAAATGTCAACATTTAGAAGCTACGTTATCGCACATGTTTACAAACTGTACAAAAATTTAAAAATTTTGGGTAAATATTTTTAGTATAATATCCAAAATAATCAACACACAACTGGAACCCAACTCAAAATTAATAATATTCGGAATATTAGAATCAAATCAAACACTTAGAATAACACAAAGAAACTTTATCGATTACAGTTTAATAACAGGAAAAAAATTAATCCTAAAATTTTGGAAAGGCCCTACGGCCCCCACAATCAAAATGTGGATTATAGAAATGACGGAGACCTTAAACATGGAAAGAATCAGATTTTCCCTGTTGGATAAACAGGAATTATTCGTTGGAACATGGTCTCCTTTTATTGATTATTTAAAGGGTCAGAACAGTTCAGCACAGGAACCTGACTAGCACCCGGACTAAAGATTGGATGAAATGCTATACTTCGAAATGTACGAACATATCTCGAATGATGTTTTTAAACTTTAACAAATTTTTCCATTCTTCTTCAACTACCTCTTTCACTCCTTTTCCTTTTTTTATTTTTTATTTTAGTTTTCTTTTTCCTTCTTCCCTCTCTCTATTTCACCTATCCCTTTAGCCCTATCTAGTTATTAAAAAAAAATGAAGAAAAATGCAAAAAGTATTGGAGACAATGTAATAATAACTGACAATATTATCAATTTAAAAATGATGTAATAATGATGTAATAGATGTAATAGATCATGTACCTATCTCCAATAATAAAAAATTAAATACAAAAAAAAAAAAAAAAAAAAAAAAAAAAAAAAAAAAAAAAAAAAAAAGAATAGAGGTTTTTGTTTGCAAAGAGCACCTGATATAATAGAGGTCATCAGCTCCATAGAGTTCAGGTTATAGAATCTAGATGTCATATAATTCATATTAATCTCCATCTTTCCACTCCTACTGTGCACTTCAGAAGTTCACAGCAGTTACCCAGAATCAGAATATCCATTGCCTCAAGTAAAATAAATCTGCATGCCTGCAATGCCAGTAACGGTGCTGGCATCATGCCATCCAGAACCTCTGCTATTAGCACTGACAGAATGCCTGGAACAATTACCATTAAATTGGGTAACTGGTTGAAATATACGAGTCGTCCTTAAATACAGGGAGAGGTGCCGGAAGACTGGAGGGTGGCAAATGCTGTGCCTCTTTTCAAGAAGGGCTGCAGGGACAATGTTGGAAACCATAGGCTGGTGAACTTCTGTAGTTGGAAAGCTACTGGAGGGTATTCTGAGGGAGAAGATATATGGGCATTTGGATGGATAAGGGCTGATTAGGGATAGTCAGCACGGTTTTGTACGTGGGAAGTCGTGTCTTACGTATCTGAGTTTTTTGAGGACGTGACCAAAAAATGTCGATGAGGGCAGAGCTGTAGATGTTGTGTATGTGGATTTCAGTAAGGCATTCGACAAGGTTCCGCATGGTAGGCTGCTCTGGAAGGTTAACATAGAAACATAGAAAATAGGTGCAGGAGTAAGCCAATCGGACCTTCGAGCCTGCACCGCCATTCAATATGATCATGGCTGATCATCCAACTCAGTACCCCATCTCGGTCCTAAAAGACTTCCCCCTTATCCTTAAACAGTGACCCCTTGTTCTGGACTTCCCCAACATCGGGAACAATCTTCCTGCATCCAGCCTGTCCAACCCCTTAAGAATTTTGTAAGTTTCTATAAGATCCCCCCTCAATCTTCTAAATTCTAGCGAGTACAAGCCAAGTCTATCCAGTCTTTCTTCATATGAAAGTCCTGACATCCCAGAAATCAGTCTGGTGAACCTTCTCTGTACTCCTTCTATGGCAAGAATGTCTTTCCTCAGATTAGGAGACCAAAACTGTACGCAATACTCCAGGTGTGGCCTCACCAAGACTCTGTACAACTGCAGTAGAACCTCCCTGCTCCTATACTCAAATCCTTTTACTATGAATGCTAACATACCATTTGCTTTCTTCACTGCCTGCTGCACCTGCATGCCTACTTTCAATGACTGGTGTACCTTGACACCCAGGTCTCGTTGCATCTCCCCTTTTCCTAATCGGCCACCACATGTTAGATCACATGGGATCCAAGGAGAGATAGCTGAATGCAAATTGGTTCCATGGAAGGAAGCAGAGGGTGATGGTGGAGGTTCCTTCTTGGACTGGAGGCCGGTGAACAGTGGTATGCCTCAGGGTTCAGTGCTGGGCCCGTTACTGTTTGTCATCTACATCAATGATTTGGATGAGAACATTCAGGGCAAGATTAGCAAGTTTGCTGATGATGCAAAAGTGAGTGGTTTTGCAGATAGTGAAGATGTTTGTGTAGATGTATAGATTGCAGCTGGATCTGGATCGATTGGCCAGGTGGGCTAAGGAATGGTTGATGGAATTTAATACGGAGAACTGTGAGGTGTTGCATTTTAGGATGTCTAACAAGGGCAGGACCTACCCAGTAAATAGTAGGCCTCTGGAGAGTGTTGTAGAGTAGAGGGATCTAGGAGTACAGATGCATGGTTCCTTGAATGTCAAGCCGCAAGTAGATATGGTGGTCAAAAAGGCTTTTGTCAGTTTGGCCTTCATCAGTCAGAGTATTGAGTACATAAGTTGGGAGGTCATGTTGCAGTTGTATAAGATGTCAGTGAGACCACATTTAGAATATTGTGTTCATAGAAACATAGAAACAGAAAATATGTGCAGGAGTAGGCCATTCGGCCCTTCGAGCCTGCACCGCCATTCAATATGATCATGGCTGATCATCCAACTCAGTATACTGTACCTGCCTTCTCTCCATACCCCCTGATCCCTTTAGCCAGAAGGGCCACATGTAACTCCCTCTTAAATATAGCCAATGAACTGGCCTCAACTACTGTTCAGGACACCATATAATAGGAAATATATTGTCAAGCTTGAAAGGATTCAGAAAAGATTTACGAGGATGTTGCCAGGTGTGAGTTATAGGGAGAGGTTGAGTATGCTGGGTCTCTATTTCTTTGAGCGCAGGAGGATGAGGGGTGATGTTATAGTGGTGTATAAAATCATGAGAGGAATTGATTAGGTAGATGTACAGTCTCTTGCCCAGAGTAGGTGAATCGAGGTCCAGAGGACATGGGTTCAACGTGAAGGGGAAAAGCTTTAAACAATAGACAATAGATAATAGAAAATAGACAACAGACAATAGGTGCAGGAGTAGGCCATTCAGCTCTTCGAACCAGCACCGCCTTTCAATGTGATCATGGTTGATCATCCCCAATCAGCACCCCGTTCCTGCGCTATCTTTAAGAGCCCTATCTAGCTCTCTCTTGAAAGTATCCAGAGAACCGGCCTCCACTGCCCTCTGAGAATTCTACAGACTCACAACTCTGGGTATAATCCGGTATAATCCGGAAGACGCAGGATCATTTCATTCCAAAAAGGAAGAAAGATTCTAAGGGGAGTAGGAGGTAACCGTGGCTGACATGAGAAGTTAGGGATAGAATAAAACTAAAAGAAAAGATGTATAACACAGCAAAGAGTAGCAAGAAGCCAGAGGATTGGGAAACTTTAATAGTACAACAGAAGGAAACAACAGAATTTAATAGTACAACAGAAGGAAACAAAACTTTAATAGTACAACAGAAGGAAACAACAGAATTTAATAGTACAACAGAAGGAAACAAAACGGACAATGCGGGCTGAAAAGATGAAGTACGAGGGGAAGCTGGCCAGGAATATAAAGAAGTACAGTATAAGCTTCTTTAGATATGTTAAGGGAAAAAGAGTAGCAAAGTCAAATGTGGGTCCCTTGAATGCAGACACGGATGAAATTATTATGGTCAACAAGGAAATGACAGAAGAGTTGAATAGGTAATTTGGATCTGTCTTCACTAAGGAAGACAAAAAATCTCCCAGATGTACTGGAGGACAGAGGATCTAAGGGTGTAGAGGAATTGAAAGAAATTTTCTGAAATCTAGACTTTCAGAAAGCCTTTGATAAGGTCCCGCACGGGAGACTGGTGACTAAAATTAGAGCACATGGTATTGGGGGTAGGGTGTTGACATGGATAGAAAATTGGTTGGCAGACCGGAAGCAAAGAGTAGGAGTGAACAGGTCCTTTTCAGAATGGCAGGCAGTGGCGAGTGGAGTGCTGCAAGGCTCGGTGTTGGGGCCGCAACTGTTTACCTTATATATTAATGATTTGATAGAGGGAATTAGGAGCAACACTAGCAAGTTTGCAGATGACACAAAGCTGGGTGGCAGAGTGAGCTGTGAAGAGGATGTTAGGAGGTTGCAGGGTGACCTGGACAGGTTGAGTGAGTGGGCAGATGCGTGGCAGATGCAGTATAATATAGATAAATGTGAGGTTATCCACTTTGGTGGCAAAAACAAGGGGACAGATTATTATCTCAAACGGGGTTAGGTTAGGTAAGGGGGAGGTGCAGCGAGACCTGGGCATCCTTGTACACCGGTCACTGAAAGTTGGCTTACAGGTACAGCAGGCAGTGAAGAAAGCTAATGGAATATTGGCCTTCATAACAAGAGGATTTCAGTATTGGAGTAAAGAGGTTCTTCTGCAGTTGTATAGGGCTCTGATGAGACCACATCTGGAGTATTGTGTACAGTTTTGGTCTCCTAATTTGAGGAAGTACATCCTTGTGATTGAGGCAGTGCAGCATAGGTTCACGAGATTGATCCCTGGGATGGCGGGACTGTCATACGAGGGAAAATTGAAAAGACTAGGCTTGTATTCACTGGAGTTTAGAAGGATGAGGGGAGATCTTATAGAAGCATGTAAAATTATAAAAGGACTGGGCAAGCTGATGCAGTAAAAATGTTTCCAATGTGGGGCGAGTCCAGAACCAGGGGCCACAGTCTTAGAATAAAGGGGAGGTCATTTAAGACTGAGGTGAGAAAAAATATTTTCACCCAGAGAATTGTGAATTAATGGAATTCCCTGCCTCAAAGGTCAGTGGAGGCCAAGTCACTGGATGGATTTAACAGAGAGCTCTAGGGGCTAGTGGAGTCAAGGGATATGAAGAGAAGTCAGACACGGGTTATTGATAGGGGACGATCAGCCATGATCACAATGAATGGCGGTGCTGGCTCGAATGGCCAAATGGCCTCCTACTGCACCAATTTTCTATGTTTCTATGATTCTATGTAACTCTCTGTGAGTAAAGGTGTTTCCTCATCTCCCTTTTAAATTGCTTACCCCTTATACTTAAACTGTGGCCCCTGGTTCTGGACTACACCAACATCGGGAACCTGTTTCCTGCCTCTAGCGTGTCCAAACCCTTAACAATCCTATATGTTTCAATAAGATTCCCTCGCATCCTTCTAAACTCCAGAGTGTACAAGCCCAGCCGCTCCATTCTCTCAGCATATGACAGTCCCGCCATCCCGGTAATTAACCTTGTAAACCTTATGCTGCACTCCCTCAAGAGCAAGAATGTCCTTCCTCAAATTAGGGGACCAAAACTGCACACAATACTCCAGGTGTGGTCTCAGTAAGGCTCTGTACAACTGCAGAAGGACCTATTTGCCCCTATACTCAACTCAACTATACTCTTGTTATAAAGGCCAACTTGCCATTCTCTTTCGTCATTGCCTGCTGTACCTGCATGCTTACTTTCATAGACTGATGAATAACAACCCCCAGATCCCGTTGTACCCTGTTTTTGACACCAAAGTGGATAATCTCACATTTATCCACATTAAACTTCATCTGCCATGCATCTGCCCACTCCCCAACCTGTCCAAGTCACCGTGCATTCTCATAGCATCCTCCTCACAGTTCACACTGCCACCCAGCTTTGTGTCGTCTGCAAATTTGCTGATGGTACTTTGAATCACTTCATCCAAATCATTGATGTATATTGTAAATAGCTGCTGTGCTAGCACCGAGCCTTGCTACCCCACTAGCCATTCTGAAAGGAATAGGAATAGTTAATAGGATTCTGAGGGGTAAATTTTTCACATAAATGGTGGTGTATGTATGGAACAAGCTGCCAGAGGAGGTGGTTGAGGCTGGAACTATCCCAGCATTTAAGAAACAGTTAGACAGGTACATAGATAGGACAGGTCTGGAGGGATATGGACCAAGCGCAGGCAGGTGGGACTAGTGTAGCTGAGATATGTTGGCAGGTGTGGGCAAGTTGGGCCGAAGGGCCTGTTTCAACACTGTATCACTCTATGACTCTAACTACCACCCAAGATCTCGCCCCATCATACAATAACAGTCTATAACCTATAAATTTAGTACTAACAGCTCACCCATCATAGCCATATGAGAATGAACCCGAATTTCTTTCATGTTTTTTACACACGTTACCAGGCTTTTCCACTCAACTGACATTGGAAATTGATCTAAGAAAATAGTTCTTTCAAAATGCCAATGAATCACAAGGGATTGAATAACCTCCTGCTGTGCTGTATAAATCTATCACCCTACTAATTGCTATTTGCAGCCAGGATTAATTTTCCACCCACAGATCCACATTACAATTGATCACAGTACCTGTACTCCTTTCCAAAGCTGAATTTTGTGTTCAAAATAACATTAATTCAAGCACATATTCAGTTGCCAGTGCATACACTTGTTAGTCAACATGCAATAACATTTAACATTATATTTTATGTACAAATCACAAGTTAATATTATACAATCTGTAATACTTCCTTATCTTATTTTCTTTTTCAGTGAATTAATTTGCATTGCCTCAAAGTTAACATCAGAAGCTAAACATGATGCACAGCCTCATCTCTGCCTTCAGCTCTGTATCCTGTCATACTTGGGTTTTGCAAAGACTATCATGCTTACAAACTGTTGCCTCTTGGAAGCAATCCAACGATTCAATGATACTTTATTGTCACATGTAGCTAAATGCAGTGCATGTGAATAGATAACATTTTCCTTGTTACATCCTCAAAAAATTCCAGAAGATTAATCAAGCATGATTTCTCCTTCATAAATCCATGCTGACTCGGACCGATCCGGTTACTGCTATCCAAATGTGCCGTTATTTCAACTATTATAATTGACTGCAGCATCTTCCCCACCACCTATGTCAGGCTAACTGGTCTATAATTCCCTGTTTTCTCTCTCCCGCCTTTCTTAAAAGGTGGGATAACATTAGCTACCCTCCAAATTCTTCGCTGTTGCATACAACATCAAAAAACTCAGACCTCACCTAGACAGTGCCCAAAGAGTCATCACATTTCTGGCACCAACAAAGTTACAAAAAGTTAATTGAACAGTCTTATCTTCTCGCAGTGGTGAACAAGGCGCACTGTGCACTTGGTTGCAAGCATCCCGCTGGGTCCGCCATCATTCTCAGCGGCTCTCCCCTGCCAGATCCCCCTTCATTCTAGCTGACCCCCCATCGAGTCCCCTTTTGTAGGTATGTTACAAAACTTACCTTCAGCGGTGCTGCAGTTCTTTCACTGGCCGTGTGCGCGAATTTGGCGCCTTTGAGAGGGGGGCGGGTTTAAAATGCTGTTTTTCACCAGCCTGTTCAAATCGATCTTTGTCAGGCTGTTTAATTGCTAAAGAAAAATAACTCCATCTGCCGTTTTATTAAGTTTATTAAAATTAGAGCTGGATATTTTAATAGCAGAAGTAAAATTAAAATCGCCTTCTAAAGCTGTCAACGCCGACAACAGATCTCACGTAGGGGACAAAGCAAGGTACACTGTTTATTTTTTCATATAAATGTGCTTCTTAGCATTCCTTTCATCAAACTTTCACGTTGCGAAGATGTGATTATGTAAATGTACGAACCGGCGGTATTTTTCCTGCCGCTATGGAGTTTAAATTCACTGCAAACGCAACCTTCCAATTGATCGCTTTCCACAAAATCCCACTCGCAAGATGATTTAATAGGCCATTAATTTACGGGATTTAAACACTAAATTCCTTCCATTTGGCCTATAAATTTATGACAAAGATTTGAAAATCATGTTATATTGTGAATTATTGTGTGAATGTTATTTGGATACTTAGGCTATGTAAAAAGTGTTAACCTTTTCTTAAGAAATCGATAGATGTTTAGATCTAGTAATTGAATTTTGTAATTAGCTACAATTAGGTAATTAACTCATTTTACTTCGTAGTCACGTGAGTGACTATGTGAAGAACCCATCCAGTACGCATGCGTGACATGAGCATTCACGCAGTGCAACAGCAATGAACGGGAGTACAGGCACTCCCGCTATAAGCTTAAAAATGCAAACCGTCAGGTAAGTACTTACTCTGAGGTCGTAATTGGAAAACTTTGTTCTGCTTTGTGCACTCCAGATCGAGAAAAACTGGAAAATGAGCAAAGCACGACAAGGAAAAAAGACTGCTCCCCATTCTACTCCAACAGAACAGGAGCGTTCCATCAGTGGGAGGCGAGAGGCGGCACCTGGACCGCACACGCTGCAGTCCACAATCATTGATACCGAGTCGAGCCCAGTACCACTATCAGAATCAGAATCAGAATCAATTTATTTGTCATTTGGACCCCTGGAGGTCCAAACAAAATGCCGTTTCTGCAGCCATACATAACACACAAATAGACCCCAGACACAACATAATTACATTTAACATAAACATCCATCACATAACTGTGATGGAGGCCAAATAAACGTATCTCTCCACTGCACTCTCCCCCCCCCGATGTCAGAGTCAAAGTCATAGCCCCCGGCTGGCGATGGCGATTGTCCCGCGGCCATTAAAGCCACGCCGGGTGATGCAAGGTCGCACACCGGGTCTTGGTGTTGGAGCCCCCGGTGTGCGCTCGCAGAGTCCGCGGCCATTCCAGCCGCGCGGGGCAGCGGTGCTAGGCCCCGCTCCAGGAGCTCTTCGACCCCGCAACTCGGGCGGGAGAAGTCGCCGCCGCAGAAGCCCCGAAAAGCGGTCTCCCCCCAGGGAGCCGTGGGCTCGGCGCCCTCGTCCACAGACCTGTAGAGAGCCTCCGACTCTCCGCGCAGCAGCAGCAGCAGCAGCAGCAACAGCATCAGCATCAGCAGCAGCAGCGCTCCTCCACCGCTCCACCACCGCTCCGGACTCAGCCAGCTCCGCGACGGTGAGGTGAGTCGACACCCGAGTCCCCGGTCTCTTCCTGTTGGAGGCCGTTCCTCGTTACGGCCTCAACGACGGCTGAGACCCGACGAGAAAAGGTCGGGTCTCAGTGCAGGGAGAGATTCAAAAAGTTTCCCCCCCCCTCCCACCCCCACCCCACCCCCCCACACACACACCCCAACATAAAATAACAAAAACTACACAGAAACACAGACAAAAAATAATAAAAACGCGGACAGGCTGCAGAGGCCGCTGCTGGCCAGAGCCGCGCCGCCTACCAGCTGCCGTATAGGGTGCGCGCCGCCTACCTACTAGCGCAGCCTGACCAACAGCAGCGGACTGGAGGCAAATCAAAACGGAAAACTAACCGGCCGGTAATCTCTGCTGACTACGTCGAGGAAGACTCTCTGCCTGAGAGCAGCAGAGGTAGCCGCCTGAGCCGCATGGAAAGGCTCATGGCGCAAATGCTCCAGCGAGACTTGCTTCGGGAGCTGGAGCAGTCTCGCCAAAGGAGTTCAGGCACTCCCGCACCAGTGCCTTACAATGCACTGCCCATCGCTTCCCCCTCAGCCGAGGGCAGCTTTGGCGACCAGGACTGGGCTGGTCAGTAACAGGGGTCACTGGCCAAAGATGTCGGGAGTACGCACGGGGTACAGAACCAGGAAGAGCTGCTGGGTGTGGTGAATCACTACGTGGCTACACCACGAGCAGGGTGGCCGTTGCAGCCAAAACTGGTGGCCAGCATTGACTACCTGTCCTTCAAACCCCTACAAGAACAGGTAGTCAATGAGGCACTAGAACTATACTCGCCTCCGAAGAACTGCATTTCGCTCAACATACCGCCGCCAACAGCCAAATCTGGGGGTACGTTGGGCAGAGTATCCGAAACCAGGAACTAACATTGCAGCGCATCCTCAAGCTCCTGACATCAGCCATAACATCCTATGCTTGTTCCGTGGATGGGGTGGACATGACCACCAACCAGCAAGACACTCTGGCTCTGCTGTGTAACACCCAATACGAAATAAACAACCTCCGTAAGGAGATAATAATACCTGCCTTCAATCCCAAATTTGCAGGACTGTGCAAAACACCGGCCTCAGAGCCACAGATCCTGCTATTTGGTAAGGACTTGTCAAAACAAGTAAAATACCTAAAGGAAGAACCCAAAGCATTTGGCCTCATGAGGGCAGGCCCCGGAATGAGCAGACCCACACAACCCAGACGGCAGTACCCCACCGCGTCCACCAGTCAACGTCAAATTCATGGTACTGGTGAAAGCTCGGGGTCCGCATACCATCCCCAAAAGCCTTTTTTAGGCCAGGGCCCAGAGCGGACCCCATGGAAAATGCGCCACCCCCAACCAGCAGTACATCCAGCAGCACGACGACGGATGAAGAAACCGAAGAAAGGAACACTCCCAGACCTTTCCCAGTAGCCCAGACCTATTGACTCACCCGGTATCAGGCATAAGTCATCCATGCCATGACAAAATTAACCTACTGGGTTGCAGATTATGAAAACACCACTGCTGGGCCTGGGATTGTCTGACAGGACCATCAACACTATGACAGCGTCCCACCGTATGTCCACCAGGAAACAATACCTATCGAGCATCAGGAAATGGGAAAGATACTGCTCGAATACTGGGACAACATACTCATCTACAACCATAACCAATGTACTGGAGTTCCTGGCCGGCCTTCACCATAATGAAGGACTGAGCCACAGCACCATCAATACTGCCAGAAGTGCTCTGTCAGCCTACTTAAAACAGGCACCAGGACAACAGGCCATAGGGTCTCACCCACTGGTAATCAAACTCATGAGCGGCATATTCAACTCCAACCCCCCTAGACCTCGGTACACCCAAATCTGGGATGTCAGTGTGGTCCTGACATACCTAAGGGGATGGTCACTAGTCAGGTCTCTCACCCTGGAACAACTAACCCTGAAAACGTTCATGCTGATGGCAGTAGTCTCAGCACAAAGAGTCCAGTTCCCCCACTTACTGCGACTGGACAACATGGTTATAACACCAGACCGTGTCTCATTCACCATTCAGGAGCAGGCCAGGAACTTCAGGCCTAGTTATGGATTTCCGGGCATACCCACCTGACCCACGGCTATGTGTCATGACTCACTTACTCACTTACATCAACACAACAAGAGATCCCTGAGGGAGAGAAAAAGCCTTATGGGTCAGCCACAAGAAACCTCATGGTCGGGTGTCGCCAAACTATCTCATGATGGCTCAAGCAGGTACTGGGAGCTGCTGGAGTTGATACTGACCACTATATACATCTCACTCCACCAGGGCAGCATCCACATTGGCGGCTAAGAGGATGGACGTGCCATTGGACCATATCCTGGCTACAGCAGGGTGGTCCATGGAGAAAACGTTCCAAACGTTCTACAATAAGTCACTAGCAGAACCTGTATTGTTTGCAGAAAGAGTTTTAGAATCTGCAAATATATAATTTAAGCCCGGGGAGCATTTTTATTTTTGTTATTGTTAAATAAATACCATTATTGTTTTACAAACAGATTCATGGTTGATTACGATAACATACTTCCTCCCTTGAATGACTTCGACAGCGAGTGAAGTATGAACTGTTACATGGTTTGAAATCACAGAGCTTTAAAATCTTCACGTAGTCACTTACGTGACCCTGAAGTAAAATAGTAAGATTAAACGAGAATTTACCAGTTTGAAGTTTGATCTGTATTTTATGAGGAGTTACGATGAGGGATTACGTGCCCTCCGCTCCCACCCTCAATTATAGAGATTAACTGGTAACTTAGTTCTCCTTTTCTTTACTATGTTTATTTCAATTATTGTGTTTCCTGTGATTCCACCCGCTGCTTTGAAGTATGTCGCGCATGCGTGCTGGACGGGTTCTTCACGTAATCCCTCATCGTAACTCCTCATAAAATACAGATCAAACTTCAAACTGGTAAGTTCTCGATTAATCTTATTATTATTTACTTTAATGTCAGGTCATCCAAGTAAGATTGCTTCATGTTTGTTTCAGAATGCTTCAATCTATAATAACTGAAATTTTCGTTATGGGCTTTTGACTGTCCTTGATCACAGCTTTTCAGTTAAGTTAATGGAAAAGCAATAGGGAACAAGATGCTGATCTCAGAGTATGAAAATGGCCATAACTGTTTTAAATACTGAAGATATGAAAGTGAAGTAGGTGTCAAATTAAACTTATTTTTATGCTTTATCTGATGGAATAAATTGCAGACTTGATTTTTAAAATCTCAAAATTTTGTAACATTGCTACCTTTTGCTCGTTGGCGGACCCCCGCCACGTCCACCCTTCTTTCTCCAAAAGCAGGTTAGGTGTGCCATAGCAAAGATCCCGCACAAAGGAATGTTGTAGTAAAAATTATTTTAAAAATTATAAATATTTAGTGTTGATGAATCATCGTTTTGCTTTGTTTTACCAAAAGATAGGGAATTTTTTTACTGAGAACTTTGAGATTTTCTGGAGCTTCAATTCACTTCCAAATATAAAAGTAGATTATATTTTTGTAAAATACTGCAGATGCTGGAAATCTACAATAAAAACTAAAGATGCTGGAAGCAACTTTTAAAGCAGTTTCTGCAGAACAAGATACAAAGTTAGGTTTCAGCTACACAATCCTTCAACAGGACTAACAACAACAATTTACATTTACATAGTAAAATGAAAACTGGAAATATTTAGTGGGCAGGAATCATTTGGATGAAGTGATATCAAGTTGAAATGTTTATCCTGGTTCTTTTCCCATTGATCCTGCCTGCCATATTCAATATTTCCAAAATGTTCTACTTCTATTTTTGATTTCCAGCATCATTTTTGTTTTTATATTTACAGTGCATGTCATTTCTTCAGCATAGTACAGCATCCCAATATGCTTTTAAAGAGTCATCTGAGAGAATTTGAAGTGAAGGTGTGTAAGAAGATATTAGGAAAATATCCACAAATTTGATCAAAGAAGGCAGGATGTAAGCTGTGCTTCAGAAAGGACAGAGATGTACAAAGCCAGGATAGTTGAGTGATCTTATGAGGGCAGTAAGGATATAGGGTCTGGACAACGACCTCTCTGTCAATTATGATGATGGCTCACTCAACATCAATGGTGCTGAAGTGAATGTGGTCAAAAGTTCCAAATTCCTAGGCACAAATATCCCCAACAATTTATCCTGGACCAATTACATTGATGCTATGGCCAATAAACCATATCAAAGCCACCACTTCCCCCATTTTGGTGTCTCTCCAACAACTCTGATCAAATTCAGCAGACTTATTCAGCAAATTCAGCAAAGTATCCGATCAGGATGCATCACAGGCAACAAGTCTTCCCAAGACGACAGGAAATTGGAGAAATTGTAGATGTATGCTAGGCTATCGAACAAACCAGCCTCCTCACCATTGATTCCACCCATACCTTACATTGCCTTCGTTCAGCAGCAAATATTACCAAGAACATTTTTCCCCATGGTCATTCCCTCTTCTCCCCTCTTCCATCCAGCAGAACATACAAAGGCCAGGAAGCACATACCACCAGATTCAGGAACAGCTAATTTCACAGGTCCCAATCTTAAACAGCTAATTTGCGGGGGGGGGGGGGGGGGGGGGGGGTGGGTTGGGGGGGGGGGGGGGGGGGGGGGGGGGGGGGGGGGGGGGGGGGGGGGGGGGGGGGGGGGGGGGGGGGGGGGGGGGCGGGGGGGGGGGGGGGGGGGGGGGGGGGGGGGGGGGGGGGGTGGGGGGGGGGGGGGGGGGGGGGGGGGGGGGGGGGGGGGGGGGGGGGGGGGGGGGGGGGGGGGGGGGGGGGGGGGGGGGGGGGGGGGGGGGGGGGGGGGGGGGGGGGTGGGGGGGGGGGGGGGGGGGGGGGGGGGGGGGGGGGGGGGGGGGGGGGGGGGGGGGGGTGGGGGGGGGGGGGGGGGGGGGGGGGGTGGGGGGGGGGGGGGGGGGGGGGGGGGGGGGGGGGGGGGGGGGGGGGGGGGGGGGGGGGGGGGGGGGGGGGGGGGGGGGGGGGGTGGGGGGGGGGGGGGTGGGCCGGGAGGGTGGGGGGGGGGGGGGGGGGGTGGTTGAAAAAACAAAAGGAAGAGAAAGGCGGGGGGGGGGGGGGGGGGTAGCATTAGTCGGTTAAATGAAACTACTATCGATTGTCTGACTAGGGTGTAGTCCCAATCTTCCAACCAACTTCATTGAGGACTTTGGATTTTTCTTCATTATTGAAATACTACGATTCTGCAACATTCTAGTCTGCACCATGGTATTTTTCTCTTTATACTATCTGGTGTACTTGTATATGGCTTGATTGTACTCATCTGTTGCCTGATGTGACTGGATAGCATGCAAACAAAGCGTTTAATTATACCTCGGTACACATGATGACAATAAAGCAACACCAATAACAATGAGAATTTGGACAGAGATAGATGCTTGGCGGAATCCTGCTGTATTCACTGAGAAAACTAAAGTATATGAAGTGCTTTGGGAGGTTGATTATGGAACACATTAAATCCAGTCTACCTAGCAATCTTGATCCACTGCAGTTTGCCTTACCATCACAACAGGTCCACAGCCGATGCCATCTCCCTGGCCTTACATTCATCCCTGGAACACCTGGATAAGAAAGACACCTAGGTCAGATGCCCATTCAAAGACAACAGCTCTGCTTTCAATACAATACAATACGGTTTTATTCGTCACATTACATAAAGTACAAGTGAAATGAATTTGCCAGCAGAGGTACGATGATAAAGAACACACAAACAGACAAAAGATTTAACACAAACATCCACCGCAGCATTCATCACTGTGGTGGAAGGCACAAAATGTGGCCAGTCCTCCTCCATTTTCAATACCATTATCACAACCAATCACATCTCCAAACTTGTGGATCCTGGAGTCATCACCCCCCTCTGCAACTGGATCCTCGACTTCCTGACCGATAGATGAATGAGGATAGGTGATTCTATGATCATCCTCTATAATAATCCTCAACACTGGTGCCCTGCAATGATGCATTCTCAGCACCCTCCTATACTCTGTAGACACTCTTGACTGTGCAAACAAATACCAGTCCAACCATTCACAGATGACACCACCATATGGGGCCAGATATCAAATAATGATGAGACTGGGTGGAAGAAGGATATTGAAATCCTGACATCAACCTGGTGTCAAGACAACCTCTCTACCAATGTCAATAAGGCAAGGGAGGTTCTGGCACACACAGTAACATTGGTTGTGTCGAAGTCGAGATTGTCAACAGCTTCAAGTTCTTAGGAATAAATATCACCAGCAATTTGTGCTGGACCAGCCACATCAAAGATACGGCCAAGAAACCCCTCCAATACTTCTACTTCTTGAGAGGATGTAGGAGGTTGGTTGTCCCATCAACCTTCAAGAACTCTGCAGATGCGCCATTGAAAACATTTTATTGAGATGCATCATAGCATGGTTTTGCAACAACTCCACCCAAGACTGCAAGAAATTGCAGAAAGTGTGTGGACGTGACTGAGCATCACGTAAAGCAACCTCCTTTCCAGTGACTCCATCTGCATTTCACGTAGCTTCAGCGAGGCCACCAGCTTAATCAGGGACCAGGCTCACCCTAGTCACTCCCTCGTCTCCGCTCTCCCATCAGGCAAGAGGTACAGAAGTGTGATAACGCATACCTCCAGATTTAGGGACAATTTATTCCCAGCTGTTATCAGACAACTGAACAGCCCTATCACTAGCTAGAGTGTGGGGCTACATTATTGCGAGAGACAATGTGGAGTCTCTCCTTGTATCCAGTCCAGCCGTGTTTTCAGTCTTAGCAAAGATCAGCTATTTGCGAATATTAAGCAGCTATAAAGAACTAAATTAAATTACTCCTGGGCAATGCAACCTATCCGCAAAGCTCCCCTTTATTATGGCTGAGGGAACATGAGCTACCTCCCAAGGTTATCTCAGACTGTGATTTAGATTTAATTTTTATGACCAGGTTTGCATCAATATGAGGCCAAAATGAATTTTGAATAAATACAAACTGTAAACTATAATTTGCCTTTTAATTGCTGCAACCAATTTACCAGCTTGGAATGAATTCACAAGTGCAGGGCCATTTTAAACAGATTGAATTGTCATAATGTTTTAATGAATGCTGTCAACCTTGCCTCCTGCTTATATTGCCAGGGTGATTCAATGAATTTCCTTTCTATAAGTCTTCTGTGGAAGCAGAATTGGTAATCCATTTCTACACCGAGTACATATGCTCGTTTGCACAAGTGCAGATGGTCTAAATTAATCCAACCACATTTCTGTGAGAGCAAAGAATGATTTGCATATAAAATTAGCTTTTTATTTGAACAATATTATTTTATAATCATAAAACTCTGTCTCCCAGACATTTTCTCTTCCTCCAAATTAAAATAAACACAGCACTAAATGTCATTTTCAAAATGACAGTTTATTCTCGATTCTGCAGTTGAGCAATGCAGGATGGATTTCAAACAAGGATTTGAGTATTTATTATTCATTAAATGTTATATTTGTAAAACTCATTAGAGAGATATTCATTTGAAAGAAAACAAAAAGAAAAGTGGGAAATTCCATTTAAATGGAATGGTGCTTTCAGAATTTTAATGAAATCATCTACATTGCAAGCTGTTACAATAAAAAAAACACATCTGTTGGATATCATGCAGAAGGATGGCAGTGCTGGATTCAATTATTATTATATTCTATATACAGCAATAGAGGATTGATTTGAAGGAAGATCATGGATCGATGAAGAGTAAATCATTCTCTAGATGTGGATAACAGGCATGGTACCAAATATTGAAAGGTCATTTCGAGCAAGATTTAAAAGTACTGCATTTGTCAGGTTAGCTTGACAATAAATCTCCATTATTACGTTACCACAAAAATAAATTAACTTCCATCAGCTGGTACTGGACTTCAGTTTCAGAATATTTCTAGATTTTTCAACTGGCTTTCCCTTTCTTTGTAGCTACGTGATATTTGCCAGCTGCACAGTAAAGGACAGATGTTTTCAGTGAAGAATTGACAAATATTTTACATATTAGAAAAAAATCATCTATCATGATCGCAGAAAGTCACATCTAAGCTATACCTTACAATTGTTACAAATAATGAAATATCGAAAAACAATTTTGAATATAAGGTTGAACATACAGCACTGATTACCCTGCATGCTTTCTACAAAACGCAGTTCAGATCCACTCAGAGGGTACTTCAACAGTATCTCCCAAATCTGTGACCTCAATCACCCAGCAGAACAAAGAGAGCAAAATAAAGGATGCTGCCCCCTGCAGTTCCTCATCTTCCCGACTTGGAAATATATCCAAATTTCATCCATGGCACTGGGTTTAAATCCAGTCTCTGTCCCACAGCATTGCTGAGTATCTGCAACAGATGGTCTGCAGCAATTCAAGAAGATGGCTCACCACCAACATTGCAGGGCAATGAGTTGCATTGCGTTGCTTTGCGTCTCGTTGCGTCTCGTTGCATCGTGTCGCATTGCTTTGCGTTGCATTCAGTTCAGTTTATTGTCACGTGTACCAAGGTACAGTGAAAACCTTTTTTGTAGCGTGATAACCCATCAGCGGAAAGAATATACATGATTACTATTGAGCCGTTCATAGTGTACAGATACAGGATGAAGGCAATATCATTCAATGCAAGATAAACTTCAGTTAAGTCCAATTAAAGATAGTCCAAAGGTCCACAATTACATCAATGGTAGCTCAGGACCACTCTCTAATTGTAGATAGGATGGTTCAGTTGCCTGATAACAGCTGGGAAGATACTGTCCCTGAATCTAGAGGTGTGCATTTTCACACTCCTGTACCAGTTGCTTTCCATGGGTTCACCCTCAGGAAGGCCGATCTCACTTCTGCAACAGTGGGCCCGAGAGGAGGCACACTTGTGTCTGATGAGACTTATGTCGTCACCCCATTGGCCTTCTGTTCAAAGCGAGCATAGAATGTATTAAGGGCATAGAAATCATTAATTTAGGATGGACAATAAATGTTGCCAATGTCCCCCCAATAAATGCAAAAAAAAAGTAAATGGCTAGGTGATCTGATTTTAATGCTAGCAAAATCATAACTGCTGGCCTGGACACTAAAGATGGTGCTTTAATTTAACATATCACCTGAAAGCTAGTAGCTCCAATAGTGCAACATCGCTCAGTCCTTTTCTTCTGCAAAAAAACTATGTTGTGTGCTCAGATTATGATGTGAACTCACAAACAGCTAAATCAAAGGCATGTTCTATTTAGCGAGCCAAAGCTGTATTTGGCTACATGTCAATTTTCACAAATTGTTGTGTTACTAGCAACCACATATCTTCCACTAACAACTATTGTCATCTATTAATTCAGGATACTCATTGCGACTGGGGTTACCGAAACATTTGATTAATTAAAAAATAACATCATTCTCGTTCAAGAAATAAAATAATTTACCAGAACTTGATCAAGCAAGCTGATTCAGTGCGATGCTTACAGTATGTGGGAGGTCAAGGATACCACTGGTGCCTCTGGCTGCTGCAAATGTGAGAAGTGCATCCAGGTACAACTCCTGAAGGACCATGTTGGGGAACTGGAGAAGCAAGTGGATGACCTCAGGTTCGTCCGACAAACTGAGTCATTCCTCGACAAGTCCTACAGTAAGATTGTTACACCTAAGGTACTGGAAGAGAGAAGGTGAGTGACAGTGAGAAAGGGAGGGAAACATGAAATGCAAAGGTACCCGGGTGTTGTACCTCTTGTGAACAGGTTCACCCACTTAGAAGCTGTCAGGACAGAAGGCGTTAGCACACTGAGCGGCGGACTGGCTTGCGAAGCAAAAAGGGCTGTTGAGCCAAAACCAAAGAGGCCAACGTCAGGCAATGCCATTGTAGTTGAAGACTCCATTGTGAGAGGTACGGACAGGGGTTTCTGCAGGAACAGATGGGATTTGAGGATGGTGTGCTGCCTTCCTGGTGCCAGGATCCAGGATGTCATGGACAGAGTGCAGAAAATCCTCAAGGGCGAAGGTGAACAGCCGGAAGTGGTAGTGCATGTCAGCACAAACGATGTCGGAAAGAAGGGGATGAATATTCTGCAACGTGACTTTAGAGACCTCGGAAAAATGCTGAAAAGCAGGATCACCAGGGTTGTTATCTCCAATTTGCTTCCAGTTCCTCGTGCTGGCGAGAGCAGGAACAGGGAGATATGGGACCTGAATGTGTAACTGAGGAACTGGTGCAGGGGACAGGGTTTTAGATTCTTAGATCACTGGAATCTGTTTTGGAGTAAGGGGGAACTGTACAAAAGGGACGGATTGCATCTTAACAGATGGACCAGCATTCTGGCAGGCAGGTTTGCCACTGCTACACGGGTGTTTTTATGACCCCAGAATTAACGGGAAAGGAAGCTCACAAAGGGATAGGAGAGTATGGCCAAGTGTAATAGGGATCGATGTGAAAGGTGAGATGCGAAAGGAATTAAAAGTATTGTATATGAATGCATGAAGTATAAGAAGTAAAGTAGATGAGTTTGAGGCTCAGTTAGAGGTTGGTAGATATGACATTGTGGGGATTACTGAGACGTGGCTGCAGGAGGATCGGGCCTAGGAACTTAATATTCAGGGTCATACATCCTATAGAAATGACAGGCAGGTGGGTAGAGGAGGGGGGATTAGCTCTGCTGGTGAGGGATGGAATTCAGTCCCTTGCGAGGGAAGACATAGGGGCTGACAAGGTAGAGTTACTGTGGATTGAGTTGAGGAATTGTAAAGGCAAGAAGACACTAATTGGTGTTATCTACAGACCCCCAAATAGTAGCCCGGATGTAGGGTGTAAGTTGCAGCAGGAGTTAAAACTGACATGTAACAAAGGTAATGCCACTGTGGTGATGGGGGATTTCAATATGCAGGTAGACAGGCAAAATCAGGTTGGTTCAGGACCCCAAGAAAGAGAGTTTGTAGAATGCCTCCGAGATGGATTCTTAGAGCAGTTTGTAATGGAACCGACCAGAGAAAAGGCAATTCTGGATTTAGTGTTGTCCAATGAACCAGATATGATAAGAGAACGTGAGGTAAAGGAACTGTTTGGAGGTAGTGATCATAATATGATTAGTTTTAATCTGCAATTTGAGAAGGAGAAGATTAAATCGGAAGTGTCAGCGATGCAGTTGAACAAAGGGGTCTATGAAGGCATGAGAGGGGAGCAGGCCAAGGTGACTGGAAAGGGATCCTAGCAGGAATGACATGGAACAGCAATGGCAGGAATTTCTTGGCATAATCCGGAAGACGCAGGATCATTTCATTCCAAAAAGGAAGAAAGATTCAAAGGGGAGTAGGAGGCAACCGTGGCTGACAAGAAAAGTTAGGGATAAAATAAAATAAAAAGAAAAGATGTATATATAACACAGCAAATAGTAGCTGGAAGTCAGAGGATTGGGAAATGTTCATAGGACAACAGAAGGAAACAAAACGGGCAATATGGGGTGAAAAGATGAAGTACGAAGGGAAGCTGGCCAGGAATATAAAGAAGGACAGTAAAAGCTTCTTTAGATATGTTAAGGGAAAAAGAGTAGTAAAGTCAAATGTGGGTCCCTTGAAGGCAGACACGGGTGAAATTATTATGGGTAACAAGGAAATGGTAGAAGAGTTGAATAGGTACTTCGGATCTGTCTTCACTAAGGAAGACACAAAACAATCTCTCAGATGTACTGGAGGACAGAGGATCTAAGGGGGTAGTGGAACTGAAATAAATTTCCATTAGGCGAGAAATAGTATTGAGTAGGCTAATGGGACTGAAGGATGATAAATCCCCTGGACCTGATGGACTGCATCCCAGGGTCCTCTAGGAGGTGGCTCTACAAATAGTGGACGCATTGGTGATCATTTTCCAATGTTCAATAGATTCCGGATCAGTTCCTGTGGATTGGAGGATAGCTAATGTTATCCCACCTTTCAAGAAAGGAGCGAGAGAGAAAACAGGGAATTACAGAGCAGTTAGCCTGACTTCGGTGGTGGGAAAGATGCTGGAATCAATTATTAAAGAGGTAATAATGGGGGCATTTGGATAGCAGTAAAAGGATTAGTCCAAGTCAACATGGATTTATGAAAGGGAAATCATGTTTGACTAATCTTCTGAAATATTTTGAGGATGTGACAAGTAAAATGGATGAAGGGGTGCCAGTGGATGTAGTTTATCTAAAATTAGAGCACATGGTATTGGGGGTAGGGTGGTGACATGGATAGAAAATTGGTTGGCAGACCGGAAGCAAAGAGTAGGAGTGAACAGTTCCTTTTCAGAATGGCAGGCAGTGGCGAGTGGAGTGCCGCAAGGCTCGGTGTTGGGGCCGCAACTGTTTACCATATATATTAATGATTTGGAAGAGGGAATTAGGAGCAGCACCAGCAGGTTTGCGGATGACAAAAAGCTGGGTGGCAGTGTGAACTGTGAAGAGGATGTTAAAAGGTTGCAGGGTGACCTGGACAGATTGAGTGAGTGGGCAGATGTGTGGCAGATGCAGTATAATATAAATAAATGTGAGGTTATCCATTTAGGTGGAAAAAACAAGGGGGCAGATTATTATCTCAATGGGGTTAGGTTAGGGGGGGAGGTGCAGTGAGACCTGGGCGTCCTTGTACACCGGTCATTGTAAGTTGGCTTACAGATACAGCAGGCAGTGAAGAAAGCTAATGGAATGTTGGCCTTCATAACAAGAGGATTTCAGTATAGGAGTAAAGAGGTTCTTCTGCAGTTGTATAGGGCTCTGGTGAGACCACATCTGGAGTATTGTGTACAGTTTTGGCATCCTAAATTGAGGAAGGAAATCCTTGTGATTGAGGCAGTGCAGCGTAGGTTCACGAGATTGATCCCTGGGATGGCGTGACTGTCATATGAGGAAAGATTGAAAAGACTAGGCTTGTATTCACTGGAGTTTAGAAGGATGAGGGGGAATTTTATAGAAACATATAACATTATAAAAGGACTCGACAAACTTGATGCAGGAAAAATGTTCCCAATGCTGGGCCAGTCCAGAACCTGGGACCATTGTCTTTGAATAAAAGGGAGATCATTTAATACTGAGGTGAGAAAAAACCTTTTCACCCAGAAAGTTGTGAATTTATGGGATTCCCTGCTACTGTGGAGGCCACGTCACTGGAGGGATTTAATATAATACAGTACTATACAATATTTATTCCATGTCATTTGAACCTCAGTGAGGCTCAAACGAAACTCCGTTTCTACAGCCATACAAACAAAACAATTCCTACAAGACACACAAACAATTCAATTCACACAAATATCCATCACAGTGAATCTCCTCCTCACTGTGATGGAAGGCAAAGTATTTTCTCTCCCCTGCAGCATTTTTCTCCCGATGTTGAAGCCCCAGGCAGGAGACGGTAAGTCCCACGGCCATTTAAGGCCGCTCCGGGCGATGTACGGCCCCGCTCCGGGTCGTTCCAACCCCGCGACACGGGCTGGAGATGTTGCATTGCGGGATCTCTGAGAGGCGGTCTCCCCCCCCGGACCCGCGAGCTCCCAATGTCACTGTCAACGCCTACCGGTTTTGGGCTCTATATGGGATCAGGCGGGCGGTTTTTAAGCCACCGTGGAAACTCCCATTAGACGGTGTTTAAATATTGCCATGGCTAGGTTTCGAATTGCTGCTAAAGTTAATAGCAGCCAGTGTTAGCAGCGAACGCTAGGTAACCTCAGCAGCCATAGTGCCTATAAATTTTTAAACATAGAAATGCTGCTGAGGCAGCATAAGCTGGTACCGGCATATAGTGTGTGCTCTATTCGTAGGGGCATTTAGATATATTACACATCGTTCTTTAATTTAAGTCAAAATCTGAAGAACTAAGGCAGTTAAAAATAGAGCTGGCAGTTTTCAATAGCAGTTGCTGTACGGTCACGTTTGTGACTATCGCAGCAGATAGGACATTTATGATCATACACCATATGGTGTAGAAAAATTTGACTTGCCATTACGGCACAGAATAGCACTCCACTGGAGCGGGTGGCTGTTCGAAGGAACTCCATTGAGGCTCCAGAAAAGAGCTCCAGGCTTGGGAAGCCTTTTTTTAGCTGTGTCTATTAGACACCTGTAGAGCTATGCCTAGTGCAGGGGTGCGTCATGAAAATGTCCGCTCAGTTGAGCGGACTGTTGGAGATCCTTCATTAAAGACCCCAACCATGGGGATCAACAAAGCTGTCGAATCTTTGATCCAATGGGGCTATGCTTCTGCTTAAATCATATGATCTGTGACAACGCCTGGCAGGGTTGCAGTATTTCTCCCACTCTGTCTAGTACAGGGTTATGCTCTATTTCCTTCCTGAAATACTCCGTTGAGGTTCCAGAACGGAGTAAGGACTCGGAGTCACTAACAAGTGCAACCTGTCTGGTAAGTATAATGATGATACCGACAGAGCGTCGATCTGCACAGCTAGTCCCGGTTCAGCTCCTAGAGGGAGCAGCTTGGCATCCCCGAGTTGGGGCAAAGTCAAAGCCTAGTCTGTGGGACAAGTCCCATCGGATGATTTGGGTCAAGGGGATGCTGGCCACACATCTATGCCAGATATGATTGGACGTTTGTCTCAATGGGAACATCTGATGAATCAGATGGTGGCACGAGAAATGCTCCGTGTTAATGGAGGCATGTACAGGCAGTTTGAATCATATGCCTGAGGCAGCTCCTGGTTCAAGGTTGCAATATTCCTCCCACTCAGATGAAAGGAGTGGTGGAGATGGTGCCAAATAATATATTCCGTATTACGGAAGCATGCACAGGCAGTTCAAGTCCTATGCCTGTAGCTACCCCTGGTTCAGGGTTGGAATATTCCTCCCACTCGAAAGACTATCGGAATTGGTGTCACAAAATATGCTCCATGTAATGGAAGCATGCACAGGCAGTCCGAGGCATACGCTTGTGGCAATGCCTGGTTCGTGTGCGCTATTTCTCCCACTCTAAGAGAGTGTCAGAGGTCAGTATGGAACTGACTCCAAACATGACTCCGAACATGACTATGTGCCTGGATCCCAAGCTTTCATGCATGATGTACGAGAGTCGCATAAGGAAGAGCTGTCTGCTCTTGCTTCTAAATTTGTTGTTACCTCGGCGACGTGCAAGCCACTACAAGAGGAGTTGGCCAGCGGCATCAGCTATCTAACATCACACCAGCTGAAGAAATGCAAAGCATGACAGACAAGGTCTGCAAATGGAACCTCGCTGAAGCTCCAACAAGCAAATCGACCCGGGGTCAGAGACACTGGCAGGTAAGGTCTCTTTATTAACCTCTGTAAAACTCCAAATGGAGCAGTCTGTCGGCCCAGGTTTGGGTTTATTGGCAGCATAGGCTGTCTAGTGTTTTTTCACTGTCTCTGGGATAGATCCGGTTGACACAGAGACATTGGCAGGGTGCCTTGCATAGTAACCTCTGCAAGTTCCAAGTAGGAACAGTTTGGCTCAGGGTAGGAACTGGCTGGCCATATGGGTCATATTGACCATGAAAGCACTGCCTCGTCATCTGTGATTGAGGTTATCAGACTGCTCAGCAGAATGAAGTAGTTGAAGTCTTCCTCAACACATGGCTTATTTTCTCCTCAGTTAGTAGAGTTGCTGGTTCATTGGAATCATTATTGCCATCCTCTCTGAGAAGTTGAAGTGAGGGAATACGTGCCCTCCACTCCCAACCCTACTTCTCATAAAGACCATTCGGTAGTTCTAAGTGCGTTAATCTTTCTATAGCTTAGGTCAGCAACTAGTCTGTGGTTTCATACAGCTGCTCTAAAGTTTAATGCGCATGCGGACTGGCGGGCTCTTCACATATTCCCTCATTTCATCTTCTCATAAAATAAAGATCAAACTTCAAACGGTAAGTTCTCGTTTAAACTTTCTATTTTAGGGCAATGTACTTTAATCCAAAGCTGGGTTATGAAAACTAAACAAAGGAAACTGTTAAGGTATTGTGGTTGATGTATGGCAGTGAGTAGAAACAAGGAAGGTTGATAAAAAGAACACAAAGTGCTGGAGTAAATCAGCAGGACAGGGAGCACCACTGGAGAACATTGATACATGAAGGGCCACGACCCAAAACATCAACCATCCATAGATAGACACAAAATGCTGGAGTAACTCAACAGGACAGGAAGCATCTCTGGAGTGAAGGAATGAGCGATGTTTCGGTTCAAGACCCTTCTTCAGACTAATCAGGGGAAAGGGAAACAAGGGATATAGACAGTGATGTAGAGAGATATAGAACAGAGGAATGAAAGATATGCAAGAAAAGTAACAATGATAAAGGAAACAGTCCATTGTCAGCTGTTTGCTAGGATCTAGACCTCCACCTGAACCTACCTGATCTCCCGATTGCCTAATACTCCCACACTGACCTTTCTGTCCTAGGCCTCCTCCATTGTCAGTGAGGCTAATCGCAAATTGGAGGAAAAGCATCTAATATTGTGCAATTTACAGCCCAGAGGTATGAATCTTGATTTTTCTAACTTCATGTAACCCCTGCACTCCTTCTCTCTCCATCCCTCCCCCACCCAACTCACATCAGTTTCCCCGTTCTCACCTAGCAAACAGCTAACAATGGCCTGTTTCCTTTATCATCATTACTTTTTTGCATATCTTTCATTTATTTGTTCTATACCACTGTCCATATCTCTAGTTTCCCTCTCCCCTGACTTTCAGTCTGAAGAAGGGTCACAACCCAAAACTTCACCCATTTATTCATTCCAGAGATGCTGTCTGTCCCACTGAGTTATTCCAGCATTTTGTGTCTGCCTTTGGTTTAAATCCTACACATCACCTATCCATGTCCTCCAGAGATGCTGCCTGATCCGCTGAGTCTTTCAACACTTTGTGTCCTTTAGTGTGGCAATGAGAATTAGTTGTGATTGATTGTGATAATAAATTTAAAGGTGTGATGAAGGTAGACAATGGCTAGTATTTAACGAAGCAATTTACAAAAATATATCCCTCCCGGGCCTACAAAAAGTGGTCCATCTTTGACTGACAAAAGTATTAAGAATGGTATTAACCTGAAGGTGGAGGTTTCCAAAATTGCTAGAAATAGCAATCGGCCTGAGGACTGGAAATATTTTAAACTCGGCAAAGGAGGACCAAGAAAATGATTACGAAAGATAAGAGAGGATTATGAGGTTGAAAAAATATAAACATGACACCTCCCAACAATCATTCAGCCCAGCCCCTCTACTGATCCCAGTTCCAGTCCCTCTCACCAAACAACCAATCTTTAACCCTTGATTCTCACTTTGTCCGCAGCTTCCCACGTTCTGTCCATGCAACCCCATGACTAAGGCTGGGCTCCAGCTTAACTTCTTTTATTTACATGCTCACAAAGACAAGTACTGAATTTCAAACCTCAATGTGTTCTCAAACAATAGATCCACTGATCTGCCACAAAGCCACTGTTCATGTGGAGGCGCCTCTCAGTCTAGAGGGTGATACCTTTCCATTTTGTCCCTGTTTTACATTTTACAATTGCAAGACAAAAAACTGACCCAAGCAAGCAACATTTCCATTTGTGGCCCTGATCTCTGCAGCTGGAAAATATGATTTCATTTATTTCCATCAGAATCAAAAAAATTGCTGAAATTTGAGATGTTGGGTAACTTGAGTTTTGCATTCTGAGTGAAAAGAGTCATGCACTTAATAATGTAAGAGAAAAGGGAAAACCAGTCCTGTACCAATAAATCACTGCTGACAGCCCTCTGGTGCTTAGAAACCTGTACCAGCTGAACAAATTAGATTACAAGTTGACATTTTATTCTATTATAAATTAGTGTAAATCGACTGTGGTGTAAGTTAAAAGTTAATGCAAAATACTCAGCTCCAATTAACTTAAGGTCATTAAGCTCCTACAAGCAAATCCAGTCCTTACTTGTAGGTAGTGATCTCCATCTGCTCTGCAGAAAGATTCCAGGAGCTTAGAAAAATAGCATTCTCAATGTCCTGGCCAGCCAGGGTTAATCAGGAAGTGTTGTTAAACTAAGGATTAGTCCAACAAGTTCGCAAGGTCGTCCTTCATCTTAACAAGTCACGTTCGGCTGCATATCTCACCTGCCCTCGACTGTTCTGCTTTTCTAAATTTGTATGCAAGCATACTTATTATGAAAAATTATCTAATTTCAGTATCTTGGAATTGAAAACCTATTACTTGGTTTATCCACTTTATAATTTTACGCATCAGCCTTTTCAACTTCAAGATATATTGCTAGTTAATTACAAGAGAAGCTATTCAGGAGGGTAATTTTCCAAAACATGATATGTCCTATTTATCAGTTTCATTCCTCATTTTATATTTTTGATTTGCAGATCCACATGGATCTGAATCAAATAAAGTTACAGTATCATAAACTGCCTTCCTAAGAAATACCTTTAAATTAACACATTGATAGATAATCCCACATAGACACGTTTAAAATTTAAGGCTTATATATGGACGTGAGTGTAAATTTTCAAATGTTTTCAGATTTTACACTAATAAAGATGGGGTGAAAGGCACAATGGCGCCACGATAGAGTTGCTGCCTTACAGCGCCAGAGACCCGGGTTCGATCCTGCTGTCTGTATGGAGTTTGTACGTTCTCCCTGTGATGGCATAGATTTTCTCTGGGTGCTCCGGTTTCCTCCCACATCATCCGACCAGATGATGAATCCATGAGATACGAGTTGATTTTCTAGATCAACAAATTGAAAAACTTGTGAAAGAACATCCTATTTGTGATCCTGCACAGTCCACAACTAAAGGGTTAATTCATTACCAAGTACTTAAGGGGCCTTTAGGGAAGAATGGTCATAATATAATTCTGTTATTTCAGAAAATTAGATAAAATAGGAAACTGGAGATGATTGACCTGACATCAATTGTAGGAAAAGTGCTGAAATCTATCATTCAAGGAAATGGTAAAAGGATATGTAGGAAAAAATATTTAAATGGGCAGAGCTCACAAGGATTTATAAATGGAAAATAATGACTGACAAATATGTTTTTAAGATTATTAGCAGAATCAGAAAATGGGTACCAGTGGAAAAAGTGTGTTTGCATTTTCAGAAGGCCTTCAATAAGGTGCTACACAAGTGTTGCTGGGTCCCCTGCTGTTCACAATATATATCCTATACTTCAGGCTTTGTTTGTTTTTTGCACAAATTAGGGTTGATTTTATTTAGTGAACTTTTTTTTATGTTTGTTTATTATGTTATCTATTGAGCACTGTGTTCATAAACCTGTTGGCTGCTGCAAGTAAGAACTTAATTGTTCTGTTTTGGTACATGAGACAGTGAAATATCCTTGATTGAGCTGCTGCAACCAAGTGCAATGTATTTAAATCTGATTACACAAAATTTGGTGAGTGTTTCAGTTGTGTGCAGGATGCAGTTTCAAGGAGATTTAGACAGATTAAGTAAATGGGAAAGGACATAGATGGAATATGATGTTGACTGGTGTGACATGATCCACATAGGTTAAAAAATTAGGAGATCAGAGTGATGATCTGCAGTCGGCTTTCAAAGGGATTTGGATGTCCTGCACATAAATCACAGAAAGTTAACATCCAGATAAAGCAAGCGTTTAGAAGAATAATCAGTGGCTTTGGGCCTTTAATGCAACAGGGTTTCCGTACACGAGTGAAGATGCCTAACTACAATTGTACATGGCAATCACACAACTATACCTGCAATATTGTATCAGTCTAGTTTCCCTAACTCAAATAATATATATTTGTTAAGATAATAATATATATATATGTTGAGATGCACATCAGTGATGGGGCAACAAAATGAGGCGGCGTAGGAACTTTTGAAGGGCTGTTTCTAGCTTTATACCCATTGCAAAGTTATTTCTGCTTGTACAAATTTTCATTGCATTCCGGTTGACCGATACAAGGAGCTCAGAGCTCGGGAATACAGAGCATAGAGACCATGAGAATGTTCAGGAAGAAGGGCCGAAGTGTATCACCAAGATCTTCCATTGTTCTCCTGGTGATTTCCTCTGCCTCAGTCCTTGTCTCCCTTTCTCTGATAGATTTACCAAACGCATTGCCAGGAGTGTTGATGGCGGCAGAAACGATTGTGGCGTTCAGCTAGGCCTCATGTTCAGCACAAACATTGTGGGCTGAAGGGCAAGTTCCTGTGCTGTACTTTTCTATGTTCCATGTTCTAAAGTGTGGTAAACACAGCTGACTGGGGGTGATTCTGAAGTGACATAAAAAATGAGATACTCTGTCACATTTGTAATATTTAAGTAGCCAATACCAATAATTACCTTCATCAGCATTTCATTCCTTAAATTCAGAACTGTAGATTCAGAGTATACAATGGTGGGTTTAGAAGGTTGTAAAAAATTATGTCACCTGATCCAAATTCTGGGTGGGGGTTATGTTTCACATATTTGATTCTGTGATTTTATTTTCGCTTCACTTGCCACAGAGTTATGCTTTCATCAGTTTATTAATCTAGTTGTCGTGTCTCAGAGTTTGATACAATCCACTGAAAATATTTTTCATGTACAGTTTGTGTTGCCACAGAAAAAATGCTTAGAATGTTGAAGTAGATATTTATCTTTACTGCCTGAGTGTGATCAGTGCCAAGGAGAAGCAGACGAGAGAATGCATGGTGGGCAGAACTGCACGCTCTTACTCTGGGTCTAAATCTTCCTAACCCTCATTTAATGGCAGCAAAATCAACCGAGCTCACCTACACTTGAGATAAGCACCAGATTTCCTTCCTCATCAAGTAACTTTCTGAATATTCTGAATATTCATGATCTCATCCACTGTCTGATCTGGAGGACATAAGGAAGAATATAGAAAGGGTAGATTAATCTCAGGATGGAAATTTCAAATATTAAAGGGCATAGCTTTTAGGCGAGAGGGGCAAAGTTTAAAGGAGATGTGAGTGGCAAGATTTTCGATACATTATGAATCATCCATTCAAAAGTGCTTTAAATGTGTATTCCTATAACATGCAATTTTTGACTCTTACCGGAGCCTGGCAGTCTGCTTGACAATATATTAAACACAGCACATCTTAGTACAACTGCTTCTTGTGTCCAAGGTTTGCAATCAGTGGTTTGACTTCATTGAAATGACTGCTGAGAATGTTGACTCTGACATTGCACCAGACTCATCACTGTTCTGTGCCCAGTGTGTGGCTGCTCACTCTGTACGTTGACCTGCCCTGCGGGAATTCTTCATTATTAGTCAGGCCTCTGCTTTCCAAGATTATTTCAAGCTGTCCAACTGACCAAAATACTGTACCACAGTGACATTTACATGGCATCAAAGTCTGGCATTTTAATTTGTGTTTTGCACCACATTAAAGAAGCAGAAATCAAAGTATAGCACATTAAACATTCCACTGTCACCTAAATATTTTATAAATAAATGCAGAAAAAAGGTTACAATACTCAAATATACACCGTGGAATAGCATTTATTGACATACCCAATTAAGTTACTGTGCATGTTACTCCTGGTTGATTTATTCAAGCAGTTATCTCCAACTGTCTAGATCCCAATTAATTGTTCATGGAAACTGCCTAAGGTATTACACCGTAATATTATGGAAGCAACACTTGTGCAACAGGTTCTTAATAAAGAGATCTGGATAAAAGAATCAAATTCTAGTAAGTACTCCGCATGTATCGCCATAAAACCTTGTTTGCGATTTCAACAGTTTCTTACACAAGCCTCTTTTTCTCCAAGATGTTTTAGCTCATTCACACTTGGCACGCTGCTATCCTACTCATTTATCCTAATGCAGGAGAATTGGACTCACAATGCCAGTCGGAGGCAAACCAAAAAGGTAGAAACCTGACTTTTAAATAACACAGATAGACACAAAATGCTGGAGTAACTCAGCAGGTCAGTCGGCTTGTACACGCTAGAATTTAGAAGATTGAGGGGGGATCTTATAGAAACTTACACAATTCTTAAGGGTTTGGACAGGCTAGATGCAGGAAGATTATTCCCGATGTTGGGGACTCCAGAACTAGGGGTCACAGTTTAAGGATAAGAGGGAAATCTTTTAGGACCGAGATGAGAAAATCATTTTTTTACACAGAGAGTGGTGAATCTGTGGAATTCTCTACCACAGAAGGCAGTTGAGGCCAGTTCATTGGCTATATTTAAGAGGGAGTTAGATGTGGCCCTTGTGGCTAAAGGGATCAGGGGGTATGGAGAGAAGGCAGGGATGGGATACTGAATGGCGTTGCAGGCTCGAAGGGCCGAATGGTGTTGCAGGCTCGAAGGGCCGAATGGCCTACTCCTGCACCTATTTTCTATGTTTCTATGTTTCTATGAACATAATATCCTAAATGTGGTCTCACTGACGCCTTATACAACTGCAACTTGACCTCCCAACTTATGCACTCAATACTCTGACTGATGAAGGCCAAACTGCATCAAATATGTCAGGCAGCATCACTGGAGAAAATGGATGGGTGATGCTTTGTTAGAACCCTTCTTCAGACCACATATATACATACCACCTTCATTGAAGAAGACCACGGTGAGGCATTATTTGTGATTAGACAAGATGTTTGTTGTCAAATTCCTACCACAGGTTAGTGATACATAAACTTGATGTGCCTAGAAATTCCACACCTGTTGTATCCATGGAATGTAAAGCAATAGCATTAATGCGATGGGACAACAAGCATTCAGTTAGTGTTCCACAAGCCTCAGTCGCAAGCGGCTGATTGAGTCATAGGACAGCGTTAAGGTTTGAATATACATACTGGCATGAGAACCTGATGGTCAGCATGGTCTTGGCGGGGCGAAAGGTGCATAAAAGGGGTGTTTGAGAACTGGCCAGCAACACCAAAATAGGGGAATCAATGGAGAGTGTAGTTGCATCATCTAAGTAATGAGTGGCTATTCACCCTATCCAAACTTTTCCACTTTTCCAACAGCCTTTGCCCTCCTCCAGCTTCTCTGTAACTTAGTCTAACTTTATTTCTCTCTTGGAGATATGGGAGAGAGCAGATGCTTGAGAGACAGCTGGTGCTGGAATCTGCAGCAAAAAAATAAACCATTGGAAGATGTTATCAGGTCAGCAGCATCCATGGAGAGAAAGGATGCAGGATCTCGAAACATCACTTTGTATCCACTGTTCCTGCTTGACCTACTGAGTTCTTCCAGCATTTTAAGATGTACGTACATTCTCTCTTTCACAGTTCCGGTGAAAGATTCTCAACTTGCTTCTCTTTCCACGGATGTTGCCAGACTATTTCCAGCTGAATTTTTCCAGCTTTTAATGTTTCTTTTTTTTTAGATTTCCAGCACTGGAATATTTTATTGTATTTTGGGGGCTGTTTGGCTATTGCAAGCTTTTTCTACAGTTTAAATGAACACTGCCCCATAATCAGGGAGAACCTTTGGGATAGCGTAGTGGTAGAGTCGATGCCTTATAGTGTCAAAGACCTGGGTTTGATCCTGACTGTGGGTGCTGTCTGTATGGAGTTTGTATGTTCTTCCTTTGACCACATGGGCTTTCTCCAGGTGCTCTGGTTTCCTCCCATATTCCAAAGACGTGCATGTTTGTAGGTTAATTCCTTCTGTAAATTGTCCCTAGTGCGTAGGATAGAACTAGAGTATTGGTGATCATTGGTCTGCTTGTTCTTGGTGGGTCAAAGGGCCTGTTTCCACACAGTATCTCTAAACTAAACTAAACTTCACTGTTAGATTTGCCTCAAGCTACTCTAAACTTGCTTTCTGGTGCTCTTCACTTGTAGCAGGGTTGGTCCCTCAGTCTGGTGATAACGTGAAGGACCTGCCATTCCATGTATCGATGGAAGACAGTTGTGCTGGTGGCTGACATCCATTCATGCACTACCCATTTTGATCAACCAAATCTGGATGTATTCCATTTGTTCCAATCTCTGCATAGTGTTTTGATGTGCATAATTCTGATGGTGAATTCTGACCAGTGCACCATCAAGTCGGATCACTACAAATCCTGAAAGTGATGAGCTCATGTGACATGCAATTGATGGAATATCTTCCCAGTATAAACTCCCAGTGGATAAGATAATCCATCAGGTGAACACGTAGAAACTTGCCCCTGTCATAATATGCCTTATTATGATGTCTGTGGCTTTTTCTGTGCATTGGTGAGTATATGCCACCTTGTGAACATGCACTGTCAATTATTTCTTCACTTCTATTAACCGTCATGCTGATAGTTTCAAATCCATTACAAGTCGAAGGATCACAAGAAATAGATTCAACCTTTTATCACTGCACTAGCTAAACACCATTACTGGTTTGTGTGGCCTGTAACTCATGGTCTTCAGTACTCTTCCCTTTAACTTACCAAGGCTCAGCCATTGACATTTTTTCATGTGATCTGCCTTGTAATAAACCATACATGCAGCACCGTTTGTTATTACTTTCCTAACAAGGAGCAATTACAATGCAGTAAAGATAAAAGTAATAGGCGATTTAAATTAAATATGCTACAATTACTAATTGTTTGCTAATGTAATAAATTAAGTCTCCCCAGGTTCTTGCACACATTGCTGTATTATCATAGGTAGTGATTCAGAAATGTAAGGATGGCAACATCTCATAAAAATGGTTACTGATGGCCCTCCAACGTTCTATGCAGACTGTACAAAAGGTATATATGATTAAAGAAATATTAAATGATAAATCACTTACCCTGTAAAACAAGAACACGTCTATTTTAGCTGAAGCTCTGAGCAAACTCCAATCTGCAAACAGATAACTTTATCTACCAACTAGACTTCAGACTCAATCAGGGCTTGGTGATATTGTCTCCTGTTTGCAACAGGATATGCCCATTCTAATCACAGCCATGATCATGTCATCAGAAACTGTACTGCCCCCATTCATATACACTGATGCTGCTGCTCTGGAGCTCTGCTCATTTAATTCTGAGCAATTTCTCCTTTGATCCATTCATGGGTCCTTTTGCACTGGTCATCCTGAGCGCTTTAACTCTCCCAATCCCTATGTGCACCATCACTATTTCTGCTGCTGATCTAATCTTGACTGTGTGTGAAGTAAGCCTGCAACAACACTCCATGCCTCTCTTGGTTTTATTCTCTGGAAACTCTAACTTGCACCAGTCCCTGTATTCATAGAATGGCCAACTTTCTTTCACCAGCACGGACTCTGGTGGAAACGTCCTCCTTTGGGGCCATATATTTCTATGATGTTGCAATAACCAACAGTCCTATGTTCTATCTTCTGGCTCCATCATCCTTTTTTCACAAATCTCTTTACACAGAGCACCAGCTACATCAACAACTTACTTTCTATACAACTTATTCAACTCATTTTCTTGCCGAAAACATTTGGTTAATATTATTGTAGTTTTATTACTATCTTATCTTACAGCTATTTCACCAGACTGGTGGAATTTGTATTCTTTATTAAGTCTTCAGTTTTTCTGAAGGTCTCTATTGTCCTGTGGAGGTTAATACACTAACACAGATTCCATTTATAGATCAGGGAATGGAATTTTTTTGCCATGTATTAAGCACACATTATATTTGTAATCTGCCTCTGATTTGAATTGATTTCAGCAGAACAACATATACATTATGTATGTAGATTTTACAAAGACAATTTTTTATGCCAAGAACAGGAATTACTTGGAAACTGAGTCAATGGCACTTGTGATTCAAGTGGCGGCCAGAAATAATTTCAGTGGTAATTCTTGTGTAAATGATTTATTGATTTTTCTTTGTATTGATTTGTCCTTACAAATGATGAACACTGCTAAACTGACAGGAGTCCATGATGGATTTTGACAAGATAGGATGACAATTTTAGTTTCATTATCATTTAGTCCATGTAGGTCTTTGGTATAACAGGCAGAATTCATCATTGAGACTTTGTAATTAAATTAAAAGTACTTAATGGCAGTGACATTATCTTTCAAATTATGTAAATAAATTACATAATCAGATATGTGTTTTTTTTCAACATGGTTACAATTTATTATATTTTTTAAAATCTATTAATTCTATTAATGCTGTATTTCAGAAAATATTGGGCTCAAATTGTGTTTGCTCATCTGGCTCATGTAATGTATCTGGCTCATGTAAATATGCTAAGAATACATACCCAAATAAACAATCAACAGAGTAATTTAATTTTCAAGACTAGACTATCACCCAGCTCTTTATATTGGAACAATAAATCATCGCATGGCTGAAAGCTAATAGCTAACAAAAAGGATTGAAGTATTTTCATATTGTCCTTAAAATTCTCTTGGGATTTTTTGAATCATGTCATTGGTAAAGTTAAATGCTTTACCTTGCAAATTGTCTTCTATTGTACATGTAGTCCCAAACATTGCTAGTCAATGTTTCCTGTCAGGTCCAATCTATAAGTCTGACATTTATATCTTTGCTGTGAAAATGAAAGTACATTTTTGTTCCCAGAGCACTGATGTGTATTTTTATTTTGCACCAAATGAGATTTGAATAAAAATATTTATGAAAGAAGATAAGATTTTGCAAGGAAAATAGATTTTTCGATTTTTAAAAGCATCATTTGGAATTAAAGAGGATTAATTTGCCATAAAGTTAAATTGAAATGTGATCCAATTGATCTCTAGACTCAGTTCTACATTTACCTTCATCCTACACTTGATGTGGCACACTCACTCAGTAGTTCTCATCATTTGGAACAATGTAAATTAGACCATGAGTCGATGGCTCTGTCAAAGGTACTTGCATTTAAGATTAAAATTTGACCAGAAACCATGGAATAAAACATGAGAAAAGCAGTCAGTAACTTTCGTATTGTCATGCTTGTCGGCCACAAGGGGAAAAAAAACCCTTCAGGTTACAGAAGCGAGAATTCACTGTGTTTTGAACTCTAGATTGACCCCAATGCACTGCTAGATCCCCACCCTCAGTTCATTCTGAAAGAAGATCAAACCAGTGATGCTCATTTTTTTCAGCGTTTGTTCAGGGATTCGTACCTGCAAACAACAAGTGCAAACCCCTTCCCAATTGCATCATGCATCACTCGGTATACCTGCTTCCACAATATGGAAGTGTCAAATCTGAATCAATTGGTATCTCCTTGGTTTTACCTCCAATGGATATGTGTGTGGGTTTCAGATCCTCTTGCAGGACTAGTGGATGAGTCAATGTTTACAATGCAATACAGTACCCAGGTAATGATGTGATATTAGGTGTCATAATGAGGACTCTGTAATCTCCTACATTAGCCTGCTCTATAATTTTGTAAGATCATGGCCTGTTTAATTGTAACCTCAATTTTGAATTCCTGTCTTTCTACAGTACTGAGGAGACAGATACAAAACGATGTTTAAGAGATATTTAGATGGGTCAAAACGGGTCAAATGCCGGCAAATGAATCTAGCTCAGTTATTAAACCTTGGTTGGCATAGACAAATGGGCCATAGAGTCTGTTTCCAAGCATTACAACCCAACGGTTCTTCGTAGTTATCACACTTAAAGCTATTCAGACTCTGCTTCCAACATATTTTGAAAACAGTTCCAAAGGCTTAAGAAACACTGAGGGAAAAAAATCCATCAACTCTGTATTAAACAGGCGATTCTATATTTTTAAATAGTAGCCCTTAATTCTAGACTCTCACACAAGAGAAAGCATCCTCTCCATATCACCCCATCACGTCCTCCCCACATCTTACTTCTTAAAGTTCTGTTTACACCTTAGTGAAACACCAAAATAAATTTAACACTAATCTGTCAGCCATAAGGGAGATAGTTTTAACTCAGCCTGACGATTAGGAAACGAATGGGAATGGACAAGATACTTATAATCTGCCTGACTCCACTTTCCATTGAAGTTAATGCAGAATAATACGAGGTGCAGTGTGAAACCAGTGTTCCATCCAAACCCATGGGCTTCACACCAGCAAGTTAGATTAAAATCACACCACTGCACTCCAAGCTGTTGAATTCCAAACATATGCATAAAGTGGGTTTGCCAATCTGTAGACAATTAAACTGTTTTGGTATGCAGGATTGTATTTTACTAGCACCGGTAACATTATGGTCTGAGAAACTCTTGTAAAATGGTTAAGAATTGCTGAAAGTCTGCATCTCTGCATCTAAATATTTCAAACTAAATTGCAGAAGAAAGAAAGCTAGTTTTATCGCAACTGGCATTATGAATTGTGAAAATGTGATTCATTCTACCTCTTGTGACTGAGCTAAATCATCTATATTTCTCATATCAAAATCATTCAGAATCTGTCCAAAAGCTTTAAGGTGATGCTGGTTGGCTTATTACGGTTTCCACAATTTTGAAGAAATTTGGAGAGAGCATTGCCTTGTGGCACCATTTTTATTATCTTTTACAGCAAAAATCTCAGAGACGGAATCAGTTGCAGATAGATTCTTTTTACTTTTAAGGTGTAATGTTAATAAGCCTGACCTGAAATATAGCTACATGCTGCACATCATGCTGCATTTTCTTCGGCTGTTATGAACATTATAGGATTTCATAGTCTGTAGTCAAATATATTATTTGACTCCAATAGCTACCTCAGTTTAAAAATGACTGTATGTTACAGCAATGGTCAACATATTTAATATGATACTTATCTTCCATTGGTAGCTTCCATGGAATATGACCAGCTGCCCTATCTTTGCCTCTCATAAGTTTATGTACTTCTATGAGGTCACTCCTTCAGCCTCTGACACTCCAGAGAAAACAATTTCAAGTTTGGCCAACCACTCCCTATAACTAATAGCCTCAAATCCAATCAACAAACTGTTATACCTCTGCTACCCCCTCTCCAAACCATCAACATCCTACCTGTAATGGGACAACCAGAACTGCACACAGTATACCAAATATAGCATAACAAAAGTTTTATACAGCTGCAACATGCTTCCCAAGTTTTATACTCAATGTCCAGACAGTTTCATGGTAAGTACACCTTCTTTACTACGCAATTTCCTTGTGTTGCCACTTTAAGGTAGCTTAGGGCCTGCACCCCATGATACCTCGGTACGTTACTGCTCCTGGAAGTCTTGCCATTTTCTATATACTTTCCTCTTACATTTGGCCTCCCAAATACCTCACACGTTTCCTGATTAAACTCCAACTGCCATTTCTCGACCCGTATTAACAGCTGATTTATATTTTGCACTATCTGTTGACTTCAATCCTCACTATCCAAATGCTAGCAATTTTTGTGTAATCTACAAACTTACTCATCAGCTCACATATGTTTTTGTCCTGAATATATATATATATTACTAAAAGTCTGTTCTTGACCGGTTTTGGCCATCTGCGCTGCGATTTCTGAGAGAACGCCGCCACCTACTGCCATCATTTTTGGCCACCTTGCTCAGAGCCCCCCTCCGCTGTATGTGTGCTGAGGATTTTTCCTGTCGATGACAAATGACCGAGATATTAATGTTTTTACAAAATCCCCCTTTCTCTCTGCTGCCCCCACTGGAGGCAGGGGAAGGGACTATAAATCCAGGAAGTGGTGTGCCTCAATCAGTCACTGCAAGCTGGAGCTCTGTCAATTAGTCTCTGCCAATCTGAGCTGTGAATGACACTGAACAAATGTCTGCAGCACTGTGAGTACCCTTAATTTGGTTTGAAAATGAAAATATAGTTAGTTTGAAGTAAAAAAGCACCTTTTACTTCAAACTTCCTCTCTCTCTCTCTCTCTCTCTCTCTCTCTCTCTCTCTCTCTCTCTCTCTCTCTCTCTCTCTCTCTCTCTCTCTCTCTCTCTCTCTCTCTCTCTCTCTCTCTCTCTCTCTCTCTCTCTCTCTCTCTCTCTCTCTCTCTCTCTCTCTCTCTCTCTCTCTCTCCTGATGTAAGGCTCATCCATCTATAATTTCCTGATTTGTCCCATTTCCCATTCTTAATCAAAGGAACAACATTAACCATTCTCTGGTCTGTTGGAAACTCCGCTATGGCTCAAGAGACTCAAAGCTTCTGTCAAGGCCTCAGCAACCTAGGATAGGTATCCCATCAAGCCCTGAGGATCTATCCACATAAATGTTCTTCAAAAGACCCAACACATCCTCCTTATTGATGTTGACATTGCCCTACCTTCAGCAATAATCTCTGCCACCTCTCCAGCACACTCAACTAAGGTTGTAAGACATGACCTCCCTTGCCCCAACCGGAATCACTACATCCATTTTCCCCAGGGATGCTGAGCCACAGTGTTACTCCAGCATTTTGTGTCTACATTCTTGTTGATAATGTAACTATAATGTGATTGGAACTCTCCTTAAACCAACTGGACAAATACATTGCATGGCCCCATTTAGCTCTTCTGATTCCCAGTTTAAGTTCTACCCTCAAGAGCCCTGTCCAGTTTCAGCTTCCTTAATCTCACTAGTTAGCATGCAATAAAAGCTTTTAACCATATTGCAGTACACGTGTCAACAGTCCTTTTAAATCTTTATAATGATGATTTGTCCAAGCAATTGAAAGCCTGTAATACTGGGTGCATGATTGGTAATACTTTAAATGGTCTTGTGGTCTTTAGTCCTTCTAGCGATGGTCTACAGCAGCTCCTTACTATATGTTCTGTGTATGATGTGGAACATGCTGTCAAATATAATGCTGGTATGAGTGCTGTTATGAAATATAGAACCAAAGCTGATCAATGTCAAAAATTTCCTGATTTTAAATTGTCTGACAATAATCTTTGTGTCTGTAATAAGGTAAAAGAGTAAGATTAAACGAGAACTTACCAGTTCGAAGTTTGATCATTATTTTATGAGGAGTACGTTGAGGGAATACATGAAGAACCCCGCCAGGACGCATGCATGTCATTCTTCAAAGCAGCGGTGTGAAATCACAAATAACTGTAATGACTGAACATAGTAAGATTAGAGAAGAAAATACCAGTTGAGTATCAAGGGCGGGAGCGGAGGGCACGTATTCCCTCAACGTACTCCTCATAAAATAACGATCAAACTTCGAACTGGTAAGTTCTCGTTTACTCATACTATTTTACTTCGGAGTCACGTGAGTGACTACGTGAAGATTTCAAAGCTCTGTGATTTCATGCCGTGGAAACGGGTCCATGCCTCACATCTGCCTTAATTGACTGTGGGAGGAATTGTGTTAATATGTTTAGACATGAATCCAACATTGAAATCCATGATAAATTATTAACAACAAATTATAGCCCCTATTTATGGGGTGAAATTATATTACAGAACTTAAAATTGACTCTGCAAAGTTCCAGGTTTAACTACTGGTTTGTGGTAGAGTAGTTGGAACATTTTCCCCTTATCCATCCTGCTGTCTCGAGGATTTGGTCCATTGGTACATCCAACTCCATAGCTGCCGATGTAGCTGCCAACCCTCGTGGAATAAGATTTGATTATGTTAGTAACCACCCCATCTGTTGTTAAAACCTGTTTCAGCCATCTGGAAATAGTTTGAACTGACACTTTTTTGTGGGTTGTTTGTGGCTGATTAGTAGTGCCATCACATAGCCTCAGATGTTTTTGGTGTTCTCCATATATAACAATAATTGTCTTATTATACAGAGATGATATCTGTAGGGTAATTCCTAAATTCTATTTTGAGGCCTGATGATCCCAGTCTGTTCTGTTTGACTAATTTGTAATGTGAAACGTTATATTCCTGTTGAAGAAGTCATGTAGTCCAGCCTTAACTTATGTACGACTGTACCATTAGTGCCGTGACCAAAGCCATCAGCATGACTGTGTTGTGCGTCAGTCTTTGCAGGGACAGAGCTGTTGCGGGAGACCAATTCCTTAGCAACGTTAGGGCAATACTCGTATCCCATTTTAGAGAGTACCTGGTTCTTGGGGGGTTGATATTAAAAATTCCCCTCATAAGTTTGGTTACCAGGGGTGAGTCCCAACAGAATGATGCTCTGATCCTCATCATAGATATGTTGAAAGGGCACTTCTGGTGCAGTTAATGGCACTGTAACTGAGCCCCTCATCATAATGGAGGCCTGCCAGGAATTCCAGAACAGACGTTATGTTCATCGAACTGTAGGTGATGTTGTTCCTGTGACAATATATCTCCCATTTCCTGATGTATACCAGATATAGTTTTTTGGTGGACTGTCTGTGGCCCGCTGAGATAATGTTCAATGTTCGGTCCGCCAGTCCCAGTTACAGTAGAGGTTTCTTTAGACTGTACAAATTGATAGGTCTGTTGTATTTGACATGGATGGGTTCCCCTGTTACGGGTTGAACCAATAATCTGGTTGTTTCAGGATGGTGATACATGGTTAAAACCCATGTCGAGTATCACAGGGAACCATGGTTAAGTAGGCCAATCGGCACTACCAATTAACAGATGCCGAGTCTTGTTGTATTTTTCGTAATACCCGACTGATGATGCAGAAAAGGAGGGAATGCATAGATAAACAATTACCCCCTCAATGCAGTGAAAAGCATCTGTCCCTGCTGTCCCAGGGTCTGGTTCCCCAGAAACACAGTTTGGTAACTGGTGATTAAGTCTTATTTTATTGAATTTGCGTGACCTGATGTCTGTCACTGAATTTTGGGTTACCTGGTAGGTAAGTAGTTGATATTCAAATATTTCTCTGGATACACCATTACCAAATTGTATTAGTCAGATTGTCACTCTGTAGTCTAACACGCTGGTGATTTATCCCAGAGCAGTATGACTTTAGGCCATAGAACGCACCCCACATTTCCAGGTAGTTTATGCCCAGTGTCTGTGATAATGATACCTCCTGTGCCTTTCATCTACCTCCACAGATGGAGATGGAATTGGTAGTACCCCAACCAAGCGCACTGGCATCAGTTTGTAGCACCACTAAGGGTTTGCTGATAATGATAGGGTTGGAACAATGCCGAATGCTATCCCTCCACCATTTTAATTCCATAAGCTTTGATTTGTGGCTTATTGGTCTGTCGAAATGACCAGTATTAACTTTGAGTGCTTGTATTTTTGCCCTTTGTAGATTTTTTGGTAATACAACGGCCCAAATTGTGTGGCTGGAAAGGCAGACACTATATGCCAATTACCCTTGCTACCAATCTGATAGACGGTTCACTGATGTCAGTGGGGTTGTTGCAGGCCTCAGTTAAGACTGTAGCCTTGTCCTTTGGTAAAGTCACCGACATGTGAGCTGTCAATAGTGAACCCCAAATAATCCATTATGTTGGTAGGCGTTAATTTAGATTTAACTGGATGGATGATAACCCCAGTTTTCACCCAATTGTATGGTGGCTATTACAGCTAGTTTGGCCAACTCCAAAGTTATGCCCACAATTAGTATGATCATATGATTATGTATTTGGTAGAGTTCTATATTGCCAGAGCTGCCCCATCCAGTTGAATTTAAAAAAAAATAACGTTTGTGATCAGTCCGTGTAGGCACTGAATTGTAAGCATCTTTTAGGTCGATGCTAGCCATGGAGTAGTCTTTAGAAATCAGTTCTTTAGCCGTTACCAGTTCCCATTTTGTACTGAATATTTAGTACAATGTATTCCAGCCAATCGTGTTGGGTTTACCCATTACCCCTTTTGCACAATTCAATGGTATATCCCTGGATACTGCTTAGGATATAAGTGTCTGTAGTTGATATACACCATGTATCCAAAAGAGTGTAATCTCCCACCAATATGTGTATTATCCACTCTTCCTATAATTTGTAAGGGACCAGACCCACCTACCTCCATTGTTACCAGTGGAAGTTTGCTTCCTCTGTGTAGTCTTCATGGAGGTTGAGGCGCCGGTGTCTGGGTTTGTTTTTGGGTTGGGGGTTTGTGCATCTTCCACGAAGGCCGGTCTGGGCTATGGTCTAAAAGACCGCTGTCCTGTATGCCCGGCCTTTGAGCTTTCACCAGCTTCTCTTGTTCTGCTGGTGGGTGCATAAGGGTGCTGTCTTTGGCTGTAGGAGATCCTTAATGTTGTCGCCTTTATGAGCCCCAGGGGCTTTCGAAGTCCTGCTCCGACATGTTTCCAGATGCTATTTCCACGACTGGAACATTCAGGGATGCGCAGTTTCCTGGTCCCAAGTATTTTTGCAGTGGTGTCCATCGTGATCTGGCTGTATGTATTTGGACACCATGACCAGTAGATTTTGCCTTCCTGCACCCCCTGCACACTTGTAGTTTTGTTCGTCAAAACCCCTCTTCAGGGTCAGCCCAGAATTGACCCCCCCAGTACTCCCCTCTGACGAGTGAGATGCACTGTGCAGCCCTATGTAAGGTGCTGCTGTGGGTGTTTTTTATATCCCCACGGTGACTAGACTCCATCTCCCGGAGTCTGTCATGTTGGAGCTTTTGCTCCATAAGCCGCTCCAACCGACTCCAGTGCTCACAGTCGCCGGCCGCTAGTGGCTGCTCGAAGTCGGACTCATCAGTCAATGACTCTTTTGGTTTTCTTCTTGCCTTCCCACCCAGACGCAGTGTTTAATCTGGTGCGGGGGCGAAGTCGGGCACAGCTGTTCCCTTACGGGTGATTCCTGTGCCGCCAGCCGCTGCTGGCATCCGCAACTCCACGATCTTCCCCCGCCAGCTTTGTCGCAGCTCTGGTCGACTTCTTTGCCTTGTGCATGTTTCCCCACCTGTAGAACAGTATGGGAACAATAAAGACCGTAGTATCACTTACCTGCAAGTCCAGGCTTAAAACTTGCCATTATGGGGAACGTCCTTCCACCCCTGCTCCTGCCGTTTTGACTTGTCAAAGCCAACGGCTCCGTTCTTTATAGTCTCCCGCCCAGCCATGGTGTTTAATCTGGCCGGTGCGGGAGTGAAGTCGGGCACAGCTGTTCCCTTACGGGTGATTCCTGTGCCGCCTGCCATTGTTTGCACAGCTCTCCATGTTTCCCCACCTGTGAAACCATATGGGAAGAATAAAGACCGCAGTTTCACTTACCTGCAGGTCCAGGTTTAAACTGTCGCTACGGGGGAACGTCGTTCCACCCCGCCTCCTGCCCTTTCGACTTGTCAAAGTCGACGGCCCCATTCTGAATACTCTCCCGCCCGGCTGTGGTGTTCTGGCCGGCGTGGGACCAAAAGTTGGCACAGCTGATCCCACTTACGGGGCTTGTGCCTTCAGCTGCTGCTGGCTCCCGCAACTTCACGGTCCTCCCCAGCCATCTTTACTCGCAGCACTTGTGGACACTATTTTGTCCAGCTTCCCCCCTGTGTAAAAACAGCGCGGGGAACAAAAAACTACCGCAGAGTAAGTCACTTACCTGCAGGTCACGGTTTCAAACTTACCGCTGCGGGAGAAATGCTCAACCCCGCCTGTCGTTTCGCAAGCGTGAAAGCGATATGACACGCATGCGTCCTGGTGGGGTTCTTCACGTAGTCACTCACGTGACTCCGAAGTAAAATATCTTGGACTTTTTATTACAGAAACAAATGACAGGCGATGAGGATATTTATAGGCAACCACGTATGCTGTATGTACAGGCGAATATTCTCTTACGTAAGTTTGGTGCGTGTACAGATGTAGTGAAGATGTTTCTATTTAGAGCATATTGAACACTTGTGGTCAAACTACAGAAAGACAAGTTTACAAAGACTAAAGGTGGCTTATAATGATGCCATAAGAACACTGCTAAGGAAACCTAGATGGTGTAGTGCTAGTGAAATGTTTGTGGCGGCAGGAGTCAGTTCTTTAGATGCTATCCTGAGAAATCATATGTATAAATTTATTTACAGGATTAATTACTCTGAAAATTTAATTATCATGGTCTTATCAAACATAAGGTTTAGCACTAGACATTACCAATCCCAGTTGTGGAGACATTGGTATCGCTGTCTTGTTGTAGGGCACTGATCTTTCTTTTTATTCTGGATTTTAAATCATGTATTGTGTTTTTATATATAATTTATGATGCTCTAATATGTAATTTACTAAGCTTTTATATGTATTTTATGGTGTTTTTATATGCAATGTATTTTATGTAATGTTGTCGCTTGTCTGGACTTTGAGTCTGAAATAAATAAAGTTTAATACAACAACCTGGCCCTTAACTCCAAGAAGACCAAGGAGCTCATTGTAGACTTCAGGAAGTCCAGGGGCGGCATGCACACACACCCCCATCCACATTAACGGGACGGAGGTGGAACGTGTTTCCAGCTTCAGGTTCCTGGGGGTCAACATCTCCGATGACCTCTCTTGGACCCACAATACCTCAACTCTGATCAAGAAGGCTCACCAGCGTCTCTTCTTCCTGAGGAGATTGAAGAAGGTCCATCTGTCTCCTCAGATCCTGGTGAACTTCTACCGCTGCACCATCGAGAGCATCCTTACCAACTGCATCACAGTATGGTATGGCAACTGCTCTGTCTCCGACCGGAAGGCATTGCAGAGGGTGGTGAAAATTGCCCAATGCATCACCGGTTCCTCGCTCCCCTCCATTGAGTCTGTCCAAAGCAAGCATTGTCTGCGGAGGCCGCTCAGCATCGCCAATGACTGCTCTCACCCCAACCATGGACTGTTTACCCTCCTACCATCCGGGAGGCGCTACAGGTCTCTCCGTTGCCGTTCCAGCAGGTCGAGGAACAGCTTCTTCCCGGCGGCTGTCACTCTACTAAACAACGTACCTCGGTGATTGCCAATCACCACCCCCCCCGGACACTTATTATTATTAGGGAGATGCTAAATGCATTTCGTTGTCTCTGTACTGTACACGGACAATGACAAATACAATTGAATCTGAATCTGAATCTGAATCTGAAACTGGGGTGGGATATTACAACCTTCACATGGTCTACCCTGTTTCGACGAATGCAGTCAATCTGGCGTGCACAATCAAATAAGATCAAATAGAACAAGTTGTCGTACAACTTTAGGTTGTGCACGCCATATGCAAGAAGAAGAAGAAGAATTTACAATAACTAAACAAAACAATACTAAACGCAAACTGAACATATGCTCCCTTTCTCTTGTTGATTAATTTCGTGAAGCTTGCCATTTTTGTCTGATATGAATAACTGTGACTATCGCTTCTCAACATTATTGTGAGGCGAATTGGACAGTAGGTTTTGGTATCTGCACATGCAGAGTAAGACATAACATTGTGCAACCTAATCTCAGGGATAAAGTGCTCCCTTACACAATTTTAAATTAAATTGTTAAATTTAACTATTTCATTCATTCTGAAGTGAATAAATTCTGCTGGTTTTTGTTTTAAGTTTCTTGTTTTACTTTTCTGTTCTTTGAACTTCCTTTTTTTATGACATCAATGTTTCCCTTTATTTTATTTCACTTACTGCGCGTGATTAAAATTCTAGTTTATTCTTCCTGCTTTTATGCTTCTGGTTTAGATTCTGTGAGAATGTTTTGCCTGTGGGAATGGCCGGGAGGCTAGTTTGATGATAAAATTGACAGCACATCAGGAAACAGCCTGAAAAAGTATCAGGCATTACAGCAGCACATCCGATGCATCAAAGCAATCCCTTGAGAGAGGCAGCTTGTCACTTAATGTTTATTCATCATTCAATTATCACATTATAAAACGTAGATTTTGCACTATCATTTGACTCAGGGGGATATGGGGGGGGAAGGGGGGTGCAGGCTTTAATATTGATGACAAGGTGGGAATTGAGGAAGATGAAGCTATTTGAAGGAAATATGCCACTAAGAATGACATACATAGCTATTCTAGTAGCTGTGAGATCATAAGAGCGTTAGACATAGGAGAAGAATTAAGCCATTCGGCCATCTAGTCTCTTCCACCAAAATGCATGACTGCAACTTTGCTACACTACATTCCACCTGCCACTTCACTGCCCACTCTCACAATCTGCCCACTCTCCGAAGGCTGATCTATTTTTCCTTCTCAACCCCATTCTCCTGCCTTCTTCTCATAACCTTTGATGCCCTTACTAATCAAGTACTCATAATCCGCTTTAAAAACACCCAATTACTTCACAGATGTCTGTAGCAATTAATTTTCCAACCTCTAGCTAAAGGGTTTGTTCACAATATGTGCTGAAAAGTAACTGTACCCACTTTGGAAGTAACTTTACATGGTTTGGAAGGAGCTGCAACAACAGGCCAGCTTGGACCTCTGATTTATGACGTTGATATGGTGTTAGACACAAAATGCTGGAGTAACTCAGCGGGACAGGCAGCATCTCTGGAGAGAAGGAATGGGTGACGTTTCGGGTTGAGACCCTTCTTCAGACTGATGGTGCTGTTTGTGCTCCTTTATAATTAGGTGTCAGATGAGAAAGATTTCCATGACAACAGAATGTTACTCATTTACCTGCCGCTCCATAGAACAGTACAGCACAGCAACAGGCCCTTCAGCCCACAATGTCTGTACCCAACTTGATGCAGACTCTTATCCACCTACACATTATCTATACCTCCACTCCCTGCATATTCACGTGCCTATCTAACAGTAACTTAAATGTTACTATGATATCCTCATGGGGAAACAAGGCTGCTTTGGATAAATTTTGCGGTTTAGTTTTTAACAGCATGATATAAGAGGTGCACCCATGATTTCACATGATTTGGTTGTGCTATTGCCCAATTGGGGACCGCAAAAAACCCACAATGCACATAAATGTACCTTTTAAAAAGTGTTTCCCTATCCCTATTGCATTGAAACATTGTCTGCATGACTCCTGACAGCAGTGTTACACTGAACCTGCAGCAGCCACGTCATCCCAGGGAAGAGTGTCAGCATTTCGAAGACCATGACCATGTGGCCACAGCAAGTGTATGAGTGACGGGCAGATAGGACTGCATTATTTGAAGAAGAATGAAGGGAGATTTCATAATGGCATAAAAAACAAATGCCAGTGCAGTGCATAACCTGAAGGACTGAAGAAGGATCTCGACCCAAAACAGGTCTGAAGAAGTATCTTGATCAGAAACTGGTCTGAAGAACAGTCTCGACCCGAAAAGGTAAAGGTGATACATGAAACAAAACCTTTTCTTACATAGTGTGTATTTGGTATCTGGAATTCACTGCCCGATGCCGATTTCATTGTTAACTTTGAGAGAATTGGATAAATATGATTAGATCATTTTTTTCAAGGCTATAGTGGAGATGGTAATGGGTAAAACTTGGGAGTTGCTTTAGTAAGGACCCAGTACATATCAGGCTGGTTAAATGGCCTCCTTCACTGTGGACATTCCATGATTTTGTGATTCCAGTCATTAATGATGAAATGGGTACATTGACGGCATAATCACATGTGCAAACGTTGGCATAGAAATATACGCAGGCTGTGATGAATTGTGTTTGGAAGTACCCAGAACAATTTTGAAGCGTGACGTATATCAGATGTGGGTGCATTAACATTAAAAGCACAAATCAATTTTAAGCAAATGGCATCCATATTCAGGACAGATGAAAGCTCCCTGACACAAATTAATGAAGGAGCATATACACATTGCAGCTTAAAATCGTTCCCTTCTGGTGCCCGGTTGTCTGGAACTGTTTGCTTTACAAGGGTTGTTGAATGGCCAGTACCTCGTGCAGACAACTTTCCTCCTGGTTTCTTTCTGCTACTGGTTGCTGCATCTGTTCGAAAGAATTAACAGCCATCGGTAGTGAAATCTAATTAAACCATGAAATGAATAATAAAACCATCGGTTCACTACCTTGGGAGCTCAGGTAACAAAGCTGTAAACATTGACAGGCACAGCTTTTGGAGATAAAAGGAAGTAACGTGGTAGGCAAGGTAAATATCAATTTAACCACTGAAATTATTCATAAAGTTCCCAGATTGGATTTTGCTTCATTTCGGCGACATGTTTCATCCATTTATATCAACAACCCTATTGAGGGGCTCGGAGCGCATACTTTGCGAGAATGATACTTCAGTGATGTAACGTGTGGGGCAAAATATTAACGCTTTACAACCAATGTTCCATGGTAGGCCAGCACTCCATTTGCGAAAGTGCATAATGTTAAAATTACCCTGACAGCATATTGCAGCCTTATGAAAGCATTTAGCAGCCTTAAGTAAAGCTATGTTCACACTTTTCATCTATTGAAAGCAAAGTGGAATTTAACCTATTGTAGCGGCCCAGGGAATGAGAAACCCTTGCTATTGGCTGGCGCAGTCATGTGATTGTGGGAGCGGTTTCATGGGCTTTTTGTAAATCATTCATTCGAGCTCCACCCTGTTCGAAGGAGCTGCTTATTTTGGCTGTTTAAAACTCACTCGAGTAAATCACTTTGTTTTCGTTAAAAATAAATAATTTTACTTTTCTCGATCGACTCGACTCGCCAAACTATAATTTATCTTCTTAAAACACAGTGATTTTTCCAGCTGCTGACAAAATTGTTTAATCAAGCTTGCAGTTATATTTGGCTGCTCATTTTTGTGCTTCTTTGTTTCTTGGTAATGCAGTAACTTGTGCATTTTGGAGAATTCTTTCTCAATTAATCTTGATTGGATAAATGAGAGATAATAGCATTCCAAGCTTCAATTTTCCAACTGTGAAGGAAACCATGTTGGCCTCCCATCCCAATTTGATGTGTTATTAAGCCATAGAATCATAGCATCATACAGCATACATACAGCATAAATGGAAAAGGAGCAAAAAAAGATACATGAGGATGTTACTGGGTTTGGAGGACTTGAATTATAACGAGAGACTGGATAGGCAGAGTCTGAAGTGAACTCACAAGGGTCATGGATAAGGTGAATAGACATAGTCTTTTCCACAGGATAAGGGTAGTCTAAAATTAGAGAGCATCGGTTTATGATGAGAGGGGAAAGATTTAAAGAGGGGCAGATTTTTCAACTAGAGGGTGGTGTGTATATGAAGTGACTCCAGAGGATATGGTAGAGGAGGGTACAGTTATGACATTTAGAAGAGTCTTGGATAGGTTCAAAGACAGGAAGAGTTTGGAGGAATAGGGGTCAGGTACAGATAAATTGGACTTACATGGTTAGGCAACTTGGTTAGTGTGGATGAGTTGGGCTTAGGGCATGTTTCCATCCTAAGTAGCTCTACAAGTTTATGAGTGCTCAGCATCGGTATTGACCAAGGGGAAGGACATGAAGGGAGGTATGTTCAGGGAGGGGTATGCAGAAGTTTAGAACATGTTGATATATGGGTCCTTTGAAGAACATTAAGGTGGATGTCCCTAGGGCCTGCCGAGATCTATCCCAAGTTACTGTGACCAGCAAGAGTTGAGATTGTTAATTGCCTTGACGAAGATCTTTGTATCCTTTTCAGGTACAGATGAATTCCAGGAGGAGTGAAGAATGTTGTTCTTGATTTTAAAAAGAGCAATAGGGGCAAACTAGGATGAAAAGCCTTACTATTGTCAAATCTTCACCTTCACAGAAACAGAATATCCTTCCACTTGAAGTACATGCATATCAAACAGATCAAATTCTTTAGAGCATTTGCAAGATATTAGAAACAATATTCTCTCATCTTGACAAAGTATTTTGACCCAAGCAAGGTTTTACTTACCAGCATGTTCACATATTATTTGCTGGCCTTTTTCTAACACTTTAAATCATGTCTTAGAGTCATCGAGTTGGCCCATTGTATCTATGTTGCTTTTATGCCCATTTACAATAAATCCATTTGCCTATGTTAGGACCATATCCTTCTAATCCTTGTATATTTAAGTGTCTGTCTTAATGCCTATTAAACATAGTAATTGTATTTGATTTCACCACCTCCTGTGGACACTACATTCCAGATATGAACCCTCCTCTTTATAAAACATCTTACCTCTCAGAACCCCTTTAAAACTCTTTCCTCTCACCTTGACACTATGCTGCCTTATTTGTGATACACCTGCGTTGGGAAAAAATATTTTGACTATCTACCCACGTAACCTTATATATTTTTTTATTTCTTAAAGGTTACTCTTCCTTCACTCCATGGAAACAAACCAAATTGATTGAAGCTCTCCCCAAACGCAAAATCCTTGGTTCCAGGGAACATTTGGTGAATCTCCTCTGGACTCTCCCCAGCACAGTCACATCCTTCCTTTCATGTGGCAGCCAGAACTGCATTAAAAAATTGCAATCAATGTTTTGTGAAGTTGGTGATGTATATTAAGGACTTTAATGCGAATGTAGGATAATCGATTGGTAAGTTGCAGAAGATGTAAAATGTGTTATAGATAGTAAGTAAGTAAGTTTATTGGCCAAGTATTCACATACAAGGGATTTGCCTTGGTGCTCCGCCCACAAGTACCAACATGACATACAGTGACAATTACGAATGACTCAGAAAACACTAAACATTAATAATAATAAAACATTAATGATAAAACACCATTGATCAAGCTTGTGAACCAACAAAATACCAGATCAAAGGGAGCAAGATTGTTTAAGAATACAGCAGTGTAGATATTAGTTGGAAAGATTGATGGGGCAATTTAATCGTGATGCGCAAGGTGATATATTTTGGGAAGCCAAATAAGGGTAAGTCAGCATGCTAGAGTTACATTTGACGATCTTGGTAATACTGTCAATGGCCTTTCTTCCCAACTGTTATCAGGGAACTGAACCGTTCTCTCACCAACTAGAGAGCGGTCCTGACCTCCCATCTACCTCATTGGACACCTTCGAACTGTCTTTAATCGGTCTTTACTGGACTTTATCTGTCACTAAATGTTATACCCTTTATCTGTACACTATGGACAGCTTGATTGTAATCATGTATAGTCTTTTTATTGACTGGGTAACAGGCAACAAAAAGATTTTCACTGAACCTCGGTTTTTGTGACATTAAACTAAACTAAAGTAATTTTTCTGAATTTTGCTACAGTATTCTAAGCACCTGAAGGAAACTTCCATTTATATAGATTTCTTCTTTGGCTTCAGACATCCCAAATTGCTTTTACTACCAATGAAGTATATCTGGAATGCGATCATTGTGACAGAGAATATTTTGTTGTACAATCTGCTAGGATTGAGAAAGTTCTAACACGGAGTCTTCTTTCTAATAAACTGATTCATTCAAGAGATGTTTACATCTGAAAGCAATTACAATTGAGATTGAGCAGTTGACACATAATGCGGGACTAGTTGCTTTAAGAGGGAAAGGGAGGGCTCTCAGGGGGCTATGTTTTGCCAGGATATTCAGAAATTAATTCTCCCAATGAAACTAAAAGAGGAACAGTGTGTAAGGTATCCGTGCTGCAGTAAAAATGAACTAATTTCAGGACGGTAAAGGGCCTGTCCCACTAGGGTGTCATTTGCGCGTCACACAGATGGCGCGCAAAGATTTTGTGCATCCCAAAATCCTGGAGCGCCGTGCACGACTGAGTGTCATTGCCTATGTCACCACGCACCATGCGCACATCACGACGTGCACGTCGTGCGTCGTGACGCATAAATGATGTCCTGTAAATGACGCCCAGGTGGGACAGGCCCTTTAGAGTCAAAGGGTCATAAAGTCATACAGCACAGAAACAGGCCCTTGAACCAAACTCATCGATGCTGGCCAAGGTGCATCCCTCTAATCTCTTCCTACCCACGTACAGGGTCTAGTGTCTTTTAAACTATCTTGTAACACCTGCTTCAATTACCTCCTCTGACTCCCATTCCTTCTCTCCAGAGATGCTGCCTGTCCCACTGAGTTACGCTGGCATGTTGTGACTATCTATCTCCTCTGACTGCTCGTTCCATATACCGGTACCTCTCACTCACTGAGTGAAAAAGTTGCTCCTCACTATTAAATGTTGCCCCTCTCACCTTAAACTTACATCCACTGACTCATGGTTCACCTACCCTGGGTAAAAGACTATGTATATTCACCCTGTCTATTCCCCTCATGATATTGAGGTGCTAGAGTGGATACAGGAGATCACAAGAATGCTACCTGGATTAGAGGGCATTACCTACAAAGAGAAGTTGGATAAAATTTAGTAGGAAAGAACTGCAAATGCTGGTTTAAACCAAAGGTGGACAAAAAATGCTGGAGTAACTCAGCGGGACAGGCAGCATCTCTGGAGAGAAGGAATGGGAGATGTTTCGAGTCGAGATGTCAGGGGAGTGGGTGGGAGAAATATAGAATGTAGTCAGAGACAGTAAGTCTGGTGGGAGAACTGGGAAGGGGAGGGGATGGAGAGAGAGGGAAATCAAGGGCTATTTTTTGAAGTTAGAGAAGTCAATGGTCATACCGCTGGGGTGTAAGCTGCCCAAGCAGAATACGAGGTGCTGTTCCTCCAATTTGTGCTGGGCCTCACTCTGACAATGGAGATGGCCCAGGACAGAAAGGTCAGATTGGGAATGGGAGGGGGAGTTAAAGTGTTGAGCAACCGGGAGGTCAGGTAGGTTAAGGCGGACTGAGCGGAGGTGTTCAGCGAAAGGATCGATGAGCCTGCGCTTGGTCTCGCCGATGTACAGATGTTGACACCTGGAACAGTGGGTACAGAAGATGAGGTTGGAGGAGGTGCAAATTGAAAAGTGAAATTTGAGGTGTTTTCTCTTGAATATCGGAGGCTGAGCTGAGACATATTAGAGTAGAGAGTCAGAACCTTAATCCCAAGGTCGAAATGGCAAAGACTAGAGGGCATATTTTAAGATTAGAGGGAATTCAAAAGAAATGTGTGGGACAAGTTTTTTTTACACAGAATGATGGATGCCTGGAACATTATGTTTGGGATGGTGATAGAAGTAGATACAATAACAAGATACTTTTAGATACAGTGTAAGTACATTGATATGCAGGGAATGGAGGGATTTGGATCACTTGCAGACATAAGGGAATTGAATTTGGCATTACGTTCAACACAGACATTATGGGCAAAAGGGCCTAATCCTCTGCTGTACTGTTCTATGTTGTTCTATATTTGTTCAAATCTGGCACCTGCTGTAACCTGCTATAAGTGATATAGCCAATGGTTGGGAAGATTATTAAGCCCATGAACCTTTGTGCTCCTTATTTCTTCCAGATTGGAGCCAAGGATATTTGCAGTATCTCACCGTTTGCCATCGGGTGTTGCCTAAAGAAGGCAAAGATAATTAATTATATTAGATCATTCCTTTGCAGAAAAAAAACAATATTTTTAAATGAAAAGAATGCGAGAATGCTGAAGTAAAAGAAAATGCTGGAAATATTCAGGAAGCCATCAACATTTAACTGGATGGCGTTTCTGAAAATATGGCCTACCACTGAGGTCCTTTTTATCTCTCCATTCCAACAATTGTCCTACATTTTGCCTACCACCTGCTCTTTCTTGCAGTCAAGATGAATTTCAGTGTGAATGCCTCGTAATGCACAATTTACTTTAACTCCACGGCTAAAATACAACAGATAATAAGTATTCATTTGAATTGAATTGAGAGTGACAGCATGGAAACAGACCCTTCGACCCCCTATTGGGTGCCCGCTGATCACTGATCACCTGTTCGCACTAGTTTTATGTTATCCCACTATTTCATCTACTCCCCATATCATACAGGCAATTTATTGAGGCCAATTAACCTACAAATCCAAACACCATCGGGATGTGGGAGCACCCGAAAGGATCCCACACAGTCACAGGGTGAACATGCAAACTCCATGCAGACAACACCCGAGGTCAGGATCAAACCTTGGTCTTTGGTACGGTAAGGCAACAGCTCTACCAGCTGTGCTGCCAAAATAAAATCAAACTATATTACGTTCAAATGACAACCAGGCCTCTTGTGAAATTCCTTGTCTTCCATCCTGTGGCTTTGCTGGTTCCTTGTTTGATACAATGAAACAACCAAGCATAATGGGATCCCTGTGTCCATTTTCAGAGGGTCTCCCAACCATCTAAAATTGGGTAAACTGCAGCTTCTTTAAGGACACACAATTTCTTATATAATGGAAGTGTTCATCTGGTGAAAAATTAAGCTCCCATATTATTACAATGACCACTATTGTATAAGAAGGGAGAACCTTGCCAGAGAAAGCACCAATCAATCAATAAACCTTTATTGTCATCTTGCAAGCAACAGTTGTACAGTGCAAAATAAAAAGACGTTTCCCAGTGAATAGCGGAGCATCGCACATGAAATTTAAAACATTTCACACATAATAACACTAAAACAATCCAGTCCCTGATGGAACAGTATAAATAGTTAAAAGCAGGTAAAACACAATGTTAAAATACAATAAACAAATCATAAAAATGTCCGGGGCAGCTGATTTGAGTGGCCAGTGCCAGTTATTAAAGTGTCCGTGCCAGCCGCAGAATCAAGTGACTGTGAGTACAGAGTGACTGTTTAGCAGCCTCACAGCCTGTGGTAGGAAGCTGTTTAGCAGTCTTGTAGTCCGGGCTTTGATGCTTCGATATCTCTTGCCTGATGGCAGGAGATCCAGGTGTATGTGGAGGGGGTGCAGTTTGTCCTTAGCAATTCTGAGCTTTTTTCAGACAGCGGCTCTGGAACAGTTCTTGTACCGAGGGTAGGGAGACGCCAATGATCCTCTCTGCTTCCCTCACTACCCTCTGCAGAGCCTTCCTGTCCGAGCAGTTGCAGGTGCAGTACCACGTATTTATGCAGTAAGTGAGTACAGACTCCACCGTGACCCTGTAGAAAGTCCTGAGGATGTTGGTGGGGAGTAAGGCCTGTTTTAGTTTCCTCAGGAAGTGCAGTCGCTGATGGGCCCGTTTGACGGTCCCAGTGGTGTTCCTGGACCAGGTGAGGCTGTCTGTAATTTGCACACCGAGAAACTTTATGCTCTCCACTCTCTCCACTGTGGTGCCACTGATGTTGAGGGGTGTATGCTTTGACTGCGCCCTCCTGAAGTCGACAACCATCTCCTTCGTTTTGTCGACATTTAATTCTAGATTATTTTTGCCGCACCAGTCCACTAGTTGTTGTACTTCCTCCCTGTACATTGATTCATCATCTCCACTGATGAGTCCCACCACTGTAGTGTCATCTGCAAATTTAATGATTTTATTGTCCCTGAATCTGGCAGCACAGTCATGTGTGAGCAGTGTGAACAACAGCGGGTTGAGCACACAGCCTTGAGGGGAGCCGGTGCTCAGCGTGATCGAGCCTGAAGTGTTCTTGCCAACACGGACTGACTGCGGTCTCTCTGTCAGAAAGTCCAAGATCCAGTGACACAGGGTGGTGTTGAGGCCCAGCAGGGTTAGTTTCTCCACAAGTCTCTGTGGGATGATGGTGTTAAACGCTGAGCTGAAGTCAATGTACAGGATTCTGGCGTATGTGTTTTTGTTTTCCAGATGCGTGAGTACTGTGTGCAGCGTGGTAGAGATGGCATCCTCTGTAGAGCGGTTGGGGCGATAGGCAAACTGGAGGGGGTCTAACGATAAGCGGAGGCTGGCAGTAATGTGGGGTTTCACCAGGCGTTCAAAACACTTCATTATTATTGGGGTCAGGGCGACAGGGCGGTAGTCATTTAGGCAGGCAACCACGGGTTTCTTCGCTATGGGGATTATCGTGGAAGTTTTGAGGCATGTGGGGACAATGGCTTGACTAAGGGAGATGTTAAAGATGTCTGTTAGCACATCTGCTAACTCCTCAGCACATTCCTTGAGCACACGTGCTGGGATGTTATTGGGTCCAACTGCATTCCACGGGTTGAACTTAGACAGGATTCTCCGTGTGTCCATTGAGTCTATGGTCAGGACTAGCTGGTCGGTTTGTAGGCAGGGGCTGGCTCTCCCCTTGGGTGTGGTGTTTGCTGCATCAAAACGTGCAAAGAAGTTGTTCAGTTCATCTGGGAGAGAAGCGTCCGTGTCGGTTACCTGCTGCCTTGCCTTGTACCCCGTCAGTGTTTGGATTCCCTTCCACATCCTCCTGGTGTCTCCTGTGTCACAGAGGTGTCCCTGGATTTTCCCCGCGAAGGCACGTTTCGCTGCCCCGATTCCTTTTTCCAGTGCAGTCCTGGTAGATCGAAGAGCAGCTGTGTTACCGGCTCTGTAGGCTGCATCACAAGCCCTCAGCAGCGAGCGCACCTCTGCTGCCATCCATGGCTTTTTGTTTCCACGTGCAGTGAAGGTTTTCATGATAGTGACATCCTCGTTGCACTTGGCAATGTAGCTGGTTACAGTCTCTGCGTACTCCTCGATGTTGATGAGGTCATCATAGGATGCTGCTGTCCTGAACACATCCCAGTCAGTGTGCAGGAAGCAATCCTGCAGTGCTGATGCTGCTCCCTCTGGCCAGACCCTGGTGTGTTTTCTCTCCGCTCTGAGTACCAAGTACCAGTACCAAGAAGAGGGCGCCAGTGCCAAGAAGAGGGCACCAGTGCCAAGAAGAGGCCGCTACATTTTAAAACTGGTCTGAGAACAAATCACTCGCCAATTATGTGCTTCAATAAAGTAATTTGCTTTAGTCATTGAAGGGCCTGTCCCACTGCGGGCACCTAATAGGCCTTTCTCACGGGGCTACTTGACGCAAGATGTAGCCAGAGTGAAGTGGTCGTGGTCTAGCACGATATCACACGGGGGTAGACAAAGAGTTCCCACGGTACTCGGCATTTCTGTTATTTGTGCGAGTGACTTGTCTGTCTCCCGAGCTTTCCCGTTAAATCTTGAATGACATTGTAAACTGTCAAGTGTAATTAAATCATCACGTGGCACAAATTATGTCACTTTTTTTTTCACACACTATAAATATCCTCCCTTGGTTGAATTGGTATATACACACACAAAGCAGAGTTTTACTGTGTATGTGGGAGACACAGATGGAGTGAGCACAGTTACTCGGTCTTTAGGAGAGGGGGAGAAATAGACGTACACTCACAGAGGCAGAGTCTCTCAGCCTGTGTGAGAGGGAGGGAGGGAGCGAGAGAGAGGCACATACAAAGTGGATGTGAAATCTCACCTGCCAGTTTCAATGACAGACACCCACCGCCAGTAAATGAACACACCCCCATCTGTCTCTGCCTCCTCTCCCTCGACTCCCCCACCTTTCCCTCCCAACTGCAGTCCCGTCCCGACCCCCTGGGAAACTGAAGGGAGCAACAATTAACTGCTGCCTTCCCGCTGAGTTAAAGAGTTCCCATGGTAGTAAGAAGATGTTAGTTGCGCCCAAGTTTAAATTTCCAACGTGTGTTTCAGAGAGAGTGTAAGTTACCTAAAATTTAAAAAAAAATGAAAATGAAATGATTCAATTAATTGTCATTGTCAGTGTACAGTACAGAGACAACGAAATGCATTCGTAATTCAATGTTCATAGTGAACACGGACACAAAATGTTGGTGTAACTCAGCAGGTAAGTCAGATCTGGGAAGAAAAACATAAAAAGCTGGAGTAAGTCAGCGTGTCAGGCAGCATCTCTGGAGAAAAAGTATAGGTGGCGATTCAAATCGGAACCCTTCTTCAGACATCCTAATCGGAATTGAGTCTGAAGATGTGTCTCGTCCCGAAACATCACCTATTTTTCTCCAGAGATGCTGCTTGACTCGCTGAGTTACTCCAGCTTTTTGTGTCTGTCTTCGTTTTAAACCAGCATGTGCAGTTCACTCCTTTACACGGGTCTCTGGAGAACATTGATTGGTAGCGTTCCGGACCCTGCTTCGGAAAGGCATCGATCGCTGGTCGGCGAGGACTCCGAGCTGTATCTCTCAAAGAAGTACATGTGAAACATTTCTCACGGACCATAAAAAAAAGCGGGACCTTTCAGTAAAGTCCCTTTTAAATATTATAGTTATTTTCTTGAATCTCATTAACATAACTCATGAATAAGTTGATGTCCATATGTGGATGCAAATCTTTATTTTTTAAATTCAATCCCACAGAAGACACCTTCTGTCCCCTCTGTCGAGCTTCCGGGTTCACCGTTCGCAGGAGTTCCCACGGTACACGCAAGAGTCAATACGGATATCGCACTGGCCACTACGTGCATATAATGTTGCAATGTTCAACCACAAGTGTACAAGTCACTCTTGGAGAAATTCAAGCTTGTTTGAATTTTCTCCCGAGTCACCAAGTTACACGAGTACCTGCCGTTAGCACCACGGTGGTCCACGAATGCCGTACGGTTATCGCAAGTGGTTCCCACGATGTTCAACTTTGGTTAACTCTTGCGTCAAGTCGCCTTGTGAAAAAGGGGTTTAATTTGCTAGTTTAGAAGAGTTTGCACTCGACTCAAGCATGCAGCATGGTCGACACGTGGTCCTAAGAGGTCTATGTAACTCTCCTTCATGCTCGAGAGAAGTTCCCGCATACTTAGAGGCCTCAGTTTCGTCGAGGAGTATTTTTTAGCATGCTGAAAATTGGCCGTGAGTAAAAATTGGTCGGCATGGAAAAAGTCGATGTTTTTTTTACTCGTAGGTTTAGTCGAAGTAGGTCGTAGTAGCTTGTAGTAGGTTGGCATGTTATTTATAGGTAATCAAAGGCAATCAAAGGTAATCGAAGGTAATCGAAGGTATGAAAGGTAGTCATAGATAGTGTCAGTATAGTCGAAGGTAATCGAAGGTAGTCAAAGGTAGTCGTAGATAGAGTCAGTATAGTCGAAGGTAGTCGAAGGTATGAAAGGTAGTCGTAGATAGAGTCAGTATAGTCAAAGGTAGTCGAAGGTGATCGAAGGAGGTCGTCTTCACTCTCCACTATTCGGTGTCCAATTTTCCCGAAGCTAGTCGAAGCTAGTCTTCAACATAGTTGAAGGAGGTCGAAGGAGATCGAAGGAGGTCTTCTACATAGGCGTAGGAGGTCTTCTACATACTCATAGGAGGTTCTCTACAAAGTCAAAGGAGGTAGTTGGAGGTGTTCTACTTCGGCGATACAACAAGACCATGACATTTTTTTAAACTCTCCTAAACTCTTCTAAACTCGCAAATTAGGTCCCCGCAGTGGGGCAGGCCCTTAACTGATCCAGTTTAATGGAAAATATGTTTTGTTGACTGCAGGACTAATAGATGTGGAGTTTCCTACTTTTTTTAATTATATGTTGAAGTTTTACATACACTTATGTTAAATAACCTTGAAATATGCTTTTCAATTTGCTCCTTTAGCCAAATGTATTTTTCTGAATCTTTTTAATGCAGTGTTCAGCATTTTCATGTTTAATGGTAATTTTACTTTGGAGTCACGTGAGTGACTACGTGAAGAACCCCGCCAGGACGCATGCGTGTCATATCGCTACACACATTGCGAAACAGTCAGGCGGGGTGGGACGACGTTCCCCCGCAGCGGCAGTTTTAAAAGTCGGAACCTGAAGGTAAGAGATACTCTGCGGTCTTTTGTGTTGTTCCCATACTGATTTACAGGTGGGGAGTCAATGGACAAGTCCAAGAAAACAACGAGGGCTGCGACAAAGCTGGCGGGAGAGGACCGTGGAGTTGCGGGCAGCCAGCAGCGGTCAGTGGCACATGAATCACCCGTAATGGGAACAGCTGTGCCCGACTTCGCCTCCACACCGGCCAGATCCACTCCGCGAGCGGCCAGCGACCGTGAGCGCTGGAGCCGGATGGAGCGGTGTGTGGAGCAGTTGCTCCAACGTGACAGGCTCCGGGAGATGGAGTCTAGTCACTGTGGGCACTATGTTAAACCCACAGCAGCACCTCTTGTAGGGCTGCACAGTGTATCTCCCTCGTCAGAGAGGAGTACTGGGGGTCAGTTCTGGGCTGATCCTGAAGAGGGGTTTGCAGAAGAGAAATCAAGTGTGCAAGGGGTGCAGGAACGAGAAAATCTGCTGGCCATGGTGTCCAACTTCATACGGCCAGACCAGACTGGCCACAACCTGGAACAAAAACTAGCTGCCAGTATAGATTATATGTCCTTTAACCAGCTTTGTAACACACAATATGAAATAAACAGCATCAGGAAGAGTGCCATCCGACCTGGTCTAAACTCAAAATTCGCAGGTCTGTGCAAACCTGGAAACGTAAAACCATCAATTTTACTATTTGGAGTTAACCTATAGAAGCAAGTCAAGGAGCTTAATGAAGAGGCACAAAACCCTGGGACTCATAAATGCGAGTTCATCAAAAACCTACTACGGCCATAAACAGCACCCTTATGCACCCACCAGTAGAACAAGACAAACTGGTGAAAGCTCAAAGGTCCGGTACACCGAACATGAGTCTTTTTTAGGCCATGGCCCAGGCCGGCCTTTTTGGAAGATACGCAAACCTCCAACATCAACCCAACCACAAACCCAGACACCGGCGCCTCAACATCAACGAAGGATTTACAAAAAGATGTAAACCTGCCACTGGTAACTATGGAGGTAGGTGGGTCTGGTTCCCTACAAATTGCAGGGAGCATGGAGGTTGGGGGGAGATTACACTTCTTTCTGGATGCATGGAGTATGTTAACTACCGACACTTATATTTTAAGCAGTATCCAGGGATATACCATAGAATTTATACACAAATACAGCCCTCCAGTTCAGCATGTACAGAACCGAATGTTCATACTTTCAGGTAAAGAAAAATCAGAAGTGCATGCTGAACTGGAGCGGCTTTACGCAAAGGGGGTAATTGAAAAATCCCAACACGAATCACTAGAATTCGTGTCCAGTATCTTTACCAAAAACAAAAAAGATGGTGGTTGTCGCATCATCATAGATTTGACCAAATTGAAGACATTTGTACAATATATTCATTTTAAAATGGAAACCTTTCTTACTGCAAAACAATTGATTTCCAAAGGTTACTTCATGGCTAGCATTGATTTAAAAGATGCTTACTATTCAGTGACTATACGAGGTGACAACAGATGTTACTTAAAATTCAACTGGATGGGACAGCACTGGCAGTATAGAGCACTGCCAAATGAATTAACATCAGCCCCCAGTCTGTTCACAAAAATTTTGAAACAAGCCCTAGCGTTTCTACGGAAACGAAAACACATGGTCATGGCATATCTAGATGACATACTTATTGTGGGCAAAACTTTGGAATTGGCCAAACAAACCGTAACAGCCACAAAACAGTTATTTGAAAAACTGGGGTTTATTATCCATCCAGTTAAATCTAAATTAACGCCTTCTACTACTATGGACTTTTTGGGGTTCACCATTGACTCAGTTCACATGTCGGTGACTTTGCCAAAGGGAAAGGCTATAGACTTTATAGAGGCTTGCAATAACCCCATTGACATCAGTAACTGTCCATCAGATTGGTAGCAAAAGTAATTGGCAAAATAGTGGCTGCTTTTCCAGCCACACAATTCGGACCTTTACATTACCAAAATTTACAGAGAGCAAAAATACGAGCACTCAAAATTAATGCTGGTCATTTTGACAGACCAATGAAGCTACCAATCAAAGCTATAATGGAACTAAAATGGTGGAAAGATAACATTTGGCTTTGTTTCAATCCAATCATTATCAGCAACCCTTCTATGGTGCTACAAACTGATGCCAGTGCACTTGGTTGGGGTGCCACCAATTCCATCTCCAGCTGTGGAAGTAGATGGACTGGAGAGGAGGCATCATTATTACAAACACTGGGCATAAACTACCTGGAAATGTTGGGTGCATTCCATGGCCTAAAGTCATATTGTTCTGGGTTATATCACCAGCATGTTAGACTACAGATTGACAACACCACTGTGGTAGCATATATCAACCACATGGGTGGAAACAAATCGACATCATGTGACAATCTGGCTAATACAATTTGGCAATGGTGTATCCAGAGACATATTTGGATATCAGCTACTTACCTACCAGGTAAACTAAATTCAGTGGCAGACACCAGGTCATGCAAATTTAATGAAAACACCGAATGAATGTTGAATAAAAAAGTATTTGCTGATATTACAGCACGGTATGGAACACCAGATATTGATCTATTCGCATCCAGACTTAATCACCAGTTATCAAACTATGTTTCGTGGGAACCAGACCCTGGGGCAGCGGCGACAGATGCATTTTTGCTGCATTGGGGGAAATTGTTTATTTATGCATTCCCTCCTTTCTGCCTCATCAGTCGGGTATTAAGGAAAATACAGCAAGACTCTGCGTCTGGTACTTTTGTAGTACCCGATTGGCCTACTCAACCATGGTTCCCTGTGATACTCAACATGGTATTAGAACCATGTATCACCATCCCAAATAGACCAGATTTATTGGTTCATCCCGTAACAAGGGATAGCCACCCATGTCATAACTATATGAATTTATTAATTTGTAGAGTCTAAAAATACCTCTACTACAGCTGGGACTGACGGACCGAACAGTGAACATAATTTTGGCGGCCCACAGACAGTCCACCAAAAAACAGTATCTGGTCTATATCAGGAAATGGGAGATGTATTGTCACAGAAACAGCATCACCTACAGATCAATGAACATCCCGTCTGTTCTGGAATTCCTGGCAGGCCTCCATTATGATGAGGGGCTCAGTTATAGTGCCATCAACTGCGCCAGAAGTGCCCTATCAACTTATCTATGGCAAGGAACAGGGCATCATTCTGTTGGGACTCACCCCCTGGTAACAAAACTTATGAGGGGAATTTTTAATACTAATTCCCCAAGAACCAAGTACTCTCAAATATGAGATGTGAGTATTGTCCTGACGATGCTAAGGAATTGGTCTCCAGCAACAGCTCTGTCCCTACATAGACTGACTCTGAAAACAGTCATGCTAATGGCTTTGGTCACGGCACAAAGGGTACAGTCGTTACATAAATTAAGACTGCACAACACGACTTCTTCATCTGGAAATATTACGTTTCATATTTATGAATTAGTTAAGCAAAACAGACAGGGATCAGTAGGCCTCAATATAGAATTTAGGTCTTACCCTACAGATGATCGTCTCTGTATAGTAAGACATTTGTTGTTATACATGGAGAACACGAAAATCATCAGAGGCAATGAGAAGGCACTTTTAATCAGCCACAAGCACCCACACAAAAAGGTGATGGTCCAGACCATCTCAAGATGGCTGAAACATGTTCTAACACAGGCTGGGGTGGATACTAATATTTTTAAATCTCATTCCACCAGGGCTGCAGCTACATCGGCAGCTATGCAGTTGGATGTACCAATGGACCAAATCCTCAAGACAGCAGGATGGTCAGGGGAAAAAACATTCCAACTATTTTATCATAAACCAGTCATTAAACCTGGAACGTTTGCTGAAACAATTTTAAGTTCTGTAATTTAATTTACCCCATAAATAGGGGCTATAATTTGGTGTTAATTAATTTTTCATGGATTTCAATGTCTGATTCATGTCTAAATTATGTTGACACAATTCCTCCCACAGTCATTAAGGCAGATGTGATGCATGGACTCATTTCCACGGCATGAAATCACAGTTTTGAAATCTTCACGTAGTCACTCACATGACTCCGAAGTAAAATAGTAAGATTAAACGAGAACTTGCCAGTTCGAAGTTTGATCGTTATTTTATGAGGAGTACGTTGAGGGAATACATGCCCTCCGCTCCCACCCATGATCATATACTCCTGGTATTTCTTCTCTAATCTTACTATGTTCAGTCATTACAGTTATCTGTGATTTCACACCGCTGCTTTGAAGAATGACACACATGCGTCCTGGCGGGGTTCTTCACGTATTCCCTCAACGTACTCCTCATAAAATAACGATCAAACTTCGAACTGGTAAGTTCTCCTTTAATCTTACTATTCATTATCATAAAAGATCATGTAAATGTTTTCTTTGTGACAAAGTCCATGACTCAACAAACAGTTAAAAATGTACCGACATTTGTATGAAGTAGCAATGTAAAGACAACTTTGATGAAATATGTACTATTCTACTAAAATAAATGCTTAATAAAAAATCATTAAGCCACAATACTATTTAATTAACATTGTTTTTAAGTTTAACTTGTGTTACTTCAAAATTTTCAGAAAAGCTTCTTTTCACAGTTCTGAAATTATAATCATTTCATTGGATTACACAGTTTTGGCCTGTCGCACATGCCAGCCTCCGTAGTCATGAAGACACTCGAAAGGCTTGTGCTGGCCAAGCTGAAAAATATCACAAACTCCCTGCTGGACCCTCTGCAGTTTGCTTATCGGGCCAATAGGTCTGTGGATGATGCAGTCAACCTTGCCTGCACTTCATCCTACATCACCTGGACCGGCAGGGGGCCTATGCGAGGATCCAGTTTGTTGATTTTAACTCTGCATTCAACACCATTGTGCCAGAGCTACTACACTCCAAACTTTCCGAGTTGACTGTGCCTGAGCCCCTCTGTCGGTGGATCACCAGCTTCCTGACAGACAGGAAGAAGCATGTGAGGCTGGGAAAGCACATCTCAGACGCGCAAATGATCAGCATAGGAGCACCACAAGGCTGCGTACTCTATCCTCTCCTCTACTCTCTCTACACCAACGACTGCACCTCCACAAACACCTCTGTCAAGCTTTTCAAGTTTGCAGACAACACAACCCTGATTGGACCGATCCAGGATGGGGAGGAATCTGCCTACAGACGGGAAGTGTCACACCTGGCGTCCTGGTGCCATCGCAACAACCTAGAGCTCAATGCTCTTAAGACAGTGGAATTGATTGTAGACTTTAAAAGAGCTCCCCCTCCCCTCACCCACTCACCATCAACAACACCACAGTCACATCTGTGGAGTCTTTTAAGTTCCTGGGAACCATCATCTCAAAGGACCTTAAGTGGGGGGCTACCATCGACTCAACAGTCAAAAAGGCACAACAGAGGATGTACTTCCTACGGCAGCTGAGGAAGCACAATCTGCACACAGGCATTGATGGTCCAATTCTATATGACCATCGTAGAGTCTGTTCTCACCTTCTCCATCATGGTCTGGTTTGGCTCAGTCACCAAGCACGACACCTAGACGCTGCAGCGAATCGTCCGATCAGCAGAGAAGGTTATTGGCTGCAACCTTCCCTCCATTGATGAACTGTACACTGCAAGGGCCAGGAAGTGAGCGGGCAAGATCATCTCTGACCCCTCTCGCCCTGGCCACAAACTCTATGAATCACTTCCATCTGGAAGGCAACTCCAGATTGTCAAAGCTGCCACAGCCAGACATAAAACAGTTTTTATCCATGAGTAGTTGCTCTACAAAACAGCTAAAAATCTGTAGCCTCCCTTTGATCTGGTATTTTGTTGGTTCACATGCTTGATCAATAGTGTTTTATCATTAATGTTTTATTATTATTAATGTTTTGTGTTTTCTGAGTCATTCAGAACTGTCACTGTATGTCATGTTGTTACTTGTGGGCGGAGCACCAAGGCAAATTCCTTGTATGTGAATACTTGGCCAATAAACTTCCCTAATTACTTACTTACTTCAGTGTACCTGGTGATTTGAATGATTTGAAAGTATAAGCAAGATCGGCTGTGACAACATGTACTTAAATATGAAGACAAAGCTAAAACACACATAATCTCATAATTCACTGTTCAATGTCCTATCCTAATGGCGGCATGGAGGCGCAGCAGTAGCGCTGCTGCCTTACAGCGCCAGAGGCCCGTGTTCTACAGAGTTTGGACATTCTCCCCTTGACCTGCGTGGGATTTCTCAGAGACCTTTGGTTTCTTCCCACACTCCAAAGATGTTCCAGTTTATAGGTTAAGTGGCTTGGTATAAATGTAAATTGTCCCTAGTGTGTGTAGGACAGCGTTACTGTGCGGGTATCGCTGGCTGATGTAGACTCGGTGGGCCGCAGGGCCTGTTTTCACGTTGTATCTCCAAACCAAACTAAACATTGTAGAGAACCAATAATCTAACAAGTTTTTTCCTGCTATCCTATGTCAATCGACTCGCTATTCCTGGATCATCCAAGAAGATAGACAACTCCAGCCTTCTACGATGTACGGCATACTCCCTATTTACAGCTCTCACACTTGCCTAACTCAAAAGGCAAATGCTAGTTGCCCACAGACCTCTGTCACTTTGGTCAAGACCACACAAGCAGTTGCCTCTACCGACACAGGATGCTGGAATCTTGAGCCAAAAACAAATCGTTGCAGGAACTCAGCGGATCAGGCAGCATCTGTGGGGGGAAATGGACAAGCAACGTTTCAGGTCAAGACTCTTCTGCAGACTGATGGAGTTTTGTTCTCCTTATTTCCTGTATTCTCCCTTAATGGCTCCAACGTACTGAGAACATTAACCCTGAGCCGTCCATAATTATTAGAGAGCTTATTAAGCAGTCGCTAACTTGTTAATAACTTATTAGTGTTTTCTTTACAGAGCCTTGGCCTTACATGGCCTAATTTTCTCTAAATGTTAGAATATTAAACCTAATCATTAAGAAGAAATTAGCCACATTTAGGCTAATTACAATAAAGTACATGATTCTTGGGAAGACAGGATTAAACTTGGATCTTCAACGTGTCTGTATGTGGCCTTTCAGCCTTTATTATCTTGACTAATAATGATGTTCAGAAGTGTGGAAGAGAGCAGGAGGCTGCCAACCCCACAGATGTATAGTACAGCAGCTCTAACATGATTGTGTTTGATCTGGAAGAAAATAGTCATCTGAGAGATTGTGATTAGATGTAATGATGGATCTTGGTGCTTTTATATCTATAAAAAGTAGACTTCAAAAATGCCTTTAATGTTCTCTAACTAGAAACACGACTAAGGTGAAAATGTTCATTGAAAGAAATCACTTCACAGATGCATTCAGGTCTGTCCATGGATCAAGCCATGAAGAAACAAGATTTTGAAACTTGTTCCTGGAGTTACTCCTTGCATAATTAGATTTTCATAACTAATTAACGGGCTCACGCTCTTTTCATTCATTATTCACACAGACCATCGTGTGAAATAAGTGTGACTGGAATAGCAACAGCTTGTTAGTTACTTGAAAATCGAGTTACTGTGGAAGACAAGTGAATGTGCACTCAAGATGCTGTGAATTAAATTCACCCTCAAAGAGCTAGTGGGAAGTTATAAATAAATCTCAGAGCAGAGAGCTTTTGTGAAGATTATTGACTTGGAATGAAGAGAAGTCACTGCAGGATGCAAATTAAAAAGCACCTCGGCTGAGGCAGTGGGCCACTAACACAGGAGATTTCTAAATGTTGAATGCGAGGGGATGGCTATTGAACAATGGTAAAAGCTTTGGTAGCTTTGTATAAAATAGATTGCCGTTTGTCAAGAAGACATTGAAATTGAGACCACACAGCAGCTTCCCTCCTGTGCAGGTTCCTGCTGTGGTATTTCATTGTGGTCATAAACTCAGAATCATCATAGACCGCGTATAATTTTTTTGACCCTTCATTCTCATTACCTCCTCTCACAAAGGTGTGACGTGATACAGTGGATCTTGATTATTCAATATTAACCAGCTAATCGACAGTAGAAAACAACACTGCTGGACCAACCATGTCATAACCTGTGCAAAAACCACAAAGTGCTGGATTAACTCAGCAGATCAGGCAGCATCTCTGGAGAATGTGGAAAAGTGACGTTTTGGGTCAGGACCCTTCTGCAGACTTAATTGGAGTCTGATCAAGGGTTACATCCAGAAACAACACCCATCCATGTTTCCCCAGAGCTGCTGCCTGACCCGCTGAGCTAACCAGCATTGTGTTGTTTATGTTCAAGTTTCCAGCTTCATGCAGTTCCTCGTGTCTACAGATTGCACCCAGTGCAGACACACAAGCCCAAGTTGATTTGCTCTGCCCCCTAGTTCAGGAATGGTGAGGACAAGTATAAAACACTTTGCAGAATGTAGCAGAGTTCCGTCTGCTAAATAACTCAACAAGGGTTCAAGACCTGGACTATTTGATCCATGTAGCTTCGCACCACACTTGTCAGTGTAATTACCCACTGAATCGGTGGAGAAATAAGGGATCTTGCAGGACTATTGATCATATCTAAAAGGCACTGTGGTAAAAATTGAATGCTACACCTAGTTTGCTGGTGTCAAACAAGCACAACACAATTCAATCATTGGGAACAATGTCTAGTGGCTGATCATAATCTTGGGTATAGACAAACAACACGCTGCTATAGGTGGCTTCTCAGGCATCCATGAAAACCTTTGTGATATTGATACTGAAAATCTTGTATGAAGTCAAGCGGGACTGCAAAGGAGAAGAATGGAAAGTTCAAATGGTAAAGACAACTCCTCCTGTGCTCTCCTCCTGCATCTCCCACAATACTGACTGTTCCTTTGGTACATGCAAATGGCATTGGAAGTAGTGGACTCAGCTTCATCATTTGAGCATCTTTCCCTGGGATTATATAGAGAACTTGGAAAGACACCATGATATGTTCATGGTATAGAAGCAGAATTAGGCCATTCAGCCCATCAAGTCTACTCTGCCATTAAATCATGGCTGATTTATCTTTCCCCCTCAATCCCATTCTCCTGCCTTCTCCCCATAACCTTTGACACCAATCAACAACTAATCAACAATCTATCAATCTCCACCTTAAAAATATCCATTGACGGCCTCCACATCTGTCCGTGGCAGCAATATGGGAGCAATATTCCTGAAAACCCCACTGGAGGGAGAGTGTTTTGCCTTCCATCCATATTTCTTGCTATTTAGTTCAGTTTAGTTTATTATTGTCATGTGTACTGTGGTATATTGAAAAGCTTTTTTGTTGCGTGCTATTGTTAATAAAAAGACTATACATGATTATAATCAAGCCGTCCACAGTGTACAGATACAGGATAAAGGTTAAAATGTTCAGTGCAAGATGAAGTTAAATAAAGTCAGATTACAAATAGCTCAAATGTCTCCAATGAGATAGATGGTAGCTCATGACTGCTCTCCAGTTGGTGATTGGATGGTTCAGTTGCATGATAATAGCTCAGAAAAAAAAACTGTCTCTGAATTTGGAGATATGGATTTTCAAACTTCTGTGACTCTTACATTATGGGAGTGGGAGAAGAGGGATTGGCCGGGGTGAGACTCCTCCTGGATTATGCTGGTGGCCTTGCGGAGGCAGTGGAGTGTTGGTGTCTGAAATTCTGTGATTGCACAGAGTGGTTACAGAGGTGATTCACCAGGATGTCGCCTGGTGGAGCATTTAGTTACACAAAGAGTTCAGAGATTGTCTTTTTCTTTGCCAATACAGAGAGATTGAGGGGTGACCAAAGATAGGAAGACAAAATTGGAAGAGGCATGGATAGTTAAATAGTAAGATTTATTTTCCCATGGTGAGAGCATAAGTTTAAATTGAAAGGTAGAAGGTTTAGAGGGCACCATAAGACATAGGAGCAGATTTAGGCCATGCAGCCCATCAAGTCTACTCCCCGATTCAATCAAGCCCAATCTATGTTTCCCTCTCAATCCCATTCTCCCACCTACTCCCCGTGACCTTTGACACTCTCACTTGTCAAGAATCTATCAATCTATGCTTTAAAAATACCCGATGACATGGCCTTCATAGCAGTCTGTGGCAATGAATTCTACAGGTTCACCATCCTCTGGCTAAAGAATCTCCTCATCGCCATTTGAAGGTAAAATAAGACTATGCCCGTCCTGACATGGCCTTTCCACGTCCAAGAGTCAAGAGCATTGTCATTTGACCCCTGGAGGTCCAAATGAATGCCGTTTCTACAGGTTCACCAAATCCTCTGGCTAATTACAGTTCCTAAACTCATCCATCACATAGCTGTGATGGAAGGTAAGTACTTCTTACTTCTCCCCCCCCCCGATGTCAGAGTCAAACTCATAGCCCTCTCTGGCGACGGCGACTGACGCGGCCATTAAAGCCACGCCGGGTGGTGCTGGCAAATATAGAGCCCCCGGTGTTTCCAGCCGCCACGTAGGCCCCGCTCCAGGACTCCCCGACCCCGCAACTCGGGCGGGAGAAGTCGCCGTTGCAGGAGCCCTGAGAAGCGGTCTCCCCCCAGGGAGCCGTGGGCTCCCGGCGCCGTCGTCCACAGACCCGCAGCAGCAGCCTCCGACTCCCCGGCAGCAGCAGCAGCAGCATCAGCAGCAGCGCTCCTCCACCGCTCCACGCGCTCCGGACCCCTCTATCTAGGCCACGTCCACTCACTCATTCATTATCCAGTAGGTTTCAATGAGACCACCCCATGCGAGGGGTTTTTTGTTTTTACACACACATGCGCACAGAATACTTGGGACCTGAAACATGCTGACTGAAGGCAGATACCGGTACCCTCATAACATTTAAGAAGGAAGCACTTGACTCAACCAAGGAATAGAACGCTTCAAATAAGGGCAATTGGGATTCGTATAGGTAAGTGCAGTGGCCAACATAGACATGATGGGCCAAAGAGTCCGTGGCTGTGCTTTATGACGTTATCTCTCCATGGCAGTGTATTTGGCAAGATATTTACTATTTTTGACAAGTTCTACTTCAATTTCTTTCCATCAGTGTAATTGGTTTCTATAGAAACACGGGAATAGTGCTGGGCCACTCAGCCCCCTAGGTTGCTCTGGCATTCAATAAGGCAATGGCTTTTCTATACCTCAGCTGCCTTTGTTCTTTGCTTTGATTTTGATTCTTACTAATGAAACAGCTGGAACAGTATTATGATGCACTGCAATGTAATGATATTCATTCTAATTTTATTATTTGGGGATAAATTATATGAACAATAAACATCTGCTTTTAGTGTTTCATATCTCAATCACATACTCCCTTTGCAGATACAGAATAGCTTGAGCTAAATCAAATGACCCTTTGTCCCCTCACTGTGGCTCAGAAGATAATCCATTACTGCATCCGTGTGAATTGTTTCCATTTCCCTCTGGAACCTTCCATATGTCCATTTCCAGAAAAATTGCCTTTTTTTTTGCTTTCTGTTATGGACTTGTGCTTGCGGGAAATTTGATAACAGTTGCCCAAACTCATTTTGCAAAGAATCGTCACCGCCCACAGACAGTTTCATCCCATTAAGCAGATAAATTTGAATCCATGTCTTCAGTACAGGAGTGCAGAGCTGCGGATGTGTGATTGATTCAATGATGGGATTACAGACTAAATTCAGCAAATAACAGTCCTACATTCAGATTGCCATAATAGCTTGGCCACAGGTATGTAATTACTTCATAATTATGCATTTAAAGTGCTGAAGGCAATTTCAGTTGAAGAAATCAATCTTAACTTGTTTAGATTGCTTCAGGTATAAAGTGTGTGTCAGTTCATTGCCAACTTTCTGGCAGCTGGCAGCATGCTGAAAGTTTTACAAGAATCTTAATTCAGTGGATGTATCCACAGAATATATAAAAAGCGGCAATGGCATATTCAGAATGAAGGCTTATCCACATGCATTATTCAATGAACAATGACTGCATGAATATCAGTCACTTACAAAACCCACGCTCATATTTACAATGTTACATTAACACAAGAAACGGCACAAAAAACTGCACTGGTCAGGCAGTATCTGTGGAGGGACCGCACAGACAATGCTTCAGGTTAGGATTCTTCTTCAGATTGGTCGGGTAAGGTAGAGATAACTGGGAAAGGGAGGTGGGGTCAGGGCAATGTTTGGCAAGTGATGGATACAGGTGGGGGGGGGGGGGGGGGGGGGGGGGGGGAGAGATTTGCAGATGGGTGAAATGTCACAAAGTTGAGTAGTGAAAAGGAGACAAAAAAGCGTCAGATATGGACAGGAGAGAAGGAGTGAAATGTAACGCTGGAGGGATGGATGCGTGTGGAAGATGACAGAGGGGGGAGCGAGTATGAGGCAAATAAAAGGAAATATGAGACTAAGGGATGAGCACATGTGGGTAAACAAAAAGGTGACTGTGGTGGTGCGAGATGTTGGGCGAAATGGGTGAATGCAGGGATGGGTGTGCAGGGGTAAGGGAGGCCCCTGCTGTATCCACCTATCACTTGCCAGGTTTTGCCCCACCATACTTCTCATTTCCAGCTTTCTGCCTACCCCATTAGTCTGAAGAATTGTCCTGATGCAAAAAGGTCTGTCCATTCCCTCCACAGATGCTGCGTTTTAGTTTTGTTTACCATGCTACAATGAGGTGCTGGCTCAAAGGGCCGAATGGCCTACTCCTGCACCTATTGCCTATTGTCTATTTAGAGATACGGCGCTGAAACAGGCCCTTCGGCCCAGAGCTCACGCTGACCAGCGATCACCCATACACTAATACAATTCCACACACCAGGGACAATTTACAATTCTTACCAAAGCCAATTGACCTACAGGTTTGTAGATTATTTGGCTTTGGTAAGAATTGTAAAATGTCCCTTCACCCAACGTTTTTGGAGTGCTCCTATACTCCAAGACCTCTTTGTTCTACAACAATCTCCAGCGCTCAACCATTTACTGTGTAAGTCTTGCCCTTACAACCAACACTTCACACTTGCCATTCCTTGGTCCACCGTCCCAACTGTTCTGGATCCTTTTGTAAACATATATTTCCTCACTGCCCACTAAACCACCAATTTCAATGTAATTTGCAAATTTACTAACATTGTTAACGAACATTTGATACCCTTTATTTTAGAGGGTGAACTCCAAATACAGTTTTTTTTTGTAACAAAAGAAAATCAGAAGGATGAAGCCCCCAATTGTTGGTTACTTTTACCAAGGAATGTATTTGTAATAAGAAACAGATTTTTAATGTCAGCATGAAGTGTCTATGATCTCTTAAACTTTATATTAAACACAAAGTTTTAGTGCCTGTAATTCCTGGAGAAAAAGTGATAACAAGCAAATGCCTTGGGGTATGTGTTCTATAATATTTTATATATTACAAGATTTAAGAGTTTGCAATGTAAATGTCAAAAATCTCGTTTAAAGTTGATGTTATCGGAAGAAAGCTTACATTCTATCCTGTAGCTTGTTCATTCAAAATATATAAATTATTAACAATTTGTCTGTCAGGATTGCAAATTGGGAATTGCAGATTGCAGGTCAGCATTCTGCACATGATATCCTGTCCATTAAAATTAATGGCTGGATAGTTATGCAGGACTCGCTACTCACCATATTAGAATATTGCACTGAGTGGTAATATGGAAATCCAATGACCACAGAACCATCCAATTTCCCTCTACTAACACTCTATTCCACCTAGCAGAGCTGGTTCTCACCCTCAACAACTTCTCCTTTGACTCCTCCCACTTTTTCCAAATCCAAAGGCGTAGCTTTGGGCACCCGCATGGGTCCCAGCTAAGTCTGCCACTTTGTAGGGTGTTGAATAATCCTTGTTCCAGGCGTTCACTGGCCCTATCCCCAAACTTTATCTCCATTACATTGATGACTGCATCGGTGCTGCCTCCTGCACCCGTGCAGAACTCATGGACTTTATCAACTTTACAACCATATTTACTTGGACCATCTCCAAAACCTCCCTCCCCTTTCTTGATCTCACAATCTCCATCACAGGAAATAGATTATTGACTGACGTCTATTACAAACCCACTGACTCCCACAACTATCTTGACGACACCTCTTCCCAACCTGCTTCCTGCAAAAACTCTATCCCCTACTCCCAATTCCCCTGTCTACGCCGCATCTGCGCCCAAGATGAGGTGTTCCATACTAGGACATCCAAGGTACTCATTCTTTAGGGAATGGGGGTTCCCCTCTCCCATCATAGATAAGGCCCTCACTCATGTCTCCTTAGTACGCTGCAGCACTGCCCTTGCTCCCCCTCCCCCTAATCGCAACACAGAGTCCCCCTAGACCTTATCTTCCACCCCATCAGCCATCGCACATAACACATAATCTGCTGAAATTTCCGCCACCCCTAATGGGATCCCACCACTAGCCACATTTTCCCATCTACACCCCTTTCCTCCTTCCGCAGAGACCGTTCCCTCCACAACTCCCTGGTTAATTCATCCCTTCCCAGCCAAGCCACCCCCTCCCCAGGTACCTTCTCCTGCAACCGCAGAAGTTGCAACACCTGTCGCTATACCTCCTCCCTCGACTCTGTCCAGGGACCCCAACAGTCCTTTCAGTCCTTTCAGGTTAATCAGAGGTTCACTTGCACCTCCTCCATCTTCATCTACTGTATCCGTTGTTCAAGATGTGGACCCTTATGCATGAGCGAGACCAAACACAGACTGGACTTCGCTCAGCCCATCTGAACCTACCTGATCTCCCAGTTGCTGGACACTTTAATTCTCCTTCCCATTCCACCACAGACCTGTCTGTCCTCGGTCTGATCCATTGTCAGAATGAGGCTAAATGCAAATTGGAGGAACAGAATGTTATATTTTGCTTGGGCAGCTTACAGCTCAGTGATATGAATATTAATTTCTCTCACTTCAGATATCCCCAGCATTCCCTCTCTCTATCCCTCCCCCACCCAAGTCATAATTTTTCACCCTGCAAACAGCTAACAATGGCCTGTTTCTTTTATCATTATTACCTTTTTGCATATCTTTCATTCGTTTTCTTTAACTCTCCACATCACCATTTGTATCTCTCGTTTCCCTTATCCCTAACCAGTCTGAAGAAGGGTCTCTACCCATTCCTTCTCTCCAGTGATGCTGCCTGTCCTATTGAGTTACTCCAGCTTTTTGTACCAAAATGTGGCCAAATGTGCAGGAAAGAACCTCAGATGCTGGTTTAAACCGAATAAAAAACTGGGGTAATGTAGCCAATGTTGTAGCATAGTAAATGCCCTAGCCGCAAAAACAGTTATCTTTATTATAAAACTATCCAACTGCTTGGCATCCAATAGTCAATAGTCAATAGTCAATAGTCAATTTAATTGTCATTTGGACCCCTGGAGGTCCAAACGAAATGCCGTTTCTGCAGCCATACATTACAAACAGATAGACCCCAGACACAACATAATTTACATTTTACATAAACATCCATCACATTGCTGTGATGGAAGGCCAAAAAAAACTTATCTCTCCACTGCACTCTCCCCCCCCCGATGTCAGAGTCAAAGTCAAAGCCCCCGGCTGGCGATGGCGATTGTCCCGCGGCCATTAAAGCCACGCCGGGTGGTGCAAGGTCGCACACCGGGTCTTGATGTTGGAGCCCCCGGCGTGCGCTCGCAGAGTCCCGCAGCCATTCCAAGCCTCGCGGGGCAGTGATGTAGGAGCTCTCCAGGAGCTCTTCGACCCCGCAACTCGGGCGGGAGAAGTCGCCGTTGCAGGAGCCCTGAAAAGCGGTCTCCCTCCAGGGACCCGCGGGCTCCCGGTGCCGCCGTCCGCAGACCCGCAGTTGCAGCCTCCGCATCAGCAGCAGCAGCGGCAGCAGCAGCAGCGCTCCACCACCGCTCCACCCGCTCTGGACTCGGCCAGCTCCGCGACGGTGAGGTGAGTCGGCACCAGAGTCCCCGGCTTCTTCTGTTGGAGGCCGCTCCTCATTGCAGCCCCAACGACAACTGAGACCCGACAAGAAAAGGTCGGGTCTCCAGTGCAGGGAGAAATTTAAAAGTTTCCCCCTCCCTCCCTCCCACCCCACCCCACCCCCCACACACACACACCCCAACAAAAAATAACAAAAACTACATATAAACATAGACAAAAAATAATAAAAACGCGGACAGGCTGCAGAGGCCGCTGCTGACGAGAGTAAAGAAACCATGAATACATGGTGGTTTTCAAGCTAGTAAGGGACTCGAGTCATCTTTGCCTCTGCTCTGCCAATTTTATGGTTAAATTCACCACACAAATAAAATCAATTTTTAATTGAACTACTGAAGCACAATGCAAAGATAGAACATGCTTGTTTGTTAATTAAACCCATTTTATAAATTATCACTCCATGGGGTGTGGCCTTCAAGAAACCGTTCTTTATTCTCAGGCAAGCACGAGTCCAAATACATTCCACACTACTCACAGGGCAGGCACCTTTTACTGTTCCATGCAATTAAAGTTTTATATCAAGCAACAGAAGACTTGTAAAAATACTAGACATTGATACCGCTGCATACCTTTATAAGAAATAGATCTGTTTAACAATGAGGGGTGACTCCATTGGGAAAACACTTTAAACTCACACATAATTACAAAATGTTCTATGACATGAGAAATATTGCACCTATATTACCTGATAAATATTTACTAGAATAGATTGCACTGACAAATATTGGAATTGACATGCTATAACAATGTACATCACGGATATTATGTGTAACAGTCGTTTAACCGCATGCATGGCTGAATCATAGAAATTGCTCAATCTGTGAGCAAACCTCAGCCACTGGCATCCCAAGGAGAGGGAACCAATTTTAAACTTGATCTTTATTTACCCTTGAATCCCTGTCCACTTCAGCATTTTTCTTCAATCAACGAATGCACATGCATCAATTTCTCTTTTCTGTTCAGTTCAGTTTAGTTTATTGTTACGTGTGCCGAGGTACAATGACGCAACGAAAGCTTTTCACTGCACACTACACATGACAATAAACTAAAAAGAGAAAATGTACTAAATAAGAAAGCAATAAAACAAAAACAAAAAGTTCATTTTACACATATGAAACTGAATGTCGACATGCATTAATAAAACTATTTCTTTAAACGGCTAAAACTAGAAACGCAATCAACGCAAGTTAAAAATATCATAAGCCAGTTTGCTTCTATAGGGTTGGGTGGGTGGTGTGGGCACTATAGCTTTGCAACACACCAGAGGAGTGAGCATGTAAAATGTACCATTTTTGAAAATATCATATAGTCATAAAGATAATGGTTGCTAAACGTTTGATCTTGCTATTTCCCAATTACTGAAAATAATGAGGCTCCAGCATGTTAAACATTTCCCATACAATCCAAAATTACTTGAAAAGAATGACATAATGGCATCTTGCTATAAGGCACTTGGTACACAATATCAGAACTGAACAAGGAGGAGGACACAAATGCAGGCTCAGACACAGGGCAGATCAGTCTTCAGAGTTTAATCGGTCCAAGTCAGTACACAGGTAAGCAAAACAGAGGCAACAGTACAATCTAGGAGCAGGCAAAAAACAGAGGTCGAAAAACAGGCAATGGTCGAGGTCACAAGATTTCTAGAGCTGGAACGAGGTGATACCAAGTAGCATACACAACAAACTGGCAATGAGAACTAAAACACAAAGGGCTTAAATACAGACTAGCAGGGGATAACGAGACACAGGTGAAACACATCAGGGCGGGGCCAATAATCACATGAGGGTAAACGACCTGACAGGAAATGGGACCTGAAACAAGAGGAGATGCGAGACACCAAAATAAAACAAGAATGCACACTCTAATACTAAAAAACAATAAGAAACAGAAACTAGATCAAACCCAAGACCTGACACACCCTAACCATGTGAAGGATAAGTAATGAGCTATTAAGAAAATGGTGAAAAGAATGGAAAACAAAGGGTAGAATTTTAACCTGGAGCAACGTCAGTGTTTGTGTGTGAGTGGTGAGAACATTAGGGAAAATGCGAGTGAGGTGAGAACCCGTCCAACCCATTAACTTCCATGAGTAGAAAGGAACTGCAAATGCTAGTTTATAGACACAAAGTGCTGGAGTAACTCAGTGGATCAGGCAGCATCTCTGGAAAAAAAGGATAGGTAACATTTCAGGTCAGGATTTTTCTTCAGTCTGAATCTGTTTTCAGGAAATATGGGCCAAATGAGGGCAAACAGGACGAGCTTAGATGGGTCATCTTGGTCAGCATGTAAGAGTTGGGCTAAAGGGTCTGTTTCCTTGTTGTCTGATTATGACTATGATTGCAGGACCAGACGTCTGGCAATTTAAAGGAAGTGGAGAAGCCTGGAGAGGGAATGGTGAGACATAGCCAGGTGTTATCAGCATATATGCAGGATATGTTTATTCTTAGACTGTTTATGAGATAATTTATTCCTTGACTTGCAAGTGAAATTCTGGCATGCTAATGTGAAAATGTGTTGGATACATGCTGAAGTAAACATTGTGTATATTTAGCTTATGGTGTGAAACAATACTTCATTCTAATGAATAAAATGGGAAGTTTTACAGCTCTGGCACATGAAAGTGAACAATGTGTCAACAAGATTGCCAACGAACAAACAATCAATATTTGACTCGGAGAATCAGAGAACAGTTCAGCAAAAAATGACTATTGGATCCAGAGACGGAAACTGCTGTCAAAATATGGAGGGGACCGGGGGATGGGGGTGGGGGGGGGGGGGGGGGGGGGGGGGACACACACAATTTCTTGACGGCCGTGCGCACATGCACACACTCACACACACACACGTGAGGCATCGGAAGCTTCAGCCATGTGCCCTGTAAACGGTAATTAGCTCAGGATTCTTCCAGTTTCCAGCCCCGCGACGTGGATGCTTCTACTACGGGGCCATTAGCGTTAGAATGCGTCAATTACTGCAGATCTGTACCACAGATTTAAAGAACAATGGACATCATGCTGGACAACATAATATAGGACTGGACACTTTCAAGCTACTTGTCCTGTCCTATATTATGTTGTCCAGTGTTTTTTAATTCTGTGGTAGCTGTAGTACAGAAACTGCGCGGATTAGGTCGCCCAAGTGGGACAGGGGTTTTTTAGCAACACTAGTCGGGAGAACAGAAGTCTCCTAGACAATGTTTGAGGAATATTGTGTCACCTTAGATCAACATTAAACGGCTGAGAACCTGCAAAGTGATTAAATGCTGATCATTGGAAAAGTCAGCGGCCAGCTTTGCACTGCTATTAATTCACGTCCATTTGGCCCAACGTGAGCTAAGAAAACGAGGCCAAACTGCTTTCCGATTGTTTCTGCTTCAGTTAGTTTTTGTCCAGTTTTGTTTAATTCTGTCACTTGTTGCATGTTAACATCTTGATCCCCCACTTTGTTGCATCGATTTAACTCGATTTATCGGAATGGTGGCCGATTAGGAAAGGGGGTGATGCAACGAGACCTGGGTGTCATGGTACACCAGTCATTAAAAGTAGGCATGCAGGTGCAGCAGGAAGTGAAGAAGGCGAATGGTATGTTAGCATTTATAGCAAAAGGATTTGAGTATAGGAGCTGGGAGGTTCTACTGCAGTTGTACCGGGTCTTGGTGAGACCACTCCTGGAGTATTGGTAACAGTTTTGGTCTCCTAATCTGAAGAAAGACATTCTTGCCATAGAGGGAGTACAGAGAAGGTTCATCACAGAGAAGGTTCATCAGACTGATTCCTGGGTTGTCAGGACTTTCATACAAAGAAAGACTGGATAGACTCGGTTTGTACTCGCTAGAATTTAGAAGATTGAGGGGGATCTTATAATAAACTTACAACATTCTTAAGGGGTTGGACAGGCTAGAAGCAGGAAGATTGTTCCCGATGTTGGGGAAGTCCAGAACAAGGGGTCATAGTTTAAGGATAAGGGGGAAATCTTTTAGGACCTAGATGAGGAAAACTTTTTTCACACAGAGAGTGGTGAATCTGTGGAACTCTCTCCCGCAGAAGGTAGTTGAGGCCAGTTCATTGGCTATATTTAAGAGGGAGTTAGATGTGGCCCTTGTGGCTAAAGGGATCAGGGGGTATGGAGAAAAGGCAGGAACAGGATACTGAGTTGGATGATCAGCCATGATCATATTAAATGGTGGTGCAGGCTCGAAGGGCCGAATGGCCTACTCCTGCACCTAGTTTCTATGTTTCTATGTTTCTAACATAGGGGCGGCACAGTGGCACAACGGTAGAGTTGCTGCCTTACACGCCATAGACTCGGATTCAATCCTGTCTACGGGTGCTGTCTGAACAGAGTTCGTACGTTCTCTCCATGAATGTGTGGGTTTTCTCTGAGTGCTCCGGCTTCCTCCCACATTCCAAAGACGTCCAGGTTTACAGGTTAATTGGTTTCTGTAAATTGTGATTTGCAAATTTCCCCTAGTGTGTAGGACAGCACTAGCGAAGGGGCGGTCGCTGGTCGGCACGGACTCGGTGGGCTGAAGGGCCTATTTCCACACTGTATCTCTAAAAAAACATTTATCGGCCTTGTTGAGAGTGCAGTGGGGATTCTCCAGTAGAGCACTGAGGCTCAATATTAAGAAAGTGAAGTCAGGCCATACAGACTATACTGATAGTCCCTTCACTACTGAAGATGGCAAGGTTGTGAGTTGTGTAAGTATACTAAAGCTTACCATTAGAGAAATCTTCCTCTGCTGGGAAAGTGCAGAACAAAACTGTATTGCATTAAAATAGTAAGATTAAACGAGAACTTACCAGTTGGAAGTTTGATCTATATTTTACGAGGAGTTACGATGAGGGATTACGTGAAGAACCCGCTCAGCACGCATGCGCGGCATACTTCAAAGCAGCGGTGTGGAATCACAGATAGACACAGTTATTGAAGTAAACATAGTAAAGACCAGGAGACATCAGTTTATCAGTTTGATTCATATTATTGAGGGTGGGAGCGGAGGGTACGTAATCCCTCATCGTAACGCCTCGTAAAATACAGATCAAACTTCAAACTGGTAAGTTCTCGTTTAATCTTACTATTTTACTTCGGAGTCATGTGAGTGATTCCGTGAAGACTTCAAAGCTCTGTGATTTCAAACCATGTAACAGTTACTTCACGCACTGCCGAAGTCGTTGAGGGAGGAAGTGTGCTATCGTAATCAACCAATGAATCTGTTTGTAGAAAAACACAATGGTATTTTTTAACAATAACAACAAAGAAATTAAATTGCTCCTCTGGGCTTAAATTAAATAATTGCAGTCTGTAAAATCTTTCCTGCAAATAAAACAGGTTTTGCCAACGGCTTATAATAAAAATTTTGAACGGTCTTTCTCCCCACCATCCTGCTGTAGCCAGGATGTGGTCTATAGGCACGTCCATTCTTTTAGCCGTCGACGTGGATGCTGCCCTGGGGGAATGAAATTTGTACATGTTATTGTTTATCCCAGCAGTTTTTAGTGCCTGCTTGAGCCATCTCGTAATGGTTTGGCTCGTCACCCGACCATAAGGTTTTTTATGACTGACCCTCAAGGCTTTTCATCTCCCTCGAATATTTTGGTTGTGTCTATGTAGGATAGTAGGTGGGTCATGGCACATAACCGTGGTTCTGGTGGGTAAGTCCGGAATTCCACGACGGGATTAGGTTTTTACCAAAGAGCAGTGGGTCTGACTCAGTGGCTGGGGTTTTGCACAACCCCGCAAATGTAGGATTTTTATGGCGGGTCTTATGATTTGTTTACGAAGGTTGTCGTCATCTCTGTATTTGTCCATGGAACGAGGAGAAACGATGTGATGGCTGACGTCAGGCTTTTAACGGCCTCCTGCACGTGGGGTTGCCACGTAGCGGTCCATCACACCTAGCAGCTCTTCCTGTTCCTGCACCCCTTGCATACTCCCGAGATCTACAGCCATTGTCCCCTGTTCTTGACCAGCCCAGTCCTGGTCACCAAAGCTACCCTCGGGTAAGGAGGAAGCAATGGACAGTGCACAAGGCACTGTGGAGGGAGTGCCTGAACTCCCCCTGCGAGAGCGCCCCTCACGAAGCGCGTGTCGCTGGAGCTCCTGCTCCAAGAGCCGCTCCATGCAGCTCAGGCGGCTGTCTCCCCTCCCCGTGCGGGTGCAGAGACGTCCCCATCCGACAAGTTGGAGCCACCGGCCGGACACCTCTTCTGTGGCTTTACTTCCAGGCTGCTGGCCCTGATGGCATCCCCGGGTGCGTGCTCAGGGCCTGTGCTGCGCAGCTGACAGACATCTGGACTGACATCTTCAACCTGTCACTTGCCCAAGCAGTTGTCCGCACTTGCCTTAAAGCCACCTCCATCGTGCCAGTGCCAAAACACTCCACTGCGGCAAGCCTCAACGACTTCCGCCCAGTTGCACTTACCCCCATCATCACCAAGTGCTTCGAGAGGCTGGTCCTGGCACACCTCAAAAGCTGCCTACCCCCCACACTGGATCCCTATCAGTTTGCCTACCGCAAGAACAGGAGTACGGAGGATGCCATCTCAATGGCACTTCACTCCGCCCTCTCCCACCTCGACAACAGAGACACTTATGTAAGAATGCTGTTCATCGATTACAGCTCAGCATTCAACACCATTATTCCATCAAAACTGATCACCAAACTCGGTAACCTGGGCATCGACCCCTCCCTCTGCAACTGGATACTGGACTTTCTAACCAACAGACCCCAGTCTGTCAGGTTAGACAAGCACACCTCTTCAACCCTCACCCTGAACACCGGCGTTCCTCAGGGCTGTGTGCTGAGCCCCCTCCTCTACTCCCTCTTCACCTATGACTGCACACCTGTACATGGTACTAACACCATCATCAAGTATGCAGATGATACAACGGTGATTGGCCTCATCAGCAACAACGATGAGCTGGCCTACAGGGAGGAGGTCCAGCACTTAGCAGCATGGTGCGCTGACAACAACCTGGCCCTTAACTCCAAGAAGACCAAGGAGCTCATTGTAGACTTCAGGAAGTCCAGAGGCGGCACGCACACCCCCATCCACATTAACGGGACGGAGGTGGAACGTGTTTCTAGCTTCAGGTTCCTGGGAGTCAACATCTCCGATGACCTCTCTTGGACCCACAATACCTCTACTCTGATCAAGAAGGCTCATCAGCGTCTCTTCTTCCTGAGGAGACTGAAGAAGGTCTATCTGTCTCCTCAGATCCTGGTGAACTTCTACCGCTGCACCATCGAGAGCATCCTTACCAACTGCATCACAGTATGGTATGGCAACTGCTCTGTCTCCGACCGGAAGGCATTGCAGAGGGTGGTGAAGATTGCCCAACGCATCACCGGTTCCACGCTCCTCTCCATTGAGTCTGTCCAAAGCAAGCGCTGTCTGCGGAGGGCGCTCAGCATCGCCAAGGACTGCTCTCACCCCAACCATGGACTGTTTACCCTCCTACCATCCGGGAGGCGCTACAGGTCTCTCCGTTGCCGAACCAGCAGGTCGAGGAACAGCTTCTTTCCGGCGGCTGTCACTCTACTCAACAACGTACCTCGGTGACTGCCAATCACCCACCCCCCCCCCCCCGGACACTTATTATTTTTTATTCAAATCGTTTGCTATGTTGCTCTTCAAGGGAGATGCTAAATGCATTTCGTTGTCTCTGTACTGTACACTGACAATGACAATTAAAATTGAATCTGAATCTGAATCTGAATCTGCTCAGGCGCTAGCGGGCTGGGCTCGGCGCGGTGTTGGGGTATAGCGGACCGCCCGGTAAGTGGACCTACCGCTTTGTTGCTGCCCCCGCGAGATGGAACGCTCCTCCATGGAGTTGAGAGGGGGGCAGGTCTGTTCAGGCGGCTGTCTATCCCCCCGTGCGGGTGGAAAGACGTCCCGTCCGATAAGTCGGAGCCACCGGCCGGATGCCTCTTCCGTGGCGGTACTTCCAGCCCGCTGCTCAGGCGCTAGCGGGCTGGGCTCGGCACGGTGTCGGGGATAGCGGAGCGCCGGGTAAGCGGTCCTACCGCCTTGTTGCTGCCCCCCCCCCCCAGATGGAACGCTCCTCCGTGGAGTCGAGCGGGGGACAGGTTTGTTCTAGAGCCTTTCTTCTCTGCCTGAAAGGAGAAGGCTCCCTGTGAAAGAAAAACCCGACCTCAGCTTACCTGACGGTCCGTTCTTTCACCTCAGGGAGCGCCTGACTCCCGATGTGCCGCTGTTGCTCTGCTGAACATAATGCCGCGCATGGGTGCTGAGCGGGTTCTTCATGGAATCACTCACGTGACTCCGAAGTAAAATTACAACTAGCCCATTCAAGAGTGATTTTCACGTAGCATTTCTTCACACTAAAGGTTGTGGAATTCTGGATTTCTACCTACTGAATGCCTGCTGAAGCTGGGGCTCAGTGAAACATTTATAAATTAATATTAATCTTACTTGCAGCAGCATTAGAGGTCTGTAAACACGCTACTCATAACATAACAAACAATAGAAAGTTCAATACATTTTAGTGAAAAACAAAAGCCCAAAGTCCCTAATGCAACCAATAAAATTTGTAGTTCATAGTTTCATTGGTATTTGTAGTGTTCAAGACCTGATAGTTGTTGAGAAGAAGCTGTCCCTGAACCTGGAGATCACGGTTTGTAGACTGCTGTGCCTTCTTCCCAATGGCATGGCCTGGGTGGTGTCGGTCCTTGATGATGTTGCCTTTCTTTTTCAAGTAGCATTTCCGATGGATCACTTCGATGGTGGGGAGGTGAGTACCCGTGATGGATCGGGCAGTGCCCACTACCTTTTGTAATCTCCCACTTCCGAAGTAGGGGAACTCTAAGTTCAGTTCCCTTTTCTCTGGCTGTGAGGGCTGATTTTGCTGATCCAATTCCTGTCCATTTACTTGGACTCTCTTCTTGTCCTGGGAGACCAAATGTGCTCCACCATCATTACTGCCGCAGGTCCTAAACAGATTGCAGCTTTCATCATTGCCATACTGTGTGCAGAACAAGCTATGATTCTGTGCACTCTCATTTACTTTGCCTGCAGATTTACCCAGAAGCCAAAACCACAGGACTCTAGTGTTCCTCAATTACATCCATTTGCCTGACCCTCATTATATTTGTTCTCTCCTGCCTGTGGAACCCTTATTGCGATTGATAGGCACAACTGCAAAGCCTAATCATCAGACACCTATCCTTACACATAACTTAAAGTTATCAAGATTGATATAACAGTTTGCGTCATAATAAAAATAGCAAAATCGTTTCTGAGCTATTATTCATTTACCTGCAGAGTAAATTGAATATCATCATGCCATAGCTGAACATCACCACGAAGGGGTTGTCATTATAGGGCGAGCTCTTGCACCCATCAGAACACCACCAGCCTGTGGTCAATTAAAAGGAATTTCATGCAGAATATAAACTGAGCTTCCCATTCTGTGCAATCATTTCACACTAACATCCAAGAGAAATTTCACACCCACCGTTCCTCCAATTCTGTCAGCTTATCACTGAATTCTCTTCCAGTGACTCAATAGTCTAGGACTTTATTTTGCATTGTTCCTCGCAATTTTCAGGCAAATTAAATTTGGTGAGCGTTTAAACCAAAGATTATAGAGGAGCAAGATAGACCACTCCTCGAAAAACGCGTAGTATGACGCGTGTGATCGTCGACGCCATTTTATTGGGCATTTTATTGGGCTTCCCCCACACTGTCATGGCATCCTTATCTAAATCTTCACATCACTGCTCTGCTATCAACTGTTCTAATCGTAAATGTAGACGACCCGACCTGTCATTCTATAGGTTCCCCAATAAAAACGAAAGGTGGGAAAATATTATTATTATTTTCAGTCGCTATTCTGTCGCGAAAATGTTATTTTCTGTTCTCCCCTCAACGGCCATTGGGAAACTAGGCTTGTCAGTACATTAGAAAGTTATTAGACTTATTTTTAATAGATCTTTACTCACCACAATAATAAAGACAATAATTTTTAACACTTCTGTATGTTTTTGGTTTTGATCTTGTAAGGGATTGGTCTCCAAAATATGGCCCGCGGGACACATTAGGCCCAGTGACCATGGGATTTTTCGAGCTCAGATTCGTATCCAGGAAGGAAGGCGATGGCTGTTACCCGTTATGTCCCTCGAATTGTCGAGACATCATAAGCAAAGATCACAAGCCCGCCGTGAAGATGGGTGCAATCAAAGATTATATAACTCTGCTCTATCATCTTTGGGTGCAATGGTGGGCCGGGGGGGTTCGGCGGCGGCGGTGGCGGTCGCAATCAAAGATACTAGTGGAGCTCTGCTCCATAATCTTTGGTCGTAATGGGACGGCTGCGCGTTATAATGTGCTATCGTTCCACTTTCCCTCTCCCTCTTCCCCCCTTCTCCCTCTCTCCCTTCTCCCTCACCCCCTTCTCCCCTCTCCCCTCTCCCCCTCTCTCCCTCTCCCCTTCTCCCTCTCACCTTCTCCCTCCCCCTTCTCCCTCTCCCCCTGCTCCCTCTCCCCTTCTCCCTGCCCCTTCTCCTTCTCCCTCTCCCCCCTTCTCCCTCTCCCCCTTCTCCCTCTCCCCCCTTCTGCATATCCATGTATGCATATGTATGTGTGCATATGTATGTGTGCATATGTATGTGTGCATATGTATGTGTATACGTAGGGGGAGAGAGAAGGGGCAGAGAGAGAGATGGGGAGAGAGACACATCAGACCCATCACGAGATTTTAACCTCAGATTCGAGTCGGGTAGCGCAGCGACCCGGGGCTGCTCTTAGTGTAGTTACCGATTAGATCCCTCGAACTGTCAGAGCCGAGACATCGCTGGGCCGCTGTGAAGAAGGGTGCAATGGTGCGGTGCGGGGTTCGGCGGCTGTCAGAATGGGGCGGCTGTACGTTTTAACGTGCCATCGTTCCTCTCCCCCCTTCTCTCTCCCCATCTCTCTCTGCCCCTTCTATCTCTCTCTCCCTGTCTCTCTCTCCCTGTCCCTCTCTCTCCTCTATCCCTGTCTCTCGCTATCTCGGTCTCTGCCCCATCTGCCTTTCACTCTCTCCCCCCCTCTCTCAGTCTACATTAGAAGTTTTAAATAAGCTCTTCTACATTGAAGGTAAATTGACATATTAGTGGCAAAATGTATCTTCAATATACAGGTATCTCCCCACAACTGAACAATTGCACTTAAATGATATATCGTTCATTCTGCAGATATGTAGTTATAACTCCATTTTTTTCCCTCTTAGTTAATCCAATATGAGATTTTCTGAAGTTTCAGCGGGTCCAGAATACTCGTCGACAAGATCTCATCCACCAAAGTCTAGTGTACTTGTCAACCACCTGCCATCTTTGTTCTGAACACTGAACTTGACTAGTTTTCCAACAGGCAGACCAATGACAGGCTAAATTGCATGCAGTTCCAACGCTATTTGACATCCTGAACACGCCGAAATTCTGTTTTCTCAACGCAGGTTACTCAAGAGGAAGTATGAGAACCTCCCGTTAGCCACACAAAATTGTGCAAATGACGATTTATTTATTATTGTATATAAATTGGAAATTTTGTTCTTTGGGGTAAGCAAGGGGTGGGGCTATCATTGTCTGAAATATGTTGTATTTTACATTACTTTCAAAACACAGCAACCCCCTGTATATGTTGTGCACAAAATGATGTGAATTATGTAAATATTACCATAAATGACAGAAATATAAAGTTTTTTCCTTGTTTATAAAGTTCAATTTAGAGTTATTTGAAATTGTGGGGGTTGGTGCAATATACGGCTGACCCACAAATGTGTCATTATGAGACATTCATATTTTAAAAAATCCATGTCTCAAAAAAAAGCAAGAAGATCCCCATATTATTTGACCAACTTTAACTTCGACTGAATGTAAATATGTAGGTATGTATCACTACATTGTGTTACGCTAATATAGAATGGAAAAATATTTCGATATTGTGTTCATGGATGCTTTATTCACAATATTAGGATTTCATATATATATATATATATATATATATATATCTATATATATATATATATATATATTTATATATATATGTGTGTATATGTATGTGTATATATGTGTGTGCATACAAATATGTATGTATATGTATATACATATATATTGTGATATATATGTGTATATATATATATATATATATATATATATATGTGTGTGTGTATATATATATATATATATATATGTGTGTGTATATATATATATTTATATGTGTATATATATATATATATATGTGTGTATATATATGTGTGTGTGTGTATATATATATGTATGTATATATATAAATGTACGTGTGTATATATATACATATATATATATGTGCGTGTATATGTATGTATGTGTATATATATACATACACACACACACAGATTGAAAAATATATATATATACACACACACACACACACACACACACACACACACACACACACACACACACACACACAGATTGAAAGAAAAAGGTTGCTAAACAAATTAGAGGAAATCTGAAGAAAGAAACTAGAGAAATATAGTACAGATTTTTCAAGCGACCACGTTTACGCATGCAATCGCACGTTGGTGGGACAGACCCTTAACTTTTTTATACATATATGTATGTGTATAAGGGAAATAACAGCAGGGAAGCCAACTGGCGGCTGGGGAGGAAAGATGGGAGGAAATGGGGGAAAAGTATTGCTAAAATTTGAGAGAGATCGATACAGTGCAGGGCATAAACAAACGCCTTTTAAGTAACCCACACAAGTGGTGGTCAAACTGGACCGTGAGTGCATCTGTCCAATGTCTTATAATGTTTCATCAAAATTTTGATGGGAAGCTCCGTAAATAGACAATAAAGTGCTGGAGTAAAATGCCCATCTTCAGACACGAAGGGTCAGTGCCAACCACCACCCTAATCTCAAGCATTATACAAGGCAACCCACACCTGTCCCTCACAACCTCTTAAGGCTCATACCTAATATTCAGATGGCTCATCCAATCTTTGTGCATCTGGAACTATGGCAATCCTCATGCCTTCATCTCACAGCATTATACACGGCCAACTACTTAAATACATTAGCCACATCACTGGATTGCAAATACACACAGGCACGCTTCCCTCACTCTTATGTTAACCATATAACCATATAACAATTACAGCACGGAATCAGGCCATCTCGGCCCCACAAGTCTGTGCCGAACAACTTTTTTCCCTTAGTCCCGCCTGCCTGCACTCATACCATAACTCTCCATTCCCATCTCATCCATATGCCTATCCAATTTATTTTTAAAGGATAGAAGATAACAAGCCATCAGAAGCAGGAGGAATCAAATAGAAGGAAGTGTGCCTGCATGCCGAGATCCCATAAAAGAGAGATTTGGCATGTCACTGAATGCTCTGCAGATGCACTGTGGAAAGTATCCTTACTCTTGATGAAAGTGGCATCCCGATGATATGCAGGTATCATCAAGTAAGGCAATTCCAACGCCCAGGAATGCAAAGGGTTACTGAGATTGATGGACTAAATCCTGTCCATCACAGACACTGCCTACCCCACCAAAAGCATTGATACGATGTACTGCTTCAAGAAGGTGGCATCTATCATCAAGGATTTCCACCACCGGGCCATGCCTTCTTCTCAGTGCTACCATCAGACAAGTGGTACTGAAGCTTGGCCCCACAGCACCAGGGACCAGGAACAGCTACTTTCCTACAACTATTATGTTCTAGAAATAAACTGCACAATCCTAATCGACAATGGAACACCACAGTCCACTTCTTGCACAACCACAGACATGTTTCCTAACTGTGTAATTTTTGCACTAATGTCTTCTTTGCACACTTTTTTTCCTATCGCTGATGTGACGAATCTATTTGTAATTAATTTATAATTTATGTTTTTGTGTGTCGTCTGAATATGTGCCTGTGAACTTGCTACAAGCAAGATTTTCATTGCATTTGTACCTCATCGTACTTGTGTGGTTGACAGTAAACTTGACTCTACTTAACCTGACTGCTGTCCACTCTGGAAATAGCTGTTTTGAGTCAAGTCAAGTCAAGTTTATTCGTCACATACACATACGAGATGTGCAGTGAAATGAAAAGTGGCAATGCTCGCGATTGTGCAAAAAAACAATCAAACTACAAACAGAATGGAACTGAATCACATATTCACATATTACATAATTGTGGGAGGGAAGAAAAAGGAAAAAAACAGTAATTTTAAAAAGACACCACACAACAGATAATTGGTACAGTAAAGTTAGTCCCTGGAGAGATAGGAGTTTACAGTCAGAATGGCCTCTGGGAAGAAACTCCTTCTCATCCTCTCCGTTCTCACAGCATGGCAACGGAGGCGTTTGCCTGACCATAGCAGCTGGAACAGTCCGTTGCTGGGGTGGAAGGGGTCTCTAATGATCTTGTTGGCTCTGGAGTTGCACCTTCTGATGTACAGTTCCTGCAGGGGGGGCGAGTGTAGTTCCCATAGTGCGTTCGGCCGAATGCACTATTCTCTGTAGAGCCTTCTTATCCTGGGCAGAGCAGTTCCCAAAGCTGTGAAAGATAAGGAAACCCTCAAATCTCATCCAACATCTTATATCCAGCTTCTTCCTCTTTCCACAATCTCCTCTGACTGAGACTATGTTGAATGTACAAGCATGCACTTCTTTCCCCTCGGCACATCCCAATCTTCGACCCTTTTCACCTTCTGGATAACTAGGAAGTGCAAACTATCAAGGCAGTTGAGGAAAGACAAGAAGACAATTGGAGAGAGTTCACAGACATAGCCAGGAGCTCAGATAGTGAAAACATGAATACAGAGGATAAACTAGAATATTATACAGACAAGTGTGCTGCAGTGAGCAAGTTCAGGCTTTTTCAAGATTCTGGATTGCTGTGTACAATAACCTATCCAGGGCACCGCACTACTCCTGCACTCTGTTCTCCAGCTGATTCTCTCCTGGAAGGAACTCTGAGGATTTGACCTTCTCCTATTGATAACATATTTCCATGGTCTACATGAACCTCAGTAGAAAGCATCAATATGTTTCGCCCACAATCCAAAAGGTTTCATTTGCAGAGGATGGTGATGTTAAAACAATATCTAAAGTGAAAAAGCAAGTTTGTAACACACACCTTCCGATAGCCTCCCTCATTAGCCCTTCTTTGGTTCTCGGGGCATGCGAGGGTAGATGGCAAGTGGCTTTGCACTGTATTCCAATAAATATCAACATCTTCATTGCATTTACTGATCTCGTTTCTGGCCTAGATAGCCAGAAAACCCAATCTCACCTGATGGCGCAGTGTAACTGTGGCCAACAACAGATTGCAAGATCTGCAAAAGTTGATACTACAAGTACTCAGGACCAGCTCAGTTTAAGCGTTTCTTCTGAAGCAGGTCTCCCTTGTCACAGTCACTGCCATTATCTAGCTCCACTTTAGTGATCAGAGACTATCACAGTTGGTGTCCACTGGCAGAAATGAGCAACAGCCATCAACAGTGACATTTAGTTTAATCTAGAGATACACCATGGAAACAGGCCCTTTGGCCCACTTAGAGTGTTTTATTGTCTGTTGTATGTTCCAGATAGAACAATGAAACTCTTATTTGCAGCAGCACAACAGAGTATGTAAACATAGTACACTTGTAAATAACTCGTTCTAAGCTTCCCTCCAGTCTAGTTTCAATCAATAAAATACTGAGTCAAGCACTTGCGCAACTAAACTTTATTTTGGAAAACACAATAACAGTTCCCCACTACTATACCTAACCACCGCGGGTTCGATCCTTGTATCTGCTTGGTCAAGCCCTTCTAGCCTTGTGCAAGCCGAGACACTCCAAAAGGTTACGCAGTCCCAAGCGTTCTTCCAGAAGATCGACATCGGACCTCGTGGGGGTTACCTTTTATAGGTCCCCGAACCTTGAGGGGCCGAACCACTTGGGGGTGGTTTCCCTATAAACCAATTAAACATATTAATAATAACAGTATATAATTGACAGTTCCCTAACCCAATAATACAATCTTGAATACATTGTATTTGATAGAAACTTCTAGAAGGAAGCAAACAAGAATAAAATTTGAAACATGTGCCCTGGGATTCAAACAGTTCCTCCAAGGCTCAACAGTTCGACCAATCATCAACCAACAGGATGACCATCTCGCAACATTATTTACCCTATCCACAATGCCCTTGCTGCGATCCAATCAAAATGATGCATTTAGGGCTTGTTTGCAAAACTGCAATACATTTTATCAAATTAGGAGAAACAAGGAGAACACCTGGATACTTTACCATCCTGCATACCAGTCTGAGCTGGTGCCATCCAAAGCCTGTAAATTTTAGCTGACAAGGGTTAATCAATTCTGACAAGTGCAGGGATCCTCCATTTTATGGTGTCTTTAATTTGGCCAGTATTAACACACTGTAAACAATATGATGAAGGAGGGAGAAAAAAAATGTTCAATAGACAATAGACAATAGGTGCAGGAGTAGGCCATTCGGCCCTTCGAGCCAGCACCGCCATTCAATGTAATCATGGCTGATCATCCCCAATCAATACCCCATTCCTGCCTTCTCCCCATATCCCCTGACTCCGCTATTTTTAAGAGCCCTATCTAGCTCTCTTTTGAAAGCATCTAGAGAACCCGCCTCCACCGCCCTCTGAGGCAGAGAATTCCACACTCATCACTCTCTGTGAGAAAAAGTGTTTCCTCATCTCCGCTCTAAATGGCTTACTCCTTAAACTGTTCAGCGTGTGAATATATACATATACTCACAAATACACATATATATATCTCACATACACACATTAGACATATATATATATATATATATATATATATATATATATATATATATATATATATATATATATATATATATATATATAAACACACACACACATATACATACATATATATGTATATATAAACACACTAAAAAAACAACAATAATCCAATAATAACAATAATAGTCTATGTAGTTCAGAGCTTAATTGAGGTTGTTGTGTTTAATAGCCAAATGGCTGTAGGGAAGAAGCTGTTCCTGAATCTGAACATTACAGTTTTCAGGCTCCTGTACCTTCTTCCCGATGGCATGGGTGAAATGAGTGTGTACCAGTGTGCTGTGGATTGAATGCTGGTCTATGGCGCTGTAAGACAGCAGCTCTACCAGCTGCCCCACTGTGTCACCATTGTTCAGGTCTTGCCTTTCTAACTACACAAATAATAGAAGATAACATTCAAAAATGGCATTGTTCCCACTGATTTCATACCTGAGTCAGAATTGGGCAAGAAAATTAGATACCAGAGTTACACCACATACTCTGGATGGTTGGATTGGTTGCTGAGCAATTCACCCTCCCTTCCCCCTGTGTTTCTGAACTAACACAGTGAATGCTCGACTTTACATAGTTATTGTGCCTGATTTTGAAAATGCCACCACAGAATATTGTACTTTTTGTCAAAATGTCACAGCCTCCAAATGACATTTTGAACAACCAGTCAACAGAACCAGGCAATTTAGTACTCTATGGAGTGGGACTATCTCATTAATCAACCGGGCATGCATAGCTGGTGGAGTGAATCACAGAAATAGGAATAGCAGCAAGGGGGATTGTCAAGTAAAGATTTGTCCCATGGTACTTGCAACACCTGCAACACCTACCTAATAAGGGGGAAAAATAAACGCTTTTATGTATCATCTTCTGTTTTATTTATAGTTGGACTCGAACAAATCCCACATCTGAGAACATATCTGAGATTAATATTTCAGCAAAATTCATGAAGTGACATTAATAAATGTGAATGGAAGATAATTGAAATTTTACAAAATAAATTGTTCATATGTTGAGTGATTATGGTAACTCTAGTCGGTATACAACTAATAAATATTCAAAATAACAAAAAGATAAACTGATTGCTGGGAATTTGAAATAATAACAGAAGTTCACATAATAATCAGCACAAACATTGTGGGCCGATGGAGAATGCAGGGTGACTTGGACAGGTTGGGTGAGTGGGCAGATGCATGGCAGATGCAGTTTAATGAGGATAAATGTGAGGTTATCCACTTTGGTAGCAAAAACAGGAAGGCAGATTATTATCTAAATGGTGTCAAGTTGGGAAAAGGGGAAGTACAACAGCATCTGGGGGTCCTTGTTCATCAGCCAATGAAAGTAAGCATGCAGGTACAGTAGGCAGTGAAGAAAGCGAATGACATGTTGGCCTTCATAAGAAGAGGAGTTGAGTATGGGAGCAACGAGGTCCTTCTGCAGGTGTACAGAGCCCTAGTGAGACCACACCTGGAGTATTGTGTGCAGTTTTGGTCTCCGAATTTGAGGAAGAACATTCTTGCTATTGGGGGAGTGCAGCGTAGGTTCACAAGGTTAAGATGGCGGGACTGTCATATCCTGAGAGAATGGAGCGGCTGGGCGTATACTCTGGAATTTAGAAGGATGAGAGGGAATCTTATTGAAACATATAAGATTATTAAGGGTTTCGACACGCCAGAGGCAGGAAACATGTTCCCGATGTTTGGGGAGTCCAGAACCAGGGGCCACAGTTTAAGAATAAGGGGTAAGCCATTTTAGAACAGAGATGAGGAAACACTTTTTCACACAGAGAGTTGTGAGTCTGTGGCATTCTCTGCCTCAGAGGGTGGTGGAGGCCGGTTCTCTGGATACTTTCAAGAGAGAGCTAGATAGGGCTCTTAAAGATAGCGGAATCAGGGGATATGGGGAGAAGACAGGAGCGGGGTACAGATTGTGGATGATCAGCCATGATCACATTGAATGGTGGTGCTCGCTCAAAGGTCCGAATGGCCTACTCCTGCACCAATTGTCTATTGACCTGTTCTTGTGCTGTACTGTTCTATGCTTTATGTTCTATGTCATTGGAAATATAACTTTCACCCAAGTATTAAGCTAATCGATAGTCTTACCTTAGTATTCTCCACATAGAGAGTCACAGGCCATAGTTAGCTGACAATTGGGGCAGGGGAAAGTGCTGCCCTGGCCCTGACCTCACATAGGCAGAAGATAGGGTTAAGTACAAGTTCTGCAATAGGGAACTAGCATGACGACTTCAATGGAGTAAGCAGCGAGTGAATGCACAGTGGAAACCGTGGTACATTAGCAAACCTGCCAGGAACCTGCATGCAATTTTAAGAAGAACAGGTTTACTTTTATCATTGTCACATGTACTGAGATACATTGTAATGTACATGCTATATAACCAGTTCAGATATTATACATAAATACAATTAAGCCAAACTCAAGTACAATTGGTAGAATGAAGGGGAAGGTAGTGAGTGCAGAATATAGTTCACAACATTGTAGCGCAACAGTGTCAGAGACAATCTCCCATGTTTACAATGAGGTAGAGGAAAATCGGATAATAACCTTAGCTTATCTACAGTCAAATTCTCCTCTACCTCATTATGGAATAGAGGTGTCCAGCTTCAACCTTTAGTTTAATTTTAGAGATACAGCACAGAAACAGGCCCTTCAGCCAACTGAGTCCGCAATGACCAGCAATCTATGCACTAGGGACAATCTACAATTTTTACCGAAGCCAATTAACCTACAAACCCGTACATCTTTGTGTGGGAGGAAACCAGAGCACCCAGAAAGACCCATGCGATCTCAGGGAGAATGTACAAACTAAAGAGCTTGAAATCTTTCTGCTCCAGCATGGAAATGGTGCAGAATGCTATCAACTCACTTGGAGACCCAGACACACTGTGTCTTCTTCTATCCAATGTCTCAGTTTCCAGTGCAGCAAATACAGACACCCCTTAATGACATGGCACTACAGTGGAACATCAGGGTCCTGCCATTCAAGTTCAGATCATTGCAGAGGTTCACCATGAGAAACCAAGCTGGTTTCTAAACATAAAAGCCCATAGGGGAACTGCATTAGGTAAGTTCATGCTTTCTTTGGTGATCAGTGCTGACTGCAAAGTGGCTCGTCTCCCATTTAAAATTCTGACCCTTCATGTGGTGAAGCAAGAGAAAAATTTTAAATAGCAAAGACACACTGCCATGCGATAAATGATGAGCTAATATATTATTGGTTTTATGGAATTAAAAAAATAACCAGTGGCCAGAATGCCATTAGTTTGGCCCGCTCTTCAGTTTTATGAAAATTCTACCGCATGCAAACATGAAAAATAGTGAGCAGGAAGCCCCATTCAGTCTGTTTCATGAAACTGTGATGCCCGATACATCCCAAAACTTAATCTCCTTGCTCCAAATAAAAGCCAGACAAAGATGAAAAGGTGAAAAAGCTAAAGATTCCTCTGGGGTTTTCAGGAAACACTTTATTCCAAACTGCTTGGCAATCGAAACTTGATTGAGAAGAAGGGTCTCAACCCGCAATGTAATCGATCCATGTTCTCCAGAGAGGCAGTCTGACCTACTGAGTTACTCCAGCAATTTGTGTCCTTTTGTTTGAGAGAGAGTTCTGGCCATGATAGCAGCCTCCAGTACAGATGCTCCACCCTGAAAAAAGACCAGTTCCTGCTTGAAGCAATTCAGTGATCTTGCCTCATGAGTGAGCTCCCTGCACCACAGAACTACCAAGAAGAATCATCTCCGTATATCTAAACCAGACATTGATATGTATATAAAACGAAGATAAACATAAAAAGCTGGAGTAACTCAGACCCTTCTTTGACCTGAAACGTCACCCATTCCTTCTCTCCAGAGATGCTGCCTGTCCCACTGAAAGTTACTCCAGCTCTTTGTGTCTATCTTCAGTTTAAACCAGCATCTGCACTTCCTTCCCACACATGATATGTATATAATTTGAGTTTGGGCTTCCTGGCCCTTACAATCCTGCGTAGCTGAGGTGCAGCAGCTAGATATACGCAGGAGTTAAACTTACAAAAATCATCCCTGTCTCCATGCTTCTCTGAGGTGTTAAGATTCAGCTCTTTGAATCTTCCTTGGAGATTAAGATGCTCTAAACTGGGAATTAATCTTTTGGTCTTTGCCTTTACGGAGAGATCAAAACAGGAAATGTTTCTTCCCGCAGCCTAATCAAGTACTATAAGAAAGACAAACCACATGGTGTTTGTCTGCATTGAATTTTCCCATGAGTAAGTATTGGCACCTCGTTCACTACAGCTACTGCTGCACAAAGACATTCTGAAATCTAAGCTGTAGAACATCGTTATCCATCAGCTTTAGCTCCTTTTCCTGAAGGATATATTAACAGAACATCCACCGCCAAAGACAGCCAAGAACTCAGTTTAACTTCTTAATTAAAAGAAGGATTTTGGTTGTGTGCCTTTACTGCTTTCAATCTCTTGTCATCTCTCAGTGCAATGACTGATTTGCTACATTTTGATTCTCTCCCATACCTTTCAATGAAACAAAATACTTTGGCATTGACTTCTTCAAAATTCTGTTTCTTCATGTCTCTTACAGGTTGAAATGATAGTTAACTTTGGCTTCACATCAAGACTTTTTTTGAACCAAGAGGTTTTTTCTGCCTCAGTACTTCAAAATGAAACCCGATATCACATCTATTACTAAAATTACATTAACGCCCAGGTTTATTCTTCTTGTGCCAAACACTTTCTTTATCAACTTTATTTGCCATTAATCAGAAGGCCATGCAAATATTGAATACAGTTCTCTCTTTGGAGAAATATTAGCAGCATATCCCACACCCTCTTGGAAAGAACATCACAAGAACCTTCTCAATTGGCAGGACAGCACACTCTTGGCTGCAATTAAAACAGCAGCTCTCTCCTCATGTTATTCTTATCATTGCTCATTCCTCTGATGAACATTCCCCTTTACTTCGAAAAAATTCTGAAATGCTGAATCTGGAAATTTGATGCAAAGTTAGAAAATGCAGAAAACACTCAGCAAGTCCCATTAGGTTGGCAAAAAGGCACAGTTCCTGCCTTACAGCGCCAGGCCCAGGTTAGATCCTGACCACAGGTGCTGTCTGTACGGAGACAACTAGATTTGTAGGTTAATTGGCTTTGATAAAATGGGCGGCCACGGTGGCGCAGCGGTAGAGTTGCTGCCTTACAGTGCTTGCAGCGCTGAAGACCCGGGTTCAATCCTGACTATGGGTGCTGTCTGTACGGAGTTTGTACATTCTCCCCGTGACCATGTGAGTTTTCTCCGAGATCTTCGGTTTCCTCCCACACTCCAAAGATGATGCAGGTATGTAGGTTAATTGGTTTGGTGTATGTGTAAATTGTCCCCAATGTGTGTAGGATAGTGTTAATTTGCAGGGATCACTGGTTAGCCTGGACTTGGTGGGTCGAAGGGCCAGTTTCCGCACTGTATCTCTAAACTAAACTAAACTTGTAAAATGTCCCTGGTGTGTGCGACACTACTAGCGTATGGTGTGATTACTGGTCGGCACGGTCAGTGGGCCGAAGGACTGTATTTCTAAAGTCTAAAGTCAGGCAGCAGGTGTGGAGAGAGAAATTAGAGTCAGTAGCTCAGGTCAATAACCATTCATCAGAATTGAAAACTCATGTTATAGGGTGCCTTTTTTTAAAACTTGTATTTGCTTTAGTATTTTCACCTTCTTTTAATTTTCAAGTTTTTAAAATCCATGCTGACCATCATCTAAACAATCTTTTCGTGGATATCCTGGTTACTACTTTCAATCTGGATGTCGTCTTCCAGTTTACTTATTGATCCTTCATCTTGGTTTCAACATAATATCTTTCAAATAGTTGAGAGCACTGGCTCGGAATGATTATGGAGCCTGAAATGAGATTTCTGAATGATTGGTTGCTTGCTGTGCAATTGATGCAACATGGCATAATGATTGTATGCTAATGCTATTTCATATCCCACTTGCACTAAGCAACTAAGTTGAATTATATTTGTTCTTGGGATGTGGGCTGGAATGCAACATCCTTCAGAACGGTTCAGTGGCAAGTTGATTTCCACAAACTAATTGGGAAAAACTTTAATTTCCAGCAATAATGCAAAACATGTGATATCAAAATCCATAGAGGCACAAAAGGCACAAAATGCTGGAATAGCATAGCAGGTCAGGTAGCTTCTCTGGATAACATGGATAGGTGTCATTTTGGGGTAACAACACTTCTTCAGACTGATTGTAGGGGTGGGGGGGAAGAAAGTTAGAAGAGAGACGGGGCAGGACAAAGCTTGGCAGGTAATAGGTTGAACAGGTGAGGGGCAGGTGGGTTTGAGAGGCAGAAGGTGGGACATCTATAGATGAAAAGACATAAGGTGTGAGAGAAAAAGATTGAAGAGTTAAGAATTATGAAGCTTGAGGAAATAATGGAGGTGAAGTGAAGAGGGAGAGGAGAAATAGATGCAAGTCCACGTGGGGTATTGGGGAGGGGAGGAAAGAAGGCGGGCCATGTGGGAAGAAGGGAGTGGGTGACGGGGAGGGCGTGGTTGAAGTTACCTAGAATTAGAGAATTCAATGTTCAGACTGTTGGGTTGTAGGCTACCCAAGCGGAATATGAGGTGCTTTTCTACCAGTTTGCACGTGGCCTCACTCGAGCAACGGAGGAGGCCCAGGAGACAAAGGTCAGTGTGGGAATGGGAAGAGGAGTTCAAATAGATTGTGTGGAGTTTGCATCTTCTCCCTGTGACCACATACGTTTCCTCCAGGTGCTCCAGCTTCCTCCCACATCCAAATGACTGTGGGTTTGTAGGTTAACCTGCCACTGCAAATTGCCCTTACTGTGCAGGGAGTGGATGAGAAAGTGGGGTAACATAGAACCTGTGTGAATGGGTGATCGATGGTCAGCATGGACTTGGTCTGCCGAAGGGGTTGTTTCTCTGCTATATCTTTTAATCAATCAATCTACCAAGAAGGACCTCTCAGACTAAGAACCCCCTAAAGCAATGCCATTATTTATAGGCTACTGTGCCCAATAAGCATTCCCTAATTGAAGGCACTTCAGCTAAAGCAGAAAATAACATCAACCACAGTTGAGACAAATGTTAACTTAACTTCTGCCTCACCCTCTCCGCCTCCCTTATTCGCACACTTAAATGTTACACTATTATGTTTATTACACTATTATTGTTTGTTTTTTGTGTGTATGTTTGTGTGCATGTATGTGTATGCGTATGTGTGTATGTATGTGTGTATGTATTCGTATGCATGTGTGTATGTAATTGCATGTTATGCATGTGTGTATGGACGTACATACGTATGCATGTATGTGTGTGTGTGTATGTATGAGTGCATGTATGTGTATGCATATGTGTGTATGCATGTGCGTATATATTCGTATGTATGTGTGTATGTATGTGTATGTATGTGTGTACGTACGCATGTATGTACGTATGCATGTACTGTACATATGCATGTACATATGCATGTACGCATACAGGATATGCATGTACGTAGCATATATATACACGTAGTATTGTACGTAGTATATATATATATACATATATAATATATATATATATATGTACACATACTCACACATATATATATATACATACATATATCTATATTACTAAAAGTCTGATCTTGACCACTTCCTGTTGTTCTCTATATTGATTTTAGAAAAAACGCTGCCACTTACAGCTGCGATTTTTGGCCATCGTACTCAAAGTCCCCCCCCCCCCCCTCCCCCCTGCTGCGCAGGACAATAGGATTTTTCCCATCGATGAAAAATAAAATAGTTATTAGTGTTTAAAAAAATGTTTAGATACTCTCTCCAGTCAATCACCGGCATGGATGCCACCCCCCTTCCGGTGGGAGGGGGGGAGGAACTATAAAACCCCGAAGTGTGCACCTTGCTCAGTCTCTGCAAAATAGGGGAGTGGTCATGACTCTCAGACTGAGCTGTGAATCAACTAAAAACTGAATATCTACTGAACTATGGAGGTGGTTTTAAATGGTTTTTATGTGGGTTTAGGGTTTTAAGTGGTTTTATTGTTTTATGGTGTTTTGTGTTGTTTTGTGTTGTTTTGCGTGGTGTTATGCATTTGAATTTGGTGGCCTTGCACCCTGCTTGAAATGGTATGAAACTGCGATGAAATTTGGAGGCCTGCACCCTGCTTGAAATGATATGAAACTACACTTGAACTTGGTGGCCTTACCTTGCACCCTGCTTGAAATGGTATTTCAAGGAATAGCCATGAGTCAACTGCCAGCCCACCAGCCGTGAGTGAGTCAGCTGCCAGCACACCAGGCTGGAGTGACTGAGCTGCCAGCCCAAGAACCCATTCAGCCCACAATGTCCATACTAGCCCTCTGGAAAACAGTCCCTTCAGCCCAGAGCACCCATACTAGTGCTCCAGAATCCCCCCCTTGGAAATGTTATCCAACAAGAACTAGGAGAAACACTGGAAAACTGTATCAATATCTTAAAACAGCTGCACTATGAGAGCTAGAGCTGACTGAATTTCAGCATCACCTAATTCCCAAACTTTTTTAATACAAGGCAAGAAAGTGATTTCATTAAGCTTGCCTCCCATAGAAGATATTGTGCTTATTGTAGAATCTACTTATTTAGCCAAGTGAGCTTTGCGGGCTGGCACGAGAGAACCTGCCAGGTTGTTGTAAAAAAAAAAGTGTCTGTTGTGTGATTTGGAGATGGAACCTGCCACTCTGTAAAACCAATATATGATACAGTCTAGCAAAGCCATGCTTGATATTACTGGCCTTACAGCAAATAGGAATGGCAATAAATATTGCCTTTTCAGCTTCTGACACACAAGCAGCATTGAATTAGTGGCATTTTTTAATTAAAAATAAAGCAAGCTGTGTCCATTTTATCGCTGCACAAACTTTACCTGGATAGGAATGGTTTTTTTTTTAAAACATTGTAGAATAATTAGTAAGTGTTCATTCCAAATGGTGTTTTAGCATTTTATATGAACTAAATTCTATTTTCAGCCTCTTAAACTATCCCTATTTACATCAAACAAGCAGGCATGGAATAAGTGGCAAGTAGACTTCGAAGGTCAGTTTATTGTCACATGTACAAATTAAGTTATAGTGAAACTCGAATTACCATACAGCACTACCAAAATAAAAGTAACAAAACACACAATTACATAATAATTAACATAAGCATCCACCACAGCAGATTCCCCACATTCCTCACTGTGATGGAAGGCAATAAAATCTAACAATCTTCCTCTTTATTCTTCTGTGGTCAGGACAATCGAACCATCCGAAGTCGAAGTTGGGCTGATCGAAGCTTCTGCAGCCGGTGATCGAAGCCCCCGCGTTGGGGCGATTGAAGATCCTGTATTGGGGCGATCGAAGGCCCCGCGTCGGGGCAATCAGATCTCCCGCGATTGGGGCGGTCGAAGCTTCTGTGGCTTGGATCTCCCGAAGTCGGTCTCCAACCCAGAACCGTGGGCTCCACGATATTAAAGTCCACAGGCTCTCGCGGTTAGAGCTCCTGAAGTCGATCTCCAGGTAAAGTCGAGCTAGAGGTCGCCAACTCCACGATGTTAGGCCGCAATGCGGATGGAGAAACGATACGGAAAAAAAAAACCACATCTCCGTCAAGGTAAGAGATTAAGCGCCAGCCGGTTCATACCAGAAGCAATGATTTTCTTCAGCGGGAAAGGGTCTAACTACCATTAACATTCAATGATAGTAAACCGCAGGCATTAATACCCCAAGTAGTACCATCAATCGGAAATGTAATCCGACCAGCTAGGAAATATTATGTCGACAAGAATGGTTAGAAGCTGGTTAACATGTTGGGTAATCATGTTGACTCGCTTGAAGGCCTATAAGATAAGATTACAGAGTGACGAAATACTCTCAATTTGCCAGGATTAGTACATGTTTAACAATGTTAAAAAAATGCCACAATATCCAGGACGAGGTAGTGCATATGATCGGCACTGCACCCACCATTCTAAATCATTGCCTCCATCTCAGTCACACATTGGGTCATAAAGCTATACCATATGGAAACATGTCCTCTGGCCCAACTTCTCCGTGCCAACTTGGGTGACTGAGCAAGTTCCATTTGCCTGCATATGGCCCAGAGCTCTCTGAACCCTTCCTATCTACGCAAATGTATTTTAAAAGTTGTAAATGTATCCGCTTCTATAGTTTCACCTAACAGCTGATTCCAGATAAGGACCACACTCTGAGTAAAAGAGATGACCCTGATGTCCCTCTTAATTACCCCTCCACCACTCTCAACTTAAGCCTATGTTCTCTAGTTTGAGAATCTTTTACCCTGAGAAAAAAAAATACTGTTTTCACTGACATTATCCATGCTCGTCATGGCATCCTGCCGAAGTAACGCGCTGATGACCGGAATGCACCGTGGTAGGCCCGACTTTCCCCACGGGCCTCCTAGGGGACTGCGAAGAAGCCGGGCAGCGAGGCCTGTCTTGTTTTAAGGAGCCTCAGCAGTGGTGGCAATGGGAGCCTCGTCGAGCATTAGCGGCAACGGGAGCAGCAGCAGGAGCCTCTGCGGTGGTGGGATCCTCGCAATCGACCCGTGATCAGTGGTCGATGAGCATGGGGGGGGGGGGGGGGGGTGGGGGGTGGGAGGGGAAGACAATGGTGACTGGGTGTGTGGGGGGGGGGGGGGGGCACTCTAGTTTTATAATCCTCTGCCGAGGGGATAAGTCTATGTTCATTTGTGTGTTTGTTCATTTGTTCCAATGAAGGTGCTGTGCACACGACAGCCAGCCAGCTTGTCTTTTTCCTTTTTTTCACTTTTAATTTAATTTTAATTTCCAGTTGTACCTTGTTATATGTTATGACTGTGGCAGACCAATTTCCCTCCGGGGCTAAATAAAGTTATATTGCATTGTATCATATCAATGACCTGGTGCACCTCAATTAGATCCTCATTCAGCCTCCTGTTTCAAATAAAAGGTCCAAGCCTATCCACTGTCTCCCTATTACTCAAACCCACAAGCTCAGGTAACATCCCGGTGAATTTCTTATACCTTGTTTCAAACTTAAATAACATCCTTCCTATAGTTGGGCATTCAGAATTATGCAAGTGTGAACTCAGCAATGATTTGCACCATGATATCCCAACTTTTGTAGTCCATACCCTTCCCAATGAAGGCAAGCATGCCAAATTCCTTATTCCTGTTTACCCGACACACCACTTTCATGGAACCATGCACTGTACTCCCAGATCTCTGTCCTTCAACACTCTCCAGTGTTCCACCATTTCATGTGTAAGTTATACCCTGGTTTGACAAAGTGCAACACTTCACACTTGTCAGAGTTCAATTTAATTTGCCATTTCTTGGCCCACCTCCACAACTGATCTAGAACAGGTCCTGTTGTAAACTAACATATCCTGCCTCACTGTCCACTGCACCACCAATTTTGGTGGCATCTGCAAATTTAATAATGATGTTAACTAATTGTCATTCATATCGTTAATGGAGATAGATAACAAACAAAACTGGATCCTCCACCGACCCCTGCATCACTCCGCTGTCACAGGCCTCCAATCAGGAAAAGGACCCTCCGACTACCCTTTAACTCTGATGAAGAGTTTTGACCTGAAACATCACCTACCCTTGATCTCCAGAGATGCTGAGATGCTGCTTGACCTGCTGAGTTATTCTAGCAGTTTATGTCCTTTTTTGAAAAACTGCACCAGCAGTTTTTTGTTTCTACTCTGACCCCTTCCTCCAAATTGAATCCAATTGGCTACCTCACCTTGAATTCCATGTAATTTAACCATCTAGACTACCTTACTACGTGGGACCTTATCAATCCTCTTGGTGGCCTCTTCCAAAGATTTTCTTCATACCAAGTCATGCTGACTATCCCTTATCAGGTCATGCTTACACAAAATCTCATACATCCCGTCTACCCAACCACCCTGTCTACCCACGAATACTCTGCAACAATTTTCCCAACACAGTCATCAACCATCTAGTTCCCTGGCTTGTTCTTGCTGCTCTTCTTAAATAATGATTCAACATTAGCCACCGTCGAGGCTGCCAGAAATAATTTTGCAAAGGCCTCTGCAGGGGATGTATTTGGTCAGGTTATGGAAATGTATCCACTTTAATCTGATATCAACCTGCCAATATCCCCTCTTTGGTCTTTCGTATTTGATCCAAGATATCACAACCCTCATGCCTCAAAGTTCTCGAGTCTTTGTCTTTCACTATATTCGCAGTTAAAATAGCTCAGAAATATTAATTTAATATCCCTCCCCCCCCCCCCCCCCCATCTCTGTTTTGGCTCTACACAAAGATGGTTAGGCTGATCTTTAAGAAGGGTACTTATTCTTTCACTTACCATCATCTCACTTTGAATATACATGTAAATTACAGCAAGACTGCATTGCGCACTTTCTAAAAAATAACATTACTTGGAAGACTACTTCAAAAGCTTCTCCCAAACCATTGACCTCCGAAATGAAAGACAAAAAAGAGCTGCAGGCACACAAGGGAGTTACCACGTGCATCTTCCAATTCAAGACACACATCATTCTAGACTGGAGGTATAATCTGTTCCTTCATTTTCGTTGAGTCTAAATTTTGGAAGTGTTTCAATGCTTGACCCTCCCAGCCAGTCTCTCTATTTCCAAAAAATAAATGATAACCTAATAACATTTTTCTTATTATTTCATATACAATGTTATTGCATGTGGTTAAATAGAGGAAAATTGGTGTAGACACCATCCAGAGCAAATAGAACGTTGCCACAGTAACAGAATTTTGACACACATTCAAGGATGCCAAGCTTAATGAGTTACCTGATGCAATAGTTACTGTAAGATTAATTTCACACAGTAATTTCAGTGACAATGTCCATTAGCATTCCTGTATTCTGAGTGGATTCAGCTGTTATATTCATTTGTTTGGCAATCATAGGGTGATATAAGTAGCTGGAGACTCATTATTGGTCTAATTTCATGTTCCCAACTTTACAGCATAGTAGTGGGAACACCATCTACCAAACTAAGCAAGTCCAGCAAATCGCCGATGTTTGGAAGACATATGGAAAAAAACACAAGGAAATTAGAAAATTAGCAAATCTAGGGAAGGGGGTGATTGTAGGGAGCATGACCTACATACCATCTAGGGTGGGGTGAAGGATAAAATAGTAAAACAACATATAAAATCTTGAGGTGTTTGCATAGATATTGTAATGATGTGACCCGTGCAATGTTCCGTAGATTGAGCAGGTCCAGGTATGTGTCAGATTTAACAACGTATGATCGTTCCATGAGTTGTTTTGCACTCCGAACGGCGCGTTCGGCGAGTCCGTTGGACTGTGGGAACTCGGGACTGCTGGTAACGTGTTGAAAGTCCCATCGTTCGGCAAAGTTTTTAAAAACTTGGCTGGTGAACTGTCTGCCATTGTCAGACTGAATACGAGCAGGAGAGCCATGCACGGAGAGATGCCGTTGCAGCTTCTCAATCACTGCCTCCGAAGAAATGGTTTGCAGTAAGTCTATTTCGAACCAGCCCAAGTAAGAGTCAACAAGAACCAGATAGTGTTTCCCGTGCCACCTGAAGATATCGATGGCTAACAAGGACCACGGGAGAGGAGGGACTGTACCGGGGCAGTAAAACATGCTTTGCGCCCTTTGGAGTGTTGCCTCCATGACGGGGTGGCCCTTGTGGATGTCGTTATAATGTTTCTCCCAGAGGGCGATTGGGACCACTGCCTTGTGGACCTTGACTATGATTCCGTCCTGTAGCAGTTCGTCACAAACCAGGAAGTAGGGACATATTTCAAGCGGGGTGTTGGACTGTCTGTCGGGCCAACCGCGCTGGATGACTGTGGACAGCAGTTGTAAAGTCTCATCAGCAGCCGTGTGTTCAGCGAGGCTGCTTAAACGATTAGTTGGCACAAACGAGACCTTCATGACTGAGAATTCATCCTGTTCGGAGAGTTGTTGTTCGTTGGTTCTGGGCGGAGCTATGGATAGCACGTCTGCTATGTACATGTCTTTACCTTTCTTATAGATGATGTTGAAATCAAATCTCTGCAGTTGCATCATCATTTACTGTAGTCGTGCGGGGGCAGCGTGGATCGGTTTGTTCAAAATGGTGACCAGCGGCTGGTGGTCAGTCTCGATGGTCACGGTTTTACCAAAGATGAAGTCCTTGAATGTAATGCAGGCGAAAACCACTGCGAGCATTCCTTTTTGATCTGGGAGTAGCGCTGTTCAGTGTCAGTTAGTGTATGGGATGCATATGACATGGGCTTGAAATCGCCGTCAGCAGTGGCTTGCAGGCACACTGTGCCTAGCCCGTACTGGGATGCAGCACAGGGACCATGAGTGTTACCGGTAACTCCAGATCGAAATAGGAGAGTGTAGGTGCGCTAGCCAGCTGCAGTTTGAGTGTCGAAAGCCCTTTGGTGCTGCAGGTACGAGGACCATGCCGCGTCCTTGTGTGACAGTTCTCGCAGGGGGGCCGATATGTTGCTGAGGTTAGGAATACATTTTCCCAGGTAGTTAACCATACCGAGGAATCGTTGTAAACTCACAACATCAGTAGGAACCGGCAGTTCGTTGATAGCTGCAGTTTTCAGCGGATCTGGTCTGAGACCATCACTGGTACAAACATGCCCGACGTAAGTGACCTCAGGAACTCGAAACCTGCACTTTAGTGGATTGAGTTTAAGCTGAATGTCCTTGGCACGGTCAAATACTCTCTTCAGATTGGCGTCATGTTCAGCCAAGTCGCGACCATAGACGAGAATATCATCAACAATGATGGTCCACGGTTGCAAACAATTGTTCCGTAGTGCGCTGGAAGACTTCACTGGCGGAGTTGATGCCAAAAGGTATTCTTAGAAATTTGAAGTATTTCGGCCAAAGGGTATGCCAAACGTAGTCTGGGTCTTGTGGAATCTGCCAAAAGGAGCTTTCGGCATCCAGGACTGAGAATACTGCTGCGTTGCCAATCTGTGCAGCGACATCTTCTGTGGTTCACATTGGGTAATGTGGGCGCTTGATGGCAGTGTTAAGATCTCTGGGGTTGATGCATATACGGATCTCCTCCTTAGTTGCAATGATCATGGTGGAAATCCAGTTGGACGGGTCAGTTACCTCAGCAATAACACCCATTGAGACCATGCGTTTGAGTTCAGCGTGTATTCTGTCATGCATGGCATGTGGGACACGATGCGGCGCTTGGACCACGGGAGTGACTTTAGGATCAACAGTAATGCGATATTTGACAGGCAACTTGCCAAGTTCATCATTAAACAGGTCTTTGTATTGAGAGAGTAGTTGCTGAGTGGGCTCATCAGTGAGGCAGAGTTTGTGGACAGCGCGTCCAAAGTATGCCAGGCCTAGATCGTGGCGTGCATTGATACCAGGCAAAGTCTCTGAATTTGCTTTAACAATGTAAAACTGTAAGGTATGGGTCTGTTCATCTAGAGTGCACTTTAAACCAGCTTTTCCGATTGGGTGCAGAACCTCTCCCCTGTAAGCCCGAAGCGTTGCGGAGGCCTTATCAATACGTTCAACATTGTGAATTTTCTTGAACTCCCTTAATGATATGACGTCGACTTTCGCACCAGTGTCCACCTTGGCGACAAGAGGCCTGTTATTCACGAACATAGTTACTTCAGGGTCAAGTAGCTCTTTAGACAAAGGGAGGAGGGATTGGATGGCTGAACTGTTATCTACACTGAGAGCGAAGCAGGGGACGACAACTCAGGCTCTTGGGAGTCAGTATCAGTGAACTCCCGCTGAAGCAGGTGCAGGCTTGTCCTTGAAGGATTAGGAATCACACGGGAATGACAGCATCAAGCAAAATGGTTTAATTTCTTACAGAAATTGCAAGCTTTTCGGTAGGCAACACAGAACTGAAGACCCTTTGCATGAAAATTGTTACAATTCTGACAGTGAGCAGTAGACCCGGTAGGGGGTATGCGAGAGGAGAAGTCTGTAAGATTAACGCTATGTTGCTGGCGGGGACTGAAAGGTGCTGGATCAGTGTGGGGAGACATAATCTCGGAAATACGGCAGGCATGTTCTGCTTAGTCAAGGGTCAATTCAGTGTTTCAAAGAAGCTCAGCTCTCAGCTTGCTATCAAGCATTCCACCTACCAGTTTATCAAGTACGAGCTCATCTCGCAAATCACGAAATCGACAGCGTGCAACCATGCGCTTCATACCGCTAATAAATTGTTCAATAGGCTCATCGACCTGTTGCAAATGAGCATAGAACTTGGTTCTTTCAATACTAGGCGTGTTTTTTCAGGTCGCCTCCCCCGTGGCCTAGAATCAAGGATTGGCGCGGCCTTTCCCGGAGACGCGCCTGGGGGCTTCAGCGGCGGGCGCAGCGTGGACTCTCGTTGTGGAGCGGGTGAGCCCTCGCTGGGGCTCGCTGGAGGGGAGCGCTCCGTTTCGCTGGCCCGGGGCTGCCGGCAGCCTGAAGCCGCGGTCTGCAGAGTTCCAGCTGGCGCGGCGTCTACAGCCCGGGATCCCTCGTGGGGGACCCGGGAGAAGAAGAAGCCATCACTGCCGGCCCACGGCCAACTTCTACCTCGGGTCCAGCATGGACTCACCATCACCCTTGGAGGGGAGCTTCGACCGCCGGCCCTGCAGTCTACGGTGCTTCTGGCTGCAGCGGAGTCTTTAAATCTCGACCGATCGGCCTACACCATCTTAAAGCCGCGGTCTCCGGTGAGGAAGAGCCGATCCTGGACTGAGTCTGGACTCTGGTCCTGTCCACGGGGGGGAAATGGAGGAGGACTGGCCAAATTTTGTGCCTTCCACCACAGTGATGAATGCTGTGGTGGATGTTTGTGTTACATTTTTACTGTGGTTATGGTTCTTTATTATTGTACTGCTGCTGACAACCCAAATTTCCACCGACCCTGGTTGTGTGGCAATAAATTATATCTATCTATCTATCTACTATGGTTTGAAGGCATATCATACAGTTCTCTGAACTTTTGGAGTAATGCGTCAGTTCTGGTCACTCTTTTACAGGATGGATGTAAAGATCCAAGAGGATGCAGAAAAGGTTTACCAGAACGATGGCTGGATTAAAGGGTATTACTAGCTGTAAGTAGAGGTTGAAGAGACTGTAATGCCAGAGATTGAGGGGAAACCTGATAGAAGAAAATGAATTTATGAGATGGGGTAGACATCAGATCCTTTTTCACAGGGTAGAAATATCGAAGTCTAGAGGGCATAGCATTAAAGTGAGAGGAGGAAAGATTAAAGGAGATGTGCAGGGCAAATTTTATTTACACAGAACTGCCTAGATCACACTGCCAGGAGTGGTGGTGGAGGCAGATATAATAGCAGTGTTTTAGAGGCTATTAGATAGGCACATGGATATGCAGGGAATGGCTGTATACGGATCAAATGCAGGCAGATGAGATTAGTTTATTTAGCATCATGTTTGCCACAGACATTGTGGATCAAGAGCATGTTCCTGTGCTATACTTTTCTATGTTCTAATCTGAGAATGATACTGCGTAGGGGAAGTCCATTCAACTTTTTCTAGCTCTTTAGCAGAGCCATTTTTAATTAGACCAGTTCTCCATCTCTTTCCTATAAACCTGTAGAGAAAGCCCCCACAGAAATCTCTCCCCATGTAGCTTACAATCCACACATCATCACAGAAGTATGGCTTTCAACAGGCAAGAAATGGTTAAGCCTCAGCTAGAGTATTGCTTTCAATCCAGGCATCCCACTTTAATGAGGGTGAAAAGGCTTTAGGGACAATGCAATAATGGCTTCCCAGAATAGCACCAGGGATGAAAGACTGGAGAGGCAGAATAAAAGACTAGTAAGCAATAAAGATTAAGAGATTTTGATGGTGTTCCAAATCATGAATACTGAAAGAAATAACAGAGGAATAAGTAGAGAAAATAGAAAAGAGATGTAAGGTACTTAAGATATAAGGTACTTACCAAAAAAAAAGCAAAAGGCATCATGAATAGGCAATATTTTATGAAACAAAAAATGGTGATGGATGTCAATTCAAACCTGGCTTTTAGAAGAGAAATGGATAAAAACTTTAAGGGAACACGGTTATGGGAAAGAGCCAGAGAGTGGAGCAAATTGAAAAGCTCTGCCAAAGAGCCTGAAAACCTTGACTGACTTGTATTCATACACTATCATTCGAAGATCCCAATTATCCCAAGGTCGGCACGGTGGCGCAGTGGTAGACCTACTGCCTTACAGCGCCAGAGACTCGGGTTCGATCCTGACCACAGTTGCTTGTGTGTATGGAGTTTGCATGTTGTCCCTGTGACCTGCGTAGGTTTTCTCTGAGATCTTCAGTTTTTTCCCCCACTCCAAAGACGTACATGTTTATAGGTTTCATTATAAATGTTTTTTTTAACCTAGTCTATGTAGGGTAGTGTTAATGTGTGGGGATCGCTGGTGAGTGCAGACTCATAGAAACATAGAAACATAGAAACATAGAAAGTAGGTGCGAGAGTAGACCACCAGGTCCGTCGAGCCCGCACCGCCATTCGGTCATGGCTGAACACTAAACAGACACACTTACCCACAAACAGTAGACACAAGACACAGAACACAAGACACTACCCTCCCCCTTATACCGCTATCACCCCTCTCCACCTCAAGAACCTCGTGATCTCCTGGGGGAGGCAAAAAAACGGATAAAAACCCAGGACCAATTCGGGAAAAAAATCCGGGAAATTCCTCTCCGACCCCAATCCAGGCGATCGACACTTGTCCAGGAGATCACTCAGGTCTTACTATACTAACCATACCTAGGTCCATATCCCTGCCCTCTCCCCGTAGCCCCTTATCCCCTTGGCAGCTAAAAAACCATCTATTTTAGTCTTAAATATATTTAAAGTTTCTGCTTCCACTGCTCCCTGGGGCAGTGAATTCCATAAATTAACCACCCTCTGGGTGAAGAAGTTCTTCCTCATCTCAGTTTTAAAAGAGCCCCCCCTTATTCTGCAACTATGTCCCCTAGTTCTAGTTTCCCCGATCATTGGGAACATCCTCAGTGCATCCACCCGATCAAGGCCCCTCACGATCTTATATGTTTCAATGAGATCGCCTCTCATTCTTCTAAACTCCAAAGAGTAGAGTTCCAGCCTACTTAACCTTTCCTCATATGTCAATCCCCTCATTGCAGGAATTAATCTTGTAAACCTTCGCTGCACTGCCTCCAGGGCTAGTACATCCTTTCTTAAGTATGGACCCCAGAACTGTACACAGTATTCCAAATGTGGTCTCACTAATACTGTGTACAGCTGCAGCAAGACCTCCGTGTTTTTATACTCAATCCCCCTAGCAATAAAGGCCAAAACTCCATTGGCCTTCCTGATTGCTTGCTGCACCTGCATACTAACTTTCAGTGATTCATGTACTAATACCCCTAGATCCCTTTGCGTTGCATTACAACGCAGCTCCTCCTCATTTAGAAAATAACTTGCCCTATCATTTTTTTTCCCAAAGTGAATGACTTCACATTTATTAGTATTAAATTTCATCTGCCAAGTTGTTGCCCACTCACCTAGCTTATCTATATCCTTTTGCAGACTCTTCCTATCCTCCTCATCCCCTACTTCGCCAAAGGGCCCATTTTACTTTGGAGTCATGTGAGTGATTCCGTGAAGAACCCGCTCAGCACGCATGCGCAACATTACATCCAGCAGAGCAACAGCGGCACAGCGGGAGTCAGGCGCTCCCGCTATGGAGGTGAAAGAACGGACCGTCAGGTAAGCTGACGTCGGGTTTTCTTTCACAGGGAGCCTTCTGCTTTCAGGCAGGGAAGAAAGGCTCTAGAACAAACCTGTCCCCCGCTCAACTCCATGGAGGAGCGTTCCATCTGGGGGGCAGCATCAAGGCGGTAGGATCACTTACCCGGCGCTCCGCTATCCCGACACCGTGTCGAACCCAGCCCCGCTAACGCATAAGCAGTGGGCTGGAAGTACCGCCACGGAAGAGGCGTCCGGCCGGTGGCTCCGACTTATCGGGCGGGACGTCTTTGGGGGGAAAGACAGCCGCCTGAGCAGACCTGCCCCCCGCTCGACTCCAGGGAGGAGCGTTCCATCTGGCAGGGGCAGCAACAAGGCGGTAAGACCGCTTACCGGGCGGTCCGCTATACCCCAACACCGCGCCGAGCCCAGTCCGCTAGCGCCTGAGCAGCGCGCTGGAAGTAAAGCCATGGAAGAGGCGTCCGGCTGGTGGCTCCGACTTATCGGAGAAGAACGTCTCTCCACTCAGGCGGGGGAGAGACAGCCGCCTGAGCCGCATGGAGCGGCTCTTGGAGCAGGAGCTCCAGCGAGGTGCACCCCAGGACGGGCGCTCTCGCAGAGGGGGGGGTCAGGCTCTCCCTCCACGGTGCCTTGTGCACTGTCCATTGCTTCATCCTTTCCAGAGGATAGATTTGGTGACCAGGACTGGGCTGATCAAGAACAGGGGCAATGGCTGAAGATCTCGGGAGTATGCAAGGGGTGCAGGAACAGGAAGAGCTGCTAGGTGTGGTGGACAGCTACGTGGAAACCCCACGTACAGGAGGCCGTTAAAAGCCTGATGACAGCCATCACATCGTTTTTTCCTCATTCCATGGACAAATACAGAGATGACCACAACCTTCGTAAACAAGTCATAAGACCTGACATAAATCCTACATTGCGGGGTTGTGCATACCACAGCCACTGAGCCAGACCCACTGCTCTTTGGCAAAAACCTCACAAAGCATATGAAGGACATACAAGAGGTTTTACAAAACTTACGGCTCATGAGGGCAGGGCCGGGACGAGTAAACCAAAAACAGTAATTCCTACGCAGCAGCAGCACCCCATCGCGTCCATCAGTCAACATCTACCATATCGACTGATGAAAGCTCGGGGTCTGCATTCTATCACCGAAAGTCTTCTTTAGACCAGGGCCCAGAGCGGACCCCATGGAAAATGTGCCACCCCCAACGTCACCGCCACGTCAGACGACGTACAACACTCGTTGGACCGGCAAGAAACAGAAGAATACCCATAACCATGGAGGTAGGTGGGTCTGGTTCCTACCAGTATATAGAGTAATACTAACACGTGGGAGTCTATCACGAGTGATCAGTATATACTCAATGGCATTAGTGAATACAAATACAGTTCATACTAGAAATATTGTCACCAGGTCAACATTCACCCCAGAGGGTATTTTTCCTCTCTCCGTTAAAGAAACAAGAGGGACAAGCTGAACTGGTGAGAATAATTACAAAGGGTATCATGGGGAAAACCCAAACCCTTGCAATTCGTATCAAATATATTCACTAAACCCAAAAAAGATGGTGGATGTCGCATCATCATTGACTTAACTTCACTAAATATGTTTGTTAAGTATATACATTTCAAAATGGAACCGGTTGTTACTGCCAAACAACTAAATTCCAAAGGATACTTCATGGCAAGCATTCATCTTAAAGATGTTTACTATTTAGTACCATTCACAAGGATCATCGCAGATTTACCTGGATAGGGCAGCTATTGTTCACCAAGACACGAAAACCAGCTCTGGCAATATTCAGAAGACAAAAACATATTGTCATGGCATATCTTGATGATATCCTAAATGGTAGGCAAGACCATGAAATTGACTATGTTAGCTGTTCAGCTACCAAACAGTTATTCGAAACCCTGGGGTTGTCTTACATCCAGATAAATCTAAGTTGAAGCCATCCACTATCATGGACTAATTGGGCTTCACAATTAATTCAGTCTACGTGACTGTAACATTGCCAAGAGACAAAATAGTTAAATTGGCACAATCATGCAACAATTTAATGGTCAACAAACTACCAACTACTCGACAAGTAACAGAGTAGTTGGGAAAATGGTAGCAGCATTTCCGACTACATAATTCGGACCTTTGTACCAAAAACGACAAACAGGTCATCATGGGCATTTCATGAAGTTACCCACTGAATTAATATCAGAACTACAGTGGTGGGCAAAAAACGTTTGACATAGTTTTCAGCCTATTATCATCACTAACCCTACGTCAGTTATCCAAACAGATGACAGTGCTCAAGGCTGGGGAGCAACTAACTCTACATACAGCACAAGTAGTAGATGGACTAACCCAGAATCATCGTTACCACTTACACTTATAATTAATGGGCATTAATTATTTAGAGATGTTGGGTGACTTTTATGGTTTAAAAGCATATGCATAAATATGCATCACTTGCATGTACGGTTATAAATAGATAATACTACGTTGGTGGCCTACATTGACCATATGGGCGGCATAAAATCGGTATCATGCGACAAGTTGGTCAACACAATTTGGCAATGGTGTGTCCAAAGACATATTTGGCTATCAGTAACTTACCTGCCAGGTAAGCTAAATACAGTGGCAGACACCAGGTCACGTAAATTTAATGACAACATCGAATGGATGTTAAAAACCCCCAAAAAATGTTTCACAAAAGTTATCAAGCAATATGGCACGCCAGATATAAATTTATTTGCATCAAGGCTAAATCACCAGGCACCTATGTATGTCGCTTGGGAACCAGACCCTGAGGCAGCAGCGGTAGATGCGTTTGCGTTGGATTGGGGAAATTCTATGCATTTCCTCCCTTCTGCCTCATCAGTCGGGGACTTTGCACAGTACAAATGGACTCTGTTTCAGGTATTTTGATAGTACCCGACTGGCCTACACAGCCATGGTTCCCAATACTCCATGACGTGGTTGTTGAAACTCTGATGGTATTCCCCAGTGACCCAGAGTTATTAACACCCAGTGTCGGGCACAAGCCACCCGTGCCATGAAAAAATCAAACTCCTGGGTTGCAGATTTTGCACAAACCACTTCTGGGACTGGGATTATCATAACAAACCGTCGACACCATGTCAGCATCCCTCCAAACATCCACTAAAAAACAGCACTTGTCCAGCATCAAAAAATGGGAGAAGTACTGCTTGGATACAGAGACCACCTACTCAACCGATACAGTTACCAACGTACTGGAATTCCTGGTGAACCTTCACCACGATGAAGGACTCAGCTACAGAGTCATCAACACAGCTAGAAGTGCCCTGCCTGTCTATTTAAAACCAGCTCCAGGACAACACGCCATGGGGTCCCACCAGTGGTCAAACTAATGAAGGGTATTTACAACTCTAACCCCCTAGACCAAGGTACACCCATATATGGGAAGTCAGTGTGGTCCTGACATACCTCAGGGTATGGCCACCAGCCAGATCCCTCAACCTGGAACCATCTATGCTCAAAACATTAATGTTGTATCTGCACAGAGGGTCCAGTCACTACACCTATTGTGACTAGACACCATGCTCACAGCTCCAGACCAGATTTCTGTCGTTATCCAGGGAATGATCAAACAGAGAAGACCAGGAAAACCTAATCCAGTCGTGGAATTCCAGGCTTACCCGTCAGAAACACGGTTATGTGCCATGACCCTACTATCCTACATAGACACAACCAAAATACTCGAGGGAGATGAAAAGCCTTGTGGGTCAGTCATAAAAAACCTTATGATCGGGTGACGAGCCATTTCGAGATGGCTCAAGCAGGTGCTAAAAGCTGCTGGATAAAAACTAACATGTACAAATTTCATTCCACCAGGGCAGCATCCATGTCGACGGCTAAAAGAATGGACGTGCCTATAAACCACATCCTGGCTACAGCAGAATCGTGGGGGGAAAGACCGTTCAGAAATTTTATAATAAGCCGTTGGCAAAACCTGTTTTATTTGCAAGATAGATTTTATAGACTGCAAATATTTAATTTAAGTCAGGGGAGCAATTTAATTTCTTTGTTGTTATTGTTAAAAAATACCATTGTGTTTTTCTACAAACAGATTAATTGGTTGGTACGATAACACACTTCCTCCCTCAAAGACTTTGGCAGTGATGTAGTAATAACTGTAACACGGTTTGAAATCTCAGAGCTTTGAAATCTTCACGGAATCACTCACGTGACTACGAAGTAAAATAGTAAGATTAAACGAGAACTTACCAGTTTGAAGTTTGATCTGTATTTTATGAGGAATTACGATGAGGGATTACGAGCCCTCCGCTCCCACCCTCAATAATATGGGTCAAATTCATAAACTGATGTCTCCTTGTCTTTACTATGTTTACTTCAATAACTGTGTCTATCTGTGATTCCACACCGCTGCTTTGAAGTATGCCGCGCATGCGTGCTCAGCGGGTTCTTCACGTAATCCCTCATCGTAACTCCTCATAAAGTACAGATCAAACTTCAAACTGGTAAGTTCTCGTTTAATCTTACTATTTTGCACTATATCTCTAAACTAAACTAATCATGGGAAATTGCATTTGCAGAGCGTCTTTAAGAAAGGCCACTCCAAACCCCAACACAAATGCTCAATGGAAATAAATAGGCAAACAAGATGGAGGTATGAATGAAAACTTTATCTTGAGATTAAGCACAGTTAATTGAAATTTCAGGAGATATTAATGAAAATTACTTTGACGTGTAAATAAAACAAAGGATCATTAAAACAGCATCATAAATATAAAGTGCTTACCCTTGACCTCAGTGGATTGCAGTTTCCCAGCCAACCAGAAAATGAACATTACAACTGGCTTTTAAAATTATGAAAAGGATCAGCAATTCTGAAACATTGTTGTCATTGAACTTATCTTCTCCATTATGTAAAAATACATGCTTTGCTTTGAATTAAACAGATTAAGGATTATTGTACTTGCTCTGACAGAATTATCACTACTGGCAACGTAGTATTTATGGTAGAAACAAGGGATTGCAGATGCTGGTGCTGCCTGACCTGCTGAGTTACTCCAGCACTTTGCGTTTTAGTATTTGTGGGATTCTCTTTTACAAAACATTAAGCATTACTTGGGTACACACTGTACTTATTATTGAAAAATTAACGAGCTTGTCGGCTACTTCCATCAATCACGTGTGTTTTGTGTATCTCCCTCTGCTCTAGGAGGGCACAGTTAAGGGGCTGTCCCACTTGGGTGACCTAATTGGTGAGTTTAGAAGAGTTTGAAAAAATGACATGTGGAAAACTTCCTTCAACGATGTTGAAGACCAGTGGAAAGTGAAGACAAACTCCTTCGATCTCCTTCGACCTCCCTCCGACCTCCCTTCTACTATGATGAAGACTATCTTCTACTACTTTTGACTACCTTCGATTACCATCGACTAAACTTGATTACCTATGACTAATATGCCGACCTACTACGACTAAACCTACGAGTAAAAAAAGTAGGTCCATGGCGACCTTTTTTTACTCGCGGGCATTTTTTAACATATTGAAAAAAAAAGCCGTGACCTAGCTGAGCCCTTGAGTATGCGGAGACCATTCTCGATCATGAAGGAGAGTTAACGCCCTGTCCCACTTTCCAAGTTAAGGGCCTGTCCCACTTACGTGTCCTTGGCACGCAAATTATGTGACCTCGTGGTCGCGTTGAGGCATGCGGGCATTGTATGGCCGCACGGGGCCGGTCCCACTTAGAAGCGCGGAGAGGTATGTAGTTGGGCGCGACATCGCGCGGGGCTCTGAAATTTTTGTAGTAAACAGCCTGTCGTGGAACTAACGGCCAAAGTGAAACAGGCCCAAGACACTGGCGCGATGCAACATCTCACCTTCAACATAGAAACATAGAAACATAGAAATTAGGTGCAGGAGTAGGCCATTCGGCCCTTCGAGCCTGTACCGCCATTCAATATGATCATGGCTGATCATCCAACTCAGTATTCCGTACCTGCCTTCTCTCCATACCCCCTGATCCCCTTAGCCACAAGGGCCACATCTAACTCCTTCTTAAATATAGCCAATGAACTGGCCTCAACTACCCTCTGTGGCAGAGAGTTCCAGAGATTCACCACTCTCTGTGTGAAAAAAGTTCTTCTCATCTCGGTTTTAAAGGATTTCCCCCTTATCCTTAAGCTGTGACTCCTTGTCCTGGACTTCCCCAACATTGGGAACAATCTTCCTGCATCTAGCCTGTCCAACCCCTTAAGAATTTTGTAAGTTTCTATAAGATCCCCTCTCAATCTCCTAAATTCTAGAGAGTATAAACCAAGTCTATCCAGTCTTTCTTCATAAGACAATCCTGACATCCGAGGAATCAGTCTGGTGAACCTTTTCTGCACTCCCTCTATGGCAATAATGTCCTTCCTCAGATTTGGAGACCAAAACTGTACGCACTACTCCAGGTGTGGTCTCACCAAGACCCTGTACAACTGCAGTAGAACCTCCCTGCTCCTATACTCAAATCCTTTTGCAATGAAAGCTAACATACCATTCGCTTTCTTTACCGCCTGCTGCACCTGCATGCCTACCTTCAATGACTGGTGTACCATGACACCCAGGTCTCGCTGCATCTCCCCCTTTCCCGTTCGGCCACCATTTAGATAATAGTCTGCTTTCCCGTTTTTGCCACCAAAATGGATAACCTCACATTTATCCACATTATACTGCATCTGCCAAACATTTGCCCACTCACCCAGCCTATCCAAGTCACCTTGCAGTCTCCTAGCATCCTCCTCACAGCTAACACTGCCCCCCAGCTTAGTGTCATCCACAAACTTCGAGATATTGCCTTCAATTCCCTCATCCAGATCATTAATATATATTGTAAATAGCTGGGGTCCCAGCACTGAGCCTTGCGGTACCCCACTAGTCACTGCCTGCCATTGTGAAAAGGATCCGTTTACTCCTACTCTTTGCACTCCTGCTACTACAGCAGCAGAAGCAGGCAAACGATCGCAGAACTTGGCCTGGGGCTCATAGAATAGAATAGAATAGAATAGAATAGAATAGAATAGTTTCTTTATTGTCATTGTAACATGAACCATGTACAACAAAATTTAAAATGTCAGCCAGTCAGTGCACCATTCAAACATTTCTAAAAGCTAACGATACATACAATTTAAAATATTAAAGATAAACAACTAAATAAATATCACGAACAAAGCACGCATACACACCCAACCCTCCATCCTTCTGTCGATTCCACAGTTACCACAGTCCCTTAGTCTGTATCGCCCCTGCGTTCCTTGGCGGCTACATTTAGAGCTTTTATAGCAGTGGGGTAAAAACTGTTTTTTAGTCTATTTGTCCTTGTCCTTGTAGATCTGTACCGTCTGCCTGACGGCAACAGTTCAAACAGGGAGTGTCCGGGGTGGGAAATGTCCTTTATGATGTTCTGGGGTTTTTTGGTGCAGTGGGAACTGTGTAAGTCCTCCAAGGTAAGGAGAGGGCAGCTGACAATCCTCTGGGCGTTGTCAGCAATGAAACCAGAGGACAACAAAAAGGAACGTCCTGATGCAACTGAAAATGCACCAGCTACAAACTAGGAACTTTGCAATTCAACAGATCATAAAAAGTGATTGCATTACCGCATTTAATTTGGTCAATTTGAAAATTGAAAGGCTGCCAAGGGAAAAACAAGGGAGCAACTATCCCTGCCAACCTCTGGCATCTTTCCATTGTCCTTATTTTCTGGAGCGCCTTCAGTTCCCTCATGGCTGTTGCAGCCCGGATCCGCCCCCACTTCTACTCCCTGAGCGGGGCCAAGAAAATTGAAGATAGACACAAAATGCAAGAGTAACTCAGCGGGACCAGCAGCATCTCTGGAGAGAAGCAATGGGTGGCGTTTCGGGTCAAGACCCTTCTTTTCAGACTGAGGAAGAGTCTCGACCTGAAACGTCACCCATTACTTCTCTCCAGAGGTGTTGCCGATTCTGCTGAGTTACTCCAGCTTTGTGTCCATCTTCAAATGATGTCACGCGCTCCAGATGGCTGTGTGTAAGCATGAAATCGTGCCCGACCTTCATGGAACCATCGCGGCTCAACGCGACCACGAGGTCATGTAATTTGCATGCCAAGGACACGTAAGTGGGGCAGGCCCTTTACTCACGAACTCTCCCGAGTTTTCCCCTTGAATCAAACTTGGAGAATTACAGTAATAGCCATTCGTAGGCACTCGGGCTATTTTTTTTACTCGTGGACATTTTACAACATGGTGAAAAAACATCCCGACTTACCCGATGCCCGAGTTCCTATGGCTGTCATTACGAGCCACTACGAAACATCTACAGCCTCCTACAGGCTCCTAGGAGCTCACTACCTACATTACCCGACATTCCCAGAGTTCGAATCAAGAGGAAAACACGGGAGAGTTTGTGAGTAAAATCCGTGTCCCACGGTACGAGTTCATTCCAAGACCTTGCCCGAGTTTGCCCTGATTCGAATGTTGAATGGCCACTCGTCGGTACTCGGGGCTCTCGTGGATATTTTTCAACATGTTGAAAAATCTTCACGAGTCTTCCCGTGCTTACCTACTGTAAGCGAGTCTTCCCGAGTACCTGCCATTAGCGTTATGAGCCGCTAAGAGACGTCCCCAAGCTCCGACGTACCCGTTACGTTCATTCTCCTTGCTTACCACGAGTTTGATTTTTTTAAAACTCGGTAGAGCTCTTGGGATGAACTCATACCGTGGGACAGGGCTATGACTTGGGAAAGTGGGACAGGGCCTTTACGAAGACCTCCTATGACCACGTGTCGATCATGCTGCGAATATGAGTCGAGGGCAAACTCGCCAGAACTCGCGGATTAGGTCGCCCAAGTGGGACAGGCCCTTTATCTATTGAGCAAACTGAGAGCAGACAGCACAGACCCTCCACTAAATCACTACCAATTGAAAAATATATTCTGGTCGATATGTAATGCTGGAGTTATAAACTAAACGGGGATATTTATTTTTATTCCCATACGAAGGTATTTTGGGTCTTTAAAAAAAATTGAACTATTTCAAGAAATTATGAAAATAAGGACAATGGAAAGATGCCAGAGGTTGGCAGGGATAGTTGCTCCCTTGTTTTTCCCTTGGCAGCCTTTCAATTTTCAAATTGACCAGCTTCCATCTACCATGTAGAAATCTTCAAAATTCAAGATCTCCAAACAAAAAAAGAGTGCTGGAGGAACTCAGTGGGCCAGGGAGCATCTCTGGATAATGTGGATAGATGATGGTTTTGGTCAGGACCCTTCTTCAGACAGATTGTAGAGATAGGAAGGAAAGCTGGTAGAGAAAGGGCAGAGCAAAGCCTGGCAGGTAATAGGTTGATACAGGGTGGCACGGTGGCACTGCTGTAGAGATGCTGCCTTACAGTGACAGAGACCCAGGTTCGATCCTGACTACATGTGCTGTCTGTACGAAGTTTGTATGTTCTCCCCGCGACCTGCCTGTGATTTCTCCAGAATCTCCGGTTTCCCCCCACACTCCAAAGACAGGTTTATAGGTTAATTGGCTTGATATAACTGTAAAATTGTCCCTAGTATGTAGGATAGTTAGTGAGCGGAGATCACAGGTTGGTGTGGACTTGATGGGCCAAAGGGCCCGTTTCCGCGCTGTATCTCTAAACTAAACTTAGGTCATAGCGTTATAGAATCATATAGTGTGGAACCAGACCTTTGGCCCAACTAGCCCTCACTGACCAATATGCCCTAACTGCACCAGTCCCACCTGCCTGCATTTGGCCCACTTCCCTCTAAACCGATCCTAACCACGTACCTTTCCAAATGTTTCAATGTTGTGATAGTACCTGCTTCAACTATGTCTTCTGGCAGCTTGTTCCATAAACATACCATCCTTTATAGAAAGACGTTGCCCCTCAGGTTCTTATTAAATCTTTGCCCCCGCACCTGAAACTGATGTCCTCTTACAATACAATACAATATATTTGTTATCATTTGAACCTCTTGAGGTTCAAACAAAATTTGGTTTCTGCAGCCATACACACAAGAAAAAAGAACCAAGACACAACACAATTTACACAAACATCCATCACAGTGAATCTCCTCCACACTGTGGTGGAAGGCAAAGTCTTGTCTCCCCCTGCACTCCTCCTGATGTCAGAGTCAAAGACCCCGGCGGGTGATGGTAATTGTCCCGCGGCCATTAAAGCCGCGCCGGGTGATGCAAGGACACGCTCCTGGTCTTGGTGTAGGAAGCAAGTCCCACGGCCGTTAAAGCCACGCCAGGCGATGTAAGGCCCTGCTCCAGGTACTTTTCAACCCCACAACTCGGGCAGGAAAAGTCGCTGTTGCGGAAGCCCCGAAAAGCGGTCTCCCACTAGGGAACCGCGGGCTCCCGGTGTCACTGTCCACCAGACCTGCAGTTGGAGCCTCCGAATCTCCGGCGTCGGGCCGCAGCAGCGCGTCACCACAGCTCCTCCCGCTCCAAACTCGGCCAGCTCCGCGATGGTGTGTAGGTCTGCAGCTCCGCGACTGGAGCCCCCAGGTTGTTCCGGTTGGAGGCCGCCCACGGTGCTAGGCCCCAACGACAACGGAGACCCGACAAAGAAAGGTTGGGTTCTCTGTACAGGGAAAAGATTTAAAAGTTTCCCCCACCATCTAAGAGCCTCTTAAATGCCACTTTCATATCCATCTCCTCCACCACACCTGGCAGTGTGTTCCAAGTCACCCACCACCCTCTGTGTAAAAACGCCCTGCACTTTTCCCCTCACTCCTTAAAGTTATGCTCTTCAGTCTTTGACATGTCCACCCTGGGAGAAAATGATTCTGACAATCTACCTTACAATTTTACATACTTCTATCTGGAAATATTTCAGGTTTCAATCTATAAGCCTTTTACCACCCTCCAGCTATATAAAACATTCTACCCTGTGCTAAAATATTTTATATTACGTGGTATTATAAAAAAAAATTTAAACAACCACCAGGCAGAATTTGAGAGCCTTTGGCATTCTTCCTGCACCTTCTGCCATGATGTGAAAACAACATCTGGCACATCTGTAAGGTTGTTTGTGTTGAGAGATGACTGTACTGGGCTACAAACAGCTGGAGGAAAATGGGGCTTAAGTTGAACAAAGCAATATTTTTGGGGGAGGAAGAAGGAGATGAGTTGGAATTGTGAAGCTAAACTCTCCAAGGAATTCCATCCATGACCTCTGCAACCTACCTTACTTCAGCTGTTGAAGAAAGTTTATCCTTTTTAATTTTAACCGTTTTTATTAAACATTAATCACAAGAAATGTTATAAATGAAGTTGCAAAGATAATCTCAGTGATGTAATTATGTGTTCCCTGTACTGATCCAAGTTTGACAGAGCATGCATTAAGCTAAGGAACTTTTCTCCAGGAGCTGCAGGGGCTAGGCTGGATAACTGTCCTCACCATAATCTATATATTACTACAACTCTGTTCTTGACCTGTTTCGGCTTTCTGTGCTGCGGTTTCCGAGAGTACGCCACCACCTACGGCCGTCATTTTTGGCCACCTCGCTCAGAGCCCCCCTCCACCGCTTGTGTGCCGAGGATTTTTCCCGTCGATGAAAATTGACAGAGATATTAATGTTTTTACAACATTCCCCATTCTCTTTGCTGCCCCTGCTGGAGGGAGGGGGAGCGACTATAAAACCAGGAAGTGGTGTGCCTCAATCAATCTCTGCAAGTGGTGTGCCTCAATCAGTCTCTGCAAGTGGTGTGCCTCAATCAGAGCTTTGAATGACACTGACAAATGTTTACAGCACTGTGAGTGCCCTTAATTTGGTTTGAAAATGAAAATATGGTTAGAGGTAAAAAAAAAAAAGCACTGCCTGAAAATAGGTGTTTGGGTTTGAGTTGAAGTAAAAAGGCACTACCCCCCCCCCCCCCCCCCCCCCCCTTCCCCCTCCTCCCCCCCCCTCTCCTCTCCCCCCCTTTCCTCTCCTCTCCCTCCCTCCCCGCCCCCCCCCCCCTCCCTCTCCTCCCCCTCCCCTCCTCCCCTCCTCTCCTCCTGGACCCCTCTCCCCCCCTCCCTCTCTCCCCCCCTCTCCTCCCCACTCCTCTCCCCTCTCCTCTCCTCTCCTCCTCTCCTCTCCTCTCCTCTCCTCTCCTCTCCTCTCCACCCCTATCCTCTCCTCCCCCCCCCTCTCCCCGCCCTTCCTCTCCTCTCCTCTCCGCCCCCCTCCCCCCCGCCCCCCTCCCCCCCCCCCCCCTCCTCTCCCCTCCCCCCTCCCCCCCCCCTCTCCCCCCCCCTCTCCCCCCCCTCCCTCTTCGCCCCCCCCCCTCCCCCCCTCTCTCTCTCCCCCCCCATCCTCCCCTCCATTAGCGTGAGTGCGGGAGGGGGGGGGGGTAGTTAGTGTGTGACGCTGCATGCCGCCCCCCCCCCCCCCCCCCCCCCCACAACCACACGTTGGGGGAACAGACCCAACGGGTCTGCACTTGGTCTAGCATACTATAGACACCAGCACTACTAGAAGCATGGGGGCTAGGCTGGATAACTATCCTCGTCATAATGCACAATAGACACCAGCACTATAGACAATAGACAATAGGTGCAGGAGTAGGCCATTTGACCGTTCAAGCCAGCACCACCATTCAATGTGATCATGGCTGATCATCCCCAATCAGTACCCCGTTCCTGCCTTCTCCCCATATCCCTTGACTCCGCTATCTTTAAGAGCTCTATCTAACTCTTTCTTGAAAGCATCCAGAGAATCAACCCCCACTGCCTTCTGAGGCATGGGGTGTCATGAATAAATAAAAAGCTGTACAGATACCAGATCTAAAGGTAGACAACTTTTAAAGATTTGAATTGAGTTAAACGCTTCCATACGCGCATGCATTTTTAATTAATAAACCTGACAGCAAGCTACCTTATGCAAATATTATAAATAATATGAACACCACTAATTTGACAGCGGCTACACCTTATATTTTCCTGTTCAACCAGCATTGACTGGCTGTGAAGGGCTTGAGACTGTAGTAGGATGTGGAAGATGATTTATACATTCATGATCTTACTGTTCTGTGCTCTGGCTGTGCCTGAGGGAAGTTTTAAAGCTTTCTTTGCCAGGAACATTGACTAGACAACTGTTCCATAAAGACAAATCCAATGTATCGGTGGTAAAATTTTTACACAAAATGGACTTTGCAATCAATAACAGCGTGAGTGAGAGTTTCATGGTTTGGTTGATGCCAAAAATAACAATGTTGTTACAAGAAGACCTTCTATAATCTCACAACAAACTTGAAAGTATGCTGTTTTGTAATAGCAGAATTCATGATTATGTAATGTATGATGTAAGTGGTATGTTTGCACAGTAGTTACGTTACTTCACTAATAATCCAAACAGCTGCTAACGATCAGGAGACACGAATCCCATCACAGCAGCTGGAGAATTTAAATTCAGTTAATTAATTTGCATTTAGCATTTAGAATCAAAAGCTAGTATAGCGTAGAGTGATTGTGAGACTATTGAATTGAAGCAATGGCCTAACTAGCTTACTAATATGCTTTAGGCATAGCTATCTGCTGTGCTCACTGAGAGCTCTGTGGTTGACTCTTCAATCTGAAATGGCAGTCAGTAACTCAGTTCATCAAATTTATTCCAAACAAATCTCTGGAATTAGAACAAAAACACAGACAAACCATACAGTGTTGTAAAGGCTGTCTTAGAGTCAGAGTGATACAGAATAGAAACAGGCCCTTCAGCCCAACTTGCCCACAACGGCCAACCTGTCCCAGCTAAATTTGTCCCACCTGCCTGCGTTTGGTCCATATCCCTCCAAACCTGTCCTGTCCATGTACCTAACTGCTTCTTAAACATTGGGATTGTCTCAGCCTCAACTACCTCCTCTCGCTGCTTGTTCCATACATTCACCACCCTTTGTGTGGAAAAAGTTACCCCTCAGATTCCTATTAAATTTTTTCCCCTTCACCTTAAACCTATGTCCTCTGGTCCTCAATTCACCTACTCTGGGCAACAGACTCTGTGCATCTACCCCATCTATTCTTCTCATGATTTTATACACCTCAATATGATCACCCCTCATCCTCCTGCGCTCCAAGGAATAGAGTCCCAGCCTACTCAACCACTCCCTATAGCTCACACCCTCTAGTCCTGGCCACATCCTTGTAAATCTTCTCTGTACCCTTTCCAGCTTGACAACATCTTTCCTATAACATGGTGCCCAGAACTGAACACAATACTCTAAATGCGGCCACAGCAACTACAAATATTATACAACTAGAACATGGCCTCCCAACTTCTATATTCAATACTCTGACTAATGAAGGCCAATGTACCAAAATCCTTTTTGACCACCCTATCTATTTGCTACTCAACTTTCAAGGAACCATGCACCTGCACTCCTAGATCCCTCTGCTCTATAACACTACCCAGAGCCCTACCATTTACTGTGTAGGTCCTGCCCTTGTTAGATGTCCCAAAACGCAACACCTCACATTTCTCTGTATTAAATTCCAGCAACCATTGCTCAGCCCACCTGGCAAATTGATCCAGATCCTGCTGCAATTTTTCACTATCTGCAAAACCACCCACTTTTATATCAACAGTAAACTTCCTAATCTTGCCATGTATATTCTCATCCAAATCATTGATGTAGATTGCAAATAGTAACGGGCCCACCACATCACTAGTCATAGGCCTCCAGTCCAAGAAGCAACCTTCCACCATCACCTTCTGCTTCCTTCCATGAAGCCAATTTTCTCTCCATTCAGCTATCTCTCCTTTGATCCAATGCGACCTAACCTTCCAGAGCAGCCTACCATGCTGAATTTTGTCGAACGTCTTACTGAAATCCATTTTATAAAACATATGCAACTCTGCCCGCATTGACCTTTTTTGGTCACGATTTCAAAACTCTCAGGTTTGTGAGTCACAACCTCCCATGTACAAAACCGTGCTGGCTATCCCTAATCAGCCCTTGCCCATCCAAATGCCTGTATATCCTATCCCTCAGAATACCATCTAATAACTTTCCAGCTACAGATGTTAAGCTCATTGACCAATAGTTTCCAGCATGTGCCCTGCAGCACTTCTTGAAGCGAGGCACAACATTTGCCACCCACCAGTTTTCCGGCACCTCTCCGGTATTTAAAGACGACTCGTAAATTCCAACCAGAGCTCCCACAATTTCCTCTCTAGTTTCCAAAAATGCCCTTGGATATATCTGATCAGGCCCTGGAGATTTGTCTACCTTCATACACGATAAAGGAATTTGTTTGTTGATTTTAGCTCTGCATTCAACACCATTGTGCCAGAGCCACTACACTCCAAACTCTCCCAGTTGACTGTGCTTGAACCCCTCTGTCAGTGGATCACCAACTTCCTGACAGACACAAAACAGCAAGTGAGGCTGAGAAAGCAGATCTCAGACCCGCTGCCCCTCAGCAGAGGAGCACCGCAAGGCTGAGTACTCTCCCCACTCCTTTACTCTCTCTACACCAACGAATGCACCTCCACATACTCCTCTGTGAAGCTTCTTATGTTTGTGGATGACACAACCCTGAATGGACTGATCCAGGATGGGGAGGAATCTGCCCTCAGACAGGAAGTGACACAGCTGGCATCCTGGTGCCATTGCAACAACCTGGAGCTCAATGCTCTTAAGATGGAGGAATTGATGGTAGACTTTAGGAGAGCTCCCCCTCCCCTCACCCCACTCACCATCAACAACACCACAATCACATCTGTGGAGTCATTTAAGAACCATCATCTCCAGGGACTTAAATGGGAGGCCACCATCAACTACAGAGTGAAAAAGGCCCAACAGCGGCAGCAGAGGAAGCAAAATCTGCCACAGGCAATAATGGTTTAGTTTTATACTGCCATCATAGAGTCTGTCCTCACCTTCTCCATCATGGTCTGGTTTGGCTCAGCCTCCAAGCATGACATCCGGAGGCTGCAGCGAATCGTCCGATCAGTAGAGAAGGTTGTTGGCTGCAACCTTCCCACCATCAACAACTCCAGACTGTCAAAGCCGCCACAGCCAGACATAAAAACAACTTTTTTCTACAAGCAGTAGCTCTACTCAACAGCCAAAAGTCTGTAGCCTCCTTTTGATCTGGTATTTTATTTTATTCTTCACAGGTTTAAGTAATAATGTTTTATTTTTAATTATCTACTGTATATTACTTCTGAGCAAAGCACCAAGGCAAATTCCTCGTATGTATACCTAAGGTACTGGAAGAGAGAAGGTGGGTGATGGTGAGAAAGGGAGGGAAACATGGAATGCAAAGGTCCCCGGGTGTTGTACCTCTTGTAAACAGGTTCACCCACTTAGAAGCTGTCGGGACATAAGACATTATCACACTGAGCGGCAGACTGTCTTACGAAGCAAAAAGGGCTGTTGAGCCAAAACCAAAGAGGCAACGCCATTGGAGTTGGAGACTCCATTGTGAGAGGTACAGACATGGGTTTCTGCAGGAACAGACAGGATTCGAGGATGTTGAGCTGCCTTCCTGGTGGCAGGATCCAGGATGTCACGGACAGAGTGCAGAAAATCCTCAAGGGCGAAGTGGTAGTGCATGTCGGCACAAAAGATGTCGGAAAGAAGGGGATGAATATTCTGCAGCGTGACTTTAGAGAGCTCGGAAAAATGCTGAAAAGCATGACATCCAGGGTTGTTATCTCCGGTTTGCTTCCAGTTCCTCGTGCTGGCGAGAGCAGGAAAAGGGAGATACTGGACCTGAATGTGTTGCGGAGGAACTGGTGCAGGGGGCTGGGATTTATATTCTTAGATCACTGGGATCTGTTTTGGAGTAAGGGGGAACTGTACAAAAAGGACGGATTGCATCTTAACACGTGGGGGACCAGCATTCTGGCAGGCAGGTTTGCCACTGCTACACGGGTGGTTTTAAACTGAATAAGGGGGGTGGGGTGTCAAATGGGATAGTCGAGGTCAGAGTTAAAGGGAAAGAGAGTAAAGGGATGGTTAATGACCTCAGAAGTAACGGGAAAGGAAGCACACAATGGGATAGGAGAGTATGGCCAAGTGTAATAGGGATTGATGTGAAAGGTGAGATGCGTAAGGAATTAAAAGTATTGTATATGAATGCGCAAAGTATAAAAAGTAAAGTAAATGAGCTTGAGGCTTAGTTGAGGTTGGTTGATAAGTCATTGTGGGAATTACTGAGACATGGCTGCAGGAGGATCGGGCCTGGGAACTTAATATTCAGCGTTATACATCCTATAGAAAGGACAGGCAGGTGGGCAGAGGAGGGTGGGTAGCTCTGCTGGTGAGGGATGGAATTCTGTCCCTTGCAAGGGAAGACATAGGGACTGACGAGGTAGAGTCACTGTGGATTGAGTTGAGGAATTGTAAAGGCAAGAAGACACTAATTGGTGTTATCTACAGACCCCCAAAGAGTAGCCTGGATGTAGGGTGTAAGTTGCAGCTGGAGTTAAAACTGGCATGTAACAAAGGTGATGCCACTACGGTGATGGGGGATTTCAATATGCAGGTAGACTGGGAAAATCAGGTTGGTTCAGGACCCCAAGAAAGAGAGTTTGTAGAATGCCTCCGAGATGGATTCTTAGAGCAGCTTGTAATGGAGCCGACCAGAGAAAAGGCAATTCTGGATTTATTGTTGTCCAATGAACCAGATATGGTAAGAGAACTCGAGGGAAAGGAATTGCTTGGAGGTAGTGATAATAATATGATTAGTTTTAATCTGCAATTTGAGAAGGAGAAGGTTAAATCGGAAGTATAAGTGATGCAGTTGAACAAAGGGGAGTATGAAGGCATGAGAGGGGAGCTGGCCAAGCTAGACTGGAAAGGGATCCCAGCAGGAATGACGGTGGAACAGCAATGGCAGGAATTTCTGGGCATAATCCGGAAGACGCAGGATCATTTCATTCTAAAAAGGAAGAAAGATTCTAAGGGGAGTAGGACGCAACTGTGGCTGACAAGAGGTTAGGGTTAGAATAAAACTAAAAGAAAAGATGTTTAACACAGCAAAGAGTAGCCAGAAGCCAGAGGATTGGGAAACTTTCATAGGACAACAGAAGGAAACAAAATGGGCAATACGGGCTGAAAAGATGAAATACGAAGGGAAGCTGGCCAGAAATGTAAAGAAGGACAGTAAAAGCTTCTTTAGATATGTTAAGGGAAAACGAGTAGCAAAGTCAAATGTGGGTCCCTTGAAGGCAGACATGGGTGAAATTATTATGGGCAACAAGGAAATGGCAGAAGAGTCGAATAGGTACTTCGGATCTGTCTTCACTAAGGAAGACACTAACAATCTCCCAGATGTACTGGAGGACAGAGGATCTACGGGGGTAGAGGAATTGAAATAAATTTTCATTAGGCGAGAAATAGTATTGGGTAGGCTAATGGGACTGAAGGATGATACATTTCCTGGGCCTGATGGGCTGCATCCCAGGGTCCTCAGGGAGGTGGCTCTAGAAATAGTGGATGCGTTGGTGATCATTTTCCAATGTTCAATAGATTCAGGATCAGTTCCTGTGGAATGGAGGATAGCTAATGTTATCCCACTTTTCAAGAAAGGAACAAGAGAGAAAACAGGGAATTACAGACCAGTTAGCCTGACCGGTGGTGGAAAAGATGCTGGAGTCAATTATTAAAGAGGTTATAATGGGACATTTGGATAGCAGTAAAAGGATTAGTCCAGGTCAACATGTATTTATGAAAGGGAAATCATGCTTGACTAATCTTCTGGAATTTTTTGAGGATATGACAAGTAAAATGGATGAAGGGGTGCCAGTGGATGTAGTGTATCTAGACTTTCAGAAAGCCTTTGATTAGGTCCAGCACGGGAGACTGGTGACTAAAATTAGAGCACATGGTATTGGGGGTAGGGTGTTGACATGGATAGAAAATTGGTTGGCAGACCGGAAGCAAAGAGTAGGAGTGAACAGGTCATTTTCAGAATGGCAGGCAGTGGCGAGTGGAGTGCCGCAAGGCTTGGTGTTGGGGCCGCAACTGTTTACCACATATATTTATGATTTGGAAGAGGGAATTAGGAGCAACACTAGCAAGTTTGCAGATGACACAAAGCTGGGTGGCAGTGAACTGTGAAAAGGATGTTAGGAGGTTGCAGGGTGACCTGGACAGGTTGAGTGAGTGGGCAGATTCGTGGCAGATGCAGTATTATATAGATAAATATGAGGTTATCCACTTTGGCGGCAAAAACAAGGGGACAAATTATTATCTCAATGGGGTTAGGTTAGGTAAGGGGGAGGTGCAGCGAGACCTGGGCGTCCTTGTACACCGGTCACTGAAAGTTGGATTACAGGTACAGCAGGCAGTGAAGAAAGCTAATGGAATATTGGCCATCATAACAAGAGGATTTCAGTATAGGAGTAAAGATGTTCTTCTGCAGTTGTATAGGGCTCTGAAGAGACCACATCCGGAGTATTGTGTACAGTTTTGGTCTGCTAATTTGAAGAAGGACATCCTTGTGATTGAGGCAGTGCAGCGTAGGTTCACGAGATTGATCCCTGGGATGGCGGGACTGTGATATGAGGAGAGATTGAAAATACTAGGCTTGTAGTCACTGGAGTGGAGTGCCACAGAGGGCAGTGGAGGCCAAGTCACTGGATGGATTTAAGAGAGAGTTAGATAGAGCTCAATGGGCTAGTGGAGTCAAGAGATATAGGGAGAATGCAGACTCAGGTTATTGATAGGGGAAGCTCAGCCATGATCACAATGAATGGCGGTGCTGGCTCGAAGGGCCGAATGGCCTCCTCCTGCACCTATTTTTTATGTTTCTTTGGCTAATAAAATTTATTCAATTCAATTCAATTCTATACCTGTCCCATGCATATTACTTTTTATTGACCAATGCCTCAATTTCACTCGTCATCCAAGCTTCCTTACGTTTGCCTGCCTTACTTTTCACTCTAACAGGGATGTACATATCCTGAGGTTTTATAATCATACTTTAAAAAAATCCCATTGTCTTTGGGCAATGGTAAAGCACACAGAGCATAATAAGCTGAGGCGCTGGTTATTCTGCACCTGTCAGCCATGCAGACTCAACACAAGAGACGTAGTGTAGTTTAGAGATATACAGCACGGAAAAGGCCTTTCGGCCCACCGGGTCCTCGCCGACCAGCGATCCCCGCAAATTAACACTATCTTACACCCACTAGGGATAATTTTTACATTTACCAAGCCAATTAACCTACAAACCTGTACGTCTTTGGAGTGTGGGAGGAGACCTGAACACTCGGTGGAAACCCACGCAGTCACAGGGCAAACATGCAAACTCCATAAAGACAGCATCCGAAGTCAGGATCGAACCTGGGTCCCTGGATCTGTGAGACAGCAGCACTACCAGCTGCTGCATTGGCTGCCCTGACTGAGAGTTATTTGTAATGTTCTCCCAAAACAGTTAAAATTAAGTGGGTCTCGACATCTGCACACCAAGGTCTCATGAAAAATTTGACAAGGAAATTTCTAACTGATTACCATAACCCACTCTCCCTGAACTGATGAATGAGTACGACTTTGTAACGGAAAAAATACTGACTCTAGTAAGGGTAAAGGTTGCATGCTTGGCAACAGATTCCAATATTCATCACCACTGACAAATGACTAAGTAGTACTAATGTAGAAAATTACTCAGCAGTAGAAAAATAACTGAACAGTCCAGATTTCGAAATATATATTTGCTGCTTTGGATGGATTCAGATGGTAAGATTGCCAACACAATGAAAAAGCTACTTCACCTCAGCCTTCCCAAACTACTTGCTACATATGCATCTCTCCACGACAGTACCATGATAGAAATGACCACCCAACCGTCCTTGTAAAAAGAACATCCCATTTTAACATTAAAGTACTGTCCAGTCCACTGACCCCGATATATTCAGAATTGATCAAAATGGCACCCATTAGGTATAGTGGGCCATCGGCAAGCAACAGGATTTAAATCCACTAGAGTTTCCAACTGTATTTCCCTTGTTGTACCACTATCATCGCCATAAAACCAAATCTGGTTATTTGAGAACCCTAGAAACTGTATCAGGAAAGCATCCTGCCCAGTGAAGCTAGAAACAACAGAATCAGGCTACTATTGGCCAGGACAAGTAATCACATAATCAAAGGAATGAGATCATAGCTTGGAGGCAGGATCATATCTTGGAGGTAAAATCAAGGAGCTTGCAACCAACTTTAGCCTGGGGTGCCGTGGTTGATCTATTTTGGCTTCCTCCAGGTATCCTCATCATTATCAAATCCAGTCTTCAGGAAATGTAGTTTATTCCACATAATATTAAGAAACGTGAGTACAATGGGCACAAAAAGTACTCTGGGGTTGAATAATACCTCCAAGTAGAACAAGGAAAATCGTCTCCTTCAAATTGTGGAATTGGCTGCCATCTACTGTCATGGAGAAATGGTATCCTGCACTCATGGCTGGTGTGATCCACTTGTAACAAGGCAACTGGAAGAGTGGATCTTATCAGAGCTCATCCTGAGAAAGGGTAGAAATCCTGAGAAAGGATAGAAAGACATTTTAGAGGATAAACTCAAGAATAAGTGAAAAATATTGCACAGAGGCGGATGAGGCATTAGCTACATAGATCCATTAGATATAAAAACTAGCGATCTTTCCGTTTAACATTAGCGGATTTTTATCTACAGCCTAAGAAACATTGGAGTGGATGGAGTGTAGCAGCTATAGAGTTGAAGACTTTTCCCCAATGAAAGCTGGAGAGATCTGAAATACCCTCAGGAGTTAATGATTCAAGGGATTCCTTTGGAGTTTAACAAAATAAATATTTTTGTGGATAATTTTGAACTGGGGATATATTCGGGGATGATTTGAGATTAGGTACAGGGTGGTCAATGAGCTAGAGATCCTGGAAGGGAGTCAATGCATGGGAACAATTGTGTTGATAGGCCATTGTAAGAGTAAAACATGCTGGGGCTAAAGACAATGAAAACACTGAGGGGGAGATAGAACACAAAGAGGAGCAAAGAAACAGGCCTTTGGGGTCACGATGTCTGTGTTGAACGTGATGCCAAGATAAACTAATCACATCTGCCTGCATGTGATCCGTATCCCTTCATTCCATACATATGCATGTGTGAGATTGTAACTGCTGGTTCATTGAAGTATGGTAGGTTAAAAAAAACATACACGCCACAGCGCCTATGGTTAAAAATGCCTTTATATAATTGGGATAATTCTGTGTTTTGGAAAAAAGTCTACATATTAACTATCCAATATTAAAATTAAATGTAAAATATTGTGTTTATGGAGGAGCATGCAAAGGAAAACAGTTGTAGTTTGTTAATTTTCTAAAGCTGTCTTTCATATTTTTAAATCATTAACAAAAGTAATTTACCTCTTCACTAAATGTTTTAACTGAGACTCAACGTTTTTAAATGTTTATATGTTGATAACAGCCATTTTACTCAAATTGTCAATATGTCTGACTTGAAAGTCACCTTCACTGTTATCCATTATTTTTATTCATTAAATTCATTAGCTTCTCCAAACCTGACAAGGCAAATCTTCTTCAAATGATGGAATTGGCTGCCACCTACTGTCATGGAGCAATGGTTTCCAGCATTTTTGGCTGGTATAGGGCTCTGGTTAGATCAGCCACACACCAGCAATTGGCTTTGCATGTCATACCATCTCTCAACACTCATGCTTCTGAATTCTGTAAATACTTTGTGTTTCATCTCTAAGAACTAATTAGTATTTTCTTCAGCATTATCAGACTCCAGACATGGTGTTCAAAATTTTGGTGGATATAACGAGAAACAATGCTACACCAGTGGCATGCCAGAACAAGCATAAAGATTATGTGGGTTATGTAGCCTCACTCAAGTAACATTTTACTTCGGAGTCACACGAGTGACTACGTGAAGAACCCCGCCAGGACGCATGCGTGTCATATTGCTACACGCATTGTAACGAGTCACAGCAGGTGGGAACGACGTTCCCCTTAGCGGCAAAATTGAAAGCCGGGAACAGCAGGTAAGGAGACTCTGCGTTCCTTCCACTTACCTTACAGGTGGAGACATGGACCAGATCCACGAAGGCTGCGGGAAGCAGCAGCCAATGGCACGCCAATCTCCTGTAATGGGAACAGCTGTGCCCGACTTCGCTCCTGCACCGGCCTCGGCCGGGCAGTAGAGCGAAGATAAAACCAACAGAGTCGTTGACTCCGATGAGTCCGACTCTGAATAGCCGCGAGCGGCCAGTGCCCATGCGCATTGGGGACGGTTGGAGCGGCTTTAGGAGCAGCCGCGAGCAGCCAGTGCCCGTAATGGAGGTTATCCAACACGAATCACAGGAATTCGTGTCCAAAATCTTTATCATAAACTAGATGGTGGTTGCCACATCATCACAGATTTGACTAATTTGAATACTTTCGTACTATATATTCATTACTAGATGGGAACCATTGTTACTGCTAAGCAATTGATTCCTAGGTTACTACATGGCAAGCATCATATTAAAAAATGCTTACTATACAATACCCATTAGAGGTGACCACAGATGTTATTTAACACAATGGATCATCTGCGGTTCACCCTTAACACAGTTCAGTTCAGTGACTTTGCCGAAAGAAAAGGTTACAGCCTTAATGGAGGCTTGCATCAAAACAAAACCATCCATCAGACTGGTAGCAAGAATAATTGGCATTATAGTGGCTGCGTTTCCAGCCACACAAATCGGACCTTTACATTATCAAAAATTACAGAGGGCAAACATTCGTGCACTCAAACATTATGGGGGTCATTCTGACAGACCAATGAAGCTACCAAAAGAGGCCACAATGGAACTAAAATGGTGGAAACATAACATTAGGCATTGTTCCTATCCAAACATTATCAGCTACCCGTCTATGGAACTACATACTGATGCCAGTGCACTTGGATGGGGTGCTACCAATTCCATCTCCAGCTGTGGGGGAGATGGAATGCACAGGAGGCATCATTATTACAAACACTGGGCATAAACTACCTGGGAATGTTGAGTGCATTCCATGGCTTTAAGTCATATTGTTCGGGTTATATCACCAGCATGTTAGACTACAAATTGACAACACCACCGTGGTAGTATATATCAACCATATGGGTGGAAACGTATCGACATCATGTGACAATCTGGCCAACTCAATTTGGCAATAGTGTATCCAGAGAGATATTTGGATATCAGCTACCTACTTACCTGGTAAACTGAATTAGTGGCAGACAACAGGTCACGCTAATTCTATGAAAACACTGAATGGATGTTGAATAAAAAATGTATTGCTGAAATTACAGCACGGTATGGAACACCAGATATCGACCTATTCGCATCCAAGCTCACACCAGTTATCGAATTATGTTCATGGGAACCAGAACCTGGGGCAGTGGTACAGATGCATTTTCGCTGCATTGGGGGATTAATTATTTTTGCATTCCCTCCTTCTGCCTCATCAGTCGGGTATTTAGGAATATACAGTAGACTCCGCGTCTGGTATTTTGATAGTACCCGATTGGCCTACTCAACCATGGGTCCCAGTGATACACGACATGGTTTTAGAACCATGCATCACCATCCATCATAGACCTAATTTACTGTTTTTTCCCGCAACAAGGGGCAGTTACCCATGTCATAATTATATAAACCTATTAATTTGTAGAGTTTGAAAGCACCTCTACTACACCTGGGACTGACGGACTGAACAGTGGATATTATTTCAGCGGCACACAGACAGTCCACCAAAAAACAGTACTTGGTGTCATCAAGAAATGGGAAGTACTGTCACAACAATAAACATCACCCACAGATCTATCAACATCCCGTCTGTTCTGGAATTCCTGGCAAGCCTCCATTATGATGAGAGGCTCAGTCATAGTGCCATCAACAGCGCCAGAAGTGCTCTGTCAACATACCTGTGGCAAGGAACAGTGCGGCATTCAGTTGGGACACACCCTGGTAACCAAACTCATGAGGGGCATTTTTAATGTTAATCCCCCAAGACCCAGGTACTCCCAAATATGGGATGTGAGCATTGTACTGACCATGTTAACAAACTGGTCTTCAGCTACAGCTCTGTCCCTACAGAAACTGACTATGAAAACAGTCATGCTGATGGCCTTGTTCACGGCACAAAGGGTCCAGTCACTACAGAAACTAAGGCTGGGCAACATGACTATTTCATCTGGAACTTTAACTTTTCACATCAATTAATTAGTAAAACAGAACAGACAGGGGTCAGCAGGCCTAAAAACAGAATTCAGGGCCTACCCGACACATGATCGTCTCTGTATTGTAACACACTTACTATTATATATGGAGTATACTAAGATCATCAGAGGGAAAGAAATGTCACTTTTAATCAGCTACAAACAGCCACTCAAAACAGTGACAGTCCAGACCATCTCTAGATAGCTAAAACAGATCCTAATAAAGGCTGGAGTAGACACTAGCATTTTAAATCTCACTCCATCAGGGCTGCAGCTACATTGGCAGCTATGACGTTGGATGTTCCTATCGACCACCCTCAAGACAGCAGGATGGTCAACGGAGAAAACTTTCCAACGATTTTATAACAAACCAGTCATTGAACCTGTAACATTTGCAGAAACAATTTTAAGTTCTGTAATATAATTTACCCCATAAATAGGGGCTATAATTTGGTGTTAATATATTTATCGTTGGGTTTTCAATATCGTATTGATGTCTGATGATGTTAACACTATTCTCCCCATAATCAAGGCAGATGTGATGCATGGACTCGTTTCCACGGCATGAAATCACAGACCTTTAAAATCTTCACGTAGTCACTCACATGACTCCGAAGTAAAATAGTAAGATTAAACGAGAACCTACCAGTTTGAAGTTTGATCGTTATTTTATGAGGAGTAACGTTGAGGGAATACGTGCCCTCCGCTCCCACCCTTGATCATATACTCAACTGGTATCTCTTCTCTAAACTTACTATGTTTAGTCATTACAGCTATCTGTGATTTCACACCGCTGCTTTGAAGAATGACACGCATGCGTCCTGGTGGGGTTCTTCACGTATTCCCTCAACGTTACTCCTCATAAAATAACGATCAAACTTCAAACTGGTAAGTTCTCGTTTAATCTTACTATTAATCATCACATAATCAATTCACTCCAATGAAGGAGATTCAGTGCATCTGAAATAGTTCAAAATACAAAGGGATACATCCACAATATTCCATACTCCATTATTTCAATGAGGGAGCCTCTGCAACCAATTGCTAGTAACTCTACCCTTCCATTAGATCATCATTCTAGCGGAAAATAAATAACAATCCCAAATACACACTTGAACAAAGTTTCAGGATATGATGGACCGAATGATGGCCTCTGTCCCTTAAATAGTCAAAGATTCCATCACGCTACTGATCAGAGCTCATGAGAATTCCCTCGGTTTGCAATTTGACCAGAGAACAACAACGAATGTGGGACTAACCGAATAGTTAGTTCAGTGATATGGCACGAGTCAAATGGATCAAATGGTCAACTCGTTCTGCAAAATGTTATGCCTCTTGGGCATATCAGGATTCATTGTAGTGAACTTCTTTGTACAGAAGTTCACTGTGTACAAGAGGAAAGTATATTAATCGCAAACACCATCTCCACCGATATATAAATTAAAATAAATTCATTCTGACTAGATGTTGCACTTTGCCATTTTGGCATACAGGAAACAAAATGTCAGTTGTCCAAAGAGCAAGTAAAGCAATTGACCTCTGCAATGACCCCTACAAAAGACTGGAAGAACCATGTGCATTAATGCAGAGGCTAGAGACAACTTTTAATGTCACTAGTTATGCTTGGAAATTGTCTGCCTTTTCAGATCCATATGGGTCTTTTATTTTCCTCCATAGATTAGAGCTGGATTGTTAACACTGTGAAGGAACTCCTATCTGAATCAACTACAATTCAAACGTTTCTTATGTACTCCTCGCTTGTCCTCAGCTTAAGGACATTCTATGCAATAGTGGCTGTTCCATCATTAGAACTAAAATAGTACTGCTCATAAACAGACCCCTCAATCCACAATATTTGCGCTGAACATGATGCAAATTAATCTCCACTGCCTGGATGTGATCTATATCTCTCCATTCCCTGCATATCCATGTGCCTATCTAAACACCTCTAAAAATGCTACCATCACATCTGCCCTCATCACCACTCCTGGCAACGCGTTCCGCGCACCCACCATTTTGTATAAAAAACATACATCGCACATCTCCTTTAAACTTTGCCCCCTTGCACCCTCACTCTATGCCCTCCAGCCTGACATCTGGGGATAAGATTCTGGCTTCCTACCCTATCTGCGCCTCCCATAATTTTATATACTACTATCAGGTCTCCCCTCAGCCTGCAAAACTCCAGACCAAACAATCTAAGTTTATCCAATATTTCCTTCTAGCTAATACCCTCTAATCCAGGAAACATTCTGGTAAACCGCTTCTGCACCCTCTCCAATGCCTCCATACCCTTCCAGTAATGTGGCAACCAGAACTGCACACAATGCCCCAAAGCAGCCTAACTACTCTGCAACAACTCCTGCAACAGAGCCTTCCTGACTCTAACTACAATATTTGTGTTGTCACTTTCAGGGAGTTATCAATTTGAACCCCTCTGTACATCAATGCTGTTAAGGGTCTGGCCATTAGCTGTATACTTTCCCCTTACATTCGACCTCAAAAAATGCAACACTTGACACTTGTTCAGATTAAATGCGTCATACCCTTTTGAATATTATTGTTGAATATTATTATTGAATGCTATGTGGAGAGGATCTTTTTTCAGTGGCGTACTAAAAATATTTTACCTTCAACAAATTCTCTACCCACAGAGTTATAGAGTCATAGTATGGAAACAGGTCCTTCAGCCCAACTTGCCCACACCGACCAACATGTACGATCTACATTAGTCCTACCTGCCTGCATTTGGTCCATATCCCTCCTATCCTGTCTAACTGTTTCTTAAACATTGGGATACTACCTCCTACCACAACTAACTCCTCTGGCAGCTTGTTCCATACATCCACCACCCTTTAATTACTCTGCAGCACAGGTTGGTTGGACACTAATGGTACAGTACTGACTTTGTTTCAATAAGGCGAATGAATGCACGCTAAAGGATTTGTCGCATGGTTCATACCAGCCATATATTGAAGAGTACCACAGCACATACAAATTCACAGCCCGTGGTTATAGCCCCCATGACCTGAGGCACCATGTATTTTTGAATAGACCTTTTTCACGTTCCAGCCCTTTCCTTCCCATGCTGCATCATCCACTTTGGAACTCCTACTGGGTCACAGCTGTCAAGTAAGAAAGGGTGATGATCAAGGGGTTTATGATGACGAGTGGAATGTAGTTTTAGTAGCAGTTTGTGGGAGAGAGTAGTGTGTGATTGGTCACAGTAGAGGCTAGTCATAGGCTTGGTCATTGCTGGGGCAAAATTTGTAGTGTTGAAAGACAAAGGAAATAGATGGCAGTCCAGAGGCTTAGGACCCAAGTTATGTTTTAGGTTCTTTCATGGAGAGAGTTGGATCAATAGTTGAGGAGTGAGATTAGCGATCAGGGTGCAATCAGTGTTTAAGCGTGGTAGTTAATGTGAGTGTGAGAAGATCGAGGTCCATTGGGGAAATGTCAAACCAGGTCCAAACTAATGAGTGGAAGGATAACTATGCGGCAAATCATTGCAGGAGAGGATATCAGGGGAGGTCTTAAGGACACAACGATTGATCACTCCAGGGTGGGGGATCTGAAGAAAAAACAGGCAAACACATACATTAAAGGAGACCTTTCAAAGTAAACTTGACCCTGTACTTATTCACACTGGTTTCCTTTGAATCAGTGGGGCTCCAAAAGCTTGCTTTTGCACGAGCGGCCTGTCCCAGGTCACGAGCGGCCTGTCCCAGGTCTGAACCATGCATGGGCCACTGAAAACTAGAGAATTATTCTCATGTCATTAGGTTCCGCTGCACACATTCATAACTCTGTTCATCCTTACAAGGGCCTCCATTGGTTCAATGTTATTATTTGTTTCCATTAAGATTGGACTGCAGAGTTCCAAACATGGTGATGGTACATAATCTGATACTAGATACTAGAAAAAAAAAGTGCTGGAAGAACTCAGTGGGTCAGGTAGCAGGTAGATATGTTCATAGGTTAAAGGAGCAGAATTAGGCCATTCGGCCCATCAAGGTTACTCACCATTTAATCATGGCTTATCTATCTTTCCCTCACAACCCCATTTCCCTTCCCTCATTAAGAACCTATCAATCTCTGCCTTAAAAATATCCATTGACTTGGCCTCCACAGCCATCTGTGGCGATGAATTCCCCATATTCCCTACCATCTGACTAAAGAAATTCCTCCTCAATATGGTCAGGAATCCTGTACGTCTTTGGAGTGTGGGTAGAAACCAAAGATCTTGGAGAAAACCCACGTGGGCCACAGAGAGAACGTACAAACTCCATACATATAGCACCAGTAGTTGGAATCAAAGCCTCAAGCACTGCAAGAGCATTAAGGCAGCAACTCTATCGCTGCTCCACCATGCCGTAGATAGGTGGCATTTCGGGTCGGGACCCTTCCTGACCTGTAACGTCACCTATCCATGCTCTCTAGAGATGCTGCTTGACCAGCTGAGTTGCACCAACACCTTGTGTCTCTTTGTTTAAAGTGTGTTAGTCACTCGCAAAACTGGTTCTCTTGCCGAGCCAATAAGCCAAAGAGTGATCAAGAAGGAACTGCAGATGCTGGAAGATCAAAGGTACACAAAATTGCTGGAGAAACTCAGCGGGTGCAGCAGCATCTATGGAGCGAAGAAAATAGGCGACGTTTCGGGCCGAAACCCTTCTTCAGAGCCAAAGAGTGAAGCAGTTAGCTCTGGCAGCCAACTGAAATCTTTATAATGAGTAGGGAGCATGAAGCTACTGTGCCATCTGCACTGGTTTAATGATGTATGGGTACATCATGCTTAACAACCCCCATATCCATTCTTGGGTGCTATCCAATCTGTTTTCACTGACCTTCAGCAATGGAAAACAATTTGCTTGAATATTATTTGAAAATGATGGATAGATTTCTCATGAATTACCTAACTAAGGCAAATTATATTTTTAAAATGTTAATCTCTTGTCTTTAGCTAATTAATTTTGGAGTTTTAGCTTTAGGATAGAATTAATTTATATTTGGGATTTTTTTCCTACAAATTATACAATTCCACATTTACAGCGTACTTTGACAAAAGGTACAGGCCCAAGGAGGATCAACTTTGCCCTCTACTGTTATGCAACTGCTAAAACGCTGCTGTTCAGCTTAGTAAAAAATGAGGGCTAAATGTGATGAATAGGTAACAAATCAGTTCTAAATGCTTAAGAAACGATACAATCCTAGAATAACTGTCTGAATTGTCTATGTGTGGGACTTATGGCACAGGATTAATCTATCCTGTTCATTACTTGCTGACAATGTTAAATTGATGCTGACGGCTACTTAATGTATTGCTGTGTGCAGCTAGCGCTATCCATGCTTCTCACTTCTCACACCAGCTGAAGTCAAACATTGTGTGTGGCTAACTTAAAGTCTCAACATTTTAAGGTGCAGAGGAGAGTCGAGATGAAGCAGCATATGTGCGAGAGAGTCAGATAAAGCAGCAATGTAGATGAATTCCTGAAGTGCAAGAATAAGTTTAATTGCATTTTCTGAGGTGTCAACTTGAGTATTGTCTTTCCCTATCAACCATAATATCAGCCTTGTCAAATGTTTGGTGTCCCATAATTTTGGCCTTTTGATGATGCCCAAATGCAAACATAGGTGGCCATGTGTTTAATGACCAATACATAAGCTTCTGAAGAAGGGTCTCAACCCAAAACATCACCCATTCCTTCTCTCCAGAGATGCTGCCTGTCCCACTTAATTACTCCAGCATTTTTGTACAAGCAAGAATAGATTGCTTCATTTTCTGAAGCAATTGGATTGAGCATCACCCAATCATCAGCAAATATCCTCATTGCTGACTACAGAAATGAACGTTGTTCAATAAATACAACCATTGCAACTGGACTGAAAATGTTTGGCAATGAGCATACCTTTTTCTGGAGTGCATGATTTCATCATTGTCATTGATGAGGCAACTGAAGTGGTTGGTCCTACGACCGACTCCTCCAGTCATATCTGTGGGCTGGGGTGAGTGGCCTCTTCCAACACAACCCTGTACTTTTAAGCAAAGTATAACTCCAGCCATTGGAGTATTTCCTTTTATGTCTATTCACTTCATGAAGTCATTTGGTGTGGAAACTACCTGGAACCCCTGGAACTCTATTCCCTAGAGCGCAGGAGGATGAGGGGTGATCTTATAGAGGTGTGTAAAATCATGAGAGGAATAGATCGGGTAGATGCACATAGCCTCTTGCCCAGAGTAGGTGAATTGAGGACCAGAGGAAATAAGTTTAAGATGAAGGGGCAAAGATTTAATAGGAATCTGAGGGGTAACTTTTTCCACACAGATTGATTAGATAGATAGATAGATAGATAGATAGATAGATAGATAGATAGATAGATAGATAGATAGATAGATAGATAGATAGATAGATAGATAGATAGATAGATAGATAGATAGCCTTTATCGTCATTCAGACCGAAGTCTGAACGAAATTTCAGCAGTCATACATATAATACAATAAAAACAACAAAACAAACAATAAACACACATTAACATCCACCTAGGACTAGGTGTTACAATCCCCTAAGATTTCACTCCAATTGACATTCTTGGGTATGACCACGAGGTAAATTTGCTAACAATCAGACACATCTTCAGTGTGGGAGAGGGAAGGACGTCATATGTGGCTCTGATAATGAAGCTCAACTTATTTGACTCCATGGTCCACAGCTCTCTCCATGTGATCTTCCTCCTCTCAACGCCATCCCACGTCATCCAGTGGCCTTGTTTGGCTTGGGATATGGCTTTGGCCCACCTGGCTGCTTCTTCCTGGTGGCGCACCTCCTCCACCACCAGGTGCCGACGTTCAGCCGGAGTTGCCTTTTGCCAGATAGGTTTCATTCCTCCCAGGTCAAGGCCCCCTCGGCCTTGTTGGACATGACCCACTATGTCCCAGTGTTGGAGGGCGGATTTTGCGTGCAGTACCACTGCTACTGGTGTCCATTTCTTCCCTGTTGCTAGGGTTGGAGCGATACCTTTTATTGTTGGGTCCCGGGATTCTGTTAGTCCTGTCCAGCCTCACTTTGGTACATTTGTATTCCCCCACCAGGCTTGAGACTGGCAGTGAGAGGGCTCCATTCCCATAGAGCCCTATGCTGCTGAGGCATCTCGGTAGCCCAAGCCACTTCCTCACTTGTGAGTTCACCAGTCTCTCCAGCTGGTTGACATGGGATAAAGTGACCTCGTAGATGGTAATTGGCCACATGAGTCGGGGCAGTGACCGAATTGAAGGCACCAAAGCTTCAGCTTCCCTGGGAGAGCAGTGTTGTTGATTTGCTTGAGGCCACTGATTGTATCCTGCCTGAGTTGTTCCACCTGCTCTGCATCCTTGAGGTATGCGGTGTACCATCGCCCGAGGCTTTTGACCGGCTTCTCCAGGACAGTTGGTATTGTCTCGTTATTGATGCGGAACCTTTCGTCAGTGAGCCGGCCTTTGACGATGGAAATACTGCAGGATTTGCTGGGTTTAATCTCCATTCGTGCCCATTTGATGTTTTCCTGGAGTTTATCCAGCAGGCGTTTGGTGCATGCTTTTGTTGTTGTTATTGTGGTCATGTCATCCATGTACGCCCTGATTGGAGGAAGACGCAGCCCACTCTTCAAGCGTTCCCCTCCGACCACCCATCGTGATGCTCGAATGATGAGCTCCATTGCCATGGTGAAAACCAGAGGAGAAACGGTACAGCCTGCCCTTATGCCTATCTCAAGGTGCTGCCAGGCGGTGCTGTTGTCCTGTGTTGTGACGCAGAACTGGAGGTCCTGGAAGTAAGCTTTTACCAGCTTTGTGAATGACCTCTGGGACCTGGAAGAAATTAAAAGCTGCCCAAAGAGTCTCATGGGGCACCGAACCAAAGGCATTGGCGAGATCTAAGAAAACCACATGCAGATCTCTCTTTTTCTTCTTGGCAGTTTGTATCTGGTGCCAGATGATGTTTGCATGTTCCAGGCATCCTGAGAAACCACGTACCCCTGCTTTCTGCACTGATGTGTCAATGAAGTTATTGCTCTGCAAAAATGCTGAGAATCTTTGGGCCACAACACCAAAGAAGATCTTTCCTTCCACATTCAGAAGGCAGATCTGGCGGAATTGGCTAATGGTTGAGGAGTTCTTTTCTTTGGGAATTAAGATCCCTCCTGCCCTTCGCCATGCCTTAGGTATGATTCCTTTCCCCCATGCCACTTTCATTAACTTCCAATGGTATTTCAGGGCACCAGGGGGGTTCTTATAGAGCCTGTATGGAATATCATTGGGCCCTGGGGCTGATGCTGTTCTTGCCGTTTGACTGTGTTCTCCACCTCCTTCCATGTAGGAGGCTTGATGTCCATCTGGTGCTCAGGTGGGTGGATAGGTGGCATGTCATCTGGAATGGTGACTGGCTCATGCCTCCGTTTGTCAGAGTACGTCTTCCTCAGGTGCTCCTCCAGTTCCCTTACAGGTACTCTCAGGATCCCGCTCTTCTCCTTGACAAAGAGGCTTTTGACAAACTTATACGGACCTCTGTAGAAACTTGTCCTCGTCCGTTCTTTCCTCTTGTGTTGCTTTCTAAGGCATTCTGCTCTTCGCAGGATTGCCAGGCGCTGCTTTATTTCTGCCTGCAGTGCCTCGAGTCCTTTCCTTTCGGCCTCTGTGGCCTTCCTCCACTGTTTTCTCAGCTTTCTTTCTCCAGTCTTTTGATCTCCTGCTGCCTCCTGGACTTGTCCTCTGTTTCATGATCTTCACCCCAAATCTCTCCCACCCATAGTTGTATGTGGTGTCTCCCATCTTCTCCAGTTTTCTTTCCACACATCCCTTCAATTCTTCCAGAAGATGGACGAGGTCAGTGTTAATGGTCTCCCACTCTTTCCTCTAGCAGGATTTAGGCCACAAGATTTGAAGGATTTTCCCTTCCATTTTCTTCTCTACCGCTGACTGTGTCCGTTGGTGGGACTGTACCTGGTTGAACTTCGCCTGGGGTGCTGATACCCTGTGGACTGTGGTGGTTATCCTGCCACTGGGCTTCACTCAACGGAAAGTAATGGTCAATGTGAGGCCCCTCACCAAGCTCTCTCAGGCACTTTTTCCTGCTCTGGTGGATCTTGAGACCCTTCTCTGATGTCATCTTTTCCCAGCCACAGATACAGCTTCGTAGCTTATGTCCTGCCGGTGCTCCTGCTCTGTCAATTGCTGTGCTATTTGTAATACTCATAGTCGGTTCCGTTCCTAGGTCTGTTGCCGTGTGCTCTGTCGATGAGTCATCTTGCGACCCTGCTCTCGCAGACTCAAGGGGTATTCTTCACCTTGTCTTTTTTGTACCAATATATGGGTGAATCCAAAATGCTCATTAGCAATGGATCCTGCTGGCATGAGGAGCTAGCCCATGCCAGCCCCCGGCGGGGTCTATTCCCTCCGGTTAGCAGTCTCTCCAGGCCGTCACTAGGTCTTTCCCTGGTTGTCAGCTGCCCTTTCGCAGCAGTCACTGGTTTGATCCAGATGTTCAGATTAATTAGTAGGACTAAGTGTTAGTAGGACTAAGTGTTACAATCCCTAAGATTTCACTACAATGGACATTCTTGGGTATGACCACTAGGTGAATTTTCTACCAATCAGACACATCTTCAGTTGTGTACCTCAACATCACTGGTTGTTTCGGCCTTTTATCACAAGACACCCTCAGTCGAGGCAGGCCCACCGCAGGTTGATCAGACCTGGGTGTGTGTCTTATTGTTAGCCTCTAGATGGTCACGTGGCAGCCCAGACAGCTTCTTTCCTCTTCAGCCACAGCCAGTGACTGCTGCGTTTGGCGGCATTGGCAAGTTAGTTTATTGCCCTCCTTTGTGCCTGCCCTTTGACTCCTACTTCCCTCAGGTGCCTTGCGGTGGAACTGGCTACAAAGCCCCTGCATCCCACCTCCACTGGACACACCCTTACCCTCCAACCTCTCTCCTCTGCCTCTGCTGCAAGGTTTGAATATCAAAGCTTTTTCCTTTCATAAGCCTCGTCCACAGCCTCCTCCCATGGGACCGTCAGCTCAATGATGAAAACACGCCGACAGGGGTGGGTGTATGGAACAAGCTGCCAGAGGAGGTAGTTGAGGCTGGGACTATCCCAACATTTAAGAAACAGTTAGACAGGTACATGGATAGGACAGATTTGGAGGGATATGGATGGTGGGCAAGCAGGTGAGATAAGTGTAGCTAGGATATGTTGCCAGTGTAGGCAAGTTGGGCTGAAGGGCCTGTTTTCACGCTGTATCACCCTAAGACTCTAAATTACTGTACCAGAGAATAAATTCTGTAACAAATGTTGCACATTTTGTTCTCAATCATCATCCTCTTGAGCATCAAGTGCATATACCAGTTGATCAATGTGCATCTTTCCACATTTGTCACTCATCTTCTCCGTTCCTGACTCCCAGTATTTTTCCAATCTCCCCACAGTTGCTTTTTGACAGCCATCCAAGGCCTGGCAATCAGATTATCATCACAGACTCTCCATCCTGACATCACCTCTCCAAACCTCATGACTTCTGCCACCCTTTCCGGCCCCTCATCTCCTCCACCCATCCTTCATCAAATTCAACAAACAATGCATTAACATCACAGCTGGGAATATCATGATATGGACTGAGGAATGTTCCTAGGTATATTATCCAGCTTATGACTCTTGGACTACTTGAACTTCTTGGGCAATAACTACTGCCTTTTATTCCTGCTTCTCCCTGCACATAGAATATTCAGGTTCCCCACTGCATTGAATGGAACATTGAAATACATTGCATTCCAATAGAGCATGCCAACAGTAGGACTGGACAAGCTAGATGCAGGAAAAATGTTCCCAATGTCAGGCGAGTCCAGAACCAGGGGCCACAGTCTTAGAATAAAGGGGAGGCCTTTTAATACTGAGGTGAGAAAACACTTTTTCACCCAGAGAGTTGTGAATTTGTGGAATTTCCTGCCAGGCTGTGGAGGCCAAATCACTGGATGGATTTAAGAGAGAGTTAGATAGAGCTCTAGGGGCTAGTGGAATCAAGGGATATGGGGAGAAGGCAGGCACAGGTTATTGATTGGGACGATCAGCCATGATCACAATGAATGGCGGTGCTGGCTCGAAGGGCCAAATGGCCTCCTCCTGCACCTATTTTCTATTTTTCTATCTTTCTATGTAACCCAAACTATGGACCATTTTCAGAAACAAGTTTCTCGGAGAAGCCATGTGTTGCAAAATCAAACCTCAGAGCTTTAATAGTAGAGTACTTGTTCCAAAGGCTAATACATGTACTTCCAACCACTTTGAATGACTCAACCAGCAAACAGAAATGGTCTAATTCCAGTGGTAAAAAGTTAATGTGTATGCTTGAGAAGAGGCAAACCAGCCCACTCACATTTGGAGCAGAGCAGTGAGCACTTGCAATCAATAAACCAAGCAGGATGTCACCAAACTTGCAATAGTTTAATCAATCTCAACCCAATAAATATTCCTTTTGGCTCCCACCTTCCCGTAGAGAATTCCTGCATATCATGTCAGCCCTGTAGTGTCTCTTGAAAGCACTGCTCTTCATTCCCACTTCAGGCAACTCAGATACACCAGCAGCTTGTGCAGCTTTCTCCACAGAGTCTAATCCTCCCACAATTACCAGTTGCTGACTCATTCTGCCCTGATGGACTATAGAGGAAGATCAGTAGGAGCGTCCAAGCAATCTCATTGACTGTGACTGGAAAACCACCTCCGATAATTTGAACGAGTTAAACAATTTCCCATTTCAAATTAGTTCTTGCATCTTCATAAAGCAGCCCTGCCATGGCATTCGGCACTGATATGCAAAGTTCAATGCAGTAATCCAGGTGGAACAACAACATAGCCCAGGCTTATTGTCAAACTGCTGGCATCACTGGATTAACTGACTTTGGCCCCAAAACGCCTGCCAGCAATTGATAGCCTATGACCAAAGTGAGAAGTCTCCCAAATGGAAACTTTTAAAATAGAGTGTCCCCAAAAATAATCCTCACAGAGCCATTGTAAATGTTAACAATGATCATAATCACTCTCATGCTGCAAGCCTATGTCTGCAGAGGAAGCATTCATTTCTTAGATCACCTTGTGTGCGTGTGGGATCTCAGTCCATGAGCAATCCTCTGTGGCTCCTTATTGCAATAATTATCTCAGACTTTCCTGCCTTTTGGACCCTAGTGACTCAGGATTGCAGAGGATGCTTTCTGTCATCAGCTTATGTAGCACTGTGCACAGTGCAAAAAGGAGATATTGCTCTCCGACTCATTGCCAATACCAGCCTTGCTTTTTGAACAATATTTCCATGGCCAAGATCCATCCTAAATGTATTTTCAAAAGTCAAGTCTTTGTCAGACAGCTCCATCTGAATTATTTTGACAACCAGTTCACACACCAAAGAAGCCCTCAGCACCTAAAATAAATTTGCACTATTATTGTTTTTTATGTGTACGTATATGTGTGTGTACATATTTTACATTTGTGTGTGTATATATATATATATATATTAAAAAGTTATCATAAATACATATATATGTGTGTGTGTATGTATTTATGATTACTTTTTTCTCATTTATTATATTGTTTACAATGTACTATGTTCACATGTTCTGTCGTGCTGCTGCGAGTAAGAATGTCATTGTTCTATCTGGAACATATGACAATAAAACACTCTTGACTTTTGAATCAGTCATACAGCATGTTAAAAGGTCCTTCAGCCCAACTCATCCATGCTGGCCAAGATGTCCCATCCGAGTTAGTTCCATTTTCCGGCATTTGGCCCATATCCCTCTAATCCTTTCCTATCCATGAACCTGTCAAAAACATACTTCTTTTGACAACTTAAATACACTCATTGACTTTTCAAAAAATCAGTAGTTCTAGATAAAACATTCCTACAAAGCTTTTACTATAATCAGTGTGGGAGCCATCATCCATGGATCCTGGTGCTCATATACTCACTATTGACTTTTATATTTCCAGCCCGACCATGGTATTGCCTTCCCCTTCTCAGGTATGACTGTGTTGCCCTGTTCTCTCTTTCCCTAGGTTAGATTTGCTCCAAGAAAATCCTGTCCTATTCCGGCATCCATTTCACCGTTGCATCCAGTCCAGTAATGCTATCCTCTAAACATTCTTTCCTATCATAGATTGACCTGTCTGGAAAAATGACTTTTCAGGCAGTCTTTGAAGTTTCCACTTATTTTTCCAGCCCGAACTTAATGATATCATCTGATCTCTGAGCCCCGCATACAACAAAAGGGATTCCCCTGGTGTGATGAAAAAAAAAAGGTTCAGTAGGTTCTGAGATTAAAACAGAAACCAAGATGGACTCAAAGCAAGCTTTTACTATAAACAGTGTGAAATCGATCTCACCCACTACATAATCCGTGGCTTCCTTATGCTTTAAACTAGACTATCGGAAAACTATCGGGACACGTCGTAAAATATTTCCAGCCCGACCATGGTATTTAACCCTTCCTATTTCCCTTCTCAGGTATGACTGTACTTACCCTGTTCTGCTCTTTCATCTAGCAGAGCAGAAAGAGAGAGTTATATATCACGATTCCAGCAGAGCAGGAAGAGAAATCCTGTCCTGTTTTTATACCTATTCTTTGAAACAAGTGGAGGGATAAAAGGGTTCTTTACTGATGATTCCCAGTTTCGATCTGGCATGAACAATAGGCTTCCGATGATCACCGATCCCTCAGCCTGATCGTCGCCTGGATCCTATTGTCTCGATGGATGGGTCATCCAAGATGGTGATTGAGCTTGGGCTGGCCTGTTTACCACCGTCTGCTGAGGCATGGTTCCTTCCTTTGCGTATCCAAGATAATCTTGTTATCTCCGTTCAGCCTTTTTCCACCCCAATTCATAGCTGTTTGATGCCCAAGTGACAGGCCAGACAGAAGTTTTTTGCTGGAATAAAACTCCAGTCCATCGGAATTCTCCATGATTTTGGGCATTTGCATTTCTCTGAAGGAAAAGGATAGGCGGCATTTCAGGTTGGGCCCTTCTTCAAATTGAAAGTAGGAGGTGGGAGAATGGTTAAGATCTGGAGGTGAGAAATGACTAGCTCCCCCTCCCAATATCACAAAGATTTGAAAGGTGTGTACATAAGATTGTGTACTACAGTACACACATTGGCAACAGTTACTTTCTTCACTGTGGTTTATAGAGTGTGGTTCTCAACTATAGGAATCCCTTACCTGTGGGCACCCCTTCCAGAAGACATAGGTTTAAGGTGAGGGGGAAAATATTTAATGGGAACCCGAGGGCTGACTTTTAAGGCAGATACTATTGCAACGTTTAAGAAACATTTAGACAGGTACAAGGATAATCTGAAGAAGGGTGTCGACCCAAAACTTCACCAATCCTGGCCTGTCCCGCTGAGTTACTCCTGCATTTTGTGTCTGCCTTCGGTACACGGATAGTCCACCAGTCCCAAACACAGGCAGGTGGGACTAGTGAAGCTGGGACATGTTGATCTATGTGGGCAAGTTGGGCCGAACAGCCTGTTTTCCATGCTGTATAACTCTATGACTCTGTAACACAACTGAAGTGTCCAGAAACTATAGTTATTCCAGGATGTTATCTTTCTTCAGTTAAGTTTGCGATTTCTCACAGCATCCCCACTCCTCTCACTGTAGCTTTCTATAAAAACGTATGCAATCCAGAAGCTAGCACACATTCTTTACTCCACAATAAATTCTGCTGTCAAATAAGTTTTTCAGGGTCTTTAAGTTGCTGCATTTTTTAAATTATGCAACAACTTGCAACTAGGTTTCTTTAACAAAAACCTCTCAGTTGCAGCTGGAAGCGCAACTGGGAATCTGCTTGCAATATTTTAAGTAAATGGAAAATCTGACAGGGTTGGCTGCAAGCTTAGATGGGTTAAAGTGATAACAGCAGGTTAATTTTGTTACATTAAACAGGATCGTACATGTTATCCTTTTGTTAAAACAATGCTAAATCACTTAATATGCTAAACTTGTTCATGGTGCACAAAGGATCTATGAGGTTAATGGTTCAAACATAGTTCATAATTACCTTTCACATACCTACAAATGGGGAAAAAAGAAATTCAATTAAATATCTACATATTATTAAAAGTAAGATCTTGACCGCTTATGACTTACTGCAATGTGATTTCCGAGAGAACACCTCCACTTACGGTCATCATTTTTGGCCACAACGCGCAGAGCCTCTCTCTGCCAGACTGGACTGGAGGATTTTTACCATCGATGAAAAATCAGAGAGATATTAATGTTTAAAAAAAAATCACAATTCTCTCTGCTGCCCCCGCTGGCGGCAGGGGGGAGGAACTATAAAACCCGGAAGTGTTGTGCCTCACTCAGTCTCTGCCAGATGGAGGAAGTGAGAGGGACATGGCTCTTTGAGCTGCGAATAACACTGAACGCACGTCACTCCACGGTGAGTCGGGATGTAGTTTTCAGCAAATGTGTTTGTTGTTTGCAAAGTGTTTGCCCAATTGGCTTTTTGGCTTTTTAAAGGGCTTTCAGCAAATGTGTTTTGTTGGCTTGCAAAGTGTTTTTGTCCAATTGGCTTGGCTTTTAAAGGGCTTGCTTGCAACAGTTTTCGGATGAATGAAGTGTAAATAAACATTTTATTAGATCAGGACTGTGTTTTATTTCAAAATTGGCGCTCATTCTGTGATTTTCGCTTAGTTGCAAGATGGCGCCAATGAGGTAATTTCCGGTTAGCAGCATGCTGGCACTGAGTGCGTCATTTCCGGTTTGTGGCAAGAAGCGAGAGGGTAACGTCAAGATGGCGCCGAGTGCAGGCGCCGTTGAATAATTCAAGAGAGCTGCTCTGTCTATGGTGAGTGTGTTTGTTGGACGTTAATTTAAAGCACGTTTTTGCTACAGCACCAGCAGCCTCTACAGGAGGCTTTAAACATTTATTTTACACAATGTATATTCAACACGTTCTGAAGTTACTTGGCATTTTGGTATTGGGTGAGTGTGTGTGAGTGAATGTGTCCGCGTGTGTGTGTGTGTGTGTGTGAATGAGTGTGTGTGTGTGTGTGTGTGTGTGTGTGTGTGTGTGTGTGTGTGTGTGTGTGTGTGTGTGTGTGTGTGTGTGTGTGTGTGAGTGTGTGTGTGTGTGTGTGACTGTGTGTGTCTGTTTGAGTGTGTGTGTGTGTGTGTGTGTGTGTGTGTGTGTGTGTGTGTGTGTGTGTGTGTCTGTGTGTGTGTGTGTGAGTGTGTGTGTGTGTGTGTGTGTGTGTGTGTGTGTGTGTGTGTGTGTGTGTGTGTGTGTGTGTCTGTGTGTGTGTGTGTGTGTGTGTGTGTGTGTGTGTGTGTGTGTGTGTGTGTCTGTGTGTGTGTGTGTGTTGTGTGTGAATGAGTGTGTGTGTGAATGAATATATATGTGTGTGTGTGTGTGTGTGTGTGAATGTGTGTGTGTGTGTGTGTGAATGACAAGGAGCAGAGTGGGGGGGGGGGAGTGAAGGGTGACTGAGTGAACTGCCAGCGTACCAGGCGTGAGTGACTGCGCTGCCAGCCTACGAGCCGTGAGTAAGTGAACTGCCAGCCCACCAGCTGTAAGTGACCGAACTGCCAACCCAATAATCTATTCAGTCCACCCTCTCCCCCTTCTCTCTCACAGTCTGTCACCTGTTTTGGGCAGAATTTCTGGCAGTTTCTCAGCTGCCAGCCTGCCAGCCTGCCAGGTCCGAATGACTCCACTGCCAGGCCTCAGTGACTGAGCTGCCAGCCCAAAAATCCATTCAGCCCAAAATGTCTATACTAGCCCTCTATAAACCAGTGCCTTCGGCCAACATCACCCATACTAGCGCAACAGAAAGCCCCCCCCCACTGGCGAGCAATATTGGAATTGGTGGAGAGGTGGAATATTGCGTTGGGTGACCAGCCCCAGCCCTCCCGTATGATGCTGGGACCCAACGGGTCCCACTTAGACTCGTTTTTTCTGTAAAGCTTTCATGTTCAAAAATGAAAATAGCATCTTTCTTGCATCAAAATGTACCAAGATACTTCCAAGGTTAAGACACCCTTAGGAATACTGATGAAAGATACGCAGCCTGAACATTATCACCAAACCACAGATGCTGTCTGGCCTACTGAGTATTTTGATTAGCTTTTAGTGTAGAATGATAAGATTCAGATCCCCTCTATCTTGCAATTTCAAGTGAAACCTGAAGCAAATCCACTGGAAAATTGGCACTTACATGCAACAAAACGTTTAAAATGTGTTGTAACTGAACATTGATTTTTTAATATTAGTTGAGAACACAACAATTTTAAAAGGTAATCTACTACGCTACCTATTTTTGAAAATCAAATTGGAAATGTTGGCATTCATGACGTAGCAAGGTAATTAACACTTAAAATCTTTCTCTTATCCTTGAGATAGTTAAAGTTACCTTGCTTAAAATATCTGTGCTAGAGGTCATATCTGTCGTTCAAATATATCATCATCTTTAAGACAATAAGAAATAGAAAAGTCGGCCTCATGTCACCTCTGGTTCATGGCTGATCTTTTACCTTCACACTAATTTCCTAACTGCTGTTTTACTATGCTTGCAGAGCCGGAGACCTGGGTTTGACCCCGACTACGGGTGCTGTCTGTACAGAGTTTGTACTTTCTCCCCGGGACCGCTGGGTTTTCTCCAAGATCTTCGGTTTCTTCCCACACGCTAAAATGTACAGGTTTGTAGGTTAATTGGCTTGGGTTTGCATACTTGGTATAAGTGTAGATTGTCCCTAGTGTGTGTAGGCTTGTGTTAATGTGCGGGGACCGCAGACTCGGTGGGCCGCAGGACCCGTTTCCGTGCTGTAACTATAAACTAAACTGACTGCATTCAAAAACTAGTAGAATATTTTCATAACAAAAATATTTTTAACATTTCAGTTCATAAATTGTAAATTGTTTATGCCCCGTCCCACTTCGGAAACCTGAACAGAAACCTCTGGAGACTTTGTGCCCCACCCAAGGTTTCCGTGCGGTTCCCAGATGTTTGTGTTCAATTGTTGCAATGACCATTAGCTTAATTGCCAGAGATAGCATAGGCAGCGAAATAGTAACAGCTCAAGCCTTCTTCCTTGACTCTTTGGTGCTACAAACTGGATAATGTATACAGCCAAGGAGAAGGCACGTATCTGGCATTTATCTCCCTAATTGATCTTCTAACAGTGTAACACATCCCCAGGCAAAGCAGTGGAGCTCTCTGTGGCATTAATTTTCATCACCAGTCTGCCCTAGTTTCTGAACTGACAAACCTGTTCCATACCAACCAATAATGAATTCTTCCATCCTGCTTTATTTAAAAATCAACTCAGGATTAAAATCCAACCTCATAAAAATTTTAGGGGTGATCCAATCAATTTTTCTTTCTCAATTCAATCATTTAGGATTTGAATTATTATTTTTTTTCCTGACTGTCCCTGTAAAGTATAAAGATCATTCTCCTGTGCCAGTGATACATGTGCAGCTCATTTCATATACCGGCGGATCAGTACTGTAAACCTCGATTGTTTGCACAAACAGAACAGCATTATTGCTGTGTGCCTGCATAAACAGACACAGTGCAAAGTCCACAGGCTCTGACGTGCAGAAGACTTTTTTTCCCTTCTGATATTTCCGCTGGGTCACCAATGAATTGAATTGCTCTGACTTTTCTTATCCATTCCTCTATCGTGTAATATAATTGTATTTCCATTTAATTTTAATTTACTTCACTTCATGAATTAACCATTTAATTTGTTTCTTTACCTTTGCAATCTATCTTTAGACTTTAGAGATACAGAATGGAATTTTTTTGGTAGTGAACTAAATCTTCGCGCGCCAACGGCCTGTCGCGGAACTGACGGCCAAAGTGGGACAGGCCCAAGACCCTGGCGCGACGCAACGTCTCACCTTCAACAGCAGCAGAAGCAGGCAAACGATCGTCGAACTCAGCCTGGGGCACACGGCTGTTGCAGATCCGGATCCGCCCCCACTACTACTCCCAGAGTGGGGCCAAGAAAATTAAAGATAAACACAGAATGCAGGAGTAACTCAGCGGGACCGGCAGCATCTCTGGAGAGAAGCAATGGATGACGTTTTGGGTCAAGACCCTTCTTTTCAGACTGAAGAAGAGTCTCGACATGAAACGTCACCCATTGCTTCTCTCCAGAGATGCTGCCGGTCCCGCTGAGTTACTCCAGTTTTGTGTCCATCTTCAAATGGCGTCACGCGCTCCAGACGACTGTGCGTATGCATGTAATCGCGCCCAACCTTTGCGGGACCATTGCGGCTCAACGCCACAAGGGCGCGTAATTTACGTGCCAAGGACACGTAAGTGGGACAGGCCCTTAACACTATCCTACACACTAGGGACAATTTTTACAACTTATCAAAGCCAATTAACTTACAAACCTGCACGTCTTTTGGATGTGGGAGGAAACCGGAGAAAGTCCACGCAGTCACAGTGAGGACGTACAAACTCGCAGCACACAAAGGCAGGGTCTCTGGCTCTTGTAAGGCAACAACTCTACTGCTACACCACTGTGCCACCCCTTGTTAATAACAATCCCTTTGCAAAAAAAGGGTTTGCATGGGGATTTCAATCAAAATATCCAATGTACAGTTGGCCAAAAGGAAGATTTCCAAAGCCTGTGTGCATCTGTACTAGAGGGGAAGGTCAAAGGAAACAAATGCAGGCAGCAGCAGCAGTATGTCCATCTGTACTAGAGGGGAAGGTCAATGGAAACAAATGCAGGCAGCAGCAGCAGTATGTCCGTAATTACCAGGGATGATGAATCATGCAATAATCTTTCTAAAAGAGAACTCAACCTGAATTGGGACAATAGAGCCCTAACCACCCTGGCAGCAGAAATAGTTCCATGGACCTAAGGAGATGGCAGCAGCTCTAAAACATGAATCTCAAAGGTAAATTCACCAGGATTAATGATAAATCACTTCATTTAACAACATTAGGACTCTGCAACAAAATAATCCCTGGTCGTGTTCTCAATAAAACGTATGCTACAAATTTGCACAATTGTCTCATGCTAGCAGTGTTCCATTCCCATAATATATTCACAATTCTACATTTAACTTTTCAATTTTATACTTTCCAAGTAGTTTATATGTGTTGGATACGAGTGGTCTACTAAGTATGTCTTCGGGACAAAGGAATGAGGAATTGCAGACAAGAGACAAGTGGGAGGAAGAAAGCACCGAGCAAGAAACTTGAATTATTGCAGAACAGAGGAGATCATTAGGCTCATCGAGTCTACAATACAATACGGTTTTATTCGTCACATCGCACATAAAGTGCAAGTGAAATGAATTTGCCAGCAGCGGTACAATGATAAAGAACACACAATGCACAATAAAAATTTAACACAAACATCCACCACAGCATTCATCACTGTGGTGGAAGGCACAAAATTTTGCCAGTCCTCCTCCATTTCCCCCCGTGGTCGGGACCTCAACCCTCCGCAGCCGTTGCTGCGGGCGTCCAGATGTTCAGACAAGGTAATCCAGATAAGTCCTGAAGTCCTGAGGTGCCTCCCCACCGGAGACCGCGGCTTCAAGATGGTGTAGGCCGCAGGCCGGCGGTCGAAGATTTAAAGTATATGCCAGATGCTGTAGCTCCAGCTAGCATATTTCCCCCACCTGAGTGTGTCAAGCACATTTACTTCACAAGAAATGGTGTCACCTGTTGCAGCCACAACTTGAGCCTTGAACAGAAGTCGGGGCAATCTATTAATTTTGTGTCGTTTTGGTTGGTATACTTTAGACTTTAGAGATACAGCGCAGAAGCAGGCCCTTCAGCCCACCGAGTCTGCACCAACCAGAGATCACCCTGTACTCTCGCACTATCCTACACACCAGAGGCAATTTACAATCCTTACTGAAGCCAATTAACCAACAAACCTGTTCGCCTTTGGAGTGTAGGAGGATGCCTGAGCACCTGGAGAAAACCCACATGGTCACCGGGCAAATGTACAAACACCATACAAACAGCACCCATAGTCAGGATCAAACCTGGATCTTTTTTAGCACTGTAATGGGCCTGTCCCACTTAGGCGACTCTAATTTTAATGCAATTCACCTACGACACCTACGACAGCAAAAATTGTCACCACTGCCACCGAAAAATTTTCAACATGTTGAAAATTTTGCGGCAGTTGCCTGTAGTCACCCAAAAAATCGTCTAAGTGGGACAGACCCATAAGGCAGCAACTCTACCACTGCGCCACTGCGCCAGTCTTATCTGTGCTATTGCCAAATGGGCCAGTTAAGCTGCAGCAAGTAACAGCTTCAGTGTTCTTTTGTCTAAAACAAATGACAATTAAACACACTTGACTCTCTGTGGTGGCTCATTGATTGAATTTATTCAGCACAGACATTTCTAAATTTCTGGATATTAATGGAAGGAATACGGACAATGCTGATGGAAGGATAATGCTGGACAATAGTGCTCATAAGATCATAAAAGATAGGAGTAGAATTAGGCCATTTGTTCCATCATGTCTACTCTGCCATTCAATCATGGCTGATCTATCTCTCCCTCCTAACCCCATTCCCCTGCCTTCTCTCCATAACCTCTGACACCCGCACTAATCAAAAATCTATCTACCTCTGCCTTAAAAATATTCACTGACTTGGCCGCCACAGCCTTCTGTGGCAAAGAATTCCACAGATTCACCACCCCCTGAATCAAAGAATTCCTCCTCATCTAAAATAACATCCTCTAATTCTAAGGCTATGACCTCTAGTCCTAGAGTCCCCCACTCATGGAAACATCCTCTCCACATCCAAGCCTTTCACTATTCTGCACGTTACAATGAGGTCCCCCCCTCATTCTTCTAAACTCCAGCGAATATAGGCCCAGTGCCGTCAGTGCTGCAGTAGTAGATCAGTAATGATCTGGAAGAATGTAGCGTGCACTCAGTAAGCAGGATGGCCTTCTCCTGGTCCAATTTCATATCTTTCATCCGTTCCAGCCAAACAAATTTGCTATGTTTCCGACATAAGACAACATAGATGTCATTAGATCCTGTATGTTTTACCAAAGAATTCATCCTCATCTAAAAGGATGATAACTTAAAATTTAAACAAAATAGGTCTGAAGAATCAGTCCCAAGAAGGGTCCTGACCCAAATGGCCATCTGTCCATTTCCCTCCACAGATGCTGTCTAACCCACCGAGTTATTCCAACACTTTTTCATTTGTTCAAGATTCCAGCATCTGCAGTCTCGTGTGTCCAATATATAGGGCCAGATCTTCATGTCATTAGGACAGCACAGTGGCGCAGTGGTAGTTTTGTTGCCTGACAGTTCCAGAGACCCAAGTTCGATCCTGACTTTAGGGTGCTGTCTGTAGAGAGTTTGCACCTTCTCCCTGTGACCCACACTCCAAACACGTACTGGTTTGTAGGTTAATTGACTTCTTTAAATTGTGTAAAGAAAGGTCTCGACCCGAAACGTCATCCATTCCTTCTCCCCAGAGATGCTGCCTGGCCCGCTGAGTTTCTCCAGCATTGTGTCTACCTTCAATTTAAACCAGCATCCATAGTTCTTTCCTGCACACTCTATAAATTGTAAGTTGGCCCTAGTGTGTCGGCCAGTACATGGGGTGATCACTGGTTGGCAAAGGGCCCGTTTGTGATTGCTGGTGGGTTAAAAGGCCTGGTTCCGTACTGTATCTCTAATGTCTAAAGTAAAAGTAATCAAAAACAAACTAACCCAGATTAAAACCTTTAGTGCCCAAAGAGATCTGCCTTTAATACAAAGGAGTTCCTTGGATATCAAAATGCTTTATAGTGATTAGTTGCATACCTCAACAGTCACAGCCACGCAAACCAACCGGGGAAAAAAAAGTTTATTAATTGGTAACTTTCTTGGTCTCTTTAGACGATCCAGAAATAACAAACCACAGTGGAAGACTTTTGCCAAAATTCAGTGGGGCCCATTCAATCTGCTCAAGCTAGAAACAGTGAATGGTTCAAAAGCAGGATAATTTTGATTAATCTTTGAAACACTCAAGCAAAAGTAAAAGGAAAAAAACAGAGAATTAATGACTTGGCACACAGATATTTGCCTCTTCCAGAAGCTAGTGTACCAAGCCAGTGGTTAATCAAAGGCTTAAATTTAATCTATAAATCAATTTCATTTAACCCAATCATAGCCAGACACTGTTTGAAAACCATTAGCACAAGCATGGCTTAAAGCGATATTTTTACTGTCAATTAAGGTGTAAGAAGGAAATGCAGATGGTGGTTTACACTGAAGATAGATACAAAATGCTGGAGTAACTCAGCGGGTCAAGCAGCATCTCAGGTGAAAAGGAATAGGTGATGTTTTGGTTCAAAACCCTTATTCAAACTGATTTTAAAATTATTCCCAACATAACAAAATTCTCCTGATATCTGTTAATGGACAATACTTTTCAGTAAAGTGTTTTTCAGTAAATTAGACTGGAACCATTGCGTGATGGAGCTAGCGGATTGTAGTCTGGTGAGAACAAGGTGAATCTGATGAGTGCTTGTTGGTGGGGTGTTCTGTCGATCTGTTCTACCCAGAGGATACAGATGAGAACCACAATTATGATCTCATGACAAGACTGAACCAAATGCAACAATGATAAGGGGCACAGAAGAATCCATCTCTTTGCATTCCCAGGTGGTTGGGGGGAGCTAAGAGGCCATTACCTCCCCTCAGCAAAGAATGGTTTGCAACAAAAACATCACACAAACCCCCTCCTGGTTTGGGTGGCAGCTGAGCTGGCACAGAGGCACAGATGGAGATAACATAACACAACATTGTATTACTTCCATTCATTGTCGAGTAATCCAGCCAGAGGTTTGGCCGTTGCCATATAGGATCAGCTCATATCTCTTCTGGAATAGTAATATGCCAACAGAGAACAGCTTAGTGTCTTCACTGAGCTGTGAAATGTCACTCATAAACAGGTTGTTACTGTTAGTGGATGTTCCCCTTCAGCAACTGCTGATTCTCTGGGAGCGAAGGAATGCTGCATATCAGCAGCTCATGTCAGCAGGCTTCTCTCCTACACAACCAGAGAGATGTCGCAGATGAGCAGATCACTCATCTTCAGGAGCATGTGCCAACTCATCTTACTTGAACTCATCTGCAGTGGCAGAGGCCATACCCCACCCCCCCAAAAAAAAACACTCACTCGGCAGGGTGGCACAGAGTTAGAGTTGCCAGAGATCCGGGTTCGATCCTGACTTTATGTTCTCCCTGTGTCCGCGTGGGTTTTCTCCAGGTGCTCCAGTTTCCTCCCATATGCCAACGAAGTGCAGTTTGGCTTCTGTAAAATGTCCCCAGTGTGTTGGGTAGTATTAATAGACAATAGATAATAGGTGCAGGAGTAGGTTATTCGGCCCTTCGAGCCAGCACCACCTTTCAATGTGATAATGGCTGATCATCCCCAATCAATACCCCATTCCTGCCATCTCCCCATATCCTCTGACTCCGTTATTTTTAAGAGCCCTATCGAGCTCTCACCTGAAAGTATCCAGAGAACCTGCCTCCATCGCCCTCTGGGGCAGAGAATTCCACAGACTCACCACTCTCTGTGAGAAAAAGTGTTTCCACGTCTCCGTTCTAAATGGCTTACTCCTTATTCTAAAACTGTGGCCCCTGCCCACTAATCTCCTATGTGGGACCTTACAAATGCTTTCTGAAAGTCCAGGTACACTTCATCCACTGGCTCTCCCTTGTCCATTTTCCCAGTTACATCTTCAAAAAATTCCAGGAGATTAGTCAAACATGATTTCCCCTTCGTAAATCCATGCTGACTCAGACCGATCCCGTTACTGCTATCCATAATGTGTGGCTATTTCATCTTTTATAATTGACTGCAGCATCTTCCCCACTACCATTGTCAGGCTAACTGGTCTATAATTCCCTGTTTTCTCTCTCCCGCCTTTCTTAAAAAGTGGGATAACATTAGCTACCCTCCAATCCACAGGAACTGATCCTGAGTGAACATTGGAAAATTATTACCAATGCATCCACGATTTCTAGAGCCACTTCCTTAAGTACCGTGGGATGCAGACCATCAGGCCCTGGGGATTTATCAGCCTTCAGTCCCATCAGTCTATCCAACACCATTTGTATGGGGATCGCTGATCAGTGCAGACACAGTTGGCCAAAGGGCCCATTTCCATGCTGTATTTCTAAACTAGACCAAGACCTAAACTAGACCTAAACCCATATGCAACCTCATCAAAGACAGACTGAGGCAGACTCTGAGAAGAGAAGAGACTCTGAGAAGTTAGCAGGACAAGCCATCTGTGAACCAGGTCTGTACCTCATGGCCTGAAGAGTGATATCATAGTGGAGTGACCTCAGTCGCACTGCTCTCTACCCAGTGACCTGAAAGAAAAACAGATATGCAGGTTCAGGATATTAATGTGCCTCCTCTACATTCACAACGGCACCAATTCAACTTCCTCCAGAGCTGCCAGACGGCACACTTACCCAAGCCCCAAAAACAGCCATCTTTATTCAGCAGCCTGCCGTGTGCCAATTAAGCCACCTGGACGAAGAATTTCTTGTGTGTCAACAAAGACATCCGTGTACATACAGAGTTGAAAGGCACCAACCAGATTGCAGCCACACAGGAGATACTCAGGTAATACTGTGACCTGGAAACTCAATGAAAATTCTAACACTGCAAAGTCCCAAATGATTTTCCATGTATGTATTATTTAGACAATAGACAATAGGTGCAGGATTTGGCCATTTGGCCCTTCGAGATTTGATATTGCTTTGGCATAAATAATTCTTAAGAATCGAGCACTGTTCAAAGAACATTCTTATTTGCAACAGTGGAATACATAATTGCAGTGTGCAGAGACTGCCACAGTGGTATGAAATCTGTTGGCAAAGCAGTAGATACTGGAATACCTCACTTAGAATGTTTCCTAATGTCATAGACCATAAAACAGTACAGCACAGGAACAGGCCCCTTCATCCCACAATGTCAGTGCTGACATGATGCCAAAACCAACTCTTACTGTATCTGCCTGCACACAATCTATATTCCTCCATTCCCTGCATATCCAAGTGCCTATCTAAAAGTTTCTTAAATGCCAGTATCGTATTTGACTCCACCACCAACACACAGGACCATGTTCCAGCCACACATCTCCCTCTGTAAAAACCTGCCCTGCACGTCTTCTTTAAACTTAGCCTCTCTCACCTAATAGTAATGCCCTCAAATATTTGATATTTTCATCCTGTGAAAAAGGTTCTGACGGTCTCCCCCATCTAGCCTCTCATAATCTATATTACTAGAAGTCTGATCTTGACCACTTCCTGTTATTCTGTATATTAATTTTAAGAAAAATGCTGCCTCTTACGGCTGTGATTTTTGGGCATCTTACTCTGAGCCCCCCTCCGCTGTGCAGGACAAGAGGAGTTTTACCCATTGGTGAAAAATAAGAGTTATGATATGTTGAGATTCTCTCTCCTGAAGGCCACGCTCCTTCCGGAGGGACTATAAAACCCGGAATTGTTGAGTGCCTCAGTCAGTCTCTGCAAGATGGGGGAGCAAGAGGGTCATGTCTCTCAGTGTCAGCTGTGAATAACACTGAACACATGTCTACTAAACTGTGAGTGTGGTTTTACTGACCTTGAGTGCCCTTAATGTGGTTTGAAAATGAAAATGTGCTTGGTTTAAAATAAAGCTAAGCAAATGGTGGTTGGTGGTGGTTGGTTTGAAATGAAGCAAATGAGTAAAACTCTAAACTTGACTACTTCCTGTTTGCACTCTATATTGATTTTAGATAAAATGCTACCACTTACGGCTGTGATTTTTGTACATCTTACTCAGGCCCCCTCCTCTCATCAGGTGCATAGGATTCTTCCCATCAATTAAAAATAAAAGTGTTATTATGTTTAAAAAATGTTGAGAATCTCTCTCCTGTCAATCATGCCATGAAGGCCACGCCCCTTCTGGTGGGAGGGGTGAGGGATTATAAAACCCTGAAGCGTGGGTGTGGCTCAGTCTCTACAAGATGGGGGAGGTAGAGGACACGATTCTGTCTGAGCTGCGAATCAACTGAACGCACTGAATGTCTACTGAACTGTGTGTGATGTTTATTTGGTGTTTTGTGTGGTTTTATGGTGCTTGAAATAGTATGAAACTGCATTTAAATGTGGTGGCCTTGCACCCTGCTTGAAGTGGTATGAAACTGAACTTGAATTTGGTGGCCTTGCACTCTGCTTGAAGTGGTACGAAACTGCACTTGAATTTGGTGGCCTTACACCCTGCTTGAAATGGCATGAAACAGCACTAGCATTTGGTGGCCTTGCACTGTGCTTGAAGTGGCATGAAACTGCACTTGAATTTGGTGGTCTTGCACCCTGCCCCTGCTTGAAGTGGTATGAAACTGCACTTGAATTTGGTGGCCTTGCACCCTGCTTGAAGTGGTAGGAAACTGCACTTGAGTTTGGTGGACTTGGAGCCTGCTTGAAGTGGTGGACTTGGAGCCGTGAGTGAGCTGCCAAGACATCAGGCTTGAGTGATTGAGCTGCCACCCCAAGAATTCATTTAGCCCACATTGTCTATACTAGCCCTCTGCAAACCGGTCCCTTCAGTCCACAACACCCATATTAGCGGTCCAGAAAGCTCCCTAATGGTCCCACTTAGCCTAGTCTTATATAATTCTATCAGGTCCCTCCTAAAACCAGCATTAGAGAGAAAACAATACGATACAGCAGAACTTCATTTAACCCAGGAGGGAATTTGATCAAAGTCTGTCCCAACTCTCTGCCTGATAATCTCAATCCTGGCACCATTCTGGTCGTGCATGACAATTTGCTTGCGGAAAACTTTGATCACCACTGGATATTGGGAAATGCTTTTCCGTTAAATTTAGAGCCTCACTCCAGAAGATCATGAAACTGAAATAATGTGGCTGCAACTTTGTTAGAATGACAAAAATAACCTGATATTTCCAACAAAGTTGATTGCCATCTGACAGTACTTATCCTCTATTAGTTCTGATTTTACAATTCTGCCATTGTACATCTTTGGAGGAGGTACAGTTAAGAGAGGAATATGGTGCCACTCTCTTGGTGCCCCTCTTTCAAGGGGGATGGAAACAGACAGGAAAATTTGAAAGAGTGTCAGTGAAGAGTGATTGCATGTGCAGATATGTGCGATGCTAAATTGATCAGAATCAGAGCAAAGCAGAGTGCCATCTCGGCCGATATTTCATCAGCCATGCTCCACTGCATAACTTGTAATAGTTAATTGATGCAATGTTTAAATGAACTGGTGGGCAATGGTTAAATTAACTGCACTTCACAAGGTCATTAACCGTTGTGGATATTATTGGCTTCAAAAATGAGTCCTTCAATGATCCAATGGTGGTTCAATATGCTGGTATGTGCATTATTCCCAGTTACAATTGATGCAATGCTTACCAGCTACAATTGAATTGGTTCAGCTGTTCAGAGGGGTTGAGATATTGACAAATAATTAGACATGCAGTGTGGAACTGATCCAAGGAAAGGATGTTTTATGAAGGTGCAGGTTTTCATGGATTGCATTCAAGTGTCCATAAGTACATCCATTTATAAACCGTACATCAACTTTGCTGATGACACTGTGGTGGTGGGCCTGATCTAAGACAACGATGAGAAGGCCTACCGGGAAGAGGTGGCTGATCTAGCACTCTGGTGTCAAGACACCAGCCTCCTCTTGAATATCAAAAAAACTAAGGAGCTGATCGTGGATTTTAGGAGGGCACATCATCCGAGGACGTACACACCATTGAGGATAAATGGGGATACTGTGGATAGGGTGAACTGTTTTAAATACCTGGGGGTCCACATCTCTGAGGATATGACATGGACATCACACGCTGCAGCACTCGTGAGTAAGGCAAGACAGCGCCTTTGCCACCTCAGGCAATTGAGGAAATTCAGAGTGTCTCTGAGGATCCTCCAGTGCTTCTACTCAGTGGCTGTGGAAAGCATCTTGTCCGGAAATATCACGATTTGGTTTGGGAACTGCTCTGCCCAGGACAAAAAGGCTCTGCAGAGAGTAGTGCGTTCAGCCAAACGCTCTATGAGAACTTCACTCACCCCTCTGCAGGAACTATACATCAGAAGGTGCAACTCCAGAGCCAATAAGATCATGGGAGATCCCTTCCACCCCTGCAATGGACTGTTCCAGCTGTTACGATCAGGTAAACGCCTCCGTTGCCATGCTGTGAGAACGGAGAGGTTGAGAATGAGTTTCTTCCCAGAGGCCATTAGGACTGTAAACTCCTACCTCACCAGGGACTAACTTTACTGTACCACTCTACTGCTTTTTTTTTTTAATTGCTGTTTTATTCCTTTTTCCTTCCACAATATGTAATATGTAAAAGAATATGTGATTCTGTTTGTAGTTTGATTTTTTTGGGGGTTTTTTGCACAAAGTCAGCGAGCATTGCCACTTTTCATTTCTCTGCACATCTCATATGTGTATGTGACGAATAAACTTGACTTGACTTGACTTCTATCAACAGAAAGGGTTTTCTCTCTCCAAGTTAGTCAATGATCATGAGGATAATTTCTTGACTGTCAAAGTTATGTAAACTGACAGGATCTGTGACTCCATCTTTGGGATGCCCTTACAGTTTTAGTCATCAAAACCACCAGGAGGAATGGACATGGTGAGATAAGCAAATTGCACCTCATTAGGAAATACAGAGTGTAATGACAAGTCTTTTTAAGCTTAGCATTGCTGAATTGTTCTCTGATGTTAATAACCAGAGCAGGTGGACCTGCACAACAGAATGCAAGGACTTGTATACATCTTCCTGGTTCCATTAACACATTATTGGTGTACTACTTTAGTATTAATAATTGCAATATGCACTTGTTTTGCACTGAAGACCATGATTTAGTAAACTCCTTTTCAAAACTGTTTCTCTCTCCAAGCATGTACCCTATAGCCCATCTAGATATTCATCATCCACTCTGCACGGAGATGATACCGTGGACATTCAACTGGCCATTCACATGGTGGTCTTCTTCATGCTCCTGCTCCCGCTCCCAGGGTCCTTCAGTCTCTGCCACGTGACTCTTGGACTTTGGATCTGCATGTTGCTCTGACACACAATGTTGAAGTTTCCTCAAGTGACAGGCATGTATAGTAGGGCATCTCTCGACCGATGTAGGCAGAGGTCTTATTTTTAAGAGACCAATGGTAGTTTGCAATGCAATTCTAACACATGCATGTCTCTCATTGTTTTGGCATTCATAGAAACATAGAAATATAGAAAATAGGTGCAGGAGGAGGCCATTCGGCCCTTCGACCCTTCACCATTCATTGTGATCATGGCTGATCCTCCCCTATCAATAACCCTTGCCTGCCTTCTAGCCATATTCCTTGACTCCACTAGCACCTAGAGCTCTATCTAACTCTCTTAAATCCATCCAGTGACTTGCCTCCACTGCCCTCTGTGGCACGGAATTCTTGTATTCTTGTATTCAAATTTTATTGTCATTGCCTCACTTTGAGACAACGAAATAAATTTCCCGTACAGGCAGTATCATTTAAAAAAATCACAAGAAAAATAATAAAAATAAATAATAAATAAATAATAAAACATATTAAAAATAAAATTGAAATTGAATTAAAAATTTAACAAAAGCACAAACACAGAAAGTCCACAACATAACATAACATAAATGGCACCCAGGTGAGGAAGGCACCATAGTCCAGCCAGCTTCCCCTCCGTGTCCATCCGTGGTCGGAATTCCATAAATTCACAACTCTCTGGGTGAAAAAGTTTTTTCTCACCTCAGTCTTAAATGACCTCCCTTTTATTCTAAGACTGTGGCCCCTGGTTCTGGATTTGCCCAACATTGGGAACATTTTTCCTGCATCTAGCTTTTCCAGTCCTTTTATAATTTTATATGTTTCTATAAGATCCCGCCTATCCTTCTAAACTCCAGTGAATACAAGCCCAGTCTTTTCAATCTGTCCTCGTATAACAGTCTCACCATCCCAGGGATTAATCTCATGAACCTACGCTGCACTGCCTCAATCACAAGGATGTCCTTCCTCAAATTAGGACACCAAAATTGTACACAATCCTCCAGAAGTGGTCTCACCAGAGCCCTATACAACTACAGAAGAACTTCTTTACTCCTATACTGAAATCCTCTTGTTATGAAGGCCAACATTCCATTAGCTTTCTTCACTGCCTGCTGTACCTGTAAGCCAACTTTCAGTGAGTGGTGTACAAGGACGCCCAGGTCTCACTGCACCTCCCCCTTACCTAACCTAACCTAACCTAACCCCAATTGAGATAATAATCTTCCCCCTTGTTTTTGCCGCCAAAGTGGATAACCTCACATTTATCTATATTATACTGCATCTGCCACGCATCTGCCCATCAACTCAACCTGTCCAGGTCACCCTGCAACCTCCTAACATCCTCTTCACAGTTCACACTGCCACCAAGCTTTGTGTCATCTGCAAACTTGCTAGTGTTGCTCCTAATTCTTTCTTCCAAATCATTAATATATATGGTAAACAGTTGCGGCCCCAACACCGAGCCTTGTGGCACTCCACTCGCCACTGCCTGCCATTCTGAAAAGGAGCCGTTCACTCCTACTCTTTGCTTCCGGTCTGCCAAACAATTTTCTATCTATGTCAACACCCTACCCCCAATACCATGTGCTCTAATTTTAGTCACTAGTCACCCGTGCGGGACTTTATCAAAGGCTTTCTGAAAGTCTAGATACATTACATCCACTGGCACCCCTTCATCAATTTTACTTGTCACATCCTCAAAAAATTCCAGAAGATTGGTCAAGCATGATTTCCCTTTTATAAATCCATGTTGACTTGGACTAATCCTTTTACTACTATCCAAATGCCTCATTATTACCTCTTTAATAATTGACAGCATCTTTCCCACCACTGAAGTCAGGCTAACTGCTCATTAATTTCCTGTTTTCTCTCTCACTCCTTTCTTAAAAAGTGGGATAACATTAACTATCCTCCAATCCACAGGAACTGATCCTGAATCTATTGAACATTGGAAAATGATCACCAATGCATCCACTATTTCTAGAGCCACCTCCCTGAGGACCCTGGGATGCAGACCATCAGGCCCAGGCGATTTATCATCCTTCAGTCCCATTAGCCTACCCAATACTATTTCTCGCCTAATGAAAAATTATTTCAGTGCCTCTACCCCCTTAGATCCTCTGTCCTCCAGTACATCTGGGAGATTGTTTTTTGTCTTCCTTAGTGAAGACAGATCTGACCTTGACTATCCCATTTGACACCCCACCTCCCTTATTCAGTTTAAAACCACCCGTGTAGCAGTGGCAAACCTGCCTGCCAGAATGCTGGTCCCCCACCTGTTAAGATGCAATCCGTCCCTTTTGTACAGTTCCCCCTTACTCAAAAACAGATTCCAGTGATATAAGAATCTAATCCCTGCCCCATGCAACAGTTCCTCAGCCACACGTTCAGGTCCCATATCTCCCTGTTCCTGCTCTCACCAGCACGAGGAACTGGAAACAAACCGGAGATAACAACCCTGGAGGTCCTGCTTTTCAGCATTTTTCCGAGCTCTCTAAAGTAAAGGTTTCGTCCCACACTCCAAAGATGTACAGGTTTGTAGGTTAATTGGCTTTGCTAAGTTGTAAAGATTGTCCCTAGTGTGTGTAGGTTAGTGATTGGCCCACCAAGTCCACAGTGACCAGCAAAGGGCCCATTTTGCTGCTGTATGGCTACCACTGTGCCCACCTCTTAAAATCAGGCAATCTGAGAATTCCAATTTCTGATTTCTGATCAGTTTCTGATTGTTGGGGAATCCTGGTGATTTGGCTTCTGAGGCACTAGGTGTGAGTTCCAATACTCATTTAAAACTGACCAGGTCCCTTTAACACACGATGTTCGATGGAAAATTGATTATATCACTGTGTGATATTTTTGTTTTTAAACCTGCCAGTCTGGCACCATAAAACTTCCAGGTTTTGTTGCTTTCTGTCCCATTAATTTTTCTAATACTATTACAATGATTAAAAATACAACTTTCTTTGAGTTACTCATTCTTTCCTATTGTTCACTCTGGATCTGGAGTTGTGCTGTGACCTATTCCGTTTAGGAAGACGCAAAATATTTATCTGCCATATCCTTATTCCCCGATATTATTTCAACTATTTCATTATCTTTTTTTTCTTTTCACTCATCTACAATTAAGCTTTTCTCATTATACAATCCTAGATCTAAAACAAGCGGGTCCAAGTTATTTCTTTAACATACTGCTCTCGTAAACTATCTCTTGTACACTCCATGAAATAATTCTCCACAGCATTCATGCAAATACTTTTACAACAGGTGTGTGCCTTTGTTTTCCTGAGGTAACTTGTCCTCTACATTACCACTATTGTTTGGAATCCTATTGCGCTTTTCTCATTGCACAATCCACAATCTAAAACAATGTGCTCCATATTATTTCTTATACTGCTCCAGAAAACTACCTCTTATACACTACATTAATTCATTTTCCACACTGTTAATGCAAATTTGATTTGTTTCCGGTATATATCTAGTCTTATATCATTCTACTTTTTACCCTTGTTATATGTCCCTTCAATTTCCTGAGGTATACTTTCACCTACATTACCACTATTGTTTGGAGACCTATCGAGAACTGCCACCAATTATTTCTGTTCCTTGCCTTTTCTTAGCTCCATTCAGGTCTCTCAAAATCAGTAGATTATCCTTCTGCATTGTGCGAAGAGCAATTATGCCCAAGTGTTCCGGTATGTCTTGAGAATCTTGCATGATGATGATTGTTCCACCTTAATATGTGCAGACATAAATGAGCTGTATGACACTAGTTATATCATCAAGTGCACACATTCCAGCAGGAAAGGTCAAATGCGCTAATGTGAATTGCACACAGAAGTGTTCAATCTAGTTCTACATCTGTCATAATTTCACCTGCATACATTTCTTGGCAAGATAGGAAAGATGATCCTAAAGAAGCATGACATTTTGGATTACACACTACTGCTCTTTTTAAAATATTTTTGGCATTACTGTCTACTTATGAGATTTTTGTCATCAGTGCATGATCAGGATATTCCTGTTCAAATGAAAACACCCAAATATTTTGTACAAAAGCTCTGAAGAACACTTTGTGTTAGCAGAATTTTCAAGGATTTAGAAGAACTGTCAAATGGTTGGGTTGCTGTGATAAATGGTAGTTAATTAGAAATACTTACACCAGATCGGGGAATGACAAGCTCCCTGATATATGCCACCCACTTTCATTCAGATTTTTAAGCTAAACTGAAATGAATGTTGATGGGGAAACGTTGAATGCATTTCAATTGTGTTATTTCATGGCTGGAGCAATAAAAGAGAGAAAACAACACTTTAGAGAGATCAGGAGGCTCATGATCTGGAACATTTGCATCCACCTGTGCTAGCAACTCACACGGAAGGGAATGGAGGCGAGTAGGTAGCACGAGGGGGAAAATACACATTACACAGTCGATGATCAGAACCATCTCAGGCCCATGGAACCTGTTCTGTCACCAAAGCCCAGGACCAGTTTGATCTTGCCGCACAATTTTTTTCCCATCAGTAAGCAGATCTATGTGGCAATGAATGAAGACATGTGTTTCTCCCCATTCCATACCACAAGTAGGCAAATCATACAACAGAGAAAATAATCCACATTTGACCAACGACTCCTTACAACTAATACCCTCCAATTCAGGCAGCATTCCAGTAAACCTCTTCTGTTCCATCTCCAAACTGTCCACATCTTTCCTGTAATAGAGCGACCATAAATGCGTACAATTATCCAAATGTGACCTAACCAAAATATTATAAAGCTGCAACTTGACTTCCAGACTCTTATACGTAATGCTTCCAACCAATGAAGGCAAGTATACCATACGCCTTCTTGACCACTCCATCTAGTTGTGTTACCACTTTCAGGGAGCTATGGACTTGGACCCCAAGATCCCATTGAACATCAATCCTTTTAGGCATCGTGCCATTAACTGCCTACTTTGCCCTTCTATTCGACTTCCAAAAAATGCAGCACCTCACACTTGATCGGATTAAACTCCATCTCCCATTTCTCCGCCCACACCCGTGACTAATCTAAATCCCATTGTTTCCTTTGTCAGCCTTCTTCATGGTCCCTGACCCCAGTGATCTGTTCATTTACAAACCATTTACGTCCAAGTCATTTATATAGATCACAAATAACAGAGATCCTTGTACAGATCCCTGCGGAACACTACTGGTCACACTCAAACTAGAATAACACCACTCCAACAATCTTTAATCAGCAAGCCAGTTCAAACTTCAAATTACCAAGTTACTGTGGATCCCATGCATCTTAATCTTCTGAATCAACCTGCCACGAAGAATATCAAATGCCTTGCAGTCCATGTAGTCCATATTAAAAGGCCTATCCTTGTCAATCACCTTTGTTACCTGCTCAAAAACTCCATCATTAATAAGCCACGATCACCTATGGACAAACCCATGCTGACTGGTCCAATTATCCCTTTGTCTTCCAAATGCAAATAAATCCTAATCTAAAAATCATCTCCAACAGCTTCCTTTCCACTGACTAAAGGGCCTGTCCCACTTACGTGTCCTCGGCACGCAAATTACGTAACCTCATGGTCGCATTGAGGCGCAGGGCATTGTATGACCATGCGGGGCCGGTCCCACTTAGAAGTGTGGCTGGGTATGTAGTTGTGCGTGACATCGCGCAGGGCTCCGAAATTTTTGTAGCAAACAAAATCTTCACGCGCCAACGACCTGTCGCATAACTGACGGCCAAAGTGGGACAGGCCCAAGACCAACGTCTCACCTTCAACAGCAGCAGAAGCAGGCTAACGATCGCCGCACTCGGCCTGGGGCTCACGGCCGTTGCGGTCCGGATCCGGCCCCAGTCTCGACATGAAACATCACCCATTCCTTCTCTCCAGAGATGCTGCCGGTCCCGCTGAGTTACTCCAGCATTTTGTGTCCATCTTCAAATGACGTTACACACTCCAGACGGGCTGTGCGGTCAAATGAAGTCCCGCGCGACCTTCGCAAGACCATCAAGGCTCAACGCGACCACGAGGTCGCGTAATTATCGTGAACACACGCATGGGACAGTATGTGTCTGCCATCAAGCAAATGCTAAATATATTAAGGTAAATTGCACAAAGAATGGCTTTTTACCTGTGTAAATTTTACTCACAGCGTTTTTAATAATATTAATAAATAATAATAAATACTTTATTGATCCCCTCAGGGAAATTCAGATGTCCAAAAGCCAACAACCAACAAACCCACACATTCAGAACGAAAGCAGACAAAAAATACATAAAATACAATATGGACAATACCTGAAAGCAATAAATACTTAAAAATACCCAATAATTAACTATTAAAAATGCAAAAGCATCCCCATACTGCCTACAGTATTGTAAAATCTAATGGCTGCAGGAGTGAAGGATCTCTTGAACTGTTCCATTCTACAGCGTAGGGAGAGGAGCCGGTTGTTGTTCCGTGTGCTCCAGAATTTCATGGAGGCGGTGCCCGGGGTTGTCGTAGATGACCTGCACCTTGTACCTCATACGCCTCTCAAGCACATCCTCACAGTCCACTCTCCCCCCCCCCCTCCCCCAGCACTGAGCTAACTTGTTTTACCAGCTTGTCCAATTTCTAGCGATGTTACAAAACTTAACCTTCAGCGGCGCTGCAGTTCTGTCACTGGCCGTGTGCTCGACTTTGGCGCCTTTGAGGGGTGGGGGAAGGGCGGGATTAAAATGCAATTTTCACCAGCTTATCGGAGGCATCTTTCCTCAGGCTGCTAAATTGCTGAAGAATAATCAATCGAACTTCCGTTCCCAATTTCTTTATTTATTTAATCGCAAGACAATTCAATAATTACATTAAAATAAAAAACGGCTTCTAACAGCCTCAATGCCTACAATGGGACTGATCGCATGAAGGGGACAAAGCATAATGTAAGTCGTCTATGTTACATATAAACTTGTTTCTCGAGATGGTTTTAATCTAATTTTCATTTGCGTAAATGTGATTTGGGCCCCATACGAACCAGCAGTGTTTTTCCTGCCGATATGGAGTTCAAATTCACCGCAAATGCAGCGTTCCAATCGATCACGTTCCACAAAAACCCACTCGCAAGTTGATGGACAATCATGTCATAAGAACATCTAAATCGTCTATATTTTGTGTTATTGTCTACCCATAGTCAATATTTTTAGACTAAATATCAGTTTTAGTCCATGTATTGTGCAACAAAAATAATAATTTTAATTATATTGAGTGGATGTTTCTAGATTAATTTATGGGAATTAAACATTAAATTCTTTCTATCTGGCATATAAATTCATGACAGTGAGATTAAAAAATCATGTTATTTTGTGAATTCTTGTGTGAATAGGATTAGTTTGGATACTTAGGCTATTTTAAACAAATGTCCTTTTCTTAAGAAATGCATGTCATGTGTGGTTTGATGAGCAAAAACTTGTAATTTACAATGCCAAAATTGAAAGGTTGAAGAAAAACAAGGTGTACAGAGTTGCTTATTGGTCACAATCTGAGGAGTATGATGATGCTACTGATTATGATATGCCAATGTACCAGCTAGCAACTGATCTTCTCCATAAAGACTTGGTCTATTGCTAGAAATTGTAATTTATTTACCCATCTGTTGCGGATTTACCGCATATAATACAATAATATTAATGTTCTGATCTTGAGAATATCACATTTTTGAATTTTCAAGGCATTCTGGTGTTTATTAATATTTCCATCACAACGGTCAATTTTGTAATTAACTATAATTAGGTAATTAACTAATTATATGCTTTAATCTCAGGTCATCCAAGTAAGATGTTTTATATTTGTTTCAGAATGCTTCAATCTATAATAACTGAACATTTCATTCAGTTCTCTTGATTTTTAAGAAAGTTATGGGCTTTGTCCTCGATCACAGCTTTTGTGTTAAGTCAATGGAAGAGCAATAGGGAACAAGGTGCTAATTTCCGAGTATGAAAATGGCCATAACATTTTTAATACTGGAGAGATGAAAGTGAATTAGGTGTGAAATTAAACTTCTTTTTATGCTTTATCTGATGGTATAAATTGCAGACTTGATTTTTTAAATCTCAAAATGTTATAACATTACTACAACTTCTTGCTGTTTTTAGTACTGATGTTATGTCCCAGCAGACAACAGCGTAACAAATTACACTTGCAACCACATTATTGTAAAACATGTACAGCATATCATTGCGCACATTGAAGGATCTGAGTCTTCTGAAGAAATAGAGTCTGCTCTGTCCTTTTTTGTAGAGGGCATTGGTGTTGACAAACCAGTCCAGTTTGTTATCAAGGTGCACTCCCAGATATTTATATGTCTGCACCACCTCAATGTCAACCCCTACAGTGTTGACCGGCTGAAGGGGGAGCTTGGACCTGCCAAAGTTAACAACCATCTCTTTGGTTTTGGTTGTATTCAGGATGGGACAGTTCTCGTTACTCCAGACACAGAAAGCACAGGTCAAGTCCCTGTATTCCTCCTCATGCCCGTTCTTTACACATGCCACAATCGCTGTGTCATCTGAATATTTCTGTATGTGGCATGTGTCAGACTTATATTTGAAGTCTGCAGTACACAGGGTGATGAGGAACGGGGCCAGAACCGTTCCCTGTGGGGCTCCAACATTGCACACCACTGTCCTGGAAACACAGTCCCCCAACTGTGGTCGACCCATCAGGCAGTTGTATATCCAGGAGATAAAGGTGGAGTCCACCCACATCTTCTCAAGCTTGTCTTTCTAAATCAGTGGTTGGATGATGTTGAATGCACTTGAAAAGTCGAAGAACATAATCCTCACGTAGCCACATGATTATCCAAAAAAGGACTAAATCCGGTGCAGCATGTAGTGGACTGCGTCATCCACACCAATGTTCTCCTGGTACCCAAACTGTAGTGGGTCGAGTGCGTGCTGGACTTGTGGTCTCAGGAGACAAATAAGTAGCCGCTCCATTGTCTTCATGATATGAGATGTAAGGTCTGTAGTCGTTGATCTCAGTCGGCCACCCTGCTTTGGGAACCGGCACGAGACATGATGTTTTCCACAGACCTGGTACCCTCCCTGACTGGAGACTCAGGTTGAAAATGGTCTGGAGAGGCTCCGCCAGTGAGCCACACAATCTTCAGTAGCCTGGGACATACACCATCAGGGCCAGCTGCTTTACCAGGGTACACGCAGCAACCTCCTCAGCTCAGCTCTCACCTCGTCCGCCGTGAAGAACAGTTGAGGAGATGCCAGCCTAGGAGGTGCTGCAGCTGTGGTGTTGGGGGACCTGCCTCGTGGAGCTGATGGTGGGGGAGAGGCTGCACATGCAGAGGTGGGAGGGGATACCAGATCAAACCTGTTATAGAATAGCCTTGTCCACGTATCCTGACGGCTGGCTTCTCTTCTCCTTGAAGCCAGTGATGGTCTTCATTCCTTTCCACACCTCTTTGATGCTGTTGTGCTGCAGTTTCCTCTCCAGCTTCCTTTTATAGTTCCCTTTTGCCTGTTTCAAGCTCCTTTTCAGATCATGCTGTACCCTCTTGATCACCACCTTGAAAGCCTCCTTTTTCTCGTTTAGGAGGCTCTTGATGTTGCTTGCAATCCAAGGTGTTGTTTGGAAAACAACAAACAGTTCTTACTGGCACAGCAACATCCCTACAGAAGTTGATGTAGTCTGTTATGCATCCAGCCATCCTGTCGATGTCCATACTGCTGTTGAATTCCTGTGGCACCATCAGTATGTCCCAGTCTGTGCATTGAAAGCAGTCCCTCGGTGATTCACTGGCCTCTGGTGTCCACTTTCTATAACACCGGATGGTTGTAGGCTGTCTCAGTACACATGGTTTGTAAGAAGGCCTTAGGTAAACCAGGTTGTGATCTGATTTTCCAAGCAGTGGAAAGGCTAAAACACTATAGGCCTCCTTGATATTGACATAGCACAAGTCCGGTGTCTTATTGTGCCTTGTGGGACAGTCGACATACTGAGACAAGCCCAACATGCTTGCTCAGAATTTGTCAAGTTCAAGTTCAACTCAAGTTTACATTTATTGTCACATGTACCAATTGGTACAGTGAGATTTGGGTCGCCATACAGCCATACGAATAAAAAGGAACAACACATGATAGAATTTAACATAAACATCCCCACACAGCAGAATCAATGTTTCCCACTGTGAGGGAAGGCAATAAAGTTCAGTCATCTTCCTCTTTGTTCACCCATGGTCGGGACTTCCCGAGCCCTCCACAGTCGCTACTATGGACGGCCCGATGTACAGGCCCTCTCGCCACGATGATCAGATCTCCGACTTCGGAACAGAAGAACACTCTCAGCGGCTTGGAGTTCCGAATCGGCCACTTCTCCACGAAGTCCACAGGCCGAGCTGGGTGGTGATTCAACACTGGTGGCCCTCGGCAAAGGGATCCCAGGACTCCGCGATGGATGTTGAAGTTAGCGCTGCCCACTCCATGACGATAAAGCAGCAGGCCCAACACTCCGGAGCTTCATCAAGCGATCCCCGGTAAGGCATCGCCTGCTCCGCGATGGAAAGTAAGTGCTGCACCGCTGCTGAAGCTCTGGCCGGTCTCTGGCAGGAAAGGCCACGCCAATCCAGATGGTTGACCCGCGAGGAGGGGGGGAGGGGGGCGAAGACGCGACTCAGAGAATAGTCGCATCCTCGCCAGGAAGTGACTGAGAAAAGGTTTCCTCCTTATCCTCCTCAAATAAAAAGACTAAAAAACCACCAAACCATTCATTTTAAACAAACTAAAAATAACAAAAAGATGAAAAAACAAACAGACTGTAGGCAGTGGCTGCCATCATACGGCGCCACTGGACCATATATACTCAATGCAAAATCAGTCTCCACTTTCCGCTGAAATTATATAGTTTGTACATACCTTTCCACACTTAGCCTGGAACCAGATAAGTTTGCTCCTTCTGTCACGTTCAAACAATTTTGTCTATTTCTCAAAGCTGACCATCACTTCTGTGGTGATTTGTACCCACAGTCATTCGAGGTATTCTCACCCAACTGCCCTTTCTTCCTGGGCTGAGCTGTGGTGACATGTCTTCACATGTCGACCGATTTTGCTTCCACTAGTTGATGTTCTCTCAATTGACCCTCATCATCAACAATTCAGCTGTCATCATCAAACTATTAAATGCAGTGGTGTTCTCTACTTTAACAAGAAAGATGCAATCCATTGATTTGAGTATGAATCTGTCGATCCCACTAATACTTGAGCTCTCAAAACCTCTAAACAGCGGGCTCAAGAATATCTGAAAAAGTGCTCAAAAGCACACAATATGAATTGTGGCCATTGTCAGATACCAGTAGGAAGTCCAATGACTCAATTATACTTTATTGTCAGATGTACCTTGGAAGAGTAAAATGCCTTGTTTTGCATACAACCCAGTAAAATAGTAAGATTAAACGAGAACTTACCAGTTTGAAGTTTGATCTGTATTTTACGAGGAGTTACGATGAGGGATTATGTGAAGAACCCGCACAAGCCGCATGCGCGGCATACTTCAAAGCAGCGGGGTGGAATCACAGATAGACACAGTTATTGAAGTAAACATAGTAAAGACAAGGAGACATCAGTTTATCAGTTTCATCCATATTATTGAGGGTGGGAGCGGAGGGCACGTAATCCCTCATCGTAACTCCTCGTAAAATACAGATCAAACTTCAAACTGGTAAGTTCTCGTTTAATCTTACTATTTTATTTCGGAGTCACGTGAGTGATTCCAAGAAGACTTCAAAGCTCTGTGATTTCAAATCGTGTAACAGTTATTACAACATCACTGCCGAAGTCCTTGAGGGAGGAAGTGTGTTATCGTAATCAACCAATGAATCTGTTTGTAAAAAAACACAATGGTATTTTTTAACAATAACAACAAAGAAATTAAATTGCTCCCCTGGGCTTAAATTAAATATTTGCAGTCTGTAAAATCTTTCTTGCTAATAAAACAGGTTCTGCTAACGGCTTATTATAAAATTTGTGAACGGTCTTTCACCCACCATCCTGCTGTAGCCAGGATGTGGTCTATAAGCACGTCCATTCTTTTAGCCGTCGACGTGTATGCTAGCCTGGTGGAATAAAATTAGTACATGTTAGTGTTTATCCCAGCAGCTTTTAGAACCTGCTTGAGCCATCTCAAAATGGTTTGGCTCATCACCCGACCATAAGGTTTTTTGTGACTGACCCACAAGGCTTTTCATCTCCCTCGAATATTTTGGTTGTGTCTATGTAGGATAGTAGATGGGTCATGGCACATAACCGCGTTTCTGACGGGTAAGCCCAGAATTCCACAACTGGATTAGGTGTTTCTGGTCTGCTCTGTTTGATCAGTCCCTGGATAACAACAGAGATCTGGTCTGGAGCTGTGAGCATGGTGTCCAGTCGCAATAGGTGTAGTGACTGGACCCTCTGTGCAGATACAAGTGCCATCAACATGAGTGTTTTGAGCATAGATTGTTCCAGGTTGAGGGATCTGGCTGGTGGCCATCCCCTGAGGTATGTCAGGACCACAATGACATCCCATGTATGGGTGTACCTTGGTCTAGGGGGTTAGAGTTGTAAATACCCTTGATTAGTTTGACCACCAGCGGGTGGGACCCCATGGCCTGTTGTCCTGGAGCTGGTTTTAAATAGACAGGCAGGGCACTTCTAGCTGTGTTGATGGCTCTGTAGCTGAGTCCTTCATCGTGGTGAAGGTTCACCAGGAATTCCAGTACGTTGGTAACTGTAGCGGTTGAGTAGGTGGTCCCTGTATCCAAGCAGTACTTCTCCCATTTTTTGATGCTGGACAAGTGCTGTTTTTTAGTGGATGTTTGGAGGGATGCTGACATGGTGTCGACGGTTTTGTTATGATAATCCCAGTCCCAGAAGTGGTTTGTGCAGAATCTGCAACCCGGGAGTTTGATTTTTTCATGGCACGGGTGGCTTGTGCCCGACACTGGGTGTTAATAACTCTGGGTCACTGGGGAATACCATCAGAGTTTCAACAACCATGTCATGGAGTATTGGGAACCATGGCTGCGTAGGCCAGTCGGGTGCTATCAAAATACCTGAAGCAGAGTCCATTTGTATTGTGCGTAGTCCCCGACTGATGAGGCAGAAGGGAGGAAATGCATAGAAGAAGAATTTCCCCAATCCAGCGCGAACGCATCTACCGCTGCTGCCTCAGGGTCTGGTTCCCAAGCGACATACCTGGTGATTTAGCCTTGATGCAAATAAATCGATATCTGGCATGCCATATTGCTTGATGACTCCTGCGAAAAAATATTGGGGGGTTTTAACATCCATTCGATGTTGTCATTAAATTTACGTGGCCTGGTGTCTGCCACTGTATTTAGCTTGCATGGCAGGTAAGTTGCTGATAGCCAAATATGTCTTTGGACACACAATTGCCAAATTGTGTTGACCAACTTGTCGCATGATACCGATTTTATGCCGTCCATATGGTTAATGTAGGCCACCACCGTAGTATTAACTATTTATAACCGTACATGCAAGTGATGCATATTTGTGCATATGCTTTAACCATAAAAGTCACCCAACATCTCTAGATAATTAATGCCCAGTGTAAGTGGTAATGATGACTCCGGGTTAGTCCATCTATTACCTGTGCTAGATATAGAGTTAGTTGCTCCCCAGCCTTGAGCACTGAATCTTGTTAAGGCCTCTCCATATCCTTCATATGCTTTGTGAGGTTTTTGCCAAAGAGCAGTGGGTCTGACTCAGTGGCTGGGATTTTGCACAACCCCGCAAATTTAGGATTTTATGGCAGGTCTAATGATTTGTTTACGAAGGTTGTGGTCATCTCCATATTGGTCCACGGAACAAGCAGACGATGTGATGGCTGACATCAGGAGCCTGAGGATCTGCTGCAGTTTTAGCTCCTGGTTCCGAATGTTTGCCCCAACATGCCCCCACGTTTGGCTGTTTACAGCCGGAACTTTAAGGGACTCACAGTTCTCTGGAGCTGCCACCTCCTGTAGGGCCTTGAACGGCCTCCTGCACGTGGGGTTTCCACGTAGCGGTCCACCACACCTAGCAGCTCTTCCTGTTCCTGCACCCATTGCATACTCCCGAGATCTTCAGCCATCGTCCCCTCTTCTTGACCAGCCAGGTCCTGGTCACCAAAGCTACCCTCGGGTAAGGAGGAAGCAATGGGCAGTGCAGAAGGCACTGTGGAGGGAGTGCCTGAACTCCCCCCTGCGAGAGTGCCCCTCACAAGCGCGTCTCGCTGGAGCTCCTGCTCCAGGAGCCGCTCCAGCGGCTCAGGCGGCTCCCTCCCCCGGGCGGGTGGAGAGACGTCCCCGTCCAACAAGTCAGAAGCCACCGGCCGGACGCCTCTTCCGTTGGTTTACTGCCAGCCCGCTGCTCAGGCGCTAGCGGGCTGGGCCCGGCGCAGTGCCGGGAAAATAGCGGAACGCCCAGTAAGTGGTCCTACCGCCTTGTTGCTGCCCCCCCCAGATGGAACGCTCCTCCGTGGAGTCGAGCGGGGGACAGGTCTGTTCAGGTGGCTGTCTTTCCCCCCGGGCGGGTGGAGAGACGTCCCCGTCCGACAAGTCGGAAGCCACCGCCCGGACGCCTCTTCTGGGGCTTTACTTCCAGCGTGCTGTCGGGGAATAGCGAAGCGCCAGGTAAGCGGTCCTACCGCCTTGTTGCTGCCTCCCCCCCTCAGATGGAACGCTCCAGGTGGAGTCGAGCGGGGAACACGTTTGTTCTAGAGCCTTTCCTTTCTGCCTGACAGCAGAAGGCTCCCTGTGAAAGAAAAACCCGACCTCAGAGCTTACCTGATGGTCCGTTCTTTCACCACGTAGCGGGAGCGCCTGACTCCCGCTGCGCCGCTGTTGCTCTGCTGAATGTAATGCCGCACATGCGTGCTGAGCACAAGAGTCACTATGTTTCTGGCCCCGATATAAAATTACATGAGGTTCATTAAACAGACATTGCTCACAGCGGCGACCCAGGTCTGCTGCTGCATGTAGCAGCTGGCAGACCCCAACGGGTCCCCCCTTTGATCTTGGCGGCCCCCCGCTGGGTCGCCCCTTGCTCTTGATGGTCTTCCTCGCACATGATGGTCCAGCTCACTCTTTTACCAATCATGGTCAAATGTTTCTCAGTTGATGTTTCTGGGAAAGCTCATGGAGATATAACCATATAACAATTACAGCACGGAAACAGGCCATCTCGACCCTTCTGGACCGTGCCGAACATGTATTCTCCCCTAGTCCCATATACCTGCGCTCAGACAATAACCCTCCATTCCTTTCCCGTCCATAGAACTATCCAATTTATTTTTAAATGATAAAAACGAACCTGCCTCCACCACCTTCACTGGAAGCGCATTCCACACAGCCACCACTCTCTGAGTAAAGAAGTTCCCCCTCATGTTACCCCTAAACTTCTGTCCCTTAATTCTCAAGTCATGTCCCCTTGTTTGAATCTTCCCTACTCTCAGTGGGAAAAGCTTATCCACGTCAACTCTGTCTATCCCTCTCATCATTTTAAAGACCTCTATCAAGTCCCCCCTTAACCTGCGCTCCAAAGAATAAAGCCCTAACTTGTTCAACCTTTCTCTGTAACTTAGTTGCTGAAACCCAGGCAACATTCTAGTAAATCTCCTCTGTACTCTCTCTATTTTATTGACGTCCTTCCTATAATTAGGCGACCAAAATTGTACACCAAACTCCAGAATTGGCCTCACCAATGCCTTGTACAATTTTAACATTACATCCCAACTTCTATACTCAATGCTCTGATTTATAAAGGCCAGCACACCAAAAGCTTTCTTTACCACCCTATCTACATGAGATTCCACTTTCAGGGAACTGTGCACAGTTATTCCCAGATCCCTCTGTTCACCTACATTCTTCAATTCCCTACCATTTACCATATACGTCCTATTTTGATTTGTCCTGCCAAGATGTAGCACCTCACACTTATCAGCATTAAACTTCATCTGCCATCTTTCAGCCCACTCTTCCAACTGGCATAAATCTCTCTGTAGACTTTGAAAATCTATTTCATTATCCACAACCCCACCTATCTTAGTATCATCTGCATACTTATTAATCCAATTTACCACACCATCATCCAGATCATTGATGTACATGACAAACAACAGTGGACCCAACACCTGTGGCACCCCACTAGTAACTGACCTCCAACCTGACAAACAACCATCCACCATTACTCTCTGGCATCTCCCATTCAGCCACTGTTGAATCCATCTTGCTACTCCACCATTAATACCCAACAATTGAACCTTCTTAACCAACCTTCCCGAGGACAGTCTGTATTACAGTCAAGGAGGTGTTGGATGCCCCAAAGGGCCTGTCCCACTTTCACGACCTAATTCACAACCTTTTTTACTTGTGGACAATTTTCATCATGCTAGAAAATGCCCCGACCTACTTGATGCCATGAGTACCTACGACTAGCATCACGACCTACCTACGACCTACTTATGACCTCGTGACGACCATGCTGCGAGTATGAGTCAAGGGCAAACTCGGCAGGTCGTGAATTAGGTTGTGAAAGTGGGACAGGCCCTTTTGATGGATGAAGGTAGATAAATATCCCATGCCTGATCAGATTTATACAAGGACACTGTAGAAAAGCTAGAGAATAACTTGCAAGAGTCCCGGCTGAGATATACGAATCATCATTCGGAGATATCTGGATATAAATGGAGATATCTAGAGGACAGTCTGTATTGCAGTCAAGGAGGTGCTGGATGCCCTAAGATGGATGAAGGTAGATAAATCTCCCATCATCCATCTTAGGGCATCAAGGACATTGCAGTAAAGCACGGGGAAAAACTTGCAAGAGTCCTGGCTGAGATATATGAATCATCGTTTGACAAATGTATGAGGTGCTGGAAGGCTACAGCGTGGCTACTGTTGTGCTTCTACTTCATATGGGCAGCAAAGAAAAACCTGGCAACTATAGACCAGTAAGCCTAATATCTGTGGGAAAGTTACTAGAGAATATTCGGAGGAATAAACAATTCAGTCATTAGAATATGCAAGGATTAATTTTGGGCTAGTCAGCATGGTTTTGTTTAGTTTAGTTCTAATATTGTCATGTGTACCGAGGGACAGTGAAAAGCTTTGCACATGGGAGGTTGTTCCTCACAAATTTAACTGAGTTTAACCAAGATGTTAATATGGTAAGGACCACAAACATGGTCTAGCATTTTAGCAAATCTTTTGAGACGGTTCTGCGTGGTAGGAGGCTATCCTGGAAGATGAAAGTGCATGGGATCGAAGGAGAGCTAACTGGGTGCATACAAATTGGCTTCATGGTAGGGAACAAATGTGGTGGTGGAAGGAGGTGAGGTTGTGGCAGGGCTGTGGTGTGCCACAGGGATCTGTGTGGGGCCGATAGCTGTTTGCCATCTAAATCAATGTTTTGGGATGAGAATGTTCAAAGCATGATTAATAATTTGAATATGACTATGCAAATTATTTTCCTTCTCTTCCTCCCAGAATTGACCTTTCCGTGAACTCCCCCTTGATGCACTGTTTGTTGCCCTGAACTACCCTAACTAACTCCCCATTCTGGATGCTAAACCCACCCTGCACCTCCTCACTACTGTACCCTCCATCCTACCAGTGCTGGTCCAGTCCACTCTGTATAATCAAGGAACTGGCACATGATTGCCATCAACCATATCACCACTATAATCTTCTAGTAACATGCTGAAGCTCTTAGACCATGGCTGCAAACTGCAAGCTTAGAGTCCTGTGTTCAGTTTTGGGCACCATGTTATAGGAAAGATGTTGTCAAGTTGGAAAGGGTGCAGAGAAGATTTACGAGGATGTTGCCACCGAGCTATAGGGAGAGGTTGAACAGGCTAGGACTCTATTCCTTGGAGCGCAGGAGAACGATGGGTGATGTTATAGAGGAATGATTATGAGAGGAATAGATAGGGTAAACGCACAGAGTAGGGAAATTGAGAGCCAGAGGACATAGTTTTAAGGTGAGGGGGGAAAAGATTTTACAGGAACCCGAGGGGTAACATTTTTTACACAAAAGGGTAGTGGGTGTATGGAATGAGCTGCTGGAGGACATACTTGAGGTGGGTACCATCGCAACTTTTAAGAAACATTTAAGCAGGTACAGAGATAGGATATGATTATAGGGGATATGGGGCAAACGCATGCTGGTGGGGCTCATGTAGATGGAACCTCTTTGTCGAAGGGAGAAAGTTGGGCCGAAGGACCTGTTTCCAGGTTGTATGACTCTATGCCTCTACGACTCTATGTACATCTTAACTACATACAAAGATGCAAACCTCCCTTTCTCAAGTGCAGATGTGGATGGGGGAAAAAGTGGCAGCCACGCTGGTGATGTCCAGATCATAAAAATAACCAGTTAATACAATATTTAAACAAGCCTACACATGGACCACTTTGTCTGCTCAGGGACCAAGGTGATCCGCTTTCTACTCGTAAGATAGCAACACCATCACGCAATCATCTCACTTAAAGAAACATTCGCAAACACCATGAATGTACCCAAGAAATTCAGTGCTTTTCAAGCCTGGGTTATTCTTTCTTTGCAGTCCGCAGAAAAGTAAAAGGCAGGGTCAGTAACAGAAAGGATGGAAATTGCCAATGATGTACTGTTATTATTCTCTAATGGGTTCTCAGACCTGCACATAAAATTCTGAGTGCAAAGTAACCAAACCCTTGTACAAATCTAACATCATTTCCTTTCATTTAGCTCAAATCTCCTACAAAACCTGCAATCCTACTCACCTTTCCATTGGGATTGTTGTCATGTGTAAAAAAAGAACATAGCTATTGGCAAGATCTAGGAATTGTGGTGGTGGTTGCTATCTATCTATCTATCTATCTATCTATCTATCTATCTATCTATCTATCTATCTATCTATCTATCTATCTATCTATCTATCTATCTATCTATCTATCTATCTATCTATCTATCTATCTTGTTGACCTTCATAACAAGTTGAGTTGAGTATAGGAACAAAGAGGTCCTTTTGTAGTTGTACAGGGCCCTAGTCAGACCACACCTGGATAATTGTGTGCAGTTTTGGTCTCCAAATTTGAGGAAGGACATGCTTGCTATGCATGCAGCATAGGTTCACAAGGTTAATTTCCGGGATGGCGACACTGTCATTTGCTGAGAAAATGGAGCGGCTGGGCTGGAATTTAGAAGAATGAGAGGGGGTCTTATTGAACCATATGAGATTATTAAGGGTTTGAACACGCTAGAGGCAGGAAACATGTTCCGAATGTTGGGGGAGTCCAGAACCAGGAGCCACAGTTTAAGAATAAAGGGTAAGCCATTTAGAACGGAGATGAGGAAACACATTTTCACACATAGACTTGTGAGTCTGTGGAATTCTTTGCCTCAGAGGGCTGTGGAGGCAGAGAATTCCACAGACTCACAACTCTCCATGTATTCTCTGGATACTTTCAAGAGAGAGCTAGATAGGGCTCTTGAAGATAGCAGAGTCAGGGGATATGGGGAGAAGGCAGGAATGGGGTACTGAATGTGGATGATCAGCCATGGTCACATTGTATGGCGTTAAGCTGGATTGAACGGCCGAATGGCCTACTCCTGCACCTATTGTCTAATGTCTATTGTCAAACTCCTCTCTCCCCTCCACACAGTAACTTGTCTATCATCTCAGTGGAGGCCCTGGTCCCGTCTCTCCCTCTCTCATCACTCACCCCTCTCCCCCGCCCACCCTCTACCCGTCTCCCTGGGTTCATCTCCTCCACCGCTGTCGTTGCGGTAACCCATCCTCACGGCCTTTTCGGAGGAGATCTTCTCAATCAGCTCATCAAAACTCGTGGTGTCCACCGTAATGAACACGGACTCCTTCCCCCCCCCCCCACCTGTGGCCTGGCGGCGGCAGCGAGCAAGCAGGCAGGTAGGCTGGTGGGCAGGGTGGGGACGGGTCGAGCAGCAGCAGCGGGCAGTCAGACAGGACGGGGATGGGTTGAGCGGTGGCTGAGCCAGAGTGAGCAGAGGGGGGGAAGGAGAGTCGGGTTGCAGGGTGGCCAAGCAGTTTGGGCAGAGTTTGAGTAACTCACACACACGATGCAAATTGGTCTAATCGTCAAGTGAATGGGATCTAAACCACAGCTAACAATGAATGACCTGTGGAGGAAGGAACTGCAGATGCTGCTTTTTATGGATGGAGGGAGGGAGTGAGGGTAGGGGAAAGGAGAGGGAGGTAGAGGTGAGGGAGGGATTGGGGGAGGGCAGGAGGAGAGGGGAAAGAAGAGGGAATGGTGAAGAGGAGGGGAGGGAGTGCTGGGGGATGAGGGGAAATGAGCCGTGCCTGCGCAGTTGGGGGCTATGTGTGAGTGGTGCAATATTGCATTGGGGGGACGGTTTCCATTGGGAACGGGTGAGTGGTGGAATATTGCATTGGGGAACGGGTTGCAGTGGGGGACCAGGCCTCCCATGTGACAGGGACTCAACGGGTCCCACAGTCTAGTTCCAAATAAACCAGGCAAGCTAAACAGCCACAGTAAGCAGATTTGTGTCCTTGAGACTCTTGAAAGGCGCCCATAAATAAAATGTATTATTATTATTATTAGTAAAATGGTTCTCTTTGGAAACAAAAGGTGTGATTTTGAATAAACCAGTTCGGGTCTGTGGAGCATTCAACTGAGTGACACATTAATCATAAAGCCCTCAGTCATTTAGCAGAGGTTTGAAATCAATCCTAAAAACATGAAGTGTCAGCCTGCAGCCACAAGGGAAAATGAAGAGCAGTCATTTTCTTTTGTCTCATGAGGGAAACTTCAGGTGCTGAACACTGCTGCATTGAACAGAGAGCTAACGCCAAGCAAATGATTTAATGTGGCATCAGAAGAAAGCCTAGGAAGAGGTCAAATGCTGTCCCTGTTAGTAGGAACACGAAGATGCAATCTGCAATATAACACAAACAATTTGTACTAATGTAACATCTTTATTGCAGTAAAACCCATCCTAATAGGGTTTGCAGCACTCCCAAAGGAGTGATCTGCCAGGCATTGACATGCAACCCAGGAGAAAACATATTTGGATAGAATTTTAATCACACTCTGCATGCTATTTTTATATGCTAGGAATCCCAATTTGTGCACAAGTTTCGTCATGTTTCATGATCGGGACATTGTGCCACTAATAACACATATTCATGGTTGAAACACATGACAAAAAGACATATATAATACACTGTGGTAACACTTGTCCTGATTGGATTTTGCACAGGAAATTGTCTGAAGGCTGTATACTAATATAACATCTTCATTGCTGTAAAACCCATCCTGTGCGGAGTTTGCACATTCTCCCTGTGATCGAGTGTTTCCCTCGGGTGTTCTGGTTTCCACCCGCATACTGAAGACATGCAGGTTTGTACGTTAATTGGCCTCTGTAAAATAATTTCCATTGTGTAGGGAGTGGATGCGATCATTGGATAACATGGAACTAGTTTGAACGACTGGTCAGAAACATAGAAACATAGAAAAATAGGTGCAGGAGTAGGTCATTCGGCCCTTCGAGTCAGCACCGCCATTCAATATGATAATGGCTGGTCATCTAAATTCAGTACCCCATTCCTGGTTTTTCCCCTATCCCTTGATTCCTTTCACCAGAAGAGCTAAATCTAACTTTCTTTTGAAAACATCCAGTGAATTGGCCTCCACTGCCTTCTGTGGCAGAAAATGCCACAGATTCACAATTCTCTGGCTGAAGAAGTTTTTCCTCATCTCAGTCCTAAATAGCCTACCCCTTATTCTTAAACTGTGAGCACCGGTTCTGGACTCCCCCAACATCGGGAACATTTTTCCTGCATCTAGCCTGCCCAATCCTTTAAAAATGTTATATGTTTCTATAAGATATCCTCTCATCCTTCTAAATTCCAGTGAATACAAGCCCAGTCGACCCATTCTTTCATCATATGTCAGTCCCGCCATACCGGGAATTAACCTGGTGAAATTACGCTGCACTTCCTCAAAAGAAATAATGTCCTTCCTCAAATTAGGAGACCGAAATTGCACACAATACTCCAGGTGTGGTCTCACCAGGGCCCTGTACAACTGCAGTAGGACTTCCTTGCTCCTGGACTCAAATCATCTCGCAATGAAGGCCAACATGCCATTGGCTTTCTTCACTGCCTGCTGTACCTGCATGCTTACTTTCAGTGAATGATGTACAAGCACACATGGGCGGAAATTGCTTTAAAAACATGGGAGAGACACAAGGGGAGAGGGCATAGAGGGGAGAGAGCGGAGTGAGAGAGAGGGCAGAGAGGAACGATTGCATGTTATAACGCGCCACCGACCCATTCTGACCTCTGCCGCCAAACACCACCCCACATCGCCGACCCATTTTCGCCGCAGCTGAATAACTCCCCAACCCCCCCCCACCGGGATTTTCGCCCATGCAAGCACACCCAGGTCTTGTTGCACCTCCCCTTTTCCTAATTTGACACTAATTTGATAATAATCTGCCTTCCTATTCTTGCCACAAAGTGGATAACCCCATATTTATCCACATAATGCTGCATCTGCCCATTCACCCAACCTATCCAAGTCACCCTGCAGCCTTGTAGCATCATCCTGCCACCCTGCTTTGTGTCATCCACAAACTTGGAGATGTCAGTTAATTCCCTCCTCTAAATTGTTAATATATATTGTAAATGTGTATAATATATTGTGGCAACCCACTGGTCACTACTGTGATCTCGGTGGGCCAAAGGACTCGGTGTTTCCATGATTTATCTTTTCAACATTCAATTCAGCATTGAGCAGAAAATTAGCCTCTTTTTGTTACTTATGGAGATCCTTAATTGCACATTTATTGGGATTGATTTGGAAGAGTTAATTTGTAAGCGAAAGAGTTAAGTTGTGCTTTGGAGCTGCTAGAGTTGCAAGTGCCTCTTACATTCAGTAGCGTGACCATTTGTTAAGTAAGTCCTTCAGTGCCGCCACCTGCAAGGCCAAAAGCGAGGCCTTCTTGTCAAAGTAGACTAAAGAGTAAGGGACACAAAGACTTTCGATAGGAGGACTCATCTATCAAAGGAGCACCATTCCTTCCTCTTTCCACATGTTCATGCAGGAGTTGAGATTATCAAAGTATATGCGATCTACATTGCATTAGTAGCAATGCACACATTCAAGGCATTCAAGGCATATAACATATAACAATTACAGCACGGAAACAGGCCATCTCGGCCCTACAAGTCCGTGCCAAACAACCTTTTTCCCTTGGCATTCCAGCTACTCCCCCACAGGAGATAATTCATCTCCAATCCCTGAATACTTTATTCGCCTTTGATTCCCCCTCTTTTCCCTCCTCCATCCCTTTCCACCGACATCCCTCCCTCTGGCTTTAAAGTTCACTCCTCCTTTCTCCGTATCTGATACCCTTTTGACTCCTCTTCTTCTCTTATCTTTAACTTACTCCATCCATCTGACAATCAAACCCCTCTTACCTGTACTCACTTATCACTTGCCCCCATTGTTCTGTCCCCAGCTCCCTTTTCCGGCTCTCTCCTCATGGGTACAGTCAGTCTGAAGAAGGGTTCCAACCCGAAATGTCATCGATCCATTCCCCCCACAGATGCTGCATGACCCACTGAGTTACTCCAGTTCTTTGTTTTTTGCTCAAGGTTTCAGCACCTGCAGTTCCTTGTGTCTCTGACATTCATCCCCTACCTGAGAAAAGAATATCAAGCAGGATGGGGCTACATGTTTACAGAGAATGTAGGCACCCACAGTTCAAGTGCATCTGCACAGACAGACGCTGGTCTGTTTCACAACACAATGTGCATTCACTCCCTTAGTCTTTGTCAATTGGCAGAGCTCATGAAGGTCAAAGCCATGGATCCAAGAAGCTCTCATCACTTTATCAGTTTGAGGCATTTGGCTGTGGCCATACTGCCAGATGGAAGATGAAGGATCTCAATCCAAAAAGTCACCTATTTCTTTTCTCCAGAGATGTTGCCTGACCCACTGAGTTACTCCAGCATTTTGTATTAATCGGCCAGATGGCTAGTTATAACACGCAAGAAATGACTGTTTCCACATTTCATGGAATCATTAAGACTTTATGGAAATTGCTAATGGATCTTCAAATAGAGATTTTGCATTCACGAGGCACCGTGCAATATACTTTAAAGAGTGCATGCAGTGTACACATTTCTTATACTAAAAGCAGGAAATGGCCCGCAGCAGCCTGAAGCCACCGTCTGTGGATCTCCAGTTGGCGCGGCGTCCGGAGCATGGGATCCCTCGGTGGGGACCCGGGAGGAGAAAAGCTCTGACCGCTGGCCAGCGGCCAACTTCTACCGCTGGTGCGGCGGGGCCTTACCGTCCGGAGCAGGGTCCCTCGCTGGGGATCCCTGGAGAAGAGCTCTGACTGCCGGCCCTGCGGTCTGCGGTGCTTCTTGCTGCGGCGCGGCAGGGACTTTAGATCTTCGACCACCGGCCTGCAGCCTACACCAACCTGAAGCCGCGGTCTCCGCTGGGGAGGCACCGATTTAGGACTTACCTGGACTTACCTTGTCTGAACATCTGGACGCCCGCAGTGGCGACTGCGGAGGTTTAAGGTCCCGACCACGGGGGGAAAATGGAGGAGGACTGGCCAAATTTTGTGCCTTCCACCACAGTGATGAATGCTGTGGTGGATGTTTGTGTTAAATTTTTATTGTGTATTTTGTGTTCTTTTTTTTATTGTACCGCTGCTGGCTTTGAATTTCCCTGAAAAGGGACTAATAAAGTATTTATCTATCTATCTATCTATCTATCTATCTATCTATCTATCTATCTATCTATCTATCTATCTATCTATCTATCTATCTATCTATCTATCTATCTATCTAAATATTGAAAACATCTGGCATCATCAGTGGAAGTGAAACAGAGCTAATGTTTCAGGTCAAAGCCCTTTCATCAGCACCTGCCATACCAAGCTCCCAAAACATTCCTGCAGTCCACCATTAATGCAATGCTTGCAGTGAATGTCATGTGTCAACCAGAAGGATCACCTTCAATTTCCACCATTCAGTAGGACAAGGACAGTTTCATATTTTACTTAAACCATTGCAAGATCCAAGATGTTACGGACTGGAAATTTATTCAGCATAAGCAAACCTTGTAGGAAGGAAGTAAGGAAATCAAGAAATCAAGAAGCATTTCTGGAGAAAAAGGACGGGTGACTTTTTGGGGCAGCTTCAATCCAACCAGAAACGTCACCCAACATTTTTCCTTCAGAGATGTTGACTGACCCATTGAGTTACTCCGGCACTTTATATCTATCTTTGGTATAAACCAGCATCTGCAGTTCTTTGTTTCTACTTCTTAAGTATCTTCCTTCTTCTAGAACCATGGCTTTCCCTCTACATAGCGGGCAGAGCCCTCGACTATATTTTATTTATTTCCCACACCTCTGCTCTCACCCCTACCATCCTTGGACAGAGCAAAAACAGAACACAAATGACGTACAGCTGGTATGAGGGAATCCTGAAATTACTCTCCATGATTGAGAGTTAATGTGAAACAATTTGGAAGCAGTAGCAACCACAGGTAATTTCAATGGGGCCCCATTTCCATTTTGCATAAAGCTACTATGCAACATAAAACTCTCTTGCAACTATGTCCCAAACAAAAGAAGCACAGTTCCAGAAAAAAATTAAAATGAACAATCCAAACCCATGAACAAAAAATATGTGCTGTCTACCCTGCAGATGGTACATATCCATGGCACTGGGGGAAGGCTGAAATATATTGAAACTGTAATGGAAGTGTCTCAAATGTCCAAGTGTCTCAAATGAAAAAAAAAACACTTCTCATGAAGCTATTTAGCTGGCAAAATTACCAGTGCAGTGCTCCGATGACTAAAACTGTCCATTCATACTTCATATGTCAGAAAATATAATGAATGAAACGTTAGTCAGGTTTGGTGCTCAGAATCTGTCACAAATGTATAGTGTTTCTGCACAACAGTTTGCCATAAACGTTCTTTAAAATCAGGGTACTTTATACATTCGATATTGACTCATGCAGCCAGTTATACTGTCTAGACCGCCACATTTTAACCAAATTAGAATCAAATTATATTCCATGTGGTTAGAAACTGTAACCTTCAATCATTTTTTAAACTTATTTTGTCTGGCCTTTGTCAGGAAGTAAGTGTCCATAGGAATCTGTGTGGAAGGAAAACTAATTCAGAAAACAGCTGCTTGAAACTTGTTGCAAGGGGATTTAAATGAACAACTTGAACACATTAGAGCAGCACCACCAGGCTCAAGAATAGCTTCTTCCCCTCTGTTATCAGGTCCATGAACGGTCCTTCCATAAGTTATGATATTTCCCGATTCACCATGAAACCGATTGAGGACATTGGACATTATCTTTTATTATCTATGATGCACGACAGTTATCTACAATGCTCAGAACTATATTGGACATCCTGTATCTTCCCCCTTACTCTACCTATTGTACTTGAGTTTGTCATGATTGTATTTATGTATGGTATATCTGATCTGTTTGGATAGCATGCAAAACAAAACTTTTCGCTGTACCTCAGTACACACGGCAATAATAAATCTAAACCTAAACAGAGAAGTATTTGCAACTTGAAATCCAACCGTCAATGCCCATTTTCCACGTGGTGAATGGCCTCTGAAAACTCGAATAAGGTAGACAGAAATTGAGAATTCACATTAATTGGATATGCACAGTCTGCAATACTGGTAAAGGCAATAAATTAAATGAGTAATCACCAGATCTGAAACACGCAGTACTTTCACTGCATACTGAATACACATTAGGTGCCTGATGCCTGTTTAAAAGTTTGCGCTGCAAGAATGTGTGTCGTTACCTCAGTTAAAATCATTCAGGCAAACCATGCACAGTCTGAAAGACAGTGCTTAAAGCACAGCTTGCATTGTAAGATTTTAAAGAAATTAGGACAGAGAAAGATCAGATGTGCTGCTCCACCCCCAAGATCAATATCATACTTCTCACTTCATTTGCGACTGCTCGTCGCCAATAATCATTGTTTCTCCCTTACTTTCACTGATTTCCAAATCAAATCATTATTATACAGGTAATATAATGATTTCAAATTGAAAATGCAAATAGTAATTCTAAAGTTTTCAGAAGGTAACAAATGAGGGAATGTTACAAACCATGAAGCAAATAAAAACATGCTCCAGGAGTACATGAGCAGAACATTAAAATAAATAGACACCTGGCAGAGCAATTTAAGGTAGGGAAACGTGAACTCATGTATTTTGATAGGAGGAATGAGGAGAGGATCTCATGTCACATGACTTCCCATCTTCTGGTTCAATATTGGTAACTTGACTAAAAATGGCTAAACATGGGCCACAAATGCTGCTGTTCAGAGAAAAATATTCATTGCCATCAATGCAAGTCCCAATTAGGCTTTGAACATAAAATGGTCCATTGAGCTGTGATCATGCATGATTAGTGAAGTATTAAATGCTGCCCTGTTCCTACTGTTTATACCTGGTGCTTCTTGGTATTTAGAATTGCAGCTGCCAAAATTTGTGTTAGGCTTCAATCATGATGACTAAGGCAGAGCATCCTTGGCCTTCGCATTGACCAGCTGAGCAGATGATAGCACAAGCAAAACAGAGTAAGGTTTTGGTGGAAAATATTAATAAATAACCAAATAAGGGCGGCACAGTGGCGCAGCATCAGAGTTGCTTCCTTACAGGACCTGAGACCTAGGTTTGATAAGGACTATGAGTGCCGTCTGTATGGAGTTTGTACATTCTCCCTGTGACCCCGAGGGTTTCCTCCAGGTGCTCCAGTTTCGTCCCACACTCTGAAGACTTACAGGTTTGTGGGTTAATTGGCTTTGCTACATTGTACAGTGTAGGGTAGTGTAGGGTAAAACTAGGGGCGCTGCACTGGCAGCAGCCTCTGCCTACAGCCTGTCTTTTTAATTATTATTTCTGTCTTTTTTATTATTTTTAGTTAGTCCAAAGTGTTGTGTTGGGGGAAACTTTAACTTTTCTATGTGGGGGAGGGGGCAGGGTAAGGGGGAAACCGTTTCTCAGTCTCTTCCTGGCGGGGACGCGACTATTTCTCCGAGTTGCGTCCTCGCCCCCCCACCTCGCGGCCTACCAGCTGGATCGGAGCGGCCTTTCCTGCCGGGGACCGGGAACCGGACCAGGGCTGCTACAGCGGCGGCGCAGCGCTGGAGTCAACGAGGAGCGGGCGGTGCCTACCTGGGTCGCCGTTGGCGCTCCGGAGCGTTGGGCCGCTGCTCCAACATCGTGGAGCTCTGGTGCGGAGAGCTTCCAACGCGGGCGGCGCTGAACTACATCGTGGAGTCCTGGGACACCTTGCAGAGGGTCTCCAGCAGCAGTCTCCACCTGGCGCGGCCTGCGGACTTTGGGAGCCGCAGACTCCGGTAGGAGGGGGCCGACTCTGTGTCCACGCCGCTGAGGACGTCCCGCAGCCCCGACGTCAGACTTGCAACACCCCGGTGGGGACATCGGGCCGCCCGTTGCGGAGGGCACGGGGAGGCCCTGACCACGGGGAATAGTGGAGGAAGAAGACTGACTTTGGTGCCTTCCCACACAGTGGGGAACTTTGATTCTGCTGTGTGGGGATGTTTTATGTCAAACCCTATAGTGTGTTGTGTCCTGTTGATTTTTGTTGTATGGCTGTATGGAAATTCATTTCACTGTGCCATCAGGCACATGTGACAATTAAATCTATCTTGAATCTTGAACCAGTGTATGGGTGATCGTCCTTCGGCACGGACTTGGTGGACTGAAGGGCTTGTTTTCATGCTGTATCTCTAAAACTAAAACTACAAACTAAAACTGCTGGTTAGAACATATGTGAGCTTTTTCATGTAACATTCCTGACTACATTTCTAATGAGGATACCAGTCCCTTTTTAAGCCGATAGGTTAGCACCCTTAAATCATGAACAAAGTAAAGTCATACAAATCATTTGTCTACCAATATCAAAAGCAGCCATTGTTAGAGCCACCTTTTCAAAAGAAATATAAATGAATAATTGTTCACAATTTGACAATAACGCACAAAGTTTTTGTATGCAAAGAAGAATTAACCAATGTCAAGTTTTTCCATTGATCCTAGAGTATGATTTACAATGTAACTGGCTGAGTCATTATTTAAAAAAAACAGGATTTAGTATGCCATTTAAAGCAGTTTTAATGGAAATTAATGTCCTTATTATTGGGCTGACCAATATTTTCTAATTACAAAAATACCAAAAGTTGGCTGCAGAATATTGCAAAAATTGTCAAATGGTTTTGCATTTCTATTTGTTGGAGTTCAATTTCTTATTTCACATTCCACAATTACCTGATCATTGTGAAACTGATTGTTTGAAACAGAAGAGATGGGTTCATGTTTCTCTTTGCCTGAAACAAGTTTGGACATTTTCTATGCGCCCACTGCTCTGTCCATAATATCAAGCAGTGGCCAGTCAAACGCAACAGGCAGAAATGTTGCTGTCAGGCAAGTTACTTCAAGCCTTTGGTAAAATTAAATCCTGGTAATGCCAACAAACATGAAAAGAAGCTGTCTCTAGAACGCAAGCTAGTTTCCCAACTAATGCACACTGCAGCTGTGCTCCCGGTGGCAAGGACAATTAGATGGATCCTATAATCTGCTTTTAATGCATTTGAAATACTGCCTCAAGAAATCTCGTTTCTTTTATACCTTTGTGTACTTTTAAGAACCTGAGGCTGTGCTGCTATTTGACAAGTGAACTAACAGAACCAATAACTAAACTGGCATTTATTAAATAGTATTATTTGTTTATTTTAACCCATTGAGTCTTGAATGTCCTCTCCCTTTAATAGATTAATAGGCCATTGCCTTTTGTTAAAGCCAAAATACCAGACACGACTGAATTAAATAAAAGCTATTTATGCCTTATGCTGGCACAAAATGGTAATTACATCATAGGCAAACAGAAAAAAATTACAGTACTTCTGTCTTTGCTTAGACTGGATCATTAGCAGCAGTGAGATAGTTATACAAATATATGCTTCATTATCTTCATATTTCCATGGTGTTCTAGCCTGCAAAAATAAACATATTGATGCATTTGAGCAACACTGGGAATTTTAATAATTTGGCAGCAAAACAACATCAATAAAATAATTGTTTAATGTCAATTGTGATAGATCTGGATAGCAGCAAAGCGTTCAGAATAGACCTCACAAAAACCAAATATAAAATTAGATGATGAATCCAAACTAACAGCTAGCATTCTGAAATGGATTACTGGTCAACCATTTACACAGATTAACTGAGTTTTCTGCCAATCTCCTTTGAGGGCCACGGTGGGAGATCACAGGAAGCTGCACGGAAAGTCTAACATAAACATGGCAAGATTTCCAGAATATATTTCACAGCAAATAATCCTCTTCAAATATAGCTGCATCGGCCAGTGTGACTCATTCCTTTCTCGGGCCATGTGCGGGCATGTGTATTTCTCACCACGTTATTACCACATTCAATAGCTCTATGACTAATGACAGGTTCTCTACACAAATATGTGACTGGTGCAAATTTTCAAGATATCTTTAACGTCTCATGAAAGATGCATTTAAAGGGCATTTTATCAGAAAGGATTATTTCTTTATTTTCTTCACTTATCTTAAGCTCACAGATATTTTAAACCCATTAGTCTTGAAGCTCAAAAAAGTGTCTAGATTTCCTCTTTCAGAGTCCACACAGACCATCACATCAAAACGTAGCTAATTTGTTTATTGCATTTTTAATGGATCTTTCTTTTCTTAATATCCTCGCCTTAAACTGTCACCGATCTCCAACTCAGACTAAAAGCCAAGAGAACTGCACATTCTTGTATCGAGTAATTTGTCTCTGTCTGGCTGAGAAAGTTGCACATGCATTGAATAGATTGCTAAGCTGTATTTTTGAATTTGGCAAGGGAAGGAGAGAGTGCACATTCCAGTTCAATCTTGTTCTACTGGAAAGGTTAGGGTATCAGCCAATGCAAAGAAATCGATGAAAATAACAAATGTTTCTGATTACTTTTAAATTGATCGTAGTGTTCAAGTGTGTATGAACTGTTGCTAAGAGCAGTCAAACCACATTGCACACAAATTCATGAGAAGTTCTGTCTGATCAAATTTGAAGAGTAATGAGTAATGTCTTCAATAATCAAACCAGGATCGGTGCATTTTTCATTATAATGTCCACTGATATGTCCACGCTTTCGGACAAAGCTGTGCACAAGAGCAACAACACCAAATGTAGGGTTTGGAGCTTAAATGGGCACGAGAACGAAGCTGGGGATACAGAACTAAAGTTTGCCTACGCCTCCGATGCAGTTAGTCTGACAACCTTACGCTGCCTTCTAATGCAGCCAGTGGCAGGTTCAGTGTTAAGCAGCTGATCATTTCAGTAAGGAGCAAATACTATGTGTGAGTAGCTGAACTTGTCTGAACTTTCTAAGGCCACCCTCTATTTCCTAAAGGGGAAGGAGCATTGTGGCTGTATCAAGTGTTAGACCTCTTTTCAAAAGAGTACTTCTGCAATATTTAGAAGGGTTTATTAACACATTACTTTTGTAATTAACCAATGACTTTTCATTCACAAAATTTTAATTGCCATCTCTGAAAAACATTTTCCATCTCTGAAAAACATGCAATTTCATGCATGTTTTACATGATGAAAGTAAACTGTCAAGGATAGCAACAAGCTTGTGCCGTTGTCCCGACATGGAGTTGCTTTCTGGTCAATGTTTAAAGACAACTGACTCACATTGCTGCAGGTCACCAAGATTGGACTCTGTCAAGTGCAGTAAGGCCTACTGTAGTGAAAATGGGAATAACACTTTGAATGATGAGAAATGTTAACGCTGTCCTTAATTATTATATCCAAGATGGACACCCAAATAGCATTGCAACTTCAGAAACTGTACTGCTCTCATAGCCATTGAATGGATATTCAGCAGACCTCCTGGGTTATTTCAGTATCCTACAAAGTTGTTCAGAATGAGGTGTTCCACGCCAGGGCATTGGAGTTGTCCTTATTCTACAGGGAACGGGAGTTCCCCTCTTCTATTATAGATGAGGCTCTCACCAGAGTCTCTTCTATACCCTGTGACTCTGCTCTCACTCCCCACCCATAACAAGGGCAGAGTCTCCTTCCACCCTACCAGCCGTCACATACAACAAATAATCCTCCGACATTTTCGCCATCTCCAACGTTATCCTACCACTTGCCACATCTTCCCATCAATTGGAGAGTGAGAAGGGTAGATCGGAGGTGTCAGTATTACAATTGAATAAAGGGGACTATGGGGCCGTGAGGGAGGAGCTGGCCAAAGTTGTTTGGAAAGATACTCTAGCAGGGATGAAATGGAAAAGAAATGGCAGGTATTTCTAGGAATAATACAGAAGGTGCAGGATCAGTTCATTCGTAGGAGGAAGAAAGATTCCAAGGGGAGAAAGGGGCGACCATGGCTGACAAGGGACGTCAGGGACAGTATAAAAATTAAAGCGAACAAGTACAATGTAGCAAAGATAAGCGGGAAGCAAGAGGATTGGGTAATGTTTAAAGAACAACAGAAGATAACCAAAAAGACAATACGGGAAGAAATGATGAGGGACGAAGGTAAGCTAGCCAAGGATATAAAGCAGGATAGTAAAAGCTTCTTTAGGTATGTGAAGAGGAAAAAATTAGTTAAGATCAAAGTTGGACCCTTGAAGACTGAAAAAGGTGAATTTTATTTCAAAGTCACGTCAGTGACTGCGTGAAGAGCCCGCCAGCCGCATGCACGTCAATACGTCGACGCATGGCGCGCGAGTCAGATCAGTTCGAAACTGCTCTGGCAGGTAAGTTAATTTTATTTACAGCGGGCCGCTGTGGGCTCCGAACAGGAGCAGGTGCAGCGGGGTCCGGAGTACCTGATGGAGGCAGCCGGATTTTGGCCGCCGTGTAGGCTCCATAAGGAGCTGGGATGTGATATTGTGGCTGCTGGCATTGGGCTCTGAACGAGAGCAGGCAGCCAGATTTGGAGGCCGCCGTGGGGCTCCGTAAGGAGCTAGGATTTGATATTGGGGCTGACGGCGCAGCCAGGTCAACGATCGCTGCAAATAGCCACGGCCAAGGCAGCCACCAGGTAAGCTCAGCTGCCGTAGCACCGAGCAATTTTAAACATAGTTGCTGCTGGCTGAGTTCGGCTCAGTTACATTGCCACAGCATATAGTGTATGTTTTATTTTTAGGGCAGCTATAAATAGAGTTGGCAGGTTTTTAATAGCAGTTGCCACTCGGTCACGTTTGTGACTATCGTAGCAGATAGCATTCAAAGGTCATGTTTAATTATTTGCCAATATAACGATGTATCTTATCATGCCAATAAAGTTTTAAATTGAAAATGAATTAAATTAATTACAGAGGACTTTATTATCACATACACCAAATGGTGTAGTGAAATTTGATTTGCCACTGCAGTCCAGAGCTCCTGGCATAGGAAGCCTTTTTTGAGCTGTGTCTATCAGACACCTGTGGGAGCTACACCTGGTTCAGGGTGGCATCATGATAATTTACACTCAGTAGTGGGGACTGTTGGAGATTCTTTTATAAGAGACTCCAACAATGTGGATATCGATTGAGCAGTCGAATCTCTGATCTAATGGGGATATGCTTCTTTTAATCATATGAACACACTATGCTCCATGTACCGGAAGCATTAACAGATGCCTCCAGCCATATGCCTGTGCTAACACCTGGCAGGGTTGCAGTATTTCTCCCACTCTGTCGTGGTGAGTATCAGAAAGAGGTAACTCCGATTATGATGCCGGCTCATCCAGGTCATATGGGGGGCAGAGGCCTGAGGTAGCAACACCTTGTGCAGGGTTGCACTCTATTTCCTCCCCTGAAATACACCGTTGAGGCTCCAGAAGGGAGCAAGGACTCGGGGTCATTAACAAGTGCAACCTGTCTGGTAAGTACAATAAATAATGATGATTTATACTGACAGCAGAGGACCGCGGCAGTGCAGAAAGCTGACGGCCACTTCGGAATAGCTGGCAGCGCCAATCTGCACAGCTAGTTCCGATTTGGCGCCTAGAGGAAGCAGCTTGGCAACCCCGAGTCGGGGCAAAGCTAAAGCCAAGTCTGCGAGACAAGTCCTGTTGGATGATTCGGGACAAGAGGATTCTGTCCCCACATCTATGGCAGGTGTGATTAACCGTTTGTCTCAATTGAAACATCTGATGGATCAGATGGTGGCACTAAATATGTTCCGTGTTACAGAGGCATGCACGGCAGTTCGAGTCATACGCCTGTAGCAACACCTGCTTCAGGGTTGCAATATTCCTCCCACTAAGATAAAGAGAGTGTCGGAGATGGTGGCACAAAATACGCTCCGTGTTACAGAGGCATATGCAGGAAGTTTGAGTCATATGCCTGTGGCAATGCCTGGTTCAGGGTTGCAGTATTTCCCCCACTCTGTCGAGGGGAGTGTTGGAGATCAGTAGGGAGCTGACTGCAAACATGAGTATGTGCCGGAATCCCATGCTTTAATGCATGATGTATGAGAGTCGCATGAGGAAGAGCTGCCTGCTCTTGCATCAAAATTTGATGTTCACTCGGGGACGGGCAAGCCACTACAAGAGGAGTTGGCCAGCGACATCAGCTACCTAACATCACACCAGCAGAAGGAGATGTGGTCAGACAGGGTCTGCAAATGGAACTTCGCAGAAGCTCCAACAAGCAGATCGACCCGGGTTCAGAAACGCTGGCAGGTAAGGTCTCTTTATTAACCTCCGTGAAATTCCGAAATGGAACAGTCTGTCAGCCCAGGTTTGGGTTTACGGGCAGCATAGGCTGTCTAGTGTGTTTTCACTGTCTCTGGGAAAGATCAGGTCGATGCAGAGACATTGGCAGCGTGCCTTGCATAGCAACCTCTGTTCCAAGTAGGAAGAGCTTGGTTACCCTGGTTCAGGGTACACCATCATGGAACTGGCTGGCCATATGGGGCATAGTGACCAGGGAAGCACTGCCTCAACATCAGTGATTGAGGTTATCAGGCTGCTCAGGAGAATGAAGTAGTTGAAGTCTCCCTCAACACAAGTGAGGGAATATGCGCCCTCCACTCCCAACCCTTCTTCTCATAAAAATCATTCGGTAGTTCTAAGGTCATTAATCTTTCTATAGCCTAAGTTCAGCAACTAGTCTGTGGTTTCATACTGCTGATCTGAAGATTGGAAACACTGGAAGGCGTTTGCAGCCCAGGTCACCCTTGACTCCCACACGGACATTGATTCCTACACATCCTCTGTTCTGGACTTTATAAACTCCACCATCAATAGTGTCACCTCCCTCAAACAGGTGACCATATTCCCGAATCAGGAGCCATGGATGAACAGCGATGTCAGGCTACTGGTGAAAGCACGGGACACCGTTTTCAGGTCAGGCGATGCTCGAGCCTACAGTTCATCCAGGGCTAACCTGAAGAGGGGCATCAAGAAGGCCAAGCACTGCCATAAGCTCAGGATTGAGGAGCACTTCAACAACAACTCCGACCCCCGACGCATGTGGCAAGGCATCCAGGCCATCACGGACTACAGACCCTCCAACACCACCCCCACATCCAGCGACGCCTCCTTCCTTGAGGAGCTTCACTTAATCACTTCTATGGCCGCTTCGACAGGGACAATCTAGAGACAGCCATCAAGGCTGTGCTCCCTGCTGATCACCAACCCCTCACACTCACCCCCTACGACGTGTACGTGGCACTGAGTAGGACTAATGCACGTAAGGCTGCTGGCCCTGACGGCATCCCCGGGCGCGTGCTCAGGGCCTGTGCTGCGCAGCTGACAGACGTCTGGACTGACATCTTCAACCTGTCACTTGCCCAAGCAGTTGTCCCCACGTGCCTTAAAACCACCTCCATCGTGCCGGTGCCAAAACACTCCACTGCGGCAAGCCTCAACGACTTCCGCCCAGTTGCACTTACCCCCATCATCACCAAGTGCTTCGAGAGGCTGGTCCTGGCATACCTCAAAAGCTGCCTACCCCCCACACTGGATCCCTATCAGTTTGCCTACCATAAGAATAGGAGTACGGAGGATGCCATCTCAACGGCACTTCAATCCGCCCTCTCCCACCTCGACAACAGAGACACTTACGTAAGAATGCTGTTCATCGATTACAGCTCAGCATTCAACACCATTATACCCTCTAAACTGATCACCAAACTCGGTAACCTGGGCATCGATCCCTCCCTCTGCAACTGGATACTGGACTTTCTAACCAACAGACCCCAGTCTGTGAGGTTAGACAAGCACACCTCTTCAACCCTCTGATTGGTGATTGGCAGATGATACAACGGTGATTGGCCTCATCAGCAACAATGATGAGTCGGCCTATAGGGAGGAGGTCCAACTCCTAGCAGCATGGTGCGCTGACAACAACCTGGCCCTTAACTCCAAGAAGACCAAGGAGCTCATTGTAAACTTCAGGAAGTCTAGGGACGGCATGCACACCCCCATCCACATCAACGGGACGGAGGTGGAACGTGTTTCCATCTTCAGGTTCCTGGGGGTCAACATCTCCGATGACCTCTCTCGGACCCACAATACCTCAACTCTGGTCAAGAAGGCTCACCAGCGTCTCTTCTTCCTGAGGAGACTGAAGAAGGTCCATCTGTCTCCTCAGATCCTGGTGAACTTCTACGGCTGCACCATCGAGAGCATCCTTACCAACTGTATCACAGTATGGTATGGCAACTGCTCTGTCTCTGACCGGAAAGCACTGCAGTGGTGGTGAAAATTGCCCAACGCATCACCGGTTCCTCGCCCCCCTCCATTGAGTCTGTCCAAAGCAAGCGTTGTCTGCGGAGGGCGCTCAGCATTGCCAATGATTGCGCTCACCACAGCCATGGACTGTTTACCCTCCTACCATCCGGGAGGCGCTACAGGTCTCTCCACTGCTGGACCATCACCGCATCACCAGGAACAGCTGCTTCCCTGCGGCTGTCACACTACTCAACAATGTACCTCGGTTTAAAGGATTTGCCCCTTATCCTTAAGCCCCCCCCCCCCCCCCTGGACCCCCCCCCAGGAAATGGTGTTTGGTAAACCGTTGGGACTGAAGGCAGATAAATCCCCAGGGCCTGATGGTCTGCATCCCAGGGTACTTAAGGAAGTGGCTCTAGAAATCGTGGATGCATTGGTGATAAATTTCCAATGTTCTATAGACTCGGGATCAGTTCCTGTGGATTGGAGGGTAGCTAATGTTATCTCACTTTTTAAGAAAGGTGGGAGAGAGAAAACAGGGAATTAAAGACCAGTTAGCCTGACATCGGTGGTGGGGAAGATGCTGGAATCAATTAAAAAAGATGAGATAGCCGAACATTTGGATAGCAGTAACAGTATTGGTCCGAGTCAGCATGGATTTATGAAGGGGAAATCATCCTTGACTAATCTTTTGGAATTTTTTGAAGATGTAACTAGAAAATGGACAAGGGACAGCCAGTGAATGTAGTGTACCTGGACTTTCAGAAAGCATTTGATAAGGTCCCACATAGGAGACTAGGGGGCAAAATTAGGGCACACGGTATTGGGGGTAGAGTGCTGACATGGATAGAGAAGTGGTTGGCAGACAGGAAACAAAGAGTAAGGATTAACGGGTCCCTTTCAGAATGGCAGGCAGTGACTAGTGGGATACCGCAAGGCTTGGTGCTGGGACCACAGCTATTTACAATATACATCAATGATTTGGATGAAGGGATTCAAAGTAACATTAAAAAATTTGCAGATGACACAAAACTGGGTGGCAGTGTGAATTGTGAGGAGGATGCTATGAGATTGCAGGGTGACTTGGACAGGTTGGGGGAGTGGACAGATGCATGGCAGATGAAGTTTAATGCGGATAAATAGAATCTTATAGAATCTTATAGAATTTTTCGAGGATGTAACTAGTAGCGTGGATAGGGGGAGAACCAGTGGATGTGGTGTATCTGGACTTCCAGAAGGCTTTCGACAAGGTCCCACATAAGAGATTAGTATACAAACTTAAAGCACACGGCATTGGGGGTTCAGTTTGATGTGGATAGAGAACTGTCTGGCAAACAGGAAGCAAAGAGTAGGAGTAAATGGGTCCTTTTCACAGTGGCAGGCAGTGACTAGTGGGGTACCACAAGGCTCAGTGCTGGGACCCCAGCTATTTACAATATATATTGATGATCTGGATGAGGGAATTGAAGGCAATATCTCCAAGTGTGCGGATGACACTAAGCTGGGGGGCAGTGTTAGCTGTGAGAAGGATGCTAGGAGACTGCAGGGTGACTTGGATAGGCTGGGTGAGTGGGCAAATGTTTGGCAGATGCAGTATAATGTGGATAAATGTGAGGTTGTCCATTTTGGTGGCAAAGACGGAAAGCAGACTATTATCTAAACGGTGGCCGATTGGGAAAGGGGGAGATGCAGCGAGACCTGGGTGTCATGGTACACCAGTCATTGAAGGTAGGCATGCAGGTGCAGCAGGCAGTAAAGAAAGCGAATGGCATGTTGGCTTTCATAGCAAGAGGATTTGAGTATAGGAGCAGGGAGGTTCTACTGCACTTGTACAGGATCTTGTTGAGACCACAACTGGAGTATTGCGTACAGTTTTGGTCTCCATATCTGAGGGAGGACATTGTTGCCATAGAGGGAGTGCAGAGACGGTTCACCAGACTGATTCCTGGGATGTCAGGACTGTCTTATGAAGAAAGGCTGGATAGACTTGGTTTATACTCTCTAGAATTTAGGAGATTGAGAGGGAATCTTATAGAAACTTACAAAATTCTTAAGGGGTTGGACAGGCTAGATGCAGGAAGATTGTTCCCGATGTTGGGGAAGTCCAGGACAAGGGGTCACAGCTTAAGGATAAGGGGGAAATCCTTTAGAAACCGAGATGAGAAGAACTTTTTTCACACAGAGAGTGGTGAATCTCTGGAACTCTCCGCCGCAGAGGGTAGTTGAGGCCAGTTCATTGGCTATATTTAAGAGGGAGTTAGATGGGACCCTTGTGGCTAAGGGGATCAGGGAGTATGGAGAGAAGGCAGGTACGGGATACTGAGTTGGATGATCAGCCATGATCATATTGAATGGCGGTGCAGGCTCGAAGGGCCAAATGGCCTACTCCTGCACCTAATTTCTATGTTTCTATGTTTCTATAAATGTGAGGTTATCCACTTTGGTAGCAAAAACAGGAAGGCAGATTACTATCTAAATGGCGTCGTTGGGAAAAGGGGAAGTACAACGGGATCTGGGGGTCCTTGTTTATCAATCTATGAAAGTAAGCATGCAGGTACAGCAGGCAGTGATGAAAGCGAATGGCATGTTGGCCTTTATAACAAGAGGAATCAAATGTAGGAGCAAAGAGGTCCTTCTGCAGCTGTACAGAGCCCTAGTTAGACCACACCTGGAGTACTGTGTGCAGTTTTAGTCCCCTAATTTGAGGAAGAACATTCTTGCTATTGATGGAGTGCAGCGTAGGTTTACAAGATTCATTCCCAGGATGGCGGGACTTTCATATGCTGAGAGAATGGAGCAGCTAGGCTTGTACACTCTGGAGTTTAGAGGAATGAGGGGGATCTCATTGAAACATATAAGATTGTTAAGGGTTTGGACACACTAGAGGCAGGAAACATGTTCCCGATGTTGGGGGAGTCCAGAACCAGGGGCCACAGTTTAAGAATAAGGAGTAAGCCATTTAGAACAGAGACGAGGAAACACATTTTCTCACAGAGATTTGTGAGTCTGTGGAATTCTCTGCCTCAGCGGGCGGTGGGGGCAGGTTCTCTGGATGCTTTCAATAGAGAACTGGATAGGACTCTTAAAAATAGCAGTCAGGCGATGTGGAGAGAAAGCAGGAACGGGGTACTGATTGGGGATAATCAGCCATGATTACATTGAATGGCAGTGCTGGCTCAAAGGGCCGAATGGCCTACTCTTGCACCTATTGTCTATTGTATATTGTCTATTGTCTATTATCTCCTCCCCTATCTGCTTTCCGCAGAGACCGCTCCCTCCGTAACTCCCTGGTCAATTTTTCCCTTCCCACCAGAACCACTCCCTCTCCGGGCACCTTCCCTTGCAACCGCAGGAAATGCCACACTTGTCGCTTTACCTCCCCCCTTGACTCTATGTAAGGACCCAAGCAGTCTTTCCAGGTGCGGCAGAGGTTCACTTGCATCTCCACCAACCTCATCTATTGCATCCGCTGCACTAGGTGTCAGCTGCTCTACATCGGTGAGACCAAACGTAGGCTTGGCGATAGCTTCGCCGAACACCTCCGCTCGGTTCGCAATAACCAACCTGATCTCCCGGTGCCTCAGCACTTCAACTCCCCCTCCCATTCTGAATCTGACCTTTCTGTCCTGGTCCTCCTCTCTGGCCAGAGTGAGGATCACCGTAAATTAGAGGAGCAGCACCTCATATTTCGCTTGGGCAGTTCGCAACCCAGAGGTATGAACATTGACTTCTCTAATTTCAGGTAGTCCCTACTTTCTCCTCCCCTTCTCAGCTCTCCCTCAGCTCACTGGCTCTACCTCTTCCTTTTTCTTCTCCCCCCCCCCCCCTCCCCACACCTCCCCACCGTCACATCAGTCAGAAGAAAGATTTTGACCCGAAACGTTGCCTATTTCCTTCGTTCCATAGATGCTACCTCACCCGCTGAGTTTCTCCAGCATTTTTGTCTACCTCCTATAATGTTATTTTATGATTCCAGTAGATGTGAGTAAGGTCAAGCACACAACCATCTTAAGACTATTTTTTTCCAAGACTTCGCAGCTGGAAATTTAGTGTGAATAAGTCAATTAAACTATTGAGAAAGATCATATGATAGAGATTTAAGACATGGGACTCGTAAGGGCTTTTTGGAAAGCCACAAGCATTTTTGTATGATCCTATTGATCCAGTCATTACAGGGACATTGCTCACTGAAGATTAAGAGCAGAATTATTCTGCCTGCAGTGTGCAACACTTATATTTATAAAACATTCTTGCCCAGAACTGAAGTGATTCCCATTTCTCTGGCTACATCTAATTCCTGAGAAAATGCTCCCATTATTTTCATCGATAGAGAAGATGAAAATGAGGGGAAAGTGCAAAACCAGAGTTTTATCGTACTTTCTGTGCAAGTGCCGTGAATTTTAAATCATTTCAATTTTTATAAAATCCATTGAGGTAGAACTGGATAAAGCTCCCTGGAGTCACAATGTACAGGTGGCCAAGGGACATACAGTAAGTGTCCCAAACCATATTGTCACTTCTTCAACATAATTGTTTTTACAATCTTGGTCAAATTGAAATGTTTACAGCATTTTCATTCATTCATGAGATACAATTTTCTGAATGACAAGTTCCAGTTAAATCTAGCTGATCGATTTTCTGTCTATGTATTTTGAAGGGGATGTCCTTATTGTCGCTCACCACTATTGGAACCTATTTTCCCCACAGCCATGAGGCTATTAAACCTGGCTCGGCCAAAACTTTGATTATTAATAACCAATTATCTGTTATTTGCACTTAATCATTTTATTTATTCATGTGTGTATATATTTATATCATAGTATATGGACACATTGATCTATTTGTAGTAAATGCCTACTATGTTCTGTGTGCTGAAGCAAAGCAAGAATTTCATTGTCCTATCAGGGACACATGACAGTAAACTCACTTGAACTTGAACTTGAAACTATTTCACTAACTTGGGAAGTTTGGAGAGAACCATAATATGACAGGAAAGAGAGAAAACAAAAGTCCCAATTTTCCAGTTTAAGAAAAAGTAAATCTCCTTAGTCAGAGACACTGGGAACTAATCAGAATGGTGTTCAGTGGAAGATCAATTGCAAGTCAATATGGGAAACACCCATGTCACACACGCAATGCTAAATAACATTTATTAAACTTGGAAGCATGGGCAAGGTATCTCTCCATAATTGCACCAAAAGCTTCATGTCACTAGTGTAATCAAGGACGTGTCTAAACCCGGTCACTTTTTCTTCTCCCCTCTCCCATCAGGGACAGAAGAGGTACAGAAGTTTGAAAATGCATACCTGCAGATTCAGGGACAGTTTTTTTCCCAGCAGTTTTCAGGCAACTGAACTATGCACTCACCAACGAGAGAGTGGTCCTGCCCTACCATCTACCTCTATGGGAATCCTTGAACTATCTTTAATTGGACTTTACTGGACTTTATCTTGCACTAAACATTACAACCCGTCCTGTATCTGTACAAAGTGGACGGCTTGATTTTATTCATGTACAGTCTTTTCGCTGAATGGGTAGCACAGAACAAAAAAGCTTTTCATTGTACCTCGGTATACGTGACAATAATAATAAACGACACTAAATTTCCATCACTCAGTGAGAGTACATTATCTCCCTGTAACAGTCTAATTATGACAAATCTACCATTCACCTGGACAGCTACAATCTCACATATATGACTCCAAGACTCTCAAAATGCCTTTGTATAAGATGTTCAAGTATTTCAATACAGTGATAAGGGAGATAAGAGAGATAGGCTGATTTCAGTAGGATACCAGGCCAGGGTAAGCAAGCAGACTCAGTTGCCATCTCCCTCAGCCTAATATGAGTGACATCTGCATCCACTGATACAGTATAGAAACATAGAAACATAGAAAATAGGTGCAGGAGTAGGCCATTTGGCCCTTCGAGCCTGCACTGCCATTCAATATGATCATGGCTGATCATCCAACTCAGTTTCCTGTACCTGCCTTCTCTCCATACCCCCTGATCCCTTTAGCCACAAGGGCCACATCTAACTCCCTCTTAAATATAGCCAATGAACTGGCCTCAACTACCTTCTGTGGCAGAGAATTCCAGAGATTCACCATTCTCTGTGTCAAAAATGTTTTCCTCATTTCGGTCCTAAAAGATTTCCCCTTTATCCTTAAACTGTGACCCCTAGCTCTGGACTTCCCCAACATCGGGAACAATCTTCCTGCATCTAGCCTGTCCAACCCCTTAAGAATTTTGTAAGTTTCTATAAGATCCCCCCTTCAATCTTCTAAATTCTAGCGAGTACAAGCCGAGTTTATCCAGTCTTTCTTCATATGAAAGTCCTGACATCCCAGGAATCAGTCTGGTGAACTTTCTCTGTACTCCCTCTATGGCAAGAATGTCTTTCCTCAGATTAGGAGACCAAAACGGTACGCAATACTCCAGGTGTGGTATCACCAAGACCCTGTACAACTGCAGTAGAACCTCCCTGCTCCTATACTCAAATCCTTTTGCCATGAATGCTAACATACCATTCGCTTTCTTCTTGGGGCATCTGGCAGCAGAGAGTACAGAAAATGAAATGCCTATGTGATTGTTGGACTGTGTAATTTCCATAAAGAAACCCATCAGAAGCACTGCTGCAAATCATCCCTATTTTTGTGAGACCCACTTCCAGCCTTGTAAGTGAAATTCAAGCAGTGTGATATCCCATCACACTTCCTTCTTGAGACTTGAAGATAACGGAAAGGCTTTGAGAATCAGGAATTGACCTTCACGACAAATTAAAGGTTTCTTAATATCCTCTTGCAGACACCTTAATGATGTGTCTGGTTCAGGTAAGCTTCAGATCAATAAAGACCCGGTTGTCAATGATAGATGAATTGACAATGGTAGTGTCACTAAATATTAAAAGTAATTGGTTAGATCCATTGTCTAGCACTTAAAATCCACACTGTTTTTCACCAAGAACAATATCCCACAGCACCATTTCAATTTGATTTTTGCAAGTAGAATACTTACCTACTCTTAATACAGGCCTGTTTTATTTTTTTACTGCTGCTTTGTTATATGACTCTAAATTAAATGACAGGAAGGAAAGATGCAAACCTGCAAAGTCAACAGGGATTTTAATAAAATCATCTGATAAGCAAACAAACGCTCCCAGACTAAAATGACACAGTTTCATCGAGATGTATCCTTCCCTTTGTATATTATGGTGGATTGAAATGTATGAATTGTCTTACAGAATGTTGCAGAATATCCTTTGACGTGTGCTTAACTGAGGTGAAATGCATTTAGGTTAAGATATTAAATAATATGAATAGCTTCACGTTATATTAAAAAAAACTTTCAATCATAAATTACTGATTGATAACTTGGGAAAAGTATATTCTGCACAATCCAAAAAATTACATAACTGGTGTCAATAAGTTAAACTTTGTCTCACTAATTCTGAACATTGCAAGGTGGCTACAATGATTTTATACTGGTATGGTGTGTTACTTTATTTGTCAAATGTACGAAAGTACAGTGAAATTCATTTTTATAAGCATTCATAAGCCTCAGATATAGTACAAGTGTACAGTGGTGGCACACTGAGACTTTTACAGAGTCGCACTATTTGGCGCCATACTGATTCCATCTATATATTGCTTGTGGTTCTTCAATGTCTTCAATGTTAAGTATGAACAAAACCAACTATATTTCTGAAGTATGTTTAAAATGATTCACTGTAGCTACAATGATCAGGTAGTTTTCCACAATAACTATTAGCCAAGGATATTATCTTGTTCCAAGATATTTTTTATCATTCTTTTTGATCCCACACATTGCTGATCAAAGCTGACAGCAGATTTTAAAGTGGATTCGAAGCAGAGTTTAGTTGACCAATGCAGCTGATTATTTGAGCTCACCAATATATTTTATGGTGTCATTCGATTTTGATTTGTAGCCAATATGTCATAGAAACATAGAAACATAGAAACATAGAAATTAGGTGCAGGAGTAGGCCATTCGGCCCTTCGAGCCTGCACCGCCATTCAATATGATCATGGCTGATCATCCAACTCAGTATCCCGTACCTGCCTTCTCTCCTCCATACCCTCTGATCCCCTTGGCCACAAGGGCCACATCTAACTCACTCTTAAAATATAGCCAATGCACTGGCCTCAACTACCCTCTGTGGCAGAGAGTTCCAGAGATTCACCACTCTCTGTGTGAAAAAAGTTCTCCTCATCTCGGTTTTAAAGGATTTCCCCCTTATCCTTAAGCTGTGACCCCTTGTCCTGGACTTCCCCAACATCGGGAACAATCTTCCTGCATCTAGCCTGTCCAACCCCTTAAGAATTTTGTAAGTTTCTATAAGATCCCCTCTCAATCTCCTAAATTCTAGAGAGTATAAACCAAGTCTATCCAGTCTTTCTTCATAAGACAGTCCTGACATCCCAGGAATCAGTCTGGTGAACCTTCTCTGCACTCCCTCTACGGCAATAATGTCCTTCCTCAGATTTGGAGACCAAAACTGCACGCAATACTCCAGGTGTGGTCTCACCAAGACCCTGTACAACTGCAGTAGAACCTCCCTGCTCCTATACTCAAATCCTCTTGCTATGAAAGCCAACATACCATTCGCTTTCTTTACTGCCTGCTGCACCTGCATGCCTACCTTCAATGACTGGTGTACCATGACACCCAGGTCTCGCTGCATATCCCCCTTTCCCAATCGGCCACCATTTAGATAATAATCTGCTTTCCCGTTTTTGCCACCAAAATGGATAACCTCACATTTATCCACATTATACTGCATCTGCCAAACATTTGCCCACTCACCCAGCCTATCCAAGTCACCTTGCAGTCTCCTAGCATCCTCCTCACACCTAACACTGCCCCCCAGCTTAGTGTCATCCGCAAACTTGGAGATATTGCCTTGAATTCCCTCATCCAGATCATTAATATATATTGTAAATAGCTGGGGTCCCAGTACTGAGCCTTGCGGTACCCCACTAGTCACTGCCTGCCATTGTGAAAAGGACCCGTTTACTCCTACTCTTTGCTTCCTGTTTGCCAGCCAGTTCTCTATCCACATCAATACTGAACCCCCAATGCCATTTGCTTTAAGTTTGTATACTAATCTCTTATGTGGGACCTTGTCGAAAGCCTTCTGGAAGTCCAGATACACCACATCCACTGGTTCTCCCCTATCCACGCTACTAGTTACATCCTCGAAAAATTCTATAAGATTCGTCAGACATGATTTACCTTTCGTAAATCCATGCTGACTTTGTCCAATGATTTCACCACTTTCCAAATGTGCTGCTATCCCATGTCTAAGTTGACTAAGCGACAAACATTTGATAGCATGAAATGCTCATTTTCCATATAACCTATAACCTATCACAAAACATCAAGAATAAAATATGAGAATAAAACACTGAACCCTTTAAGAGCTAAATATTCTAAATTAATTTTCTACAATTATTTGCACAGAAGGCAGGATATAGTACATAAAATTGTCGATTTCACTGGAAAAAAATGGTAGGTCTGTCAATATTTTTAACCATTCACATGATCCCATCAAAACCTAAAGTCATTTGTCTGCATAGGAAGTTTGATACTGGCTGGAAATCAGCAAACAATTATATTACTTTTCTATGTCCCTTTTGTCAGAAATTCAGAGCAAACTATGTCATTTAAAAAGCTACTGAAACTGAAAAAGCCTCCTGCTTAAAATACAGGGATTATTTTGCTACATAATGCTCAAAGTGAGCAACCTTGCTTGCTAGGAGCCCACACGTAAACCTCTGGTACATTCTGTCCGTTATTTCACAACTACGAGGTTACAATAGAATAAATCTGCTATGTTTGACACTGGAGGCTATACTTTCTTTTTGTTGAAAATATTAATGGCCAGAAATTTCCTCAGAACTATCGTTGCCATAACTGGAAGCTCTGATGTGTCTCAGCAGAAGTTGATCAATACAACTCCTGAAAAATCAAAGTGAAGTCAAAAATATTGTAATGCAAATGTTCATGTTTTCTGGAGCCTTTCAAAATAAAAGAAGCCCTCTCTTCAGAAAGCAATGTTTTCCCTGGGGAAAGACCAGGCACAAAATCAGAGGAAGGTAGAAATTAGACAGCATACTTATTTTCAATTGTATGTACAATGTGATCCTACAAACAAAAATATGACCTGAAATATGGATTGCTGCTATCTTTTCAAGAACTCTGCAACAGATACACTCCAAGATTGTCTACTACAATATCATCCATCACATAATTAAATAGGGAAGATGAAAAGGGTCAGAAGCAATTGACAGATTTGCTTTATTCTTCTTTCTAGAAACACGAGCTCAGTCTTTGGCCATCCTAGACCTTATAAATGAAGTGCACATCTGGATATATTCTGCGATCTTTTTACTCCCTTTAGCTTCCAATTTCATTGTATGGCCCACACAAAGGACTGGGTTAAAAGCTTTGTAAACAAAGAAATCAATAAAAAATATAAATGTGATTTCCCTGGGCTTTATGTTGTTTTGCAATCATAAATAAACCTAGAGTACAAGCAACATATTCCTGCATGGAGTAAAAGGTTGATTTTTTCTGGCTTATATTTCAGGTGCCCCACAGGCTTTCAAATGTAAGTGTCAGCATAAAAATAATCACCCCAAGGTCACACTTATTAATTACATTTCAGTTCACTTGGATTCCCCCTGTTCTCGATCGCCTGCATCATGCTACATACACTGAAGGCATACATGCTGCAAAAGTAACAATTTCATCAACATCTGAAGGAGCCTCTTTAACACAAATCATTATACTCGGCATTGGTCTACAAGATAATAAATTCACTGCTGCCAAGAACATTTAACAGAAACACCATCCACACCTTCTATCCACAATGTAGTGCATATTTTATTTTGTTCCAAAGATAGATACAAAGATGCTGGAGTGGCTCAGCGGGACAAACAGCATCTCTGTAGAGAAGGAGTGGGTGAAGTTTCAGATTAAGACCCTTCTTCTTTTGTATTCTTTCAATCAATCAATCAATCAATCAATCAACCTTTATTGTCATCTTGCAAGCAACAAGTACAGTGCAAAATGAAAAGACGTTTCCCAGTGAATAGCGGAGCCTCGCACATGAAATTTAAAACACTTCTCACATAATAACACTAAAAAAAAAACAATCCAGTCCCTGATGGAACAGAATAAATAGTTAAAATCAGGTAAAAAAAAAAAACACAATGTTAAAAACAGTAAACCAATCATAAAAAAATGTCCGGGGCCGCTGATTTGAGTGGCCAGTGCCAGTTATTAAAGTGTCCGTGCCAGCCGCAGAGTCAAGTCAAGTGACTGTGAGTGCAGAGTGACTGTTTAGCAGCCTCACAGCCTGTGGTAGGAAGCTGTTTAGCAGCCTCGTAGTCCGGGCTTTGATGCTTCGATATCTCTTGCCTGGTAGTTTGTCCTTGGCAATTCTCTGTGCTTTCTTCAGACAGCGGCTCTGGAACAGTTCTTGTACCGAGGGTAGGGAGACGCCAATAATCCTCTCTGCTCCCCTCACTACCCTCTGCAGAGCCTTCCTGTCCGAGCAGTTGCAGGTGCAGTACCACGTATTGATGCAGTACGTGAGTACAGACTCCACCGTGCCCCTGTAGAAAGTCCTGAGGATGTTGGTGGGGAGTGAGGCCTGTTTTAGTTTCCTCAGGAAGTGCAGTCGCTGATGGGCCCGTTTGACGGTCCCAGTGGTGTTCCTGGACCAGGTGAGGTTGTCCGTTATCTGCACACCGAGGAACTTTATGCTCTCCACTCTGGACCAGCAGAGGCAAGAGTATTTAATGGTCATATGTGCCGACAACGGAACAATTAATTTCTTACTTACAGCGGCATAATAGGCTTGTAAACACAATAAACTTAGAAAGTATATAATAAACAAATTTCAAAAAATTGATATCTACATAATCAAGAACTACATCTTCCCCAGTACCAATGTAAGGCTAACTGGTATATAATAGTAAGATTAAACGAGAACTTACCAGTTTGAAATTTGATCTGTGTTTTATGAGGAGTTACGATGAGGGATTACGTGAAGAGCCCACTCAGCACGCATGTGCGGCATACTTCAAAGCAGCGGTGTGGAATCACAGATAGACACAGTTATTGAAATAAACATAGTAAAGAAAAGGAGACATCAGTAATCAGTTTGACCCATATTATTGAGGGTGGGAGCGGAGGGCACGTAATCCCTCATCGTAACTCCTCATCAAATACAGATCAAACTTCAAACTGGTAAGTTCACGTTTAATCTTACTATTTTACTTCGGAGTCACTTGAGTGACTACGTGAAGATTTTAAAGCTCTGTGATTTCAAACCGTGTAACAGTTATTACTTCACTCACTGCCGAAGTCCTTGAGGGAGGAAGTGTGTTGTAATCAACCAATGAATCTGTTTGTAGAAAAACACAATGGTATTTTTTAACAATAACAACAAAGGAATTAAATTGCTCCCCTGGGCTTAAATTAAATACTTGCAGTCTGTAAAGAAATTTCTGCAAATAAAGCAGGTTTTGCCAACGGCTTATTATAAAAAATTTCTGAATGGTCTTTCCCCTCGCCCATCCTGCTGTAGCCAGGATGTGGTCTATAGGCACGTCCATTCTTTTGGCCGTCGATGTGGATGCTGCCCTAGTGGAGTGAGATTTGTACATGTTAGTATTTATCCCAGCAGCTTTTAGTACCTGCTTGAGCCATCTTGAAATGGTTTGGCTCATCACCCGACCATAAGGTTTTTTATGACTGACACACAAGGCTTTTCCACTCCCTTGAATATTTTTGGTTGTGTCTATGTAGGACAGTAGGTGGGTCATGGCACATAGCCGTGGTTCTGGCGGGTAAGCCCGGAATTCCACGACTGGATTAGGTGTTCCTGGTCTGCTCTGTTTGATCAGTCACTGGATAATGACAGAGATCTGGTCTGGAGCTGTGAGCATGGTGTCCAGTCGCAATAGGTGTAGTGACTGGACCCTCTGTGCAGAGACAAGTGCCATCAGCATTAGTGTTTTGAGCATAGATTGGTCCAGGTTGAGGGATCTGGCTGGTGGCCATCCCCTGAAGTATGTCAGGACCACACTGACATCCCATATATGGGTGTACCTTGGTCTAGAGGGTTAGAGTTGTAAATACCCTTCATTAGCTTGACCACCAGCGAGTGGGACCCCATGGCCTGTTGTCCTGGAGCTGGTTTTAAATAGAGAGACAGGGCACTTCGATCTGTGTTGATGGCTCTGTAGCTGAGTCCTTCATCGTGGTGAAGGTTCGCCAGGAATTCCAGTACGTTGGTAACTGTAGCGGTTGAGTAGGTGGTCCCTGTATCCAAGCAGTACTTCTCCCATTTTTTTTGATGCTGGACATGTACTGTTTTTTAGTGGATGTTCGGAAGAATGCTGACATGGTGTCGACGGTTTGTTCTGATAATCCCAGTCCCAGAAGTGGTCTGTGCAGATTCTGCAACCAAGGAGTTTGATTTTTTCATGGCACGGGTGGCTTATGCCCGACACTGGGTGTTAATAACTCTGGGTCACTGGGGAATACCATCGGAGTTTCAACAACCATGTCATGGAGTATTGGGAACCATGGCTGCATAGGCCAGTCGGGTACTATCAAAATACCTGAAGCAGAGTCCATTTGTATTTTGCATAGTACCCGACTGATGAGGCAGAAGGGAGGAAATGCATAGAAGAAGAATTTCCCCAATCCAGCATGAACGCATCTACCGCTGCTGCCTCCGGGTCTGGTTCCCAAGCGACATGCATAGGTACTTGGTGATTTAGCCTTGATGCAAATAAATTGATATCTGGCGTTCCATATTGCTTGATAACTTTTGCAATCTTTTGGGGGTTTAACATCCATTCGATGTTGTCATTAAATTTACCTGACCTGGTGTCTGCCACTGTATTTAGCTTACCTGGCAGGTAAGTTGCTGATAGCCAAATATGTCTTTTGACACACCATTGCCAAATTGTGTTGACCAACCTGTCGCATGATAACGATTTTATGCTGCCCATATGGTTAATGTAGGCCACCACCGTAGTATTATCTATTTGTAACCGCACATGCAAGTGATGCATATTTGATGCATACGCTTTTAAACCATAAAAGGCACCTAACATCTCTAGATAATTAATGCCCAGTGTAAGTAGTAATGATGACTCTGGGTTTGTCCATCTACCACCTGTGCTGGATATGGAGTTAGTTACTCCCCCGCCTTGAGCACTTGCATCTGTTGGATAACTAACGTAGGGTTAGTGATGATAATAGGGCTGAAACTATGCCAAACGTTTTTTGCCCACCACTGTAGTTCTGATATTGCTTCAGTGGGTAACTTCATGACACGATCATAATGACCTGCATGTCGTTTTGGTGCCTGTACCTTTGCTCTTTGTAAGTTTTGATAGTGCAAAGGTCCGAATTGTGTAGCCGGAAATGCTGCTACCATTTTCCCAATTACTCTGCTACTTGTCGAATAGCTGGCATTCGTTGACCATTAAATTGTTGTATGATTGTGCCAATTCAACTGTTTTGTCTCTTGGCAATGTTACAGTCATGTAGACTGAATTAATTGTGAAGCCCAAGTAGTCCATGGTTGTGGATGGCTTCAACTTAGATTTATCTGGATGTAAGACAATCCCAGGGTTTCGAACAACTGTTTGGTACCTGATACAGCTGACATAGTCAATTCCATGGTCTCTGCCTACTCTTAAGGTATCATCAAGATATGCCATGACAATGTGTTTATGTCTTCTTAATATTGCCAGAGCTAGTTTTAGTATCTAGGTGAATAATCTTAGGGCTGATGTTAACCCATCGGGTAACGCTTTAAACTGCCATAGCTGCCCCATCCAGGTAAATATCAGGTATCTGCAATGATCCTTGTGAATGGTACTGAATAGTAAGCATCTTTAAGATCAATGCTTACCATGAAGTATCCTTTGAAAATTAGTTGTTTGGCAGTAACAAACGTTTCCGTTTTGAAATGTATATACTTAACAAACATATTTAGTGAAGTTAAGTCAATGATGATGCGACATCCACCATCTTTTTGGGGTTTAGTGAATATATTTGATATGAATTCCAAGGGTTCATGTTTTGTTTTTTCAATGATACCCTTTGTAATTAGTCTCACCACTTCAACTTGTCCCTCTCGTTTTTCTTTAACTGAGAGGGAAAATACCCTCTGGGGTGAATGTTGAACTGGTGGCAATTTTTCTAGTATGAATTGTATTTTGTATCCACTAATGCCGTTGAGTATATACTGATCACTCGTGATAGACTCCGGTGCTTCTTTAAACAAGTGTAATCTCCTCCCTGTTAGTATTAAGCCCCTACTTTATATACGCTGGTAGGAACCAGACCTACCTACCTCCATGGTTATAGGTATTTCTTCTGTTTTCTCCCGGTCCAATGAGTCTTGCACGTTGCCTGACGTGGCAGTGATGTTGGGGGGTGGCGCATTTTCCATGGGGTCCGCTCTGGGCCCTGGTCTAAAGAAGACTTCCGGTGATAGAATGCGGACCCCAAGCTTTCACCAGTCCCATATGGTAGACGTTGACTGGTGGACGCGATGGGGTGCTGCCGCTTGGGAATGATTGTTTTTGGTTTGCTCATCCTGGGGCCTGCCCTCATGAGACCGAAAGTTTTTGAGGCCTCTTCCATATCCTTCATTTGCTTTGTGAGGTTTTTGCCAAAGTGCAGTGGGTCTGGCTCAGTGGCTGGGGTTTTGCACAACCCCGCAAATTTAGGATTTATGGCAGGTCTTATGATTTGTTTACGAAGGTTGTGATCATCTCCGTATTGTCCATGGAACGAGCAAACGATGTGATGGCTGACATCAGGAGACTGAGGATCCACTGCAGTTTTAGCTCCTGGTTCCGAATATTCGCCCCAACGTGCCCCCAGTTTTGGCTGTTTACAGCTGGCACTTTAAGGGACTCACAGTTCTCTGGAGCTGTATACGTTTCTAAGGCCTCATTGACTACCTGCTCCTGTAGGGGCCTGTTGGAGAGATGGTTAATACTGGCTACTAATTTGGCCTTTAACGGCCTTCCTGCACGTGGGGCTGCCACGTAGCGGTCCACCACACCCAGCAGCTCTTCCTGTTCCTGCACCCCTTGCATACTCCCGACATCTTCAGCCAGCTCTTCTTGACCAGCCCAGTCCTGGTCACCAAAGCTACCCTCGGGTAAGGAGGAAGCAATGGACAGTGCTCAAGACACTGTGGAGGAAGTGCCTGAATTCCCCCTGCGAGAGCGCCCCTCACGCAGCACGTCCCGCTGGAGCACCTGCTCCAGGAGCTGCTCCATGCGGCTCAAGCGACTGTCTCTCCCCCGTGCGGGTGGAGAGATGTCCCCGTCCGACAAGTCGGCAGCCACCGGCCGGACGCTTCTTCGGTAGCTTTACATCCAGCCCGCTGCTCAGGCGCTAGCGGGACTGGGCTCGGCACGGTGTCGTGGATCGCGGAGCGCCCGGTAAGCGGTCCTACCGCCTTGTTGCTGCCGCCTCCCCCCAGATGGAACGCTCCTCTGTTGGAGTCGAGTGGGGGACAGGTTTGTCCAAGAGCCTTTGTTCTCTGCCTGAAATAAAGCAGAAGGCTCTCCTGTGAAAGAAAACCCGACCTCAAGGTACTTACCTGACGGTCCGTTCCTTCACCCTGTAGCGGGAGCGCCTGACTCTGGATGCGGCCGCTGTTGCACTGCTGAACGCAATGCCGCACATGCGTGCTGAGCGGCCTCTTCACGTAGTCACTCACGTGACTCCGAAGTAAAATTCCCCGTTTTCTCTCTCCCTCCTTTCTTAAAAAGTGGGGTTACATTGGCTACCCTCCAGTCCACAGGAACTGATCCAGAGTCAAAAGAACATTGGAAATTGATCTCCAATGTATCCACAATTTCTAAGGCCACCTTCTTGAGTACTCTGGGATGCAGACCATCGGGCCCTGGGGATTTATCTGCCTTCAGTCCCAACGGTTTACCAAACACCATTTCCTGACTAATGTGGATTCCCTTCAGTTCCTCCCTCCCACTAGATTCTCAGTTCCCTAGTATTTCCTGGAGATTGTTTATGTGCCTCTTCCTTGACTTTAACACTATCCTTGACTTCCATCGTCAGCCATGGTTGAGCCGCCTTCCCAGTTTTGTTTTTCGCCAGACAGGGATGAACAATTTCTGGAATTCATCCACGCGGTCTTTAAATCTTCGCCATTTCATCTCCACTGTCAATCCTTTAAGTATAATTTGCCCGTCGGTCCTAGCCAATTCCCATCTTATACCTTCAAAGTCTCCTTTATTCAAGTTCAGGACCCTAGTCTCTTATTTACCCGTGTCACTCTCCAATGCAGAATTCCACCATATCATGGTCACTGATGCCCAAGGGGCCTTACACAACAAGATCGCTAACTAATCCTTCCTCATTACACAATAACCAGGCTAGGATGGCCTGCCCTCTAGTCAGTTCCTCTACATATTGGTTTAAAAACCAAAGCCGTATACATTGCAGGAAATCCTCCTCCTCAGCACTGTTACCAATTTGGTTGGCCCAATCTATATGTAGATTGCAAATGGTCAATAGGCTCTCTACTGTTGCAGGATTTCCCTGGTGCGGTTCCTGACAAAAATGCTCCTTTGGATACTGATGTGGGGCAGGAACGGTCAAGGGAAGGCAGCAGCAGCAGCAGTGGTCTGGGCTGTACTGTCGGGCCTGAAAGGGGATGGAAAGGCCTGACAGAGCCATTGTGATAGGAGACCCATTAGTTCGGGAGACAAACACTAGATGCTATAGCTGTAAACAAGACTCCAGGATGGTGTGTTGCCTCCCAGGTGCCAGGGTCCAGCATGTCTCTAAGCAGTTGCAGAACATCATTGGGGGGGGGGGGGGGGGGGGGGGGGGGGGGGGGGGGGGGGGGAATGAGAAGGGCTAGTAGCCGGAAGTGGTTGAGACATTACTGTAAATTACTTAGGTAGGAAAAGAAAGCAGGACCCCGAGGGAAGTAATCTCTGGATTACTCCTGGTAATAGCAGGAGAGGACAGATGAATGCATGGTCAGTGCAGGCTGCAGGCATTTATATTTCTAGACCATTCTAGGTCACAGTTCAAGGATAAAGGGGAAATCTTTTAGAACCGAGATGAGAAAAACATTTTTCTCACAGAGAGTGGTGAATCTCTGGAATTCTTTACCACAGAAGGTCAGTTCATCGGCTATATTTAAGAGGGAGTTAAATGTGGCCCTTGTAGCTAAAGGTATCAGGGGGTATGGAGAGAAGGCAGGTACAGGATACTGAGTTGGATGATCAGTCATGATCATATTGAATGGCGGTGCAGGCTCGAAGGGCCGAATGGCCTACTCCTGCACCTATTCTCTATGTTTCTATGTTTCTATGTTTCTATTCTGATCTCTTCTGAGGCAGAGGTGACGGTACCAGAGAGACAGATTTGCTTGTGCTACTCGGAGGATTTAAACTAGAGAGGCGGGGGGTTGGGAAATACAGTGGTACATCAGAATTTAAAGGAGTGATTAGTTTAATTGAGTTGAGTTGCGTTGAGTTTAGTTTAGAGATAAAGCATGGAAACATGCCCTTCGGCCCACTGAATCTGTGCTGACCAGTCATCACCCATACACTAGTTCTATCCTACACACTAGGGACAATGTACAGAAACCAATTAACCTACAAACCTACATGCCTTTGGAATCTGGGAGGAAACCAGACACTTAGAGAAATCCCATGTGGTCACAGGAAGAACGTACAAACTCGGTACAGGCAGCGCCTCTAGTCTGGATTGCATCTGGGTCTCTGGCACTGTAAGGCAGCAATACTACTGCTGTGCCACTGTGATGGGAAGGAAGCGGTTAGGAACAGTAAGTCATCAGGTGGTGCCACGCACGGCTGCCTCGCCAGCAGTCTGTCCGTCATTTCACGCTTTTGTTATTTTTTAGTGTGTCAAAAGTATGTTTTATAAGGTTTCTTAGTCTTATTTATGTGGGGGGTGGGGTAGGGGAACGGGAATAGGGGAAACCGTTTCCCAGTCACTTCCTGATCGAGGATGCGTCTTTTCTCTGAGTCGCATTTTTGCCCCCCCCCCCACGGCCTACCAACAATTCCTGCCAGAGACCGGCTAGAGCTTCAGCAGTGGCGTAGCACAGGATTCCATCATGGAGCAGGACGATGCCTTACCGGGCATCGCCGTGTGGAGCTCCAGAGTGTTGGACCAGCTGCTTAACACCGTTGAGCTGTGGTTTGCGGAGCTTCTAACACCGACTTTAACATCGCGGAGTCCTCGGATCTTTTCCTGAGGGTCGCCAGTGTGGATCTCCGCCCAGCTCGGCCTGAGGACTTCAGGAGCTGTGGTCTCCGGTAGGAAACGACCGATTCGGAAACTCCAATGCGACGCAGGAGCTCTGAGAGGGCCTGAACATCTGGCAGGTCGTGTCTGACTAAGTTGATCAATTTTTCTGAGGAAGTGACAAAGGTTATCAATGAGGGGAGGGTAGTGTTTGTTGTATTATATCAGGTCACCCTGTAATCTCCGGCATTTGAGAGAAAACAATGCAAGCTTGTCCAACCTCTCTCGGTTGATAATACCTCTCAATCCAGGTGTCATTCTGGTAAACCTCCTCTTCATTCCTTTCCGTTGCCTCCATACCCTTCTTGTAATGGGATGAACAGAACTGCCTGGAATTCTCCAAATGAGGCCAACCAAAGTCCAATTGAACTGCATCAATAGTCAGAAACCTAATATTCAATCAGAATGCCAAATTGCAATTTAATGTTACAATATCTTTTGATGAAACCATTAACGTAGATCCATCTGGATGTAAACTCTGTACGATTATTGTTTGATGTTAAAATCCAAGACTACCTTGCAATCAATTTAATGTCTTATTCCCACAATGGATATAACACCAATTAATTTTTTTAATATTAACATTACAATGTTGGCATTGCAAGACAATCTGACTAAAACATTTGTATAAAGTTATGCTCAATATATTCAAGGCTTACAATTAGAAAATGCTAAAAATCAACCATGAGAAATGGTATATTACCTTGATTAATAAGAAAAATGTTCTTTGGAATCTCAAATCTCTTTGGAACAAGATGCATAGAGTAAGTCATTTCTATTATCCTATGGTTGCAAGAACTAGAACTAGCACCAAATTGTTGGAAAAATTATGTAAAGTGCGTGAAATATCAGTTAACGTAAGTTTGATTCAGAATTTCAGTTCACTTCAGTGCAATTCAATCTACCAGTAAGGCAATTGCACAAAAATGTTATCACAAAACATTGCGTATTCTTGCAACAGCACGATGTTGCAGGTTGATTTTTCTCTCATTAGATATGCCAACAACTATTGCCGCGTCATTTCACATGACCTTGAGCAGATGCTCCCTGGCACGTGTCAAATATTGCAACTGGCACAATCTCCATGTTGTATGCATGTGGCATGATGTCACTCCCTGTGCAATATTGCTTTGGGAGCATAGCATGGGATCTACGTTGTCTTAGGTTTGACCACTGTGATTCACTGCCAGGCCAAACATATTTTACTCTCATAATACCGGATTGAGTCTACTGTAAAGTCAGTGATTTTCTTACCATTCACCTTCTGTCGACTTCCATGGATAGGACAGGTTTAAAGGAATATGGACCAAACGCAGGCAGGTGGGACTAGTGTAGCTGGGACATGTTGGCCGATGTGGGCAAGTTGGGCCGAAGGGCCTGTTTCCACGCTGTATCGCTCTATGACTCTATGACTCTCTTCCATCCTTATCACCGCTACCCAACATGGCATCACCCCCTACCTTCACCTATGGCATTCAGATCCCATCATCTAGGATTCAAGATCCGCACACACTGAAAACTCAATCCCCCACTCACTCATCCTCCCTGGTCCTTCAAGGTCCCTCTGATCCTACTAATTCCCTGAGAGATTCCCCTTCCCACTTGGTGATTGTGCTTTTCAAGTAAATAAGTAAGTAAAGTGCGAGGTGCTGGAAATGACGTCATGTATTGCATTGCAACATAACAACAACATTTAACATTTTGTTTTTGCGATTACAAAGCGATGTGGGACTCCTACTATCTGAACATTCTAATAATGCTCCCTGTACACTCATTGATTTAGAAAATACTTCCAATGTAACATAAGGTGTAATTTATCTTACAGCTCTTTGTAGTACTTTGCCGGCACAGAATGGCAATTAATCTACTCATGTAACCATCAGCGGCCTATTACTTGGTGAGCCATGGAAACAGGCATAAACTTGCTTAACTAACTGGACTGCAGAGAACACATCAATTTGATCTTGCCTGCTAAATGGGATTTCTGTGTGAGCCAACAGTTCCCCCATTATTCATTGGCAGTGCGCACCAACAAGGGAACTCAATACCAATACCAACTTGCACTTTGTAAAGCTGGTTTACAAAACTGAAATCACCATTACCACTTAAAAGAGAAAAAAAAGACTGAGTCTGAAGAAAGGTCCTAACATAAAACATTACCATGTCCATGTTCTCCAGAGATCCTGCATGGTCCGCTGAGTTTAGTTTAGTTTAATTTAGTGTAGCTTAGTTTAGCTTAGTTTCACTTTGTTTCCTTTTGTTTAGTTAGTTTCGAGATACAGCATGGTAACAGGCCCCTCCACCCACAGAGTCTGCACCCACCAGCGATCCCCGTACACTAGCACTATCCTACACACAAGGGACAATTTGCAATATTTTACCAAAGTCAATTAATCTACAAACTAGTAAGTGGCGGGAATGTGGAAGGTAACTGAAAAACCCATGCAGCCATAGGGAGAACGTACAAACACCATACAGACAGCACCCATAGTCAAGATCGAACCTGGATCTCTGGCACTGTAAGACAACAACTCTACCACTGCTCCACTGTGCCGCACACGAGTTACTCCAGTTCTTTGCGTCTTTTTTGTTGGTAAGCCAACATCTGCTGCTCCATGTGCCAAAGTGAAGGAGAGGTTTTATGTGGCTGCAACAGGGTCTCAGAGATCTTCCGCAACCAAATCTCACCTGACAAAATGAGAAGATTGTTTGACCAGAGGGGGAAGAGACCAGGTGTTGATGCTGAAATGGTGGTACAGGTGCACGACCTTTTATCCGAAAGCCTTGGGACTGGACACTTTTCGTAATTCAGAATTTTTCGGCTTTCGGAATGGAAGATTTTTAGCGTAGATTTTAACGGCTGGCTCAGTGGTAGAGTGCTCGGCTCATATCTGCAAGGTCGCGAGTTTGCGCCTAGATCCCGGCAGTTACTCGATCGCGAGTTTGAGTCTTCAATGTAGTTTTTTCTTGCAGAATAGGAGAGAATAGGGAGGGTTAGGCTGGGATCGTTCTCTGCGAGATAATCTTAGTGCGGGAGACAAATGTAGGAGAGGTGTACTGACTGTGTGGGCAGAACTTTGAAAGTGATTGCCCACCATTCTCAAAAGCCGCTGTGTCTCCCTGTGGGCCGCTACGGCGACAAGTGGCAGCCCGAGCTGCGCCACCCCAAGAACAAGACGTACCTTGCACACCATCAGCTTCCTGGTGTTCCTCTGGAGTTGGAGCGGGGCTGGGCTGGAGTTGCTGATCTGGGATCTCCGTGCTTGCAGTGGGCCTGGGGGTCGGTGTCCCGATGAGGGGGCGCAGCTCGGGCTGTGGGCGAACTGCCACGTCGCCGTAGCGGCCCATCGGGGAGCGGCTTCTGGTGGTCCTGACGTCTCTCAGCTCATGTCCAGGAGGGTGGCCGGAGACGTCAGGACCAACAGGAACCCGCTCCCCGATGGGCCGCTACAGCGACAAGTGGCAGTTCGCCCACAGCCCGAGCTGCGCCCCCTCATCCGCAACCCGGGTTCCTCTAGAGTTGGAGCGGGGCTGGACTAGAGTTGCTGCTGGCTGTGAGTCTCTGGGATCTCCGTGCTTGCAGTCGGTGTCCCGTTGGTCCTGACGGCTCCGGCCACCCCCTTGGACTGGAGCTGAGACTGGGAACTGTACCGCCCTTGCCCCCTCCCTCTGCAACTGCAAACAACCCCACAGTTCCCAGTTTCAGCTCCTGCACAGGGGGGTGACCGGAAACATCACAGCCCGAGCTGCACCGCCTCATCCGCAACCCCAAGACCAAGACGTACCTTGCACACCATCAGCTTCTGTCCCTACGGGGAGCGTGTTCCTCTGGAGTTGGAACGGGGCTTGGCTGCTGCTGGCTGTGGGTCTCTGGGATCTCCGTGCTTGCAGTGGGCCTGGGGGTCGGTGTCCCGTTGGTCCTGACGTCTCCGGTGACTGACACTGACCTGCTGGCATCGCCGACCTGAAGACAGTGCAAAGCCCCCGCGCCGGTGCAATGGGCGGGGAGCTGGAGAGGGGAGGGAAGGGGTCACACACATGGCCGGGAAGCAGAGGGGTGTAGGTGGGGTGAAACTGAAGGGAGCGACAATCTGCTGCTGCCTGCCCGCTGACTTTAAAAAGTTCCCACGCAAGACTCACGATACACTGTGTATCGTCAGTCTACCGTGGGAACTTTTTAACTCAGCGGGCAGGCAGCAGCAGATTGTCAATTATTAACCCTCCCGCGCAATATACCCTCACCTTCTCTTTTATGAATGGGGATTTAGTTCCCCTTTCTTTGAGGACCAACCAGAGGTTCCGCTGTCACCTCTGCGGGCCGCCCTCGGTGAACGTCTTCAAGGACCTTTCTTCAAGGACCGAAAAAATGTCCACTTTTCGGAGCTTTTCGTTATTTGGAACCGGATAAAAGGTTGTGCACCTGTAATAGTATGAACAAATAAAGTAAGCTGGTTTATTTCATGCTCCTGAACCCTTCAACCTCTGGGGTTCGTTCTTTGCCCTTAATGGGTGGATATTGCAAGTAAGTAATGAATGAGATGCTTCAAATGAAATTATATGTTGAGTTGTAATGTAACAATATTATTTTATGGCCCGTGCTCTGGCATTAAAGTTACATACCATTTAGGCATTACGAATGAATGAATCATCAGATAGTGAGAGCAGAGAGGTGTAGAAAATGAAACCAGAACCTTAGCCCTAGGATCTGAATCCATTAAACTTCAAGCATTTCATCCAGGTCTTTGATTCTGGAAGGCGGATGTATGGTGAAATGGCTGAGGTTAGTGGTGCTATGGTTGGTGTCTTCTCTTAAAAGTGCATCCACTGATCCTAATGATTGGTCAATTCCTCTTGCAAAATTTAATTTAATCAAGGCACAACTAATATTCATATCTTTCATCTTTTATTCACAAATTTGCACCCATATCTTGCATCATCTGTCTATTTTGTGCCCGCATCAGATATACAGGTTGAATCTGCACAATGACACTCCCTCTCTGCCTCAGAGGGCGGTGGAGGCAGGTTCTCTTGATGCTTTCAAGAGAGAGCTAAATAGCGGAGTCAGGGGATATGGGGAGAAGGCAGGAACGGGGTACTGATTGGGGATGATCAGCCATGATCACATTGAATGGCGGTGTTGGCTCGAAGGGCCGAATGGTCTACTCCTGCACCTATTGTCTATTGTCTCCTTTGCAAGATGAGACACTACAGGAACTAACCAGAAGAGAAGAGGAGAGTTTTAACACACAAGGGACATCTGTCCTTTCTCATTTGCACATCAGAGGATTAGATGGTGTCAGTGTGCAATCCTTACCTTCCTCCTTTGCCTTTACCACAATTTAACGCTTTTCTCTCTTACACTTGACTAAATAATTGCCCGGGTACAATGTTGTGAACAATGAAGAAGACACTGAACTGGAGTGTGCAATTCACTGCTCATTGAAGCTGCTCATGTTGGTGGAGACGGTAAATGGAACTAGAGGATCGTGCTAAGAGGGGAGGGGAAGATGGAGTTGACAATGCCAAGTTGTTGAAGTTGGCAAAAATTGTTGATGATGACCCATTGAACACAGAAACTGGAGTGAAATGTGAGGACAAGGGAGCCTATCCTTCTTCTGGGCGGGAGACAATGGAAGCAAGAATAGAAGTGTTAATGAAATGGACACAGCTGAGCTTCCTTCAAAGGAATGTGTAGGAAGGAACTGCAGATGCTGGTTAAAACCGAAGATAGACATAAAACGCTGGAGTAACTCAGCGGGACAGGCCGCATCTCTGGAGAGAAGGAATGTGTGACGTTTTAGGTCGAGACCCTTCTTCAGACAATTACTGAGTTACTCCAGCATTTTGTGTCTATCTTATTCAAAGGAAGCCATGTTTAACAAAAGAAGGAGGAGAGAAGCATTGGAGTGTTGCGATCTGAATAGGGGGGAGAGAGACGGGAGAGGGGATTTCCCCCAGCAGATCATTGGAAGTTATTTTCTGTTTACGCTAAATTACTGCTGACATTCACTGAATCACCCCCATCCCAGCGGCTCTGCTCCCTTCCCCAACACTTACTCGGGGATTATGTTACCAAGGCAATTCGTCTGAAATGTATCCATTTAGCAGAGACAAATATGCTTGAAGGCTGGACTCTTGGTTAGGGTTTCTCCCCAGTGTCCGATAAACCTCTTTCCCAATATTTCAGATATGAAACGTATTGTTATGTTGCTAAGTGAAGTCAAAATTATAAGCACGTAGTCATAATGATATATAGCAATTCCAGTAATTGCCACTATCCCAGATAGACAATCTAATGAGCAGACACACTGCCCCTATTATTTTCTTTCCACTGATAATGGAAGGAAAATTATTCTGTTTCTGTGTGGATGGCACAGCGGTGCAGCTGACAGAGCTCATGTCTCACAGTGCCAGAGACCCGGATCTGATCCTGACCTCAGGTACTGTCTGCATGGAGTTTGCACGTTCACCGTGTATCTGTTTCCTTCAGGATACTCCGGTTCCTCCCACAACTCAAAGACATGCGGGTTTGTAGATAAAATGGCCTCTGTAAATTGTCCGAAGTACGTAAGGAGTTGATGCAAAAGTGAGATAGTGTTGAACTCATGTGAGTGGATGAATCATTGTTGGCGTGGATGGTGCAGTTAGCCCCTCCATTTGGATTGTTGACATTCAGATGAAAACTGAAAAGTGATTCAATATTTCTATACCAAAATACAAGTCGAGTTTGCATCTCTAGACCCTCAGGTGGCCACTTCACCATTGGCATAAATGCTACACAAACTGGTTTCCATATGCACCAAATTTCTGATGCAATTCCAACAAAATTGCAGGAGAAACTCTGAGCAAATTCCTGGACAATATTTTCATCCTTTTGCTTCAGAAAGAAACTGTAGTAAATGTATTTTGGATGTGGTAAAAAAAAATTGCTGCCTAATTACCATTGCTCAATTGGTGTAATGGTATTGACTGCCTCTTTAAAATCTACAAACCATTGTTATGAAAAATATGGTGGAAAAAGGAAGATTTTCAAAGGAGTAGATCTGATACATTGCTGTTGGAAACATCTGACATTTGCATAAAATATGGAATAAAATACACTGAGCTTTCCTGGTTCAATCAGATCGACATCCTTGAGAATAGGCTTCAACATAATAAGAGCAGATTAATAATGCCTGCATTATTGCACAGCTGCTTATGGTAAACTTCGGTCATTGTGTATATATGGCTCGGAAATAAATTTTAGTAAGCTAAATGACAGGTAAAAGAAAAAGATGTGTTGGCTGAAGGTAACATCAAGGCTATTCAGTCATACATAAAATATACAAACTAAAGTATTTTATGAGTCTCCAGAGTTCGAGGACTCCAAACCATTTGAAAGCACCTTCACTCCCCCATATATGTCAAAGACGGCTGGAGTATATTGTTACAATCTGGACATTTCCTAATTTAAGTGTGCATTATCTTATCCATTCTGAGTCTGAAGCATTTTCAATCTGTAATCTATAACATAAAGAACAAATTAGGCATAGTTCAAAGGTATTTAAGCTTTCTTTAAAAAAAAACATTAATTCTTCTGATTCTTTGCTTACTTTTCCCATAGATGTTTCTTCACATTTGAAAATGAACAAAACTTATTATGAAGCAGTCCCACAGGAAAACATTTGGTAATAAAGATAATTCACTCATTAAAGCTGTTGTTTCCACAGGGGCCAAAGCACTATTATTGTAGACTACACGGAGTGCCCAGTGGATGACTCTTCTTGCTTTAAATCCAAAATATATATCCAAGTGGTAACATCAAACCACTTTATCTTTGATCTGATGTCCAAGATTGCAGAAGTGTGAATTCCAACATGAGCCAAAGAGTAATTCATCAATATGTTTAGGTTTAATCTCCAAATTTCTAGTCACATAGCTAACCAAAGAATCACTGAGATATTTTAAATGGCCCATTCTTATATACCCGTACATACATTCTTCAGTCTGCAGCCTCTGCACAGCAGTGAAATGTTCTGACACAAAATGTCCTGGGGAACAGATATAAAGGCAAAGCAAGAGGCATTAAGTATAAGAGTCAGGAAGTTATGATGCAACTTTGGTTAGCCATATTTGAAGTATTGTGTGCTGTTCTGGTTACCCCAATGCAGGAAGGATACAGAGGTTTTGGAAAAGGTGAAGAGGAGGTTTATCAAAATGCCTGGATTAGAGGGTATTAGCTAGCAAGGAGAGAGATTGGAAGGACTTGGATTGTTTTCTCTGGAACGTCAGAGGTTAAGGAGAGACCTGATAGAAGTATATAAAATTATAAGAAGAATAGATAGGGTAGACAGTTAGAACCTTTTTCCCAGGTTGAAAATATCAAATACTAAAGGCCATAGCGTTAAGATGAGAGGGGTAAAGTGTAAAGGAGATATGCAGGGCAAGTTTTTTTCACACAGAAGATGGTGGGTGTTGGAACACACTGTCAGGGGTGGTGGTGGAGGCAGATACGATAGAGGCACTTAAGACGTTTTTTGGATAGGCATATGGATATGCAGGGAATGGAGATTATGTGCAGGCAGATAAGAGTTGGTCTTAGCATCAGGTTCAACACCACAGATGACACCACAGTGGTGGGACTCATCAGTGGAGAGGATGAAACAATGTACAGGGAGGAAGTGAAACAACTGGTGGACTGGTGCGGCAACAACAACTTAGAATTAAACGTCGACAAAACAAAGGAGATGATTGCAAAGATGCGCAAGATTGTAGCTTAAATGCCCCACCTAGTGTACAGGGGGTGGATGTAATAGTGGGATCGCATAGAACTAGTGTGAAGGGCTAGTTCTATATTCACAAAATCAGGACTTTCCTTTCTATACCTTGAAGTTTCAGGTTGTTAGAAGGCTAGCACTCATTCCTTATTTAGCAGAATATCTGACCTGATATCGAAGAAGAGTTTCTTAATTTAGCATTGGATTTATCAATCAGCATAACCACAGTGGTTATGTTATGTTTTTATTTCAATAGAAGAACAGAATATTTTTTTATTAGCTGCAATAACTGAGCACTGACAAAACAACTTCCTGAGGAGACTGAGAAATTCAACATGTCTCCGTAATGTCACCTCTGAACACAGCTGTGACATCCTCCTTAAACAACAATATAACCCCCCCTCCTCTTTTTCCCTCTCCCTGTCTCTCCTGAAGCTCCTGCACCCCGGAGCTGCCAGTCCTGCCCTCCCTTAACCAGGTTCCATGGACACTAGTCCCACCAGCTTGCATTTAACCCTCTAAACCTGTCCAAATGATTTCTTAAGCATTGTAATAGTGCTTGCCCCAACTACCTCCTTTGGCAGCTCGTTCCATACACCCGCCACCCTTTGTGTGAAAAAGTTACCTCTCAGGTTCCTATTAAATCTTTTCCCCCATCCATCACCTATGTCCTCTGATTCTCAATATTATTGTCCAAGTGTACCGTGTACCAAGGTACAGTGATAAAGCAACTTCTCAACTTCCTGAGGAGACTGAGAAATTCAACATGTATCCAATGACTCTTATAAATCTCTGCACGTGCACCATAGGGGGAAAATGTCATGCTGTGATGCAACTTGTCAGGTTGCATCACAGCATGGTTTGGGAACAGCTCTGCCCAAGACCGCAAGAAAGTGCAGTGAGTTGTGGATGTTACCAAGCCCTTCATTGACTCCATCTACATTCCACGATGCCTCGGAAAAGCAGCCAAAAAAATCAGACCTGGGTCATTCCTTCTATGTTACAACTCCATTACAACTATATTGAATACTGTTGTAACTTTGACGGTGGCCCTTTACATGGCGACTCTTGTATACCTATACTGTACGCAAACAGAGAATCTCACTGTACCAAGTACACATGACAATAAAGTATCAATAAATGAATCAATCAAAATAACACCAAGCATAGGCACAACAGATGTATCAAATTCATGAAAAGAAACAAAGTATTCTCATTATACCTTCCTTATAATGGGAACACAACAACCTTCATCCCTTATCACATGAGCGATAAGTATCGTTTCAGAATGCCAGTGTATTGTTTAAACCCTGGGATAATTATTACTGCTGACCCAGAGCTCATGGAAAATGCATCAACCTACCCGAGATTCATGATTTGCACAATGGTATCATGATAGAACATTTCATTCTCTGTCCCACAAGCAACCACAGGTGTCAAAATGATGGCAAACTGTTATTTGTCATCTACAATTAATCATGGAGTTATTTCCTAGACTTGTTTCCGAACTGATTTCTGTCTACAGAATAATGAAAAATTGGTTATCTGTACTCAGGCAGTGCTTCCTCTGGAAAGATGTGAGATGTATATTGATCTTTCACACTCATTAAAGGATGTTTTTGATTGCTTCTGGTTTTATAACCTTGGTACAACAGGACGGAGGAGAAAATTCATCACATTCTATATGAGAAAAAATAGAAATTGTACAATATTTTAGACCGTCCGAACCTTATTGCCACGGTGGAAATATCAAAGACTAGTGAGTTTAGTATTAAGGTGCGAGGGACAAAGTTTAAAGGAGATGTGCAGGGCGTTTTTTTTTTTTACACAGAGGGTAGAGGTGCCTGGAACACGCTGCAAAGAGGTGGTGAGGAAAGGCAGATATAATAGTGGCATTAAAGAGGCTTTGGGATAGGCACATGGATATGCAGGGAATGGAAAGATATGGATCTTGTGCAGGCAGATCAGATTAATTTATCTTAGGATCATGTTCTGTACAGACTATATGGGCTGAAGGGCCTGTTCTATGTGTTATATTCTATGCATTTACTAAACACTTTGAACAGAACATCCTTGCTCCTAAAATACAGCCAAGTGTTTTATAGCAAACTTACCTTTTGGTGACAGCTAGCATCAGTGCTTTTGGATTAATCATATGGAATTTATAAACTTGAATGTGCCTGGCTGGTACAATACATTTCCCAGGGTCCCAACAGGTTCTGGATTACTTGACTGACAAATGCAAAGGGTATAAACTTTGTTCATTCATCAGACACGAGTGCCAGGCTTTCTGCTTCGAGATTTTCAAAGTGGAATGCGCATCAGTGGGATGTGTAGGAAGGAACTGTAGATGGTGGTTTAAACCCAAGATAGGCACAAAAAGCTGGAGTAACAGGCAGCATCTCTGGAAAGAAGGAATGGGTGATGTTTCGGGTCGAAACCCTTCTTCAGACCTTGGCAGGAATTTGGCAGGGACCAGTGTGCTGCCTGCCAAATTCATGCTCAGGTTCCCCCTAAAAATCGGTACAATACCAACAACATCCTAATGACAAACCTTGTGATTTATGAACTTTGTAAGTTTTTTTAGCAATAAAAGATAACGATTACAGGTTCGAAATGTGAGAAGATTTTCAACTTCTCTCTGGTTGATTTCCAACCTTTGCTGCACCTTATCTAAAGCCTCTATGTCCTTCCTTCAACGGTGCAAACAGAGCTTCGTACAATATTCCAAATGCTGCCTGACCAAAGTCCTACAAAGGTGCAACATGATTTCCCAATTCTTTTACTCAATACCCCGACCGATTAAGGCAAGTATATCATATGCCTTTGTTGCACTCTATCCACTTGGGTTACCACTTTCAGGGAGATATAGCCTTGCACACAAAGATCTCTCTGTATATCAAAGGGTCTTGCCATTAACTATATACTTGCCCTGTACATAAGAACTAATGTGCAACACCTCACATTTGCTCAGATTAAACTCCATTGCTCCGTTCAATCCTGTAGCTAATCTATACTTTTATAGCCTTTTACAATGAAGAAATATACATAATTTTGGTGTCATCTGCAAACTTATTAACCAACCTATTTGCATTTACATTTACATCCAAGTCGTTTATGTACTTCTTCTTCTTCTTGCGTATGGCGTGCACAGCCTAAAGTTGTACAACAACTTGTTCTATTTGATCTTATTTGATTGTGCATGCCAGGTTGATTGCATTGGTTGAAACAGGGCGGACCACGTGAAGGTTGCAATCTCCCACCCCGTTTATGTACTGTATGTCACAAACAAAGGTCCCAGCACAGATACCTGTGGAACTCTACTTGTCACAGAACTTCAGCCCAAATAACATGCTTCTACCACAACCCTTCTAGAAATAATCCACTTCTGAATCCAAAGAACCAAGTCTCCATGGATCCTATTCATCCTTAATCTTCTATATCAGCCTATGTGAGTGATTTTATCAAATGCCTCAGTAAAATCCATGTAGAAGCCACCCACTGCCCTACCCTCATTGATCATTTGTGTTACCTCCTCAAAAAACAGTCAATTTGTCGGGCATGATCTGCAACACACCAAGCCATGTCTCTAATTATCCCATTCTCCTAACCCACAAAACGCATCCTGATACACACCCATTTCTCTCACTATCCCACCCCTCTACTTCCTGTGGCCTTCCACTGATATCCTTTCCTCTGGCATCACTTTTCACTCCTCTTCTCTCCTTACCTGATACTTGTTTATCTCCTTCTCCCCATTTTGTCACCCTTTTGTCTCCTTTGTATTTTAGTTTAGTTTAGTTTAGTTTAGTTTAGTTTAGTTTAGTTTAGTTTAGTCTGGTTTAGTTTAGTCTGGTTTAGTTTAGTCTAGAGATACAGCATGGAAACAGGCCCCTCAGCTCTCCAAGTCCACGCAGACCTACAATCACCTATACACTAGTTCTATGTTATCCCAGTTTCGCATCCTACGCGCTAGGGGCAATTTACAGAAACCAATTAACATACAAACTTGCACGCCTTTGGAATGGGAGCACCCAGAGAAAATTCACACGATCACAAGGAGAACATGCAAACTCCATATATACAGCACCCATAGTCAGGATCGAACCTGTGTCTCTGGCATTGTAAAGCTGCAACTCTACTGCTGTGTCGTTGTGCCATGCCTTTGTTCACCCATCTCTAGCCTTTGTCCACCCATCTGTTAATCAACCCACCTGCATCCACCTGTCACCTGCCACGCTTTGTCCCACACCCATCTCTTTTCCAAGTTTCTCTCCCCTGCTACAATCAGTCTGAAGAAGGGTCCTGACCCCAAAACATCTTGTTCTCCAGACACTTTGCCGTGCTAAAATATTTGGCTAAAGAACACAAAACTTTCATCAAACAATGCTTCACTCTATCTCCAAACTCACATGAGGGTGTAAAGTGAGGATCAATACTATATACGTGCCACACAAATCAAAATGATTCCCAATCTCTTTGAGTAATTTGGCACAAAAAAACTGTGCATACCTCACCTCGATTATTGATCAGTAATTATTGCATTGCATAACATAGTCATAACAATCTGCCCTTTCATTACCAATAATTTACTTACATTCTTGGGAAACTATAATTCATCTGTATATATTCTGATGCTTACATTAGCAGATAATAAACTATGGTAGGAGTAATTATTCCTTCTGATGTCTCCTTAGTAAACAAAATATGGCCTAGCTGTGGATTATGTAGCATTAAAACATGATGTTTGATGATATTCTGTTGCTGTGTCTTATAACCTTCTACTAATCTAACAGTTAAGCCCCTTAAATAATATCTTAAAAACCTTTGTTATTTCAGCACAATAAATGACTATTTATATCGTTCATTTATTTCTACTTGTAGGTAGCATTTTAGATGAATAGCATTATTATAAATTAAAATTATATGTTGACATCAAGTAAATGGAGACAGGAAGTAACAATGCATTTGGACACGTACAGATATTTTAGTTTTTCTTCGATCTCTGAAGTTATGAAACAAGTCTTTACAACCAGTTATGAATGAAAAATAACAAGAAATTTAACATACAATAATCTGTATTTGTGCCATTTTTCAGTCAAGCAACAAAATGGGTTGGGTAGGAATGCAAATTTAAATCAATAGTTGCTCAACACAAAAATTAATCAAGCAACATTTGCAAAGACAATGGCTATACTTTAAAAATACCTGATAGCCTTACACAATACCAAATTATTTGCATTAGATGTTTGTTATTTTAAATAGAATACAATTTGAAATGTTGCGTGATTGACTGCAATTTTGTTTTTTTGAACCTACTGATTTTTTTAGATATAAAATGTAGGTATCAGACAAAGTTCTCACAGCATGGAAGAGGCTAATTGGTTTTGTGATTGATAATTAATCTGAGCAGCCGCTCTACAATGTAATACAATTGATGGAGAATGTAGAGGAAAAACAAATAAAATACTGAATGATACCTTAATATATGCAGGCACATAAGGGTTTGTCTTGGCATCATGTTTGGCATAGATACTGTGAGTCTGTTCTTATACTATACTGTCGTGTGTTCTATGTATTATCCAACCAAAATGAACATTAGTTGATATTGAGAATTCTGATGAAATAACATTGATCTGGTTTTCTCTATCCATGGAGGGAGACTGGTTCTCGCTCCAAGGGGTGTCTGACTTATTGATTATTTCCAGCATCTTTGTGTTAAATTCCAGTTGGTATGAAATCGATCACTAAAACAAAACGTGGAATGTTAACACTGGAGAAAGTTTCAGGGAGACATTGACTTTGATATTGTCAAGGACATGTGTTCTGAGCCAAGAGATCAAATTCCAATTCCCAGCAAGCTGTGGAGTTTTAAGCAGAATCCATCCTAAGACATGATATGTACCCCAGAGGAAGCTGGAGCCAAGAATAAAAATTCTTTAACACCACTTCATGTCCGAACACTAACATCAGATTATGGAATGTCTGAATCGGGTTGAGAGTTAGAGATTTCAATAAAATGCCAAAGGGTTGGGGTGGTGTGGGGTAAACTAAAATAATCAACTAGTTAAATGGGTTGGGAAGGAACATTGTGTTTAAGAAGGAACTGCAGATGCTGGAAAATCGAAGGTAGACAAAAATGCTGGAGAAACTCAGCGGGTGCAGCAGCATCGATGGAGCGAAGGAAATAGGCAACGTTTCGGGCTGAAACCCTTCTTCTCCTCCTTTCTATTCTTGGCTAGCTTAGCATCATGCTTCATCTATTTTACTTCGGAGTCACGTGAGTGACTACGTGAAGAAGCCCGCGTACGACGCATGCGTGTCATATCGCTACACGCATTCGAACTCGTCATCGCTGGAGGAAGGACGTTCCTCCAAATCGGCAGGACTTGAACCTGCAACAGGTAAGGGAACTTCGTTTTCTTTACTTACCCTTTTTTTATCTAGAAGGCTGATGAAGCTGGCTGGGGAGAGTCTGCAGAATTGCAGGCAGCCAGCACCGGCCGGGGGCCGTTAATTTCTTTTGAACAGGAACGGACCCGACTTTAGAGCCAGGACAACGGTCGCTGGAGCAGTTTCCCGACAACTCCGTAACAGCCCCACTAGTCGGTGAGTGCATTACTAATTTATGGGTCGGAGGGGCTGGAAGGTGCGGAACTGACGGGGGTTCCGCAGGTCTAAAAATAGCGGGGAGCGGTCAGTGCCCGAGAGCACTGAGTACGCGTTGGACCCGCTGGACCGCGCTGGAATAGAGGCAGGGGGGGAAACAGGCAACAGACTGAATTCCCGTTATGGGAATAGCTGTGCCAAACTTACCCCACCCCCCGATTTTCTCCAGTTTTTTGTTTTTTACTACACCTGTCCACAGCTGGGATATATAGGACCAGCAGCTGGCTGGGGAGAGTCTGCAGATTGCAGGCAGCCAGCAGAGGCTGGGGGCCCGTTAATTTGTTTTAAAACAGGGGACGGAGCCGACTTCAGCGACAGGATAACGACGCTGGAGCAGGGTTTCCTGACGACTCGGGTACAACACCACGGACCCTTACTATAGGTATGTGGAAAAATGGTGTAAAACAAAAATGGGGTTTTCATAAAATATGTGTGTTAATCCTTTTGTTAAAGTACTAGATGGTTCCGAGGCGCTGGAAGGGTGGAAAGGGCGCATTAACAGCACATCCGCAATGTTCTAAAAATAGCGAGCTGTCAGTGCCGAAGAGCACTGAGCACGCGTTGGACCCGCTAGCCCACGCTGAAGGAAGCCGGTACGAGTGGCTGCTGCATGATCAGCAGCCAGCACAGGTGCCTGGGAGTACCGGGACCAGGTGGAGTGGTGGACCCACATACAGGACCGGTGTGGTCAGCGGCGGAGCGAGAAAAACCCGCAAACCAGTGCCCGTGTGTACGGGGGACGGGAACAGTGGGGGGAAAAAGGAGCTCCTTCATAGTGGCAGTCACATGAATGTGGACAAGGAGCGGCATAGTTATATCGGGCGGCCGGGAGCGACCAGTGCCCGTAGGCATGGGGGCCGGCTGCGGGAAATACCGTGTGCGACTAGTGCCCGAGAGCACCAAGGTCGGCAGGAGCGGTCTGATATATTAAAGCACCCGCGATCGACTAGTGCCCGAGAGCATGTAAGTCGGCTGGAGCGGTTGCTGGAGTAAATTTCTCCACAGTGGCAGGCTCCGGGATTGGAGGATAGCCACAGTGGGCAAAAAATATAAGTCCCACAGCAGTTTCCCATAAGGGCTGCATGAAATGTCAGACGCCTCTGAGGAGGGTATTGAAGGTCTGACTGGGCCAGGATGGCTGCCAGTGTTAATAAAGACATCACTGCGAAAGTGATGTGGCGAAACAGCCTCCAGATAATACTTACCGATACCGGAGTGAGGATGAGCAGCTGCAAGATATAGCGCAGCCAGCAGCGGCCACTTTTGTGGAACTGGGAAACCGGTATGAGTGGCTGCAGCAGGTTCGGCTGTCAGTGACATGGTGAATATTTCAGCCGGGACGACCACTGTGGGAGATGCGAAAGCTTCTACTTCAGCATCTACCCCAACCTCAACCTCAAGGCCCTCCACAACCACGAGTGAAACCAAAAAAATAACTCAGTTACCACCGATAACCATGGAGGTAGGTGAATCTGGGGCTCCAGAATTAATAGGGAGCACGGAAGTTGGAGGGACATTGCAACTTCATTTGGAAGCATGGTGTAATATAACTATGGACAGATATATTCTTAGAAGTATTAAGGGATATCTGATAGAGTTTCTACACAAACAAAACCTTCCAGTACAATATACACTGGACAGAATATACATGCTTACAAAATGGGAACAAGCTAAAGCCCACATAGAACTACAAAGATTATTCACTAAAGGGGTAATTGAACAAACCAAACCTGAACAACAGGAATTTGTCTCAAACATATTTATTAGAAATAAGAAAGATGGGGGTTGCCGTATTATTATTGATTTATCAACGCTTCACAATGTTGTGCAATATGTTCATTTTAAAATGGATACTTTTAGCACTGCTAAAGAGTTAGTTTCAGCAGGCTACTTTATGGCAAGTATTGATCTTAAAGATGCTTACTATACAATACCCATCAGAGGTAAAATTCTTAAACCAGCTTTGGCATTGCTGCAACAACAAAATCATAGAGTAATGACATAGTTGGATGAATACTTATTGTCGGTATAATTTATGAATTGGCATGTCAGGCAGTGGTTGCCACAAAACAATTGTTTGAACAGCTGGGATTCATTATCCATCCAATTAAGTCAAAATTGACACCATTAACACATTTAATATGTTAATGACTTTACTAATAGGAAAAGCCACAGAGTTACAAAAGGATTAGAGCACTAAAAATTAATAGAGGCCATTTTTTTTTTTGATGGCCAATGGAGCTAACAATTTAAGCCATAAAAGAATTACAATGGTGGGAACACAATGTTAAGTATGGCTCCAACCCAATAGTTATTGACAACCCGTCTGTGCTATTACAAACAGATGCCAGTGCAATTGGTTGGGGTACAACTGATACCATCTTGAGCTCTGGGGGGAGATGGAATATACAAGAAGCTAACCTACTTAACACTAAGGGTATAAAGTACTTAGAAATGTTAAGTGCATTTTATGGGTTAAAATCTTATTGCTCAGGAATGAAACAGCAGCATGTTAGATTGCAGATAGATAATACCTCGGTGGTGGCATATATAAGTCATATGGGTGGAAATATATCAACATCTTGTGATGAATTGGCAAACTCAATTTGGCAATGGTGTGTCCAAAGGACTATTTGGTTATGGGCTACGTATCTACCAGGGATACTAATTTAGTGGCAGACACCAGGTCACAAAAATTTATTGAAAGTACTGAATGGATGTTGGATAGAACGGTATTTGCTGAAATCACAGTAAAGTATGGAAGGCCGGATATTAGATTTGCATCCAGGTTTTAAATCACCAGTTACCGAGGTATGTATCATTGGAACCAGATCCTGGGGCAGAAGGTACAGATGCATTTTCACTGCACTGGGGGAAATGGTTCATTTATGCATTTCCTCCTTTTTTCTGCCTAATCAATCGGGCACTAAGGGAAATTCAACAGGAATCGGCATCTGGGATTTTCTTAGTACCTGATTGGCTTACCTAACCATGGGTTTCCGTGGTACAGGACATGGTGCTGGAACCATGTATAACTTTAAGACATAGTCCTAAGTTACTGGTGCATCCAGTAACTCAGGATAGCTATCCATGCCATAGAAAATATTGAATTATTGGGTTGTAGACTCTGAAAGACTCGCTACGGGACATGGGGCTATCAAAAAGAACTGTGGACATGATCACAGCAGCACAAAGAAGGTCTACACAAAAACAGTATTTAGGTCATATTAAAAAATGGACTAATTACTGCCATAATAACTATCTGGACCACAGAAATAAGGATGTTCCGGCGGTGCTAGAGTTTTCTCACCAGCCTGCACTATGAAGGACTTAGTTACAGCACTGTGAATAGTGCCAGAAGTGCATTGTCAAGTTATTGGTGGCAAGGAACAGAAAGACAGTCTGTGGGATCACATCCTCTGGTAGTTAAACTTTTAAGAGGCAATTTTAACACCAAGCCACCCAAAACAAGATACAACAAATCTGGGAGGTAAGTGTGGTCCTGACCATGCTAAGGAATTGGTCGCCGGGCTACAGCATTAAATCTGGATAAACTAACTAAGAAATGGTAATGCTGATGGCGCTAGTCACAGCGCAAAGGGTCCAGTTATTGCAAAAAAGTAAGACTGGATGGCTTCACTATGGCGGCAGGAAGTTTGGTTTTTGTGATCCAGGACCGTGTTATTAAACATAATAGACCAGGATCAGCGGGGCAGGTCATAGAATTTATGGCCTACCCGGAGGACAAACGCCTCTGTATAGTGAAGCACGTTTTGTTATACAGTGAAAGGACAAAGGCTATCAGAGGCAAGGAAATGGCGTTTAATCAGCTATAAGAAACCGTACCGTAGAGTGTAAATTCAGACCATTTCGCGGTGGCTGAAATATGGGTTAAGATAGGCGGGAGTGGACACTAACATATTTAAATCTCACTCCACCAGGGCTGCAGCTACATCCGCAGCAAAACGCCTTGATGTATCCATGGACCAAATCCTCAGGATTGCAGGATGGTTGTCGGAGAAAACGTTTTTTCAGAAATGTTATAACAAACCAGTTAGCAGTATGGGAACGTTTTCGGGGAACATTTTAAGTTCTGTATGATAATTTATCCATGAAGAATACGGGGTTATGATTTGAATTAATTAGATATTATTTATCATTTCCATTAAATAATTGGTATGAATGTTTTGAATATCATTAACAATTTCTCCCAAACTACCAAGGCAGTTGTGAAGCATGGACTCGTTCCACGGCATGAGGTCACAGAGCTTTGAAATCTTCACGTAGTCACTCACGTGACTCCGAAGTAAAATAGTAAGATTAAACGAGAACTTACCAGTTTGAAGTTTGATCTGTATTTTATGAGGAGGAACGTTGAGGGAATACGTGCCCTCCGCTCCCACCCTCGTATGGTCATATCTTAAACTGGTATCTCTTTAATAATCTTACTATTTTAGGTCATTATAGTGTATCTGTGACCTCACACCGCTGCTTTGAAGGATGACACGCATGCGTCGTACGCGGACTTCTTCACGTATTCCCTCAACGTTCCTCCTCATAAAATACAGATCAAACTTCAAACTGGTAAGTTCTCGTTTAATCTTACTATTCTCCCCATATTACCTTTTTATTTACCTTCTGTTGAACGTTAAAAGTTTCCCAATCCTCTGGCTTCACGCTCATCTTTGCTATGTTATACGTCTTATTTTTTATTTTTATACTGTCCTTGACTTCCCTTGTCAGCCACAGTCGCCTCTTACTCCCCTTAGAATCTTTTTTTCTTCTTTGGAATGAAATGACCCTGCAACTTCTAGATTATGCCCAGAAACACCTCCCATTGCCACCCTGAGGAAGGGTTTCAGCCCGAAACGTTGCCTATTTCCTTCGCTCCATAGATGCTGCTGCACTCGCTGAGTTTCTCCAGCATTTTTGTGTACCTGGGAAGAAACATTGCTGCTCCTCATAGATGCATAGACAATAGGTGCAGGAGTAGGCCATAAAACCCTTCAAGCCGCACCACCATTCAATGTGATCATGGCTGATCAATCACAATCAGTACCCTGTTCTTGCCTTCTCCCGATACCCGTTGATTCTGCTAGCCCTAAGAGCTCTATTTAACTCTGTTTTGAAGGCATGCAGTGAATCAGCCTCCACTGTCTTCTGAGCCAGAGAATTTGTGTGAAAAAGTTTTTCCTCATCTCAGTTCTGAATGGCCTACCCCTTATTCTTAAACTGTGGCCCCTGGTTCTGAACTCCCCCAACATCGGGAACATGTTTCCTGCATCTAGCGTGTCCAATCCCTTAATAATTTTATATGTTTCTATAAGATTCCCTCTCATCCTTCCAAATTCCAGTCAAGCCCAGTCACTCCATTCTTTAATCATATGACAGTCCTGCCATCCCAGGAATTAACCTCATGAACCTACGCTACACTCCCTCATTAGCAAGAATGACCTTTCTCAAATTAGGAGACCAAAACTGCACACAATACTCCAGGTGTGGCCTCACCAGGGCCCTGTACAACTGCAGAAGGACCACTTTGCTCCTACACTCAACTCATCTCTTTATGAAGGCCAACATTAGCTTTCTTCACTGCCTGCTGTGCCTGCATGCTTACTTTCAGTGACTAATATACTTGGACACCCAGGTCTTGTTGTACTTACCCTTTTCCTAACCTGGCACCATTCAGATAATAACATGCCTTCCCGTTCTTGCCTCCAACGTGGATAACCTCACATTTATCAACATTATACTGCACCTGCCATGCATCTACCCACTCACCCAACCTGTCCAAGTCGCTCTGCATCCTCATAGCATCCTCTTCACAGTTCACTCTGCCACCCAGCTTTGTGTCATCTGCAAATTTGCTAATGTTACTTAATTCCTTCATCTAAATCATTAATGTACATTGTGAATAGCTGCAGTCCCAGCACCGAGCCTTGCGGTACCCCACTAGTCACTATCTGCCATTCTGAAAGGGACCCGTCAATCCTTACTCTGTTTCCTGTCTGCCAACCAATTTACTATCCATGTCATTACCCTACCCCTAATACCATGTGCTCTAATTTTGCCCACTAATCTCCGGTTGGTCCTTATTAAAGGCTTTCTGGAACATTGCATCCGATGGCTCTCCCTTGTCCATTTTCCCACTTACAGCCTCAAAAAATTCCAGAAGATTTTTCAAGCATGATTTCCCTTCGTAAATCCATGCTAACTTGGACCGATCCTGTTACTGCTATCCAAATGTGCCACTATTACATCGACTCCATAATCGACTGATAATCGACTCCAGCATCTTCCCCACCACAGATGTCAGGCTAATTGACCTACAATTCCATGCTTTCTCTCTCCGTCCTTTCTTGAAAAGTGGGATAACATTAGCTACCCTCCAATCAACAGGAACTCATCCAGAGTGGACTCACCAATGAGTCCATGACTTCTAGAGCCACCTCCTTGAGTACCATGGGATGCAGACCATCAGGCCTTGGGTATTTATCAGCCTTCAGTCCATCAGTCTACCCAACACCATTTCCTGACTAATGTCAAGTCAAGTCCTGACTACGAGATGTGCAGTGCAGTGCAGAATTTCCTTCAGTTCCTCCATCACTCTGGGTCCTCTGTCCCCCAGTAGATCTGGGAGATTGTTTGTGTCTTCCTTAGTGAAGGCAAATCCAAAGGACCTGTTCAACTTGTCTGCCATTTTCTTGTTCCTCATAATAAATTCACATGTTTCTGGCTTCAAAGGATCCACATTTGTCTTAACTAATTTTTTTCTCTTCACATACCCAAAGAAGCTTTTAATATCCTCCTTTATATTTTTGGCTAGCGTACCATCATACTTCATCTATTCTCCCCATATTGTCTTTTTATTTACCTTCTGTTGATCTTTAAAAGTTTCCCAATCCTCTAGCTTCGCGCTCATCTTTGCTATGTTATACCTCTTCTCTTTTATTTTTGTACTGTCCTTGACTCCCCTTGTCAGCCACGGTCGCCTCTTACTCTCCTTGGATTCTTTCTTCGTCTTTGGAATGAAATGACCATGCAACTTCTGGATTATTCCCAGAAACACCTGCCATTACTATTCCACCGTCATCCCTGCTAGGGTCCCTACCAGTCAACTTTGGCCAGCTCCTCCCTCATGCCAACATAGTCTCCTTTGTTCAACTGCATCACTGACACTTCTGATTTTATCTTCTCCCTCTCAAATTGCAAATTAAACTAAATGTTTCCTTTATCTTGAGTTCCCTTATCAAATCCCGTTCATTACACAATACTAAATCCAGAATTGCCTTCTCCCTGGTAGGCTCAGTACAAGCTGCTCTAAGAATCCATCTCGGAGGCACTCCACAAACTCCCTTTTTTGGGGTCCAGTACCAACCTACCTGCATGTTAAAATCTCCCATAACCACCGTAGCATTCCTTTGTTACATGCTACTTTAAACTCCTGCTGCACCCTATCTCCAGGCTACTGTTTGGGGGCCTGTAGATAACTCCCAAGAGGGTTATTTACCCCTAAAATTTCTCAGTTCTATCCACAATGACTCTACATCTTCTGATTCTATGTCACCCCTTAAGGGACTGAATTTCAGTCCTCACCAACAGAGCTACCCCACTTCCTCTGCCCATCTGTACGTCTTTTCGATAGGACGTATACCCCAGAATATTCAGTTCCCAACTCCAATCCTCTTGCAGCCATGTCTCTGTAATTCCCACAACATCACAATTACCAATTTCTAACTGACCCTCAAGTTTATCCACTTCATTTCTTATACTTCGTGCATTCATATATAACACTTTTAATTTGGTATTTGCTCTGTCTATATCTCTATCTATCTCTATCTATCTCTCTATCTCTCTCTCTCTCTCTCTCTCTCTCTCTCTCTCTCCTGGCATTCCTGGAATCATTTGGCATTTTGCAAAGACAACTGCATCTGCAGTTCCTTCCTATTGAAGAAGAACCCTGGCCTGAAACAACCCCTAATCCATTCCCTCCACAGAAGCCAGCTACCCCGCTGAGTTCCTCCAGCACTGTGTTTTTATTTAACTCTGAAATTGAAGATAGACACAAAAAACTGGAATAACTCATCAGGACAGGCAGAATCTCTGGATAGAAGGAATGGGTGACGTTTCGGGTGGAGACCCTTCTTTAGGCAATCACAAGTATTCTCACCGACGAGAATTCAGTTCAGTCTGAAGAAGGGCCTCGACCTGAAACGTCACCCATTCCTTCTCTCCAGAGTCATTGCCTGTCCCGCTGAGTCCCACACGAGGGAAATTCAATTAACGGGAATTAATTTTGAGATTGCCAAATGCCTTGAACATGACTGAAGTTCTTATATCTACTTTTGTGTTTCTCATTTTGTATTTAAAAACCATAATTGGAATGGCAGGGTGATGCAACTAGTAGAGCTGCTGCCTCACAGTTCCAGCAACCCAGATTCAATCTTAGCCTCTGACGATGTTGGTGGGTTTACACATTCTCCCCGTGACCATTTGGGTTTCCTCTGGGCGCTTGTTTTCTTCTACTGTCCAAAGACGTGCAAGTTGATAGGTTTGTTGGCCACTGTAAAATTGCCACTCCTGTGCAGGTGAGTTACAGAAGCTGGAGGGAGTCTTTGAGAATATACAAATAATTAAATGGGTTTAGTGAAGGATTAGCACAAATAAGTGTTTGACAACCAGTGTAGTCTCAGTGGGCTGAAGGGCCTGTTTCTGTTACATATGACACTACCATAAAAAATGATAGGGGTGCCATTTTTTCTACATTATTGCAAAAATGCCACAATGGTGTTTTTCATGGCAATTTTCCTGTGCTTTTGAAGGTACGGAAGCATGCCAAGTGGAGGTGTTCCATACAAATCAGGCTGTACATTGAGCTGAAATCCAATGCTGTGTCTCGTATAAAAACTGAGTGAACTGTAGATACATTCATTTTGAAGGATAAAATACTAAATCTTTACAGCTTGCCAAGATTTGTAAGAAGTTGCTGCTAGCACTATGTGAACCCTACGTATTTCATTACAGAATGGAGTTAACTGTATGAATTTCAAAGAAATACATCAAGTATAAGTTTAACCTCAGGCGCACAATGAGCATACAATGTGCAGAAATGCCTCGTTGCTAAATTGTGAATCCTGGGTCACTTTCACCCCTGGACTCACTCAGTCACCTGGGAATCTGTGAAATACCAGAGGCACTCCACCATATGATGGTGGAGATAGATGGGGTTCGGTGTTCCAGAGAGATGAAATTAATCAATTAAATTGAGACTCTTGTCTTTAACAAATGATCAAAAGGAACAAAGAAAGATCGCACACACACACACACACCAAGAAGAGCCAGAGCAATGAGAAAGAAAGTATCCTTTGTCAGTTGTGAGAGGAACTTTGTGCAGTTCTTTTCCAGGAGATCTTGTTCAAACCACAAAGTACAGTTTTATCGATATCTTTCCAAATTACCTTTCCACATATGTCTTCAGCGACAATACTGGACATTTTCAACAAATCTGCAAGTAATGTCAATTGATGAAACTTGCTCCTAAGCCTTGCCAAAAATGTTCTCTGAATAAACATCTCCCAAACAATCACATTATTAATCTCCAAACACTGGAATAGAATTTCCTTCCAGGACATTCATGGGGAGATACATTCTAAATGCTGTCCACTCATGCATCTATTGTGCTGATGTCTACTTTCACCTACATATTCTCCCAATTTCACTGAATATGCCCAAGAACACAAAAATGGCCATAAATAAGCAGAAATTCACAAAAACCGATTAAGCCCAAGAGGAGCTCATTCTATTTATATTTATGTAAAATCGACGGCACATTAGCACAGTGATAGAGCTGCTGCCTCACAGCGCCAGACTCAGGTTCGATCCTGACAAAGGAGAACTGACGGAGTTTGTACGTTCCCTGGTGTTCCAGTTTCCACCCGCGTTCCAAAGAAGTACAGGACTGTAAGTTATTGCTCTGAGTGTCTTGGATACAAAAGTGGAATAGCAGAGAACCAGTACACAGCTGATCAATGGTCACAAGGACTCCGTGGGCTGAAGAATCTTTTCCCATGGTGTATCTCTAAACTAAACCAAATTAAACTAAATTAAACTAACCGAGAAAATTAAATTCCAAGTTACCCAATTTTCATTTCTGCATAATCACCACAGCATGCTTAAGATGTGAGGGGAAAAGTTTAAGCAGATGTGTAGGTGAGGTTTTTTTATACATGCTGCCATGAGTGGTGATGGAGACAGATATGGTAGTGGTGTTTAAGAGGCACATGAATATGCAGGGAATGGAAGGATATGGAATATGTTCGAGCAAGTAACCATATAACCATATAACAATATAACAATTACAGTACAGAAACAGGCCATCTTGGCCTTTCTAGTCCACGCCGAACACTTATTTTCCCTTAGTCCCATCTACCTACACTCAGACCATAACCCTCCATTCCTTTCCCATCCATATTCCTATCCAATTTATTTTTAAATGATAAAATCGAACCTGCCTCCACCACTTTCACTGGAAGCTCATTCCACACAGCTACCACTCTCTGAGTAAAGAAGTTCCCCTTCGTATTACCCCTAAACTTTTGTCCCTTAATTCTCAAGTCATGTCCTCTTGTTTGAATCTTCCCTACTCTCAGTGGGAAAAGTGATATCAGTTTATCTTGGCTATGTGTTTAGCATGGACACTATGGGCTGACAGCCTGTTCCTGTGCTGTACTGTTCTATGTGTTTAATATCATAGCATGCATAAAAGCTTTAGAGTTATGATGTGATATATATCAATATATGACAAAGTGTGCGCAAAGAAGTGGAAACAATTTCTGAACATACATAAACCATTTTCTTGATATTTATTGGATTTTGAAGAATTTATTTTATTTGTTTCCTGCTGCACAGGATGTTGACCTTAATTTTACACCTATTTTTAGCATGTGCTTTTCAAGTAAAGAATGTTTAATTGTCATATGTACTGACCACAGAACAATGAAACGTTTACTTGCAGCAGTGTCAACCCCCGTGCGTGGGAACAGACCCTCCAGCAGGCCCGGCTCGCCCATTGTGGACCGCGGGCTCGTTCACAGTGGACCCGTTCGTTAGGCCCGGCTCGCCCACTGCAGATTCCGAACTCGGCCTCGAGCCTCCAGCGTCGATGGGACCCGCGAGCAACCTCCGACAGTGAGTAAGGACCTGCGGACAGCCGCTGAGAACAAGGAGACCATCGAGAGGGGAGGTGGGCTGCCGAGAGCATAGGAGGCCCACCGAGAGAGTAGGTGGATCACCGAGAGCAAGAAGGGCCATCAGAGAGCAAGATGGGCCATCAGAGAGCAAGATGGGCCATCAGAGAGTGAGGAGGGCCATTGGGAAGCTAGGAGGGCTGTCAGAGAGCTACCCTGTGGGTGTTACTGGGAATGAAAGGGGGCCGTGGCGTGGGGCTGTTGGGATCAAAGGGGGTCCAGGTTGAATGGGGGGGTGCTGAGAATGAAGGGGGGACCCCGTGGAGGGGCCTGCCGCCATGTGCGATGTCAGGCAGGTTGGGACTGTTTGGTGAACCTTTGTAACGTTGTCAGCACCAGAAATGTGGCAGCACTTGTGTACTGCCTTGGTGAAGTCTGCTATAAGATTTTATCAGGTTGTATGCAAAACAATGCATTTCACTGTACCTAGGTACATGTGACAATAAAGTCATGGTTCTCAGACTTCTATCCTTTATTTCTAATGGTGGGAGTGAAATGGGAGTGTGGCCAGGGTCATTTGGGTATTTGATGAAGATGGCTGTCTTTTTAATGCAGTGTCTCCTACAGATCTCTCCTTAAATGAGAGAGAGAGAGCACTTGCAATGAGCTGATATGCATCCAAATTATCACACAAATGAACATACATATTAATTAGGAGTGGGATTAGGCCACTCAGACCTCAAGAATGCCCTGCCATTCAATAAAATTGTGGTGTTCTGATTGTAAATTCAGTTCCACATCTCGCGTATCGTGTAATCTTTCAGTCGAAGAGTCATGACCCAAAACGCGACTGTCCATTTCCTCCATTGATGTTGCCTGACCTGCTCAGTTCCTTCAGCACTTTGTTTTATGCTCAAGATTTGAGCATCAGCAGTTTATGTGTTTCTAACCTTTGATTTTCTTGTTTATCAAAAATCCACTTAACCCTATCTTTTTAAATATTCAAGGACTTTGCTTCCACTACCTTTTACAGATAAGATTCCAAAGACTAAAGACCTTCTGAGGGTATATGTATGTCTTATTTTTGAAACATTGGTCCCTAGTTTCAGAATCCACCATAAAAGGAAACGTCCTCTCCACATCCACCCTGTCAAGACCACTCAGGATGTTATACATTTTAATTAGCCTTTCATTTTCTCTGCTCCAACATATACAATGACACACTTTATAAGACAAGGGTCATTTCCAGAATCAGTCTAGTAAATCTCCTTTGATCTTCTTCCAATGTATTTACATCCTGAATGACAATTAAACATTCAACTCTTGACTCCTTTCATCTGTCTCCACAACTCATCCAGCTGTGGGAGCATCAATGCAAAGATTGACAATGATGTCTTCACTTGATGAAATGATCACTGACACATTGGTGGTAATGTATTCTGCATGTGCACTGTACATTCCATTTTATGTGCCCAATTCCACCTCAAATCTCTCCGAATCCAAACTGTGAATACTCCTAAAGCTGTTGTGAGGTTTCCCCCCCCTCAGGCAAATGTGCACGACCAGCCCTGATGACAGTTGACTACTTGACAGATCTGTACACCCGTGAGGTTGCAAGGAAGTGACACCTCCTGAAGGAACAATGTCTGATTGTCTTGTCGAGTATTCCAAGGCCAAGTGTCTCCCATGGTAGCCACAGCAAGAGCTCCTGTTGCAAAGGTTCAAATTGCTTCTGCTGTCCCATCTTCTATGTATTTTATGAATAGAATTATAATGTAAGGAGACTGTTGATAGTACAATTAGCCAGAAACATAACCAAGAGTAGCAACGTTCAGATCAGCCAGGAATACATGGACCATTGAACTTTTGAACTTGATTAGACACAAGTATCTGGGTGGATATGTTTTTAATAGAGATTTTAAGGTTTCACTGTGAAATAGTTTATCACTGAACAGTCAGAAGCAAAATGCCTGTGAAATGAAAGTAGTCCAGTGTTTTAGCCAATAACCAGTTCTTAATAGAACCCATGGGAGAGTATGACTAACCTTGGTCCTTGGCACAAATCTTTCAGTTTCTTTTTATATAAAACACAACGAAAATCAAACTCAGACTTGTCCATTGAGATGGTACAGTAATCAGTCATGAAGAACAAATATGTTTTATGTCTGCTTCTGTCAGTGAGAGAATAATTCAAACTACAAGTATCTCTCCAATCCTCCAGGCAAGCTTCCAGTCTATGTATAATTGCACATTTTAAGGCCATCTGTTTGTTATTACTATTTTTCCTTTCATTCTCATATTTATTTCCCTCGTGAAACTTTGCCAGGCATGAACTAGATCAACTGCCTTTTTTTTACACAGCCCATAACATTTTTAAAGCATTCACCGATTATATTTCAAATCAATGCCTTTCCTAACACATATATTCCCCCTCCACCATAACCTCCCTTTCCTCCTTCATGGGATATCACCTCCGTGTGACCTGAGGAGTGCAGAAAAATGTCTCCAAGATTTAATCCTGATATCAATGTTTGCTGGTCAAGAAATGACAGGATGTTCATTGTTACAGATTTACAAGAAACTATAGATTCCTTTGTGATATAATAGGTACTTATTATTTACTCACACATAATATATTAATAAATGAGTGAACATATATCTGGATACTTTAGATTTCAGTAATGCAGTTAAAATTATAAAAGCTTCTAATATATTAAAGCTCTTCCTATAAAATCTGATATTAGTCTTTCTACAAGTACTGGTCTGGCAACTTGAACTTTGGCCCAGGAATGAAGGAGATTACAGAGAGTAGTGGACTTTGCCCAGTCTATCACAGGAACTGACCTCCCACATCAAAGCTATCTATAGGACGCGCTGCTTCAAAAAGGAAGCCAATATCATCAAAGACAGACACCATTCTGACCATCCTCATTTTGCTACTATCATCAGGAAGAAGGTACAGGAGCATGAATACCGCAACCTAGAATATTGTTTGACCTGACTGCTGCTGCTGCTGCTGATCTCCTCCGAATGTTCATTCTCCCCATATAGTATCCAAAGTGTATACTTGTTTTAGAGGCAAATGGACACAGGGGATTCATCGCCATCGAGCCATAATCATACAGCACAGGAAGCAGGCCCTTCAGCCCAACTTTCCCATGGTGAGCAAGAGCCCCAACTCCGATCTTTGACGCACTCATTCTCCTAGACGGTCATGAGTTGGTCCAGTTGCTGCTCTAGTTGCCATCTACAGTCAGTCGGGAGCTGCAGCTGGATGCACTTCCCATAGGTGTAATCCTCTGGGGAACTGCATGTCTCCCTGACTTCCCATGTGCTGCAGGAGGAACATACCGCTGCCCTAACTGTTATCCCCACAGCAATATGACCAAGGAAGAGTTACACAAACATACCAAACCTGGCATATCCTGCTGTCACCCTCTGCCCAGCCACCTTGTCAAAGCCTCACAAGGCAAAATCCCATCACTTACCTTTGACAAATCGCTTGCATCTCAACACACAGCCTCTTCCATCATGGCCACTCCCAATGGGCCACTCTGCTAGAGCCCCACCCAGAGATGCTTTCAGCTACTTTTTAAATTCACTGCGCCTCTTCTACTCTCAGCTGCTGACTCAACAGTGAAACTGTGAGGCAAAAAAAGTGATCCAATGTAAAGAAGGAGATAACATTAAGGCAAGGTGGAGGTATGCATGGATGGGGTAGGTTTTAAAAGTACCTAGAAGTTGGCTTGCACATATCTTTGGTGTTTTAAGTCATAGTTGAATTCGGCATTCATACAGGAAACAAAAAATTGGCCAACAATCAGTTTGATACTGCCTCCGGTTATCTATCACACAGTACAAGCACCAAATGCTGGGGCTGTGCGATAAGTGCAGGATTCCTGACAAAACCTCAGGCAGTGTGCGTCCAGAAACTTTGCTGCACAGCATCAGAGCGGATACCAGTCCTTAAAAGCACATTCCCTGCGGTAAATCAAAGCAGCAACACACACTGCAGGAATGTTGGAGAAACAGGGGCCTTTACCTCATTGGTGACCCTCGGACCATCTTTGATCCTTTACCTTACACTGAACATTATTCCCTTATCAGGTATTTATACACTGTAAATGGCTTGATTGTAATCATGCATTGGCATTCCGCTAACTGGTTAACACACAACAAAAGCTTTTCACTGTACCTTGGCACTCGTTACAATGAACTAAACTCAAACTGAGGGGCAGAGGAAGGGAAAACCATTTTACATTCGCTGAAAGAGATATCAGGAGATGTCAGGAGAAAGGTACTATGTGATGCCTGGGCCAGGTGACTCATCGGGTCAATGATAAGGTGAGCAGGCGGGACGAGCTGCTGCATTGTGAATACTCACACAATAGAATAATGCAGGAAAAAAATTATGATCCCCAAGGAACCACCTTTAGCCTGAAGTGTGCAGTTCCTTACAGAACAGAAGCATTTACAGAGATTTGCACCAACTGATTCCTCATTCATATGTTATGTTCAGTGCAGTTGGATCTGCACAGAAAGAAACGTGGCATTTTGTGCATCCTCTGTGCTTTTGTGTTTATTCATTGGTGCACTAGGTTGGTGTTAAGAATGGTAGTCTAGAAACAGTCGCTTGGTGTGCTTGAGGGAATTTTATTCTGTAGCCTTCTCATTAAAATCTTTTATCTGAGAAGATAAAAGGAAGATTCGATTGCAATTTCAACACGTAGGAAGGCAAGAGGCTGCAGCGTGTGGTGGACTCAGCATGATCCATCACGGACACAGCCCTTCCCTCTATTAAAAGTATCTACATGAGATGCTGCCCCGAAAACGCAACATCAATCATCAAGGAACTACAGCTTGGTGTTCAACACTGTCAAACCCTCCAAACATAATTCAACTCAGAGTCCTGGGTCTCTGTTCATCCCTATGTAATTAGATCCTTGACTTCATTATCAGCAGATCACAATCAGTATGAAGTGGAAACAACACTTCTTCCTCGATAACCATCAACAAAGGAATGCCCCAGCCTCTGTGTCAAATCCCTGCTCTACTCTCCCTATACCCCTGACAGTGTAGCCAGACAGAGCTCCGACAGCATCTCTAAATTCACGGACGATACCTCTGTAGTTGGGCGAATAACGTGTAACAATCAGAGTACAGGGGTGAAATTGAAAATCTGATTGCACGATGCCAGAACAATAATCTTGCTCTCAACATTAGCAAGACCAATGACCTGATTGTTGGCTTGAGGAGGAGAAGGCTAAAGATCCACAAACCTGTCATCAAATGGCAGTGGAGAGAGTGAAAGCTTCAGGTTCCTGGGCATGTACATCTCTGAAGATCTGGCTGGTGGAAAGCATCTTGTCCGGGAACATTACCATCTAGTTTGGGAATTGCTCTGCCAAGGACAAGAAGGCTCTGCAGAGAGTAGTGCATTCGGCCGAACGCACTATGGGAACTTCACTCGCCCCCCTGCAGGAACTATAGAACAGGAGGTGCAACTCCAGAGCAAATAAAATCATGGGAAACCCCTTCCACCCCTGCAATGGACTGTTCCAGCTGCTACGGTCAGGCAAACGCCTCCGTTGCCATGCGGTGAGAACGGAGGGGTTGAGAAGGAGTTTCTTCCCAGAGGCAATTCGGACTGTAAACGCCTATCTCACCAGGGACTAACTCTACTGAACGTTTTTCCTTCCATTATTTATTATGTAAAAGAATATGTGTGTTATGATTGTGTTTATAATTTGTTTGGTTGTTTTGTTGTTTGTCTTTTGCACAAAAGTCCACGAGCATTGCCACTTTCATTTCACTGCACATCTCGTATGTGTATGTGACAAATAAACTTGACTTGACTTGGACTCAGCAAATGTACGTAATTACAGAGAAAGCTTTTCAATGCCTCTATTTTCTTAGATTCAGGCGATTTGATGCCAAACTACTACTGGTGAATGATAAAGAGCTGATTGTTGCATCACAACCTGATTTATCAACTTGAATGCCCAGGAATAGAGACGTCGGAGTATGGTGGACACATTGCCTGGTCCATCACACATCCCGACTGCCCCACCATCCAAAGGATCTATTGAGCGTGCTGCCTCAAGAAGGAAGTCACTATCACCAAAGTCTACACCACTCTTGCCACCATCACTTTGTTGCTACTGTCAGGAAGAGCTTGCAGGAGCCTGAAAACTGTGACCTAAATTCTCAGTTGCCCAGTGCAACAAATGGTGTTGCCTTCCTGGTGCCAGGGTCCAGGATGTGTCGGAGCTGCTGCACACCATTCTCCAGAGGAAAGGTGAGCAGCCAGAAGTCATTATGCACATTGGCACAAGTGACATGGGTAGAGAAAGGGATGAAGTCGCACTGAGTGAATATAAGGAGTTAGCCAATAGGTTAAATAGGACGTCACGGGTAGTGATCTCTGGATTACTCCTGGTGCCACGTGCTAGTGAGGGTAGGAATACTAAGATTGTACAGAAGGCAACTGTGGAGGCCTCATTGGCCCGACTATGGGTGAACGGGGATCGGGACTGGACATCGTGCCTTCCCCCATAATGGTAACCTGTTTCTATGTTAAAGTCTGGATCGATTAGCTTGCCGCGGCTCGCTCTTTGGAATTGTGGCCTTGGAATTTATGTATTGTTGATGTCTTATACTATTGTTATTTTTTATTTTTTGTCGTTATTTTTTGTTTTGTTTCATTCCGCTTACATGTTTTGTATTTTCTGTTTACTACATTGGTGGTTAAAGAGTTGGTGCAGGAGGCCGCGATTCAGATTCTTGGACCATTTGGATCACTTCCAGGGCAGAGGTGACCTGTGCAAGAGGGATGGGTTGCACCCGAGCTGCAGGGGCCCAACCTCATGGTGGGCAGGTTTGTTAGTGCTATTCTGGAGGGTTTAAACTAGATTAGCAGGGGGATGGGATCCATGCAGAAGTGAGGCAGGAGCTCAGTATAAAAGACTATGACAGCAAAATCAGTACACTGGATAGACGGATAGTCAGGAACATGCAGGGATCAAGGAAAGACCGCTGGATTAACTATTATTTATTTCTATGCAAGAGGCCTGACAGGTTAGGCGGATGAACTCAGGGTGTGGATAGGTACATGCAACTGGAATATTATAGTCACAATGGAAACCTGAATAAGGCAGAACTGGCAGTTTAATGTTCCCGGGTAAAGGTGCTACTGGTGAGATAGGTTGTCCGGCTTTGATGCTACGGTATCTCTTGCCTGATGGCAGGAGATCTAGATGTGTGTGGAGGGGGTGCAGTCTGTCCTTTGCTATGCTCAGTGCATTTTTCCTCAGGTACTGCAGTCGCTGATGGGCCCGTTTGACAATCCCAGTGTTGTTCCTGGACCAGGTGAGACTGTCTCTGTTTTGCACTCCGAGGAACTTTATGTTCTCCACTCTCTCCACCATGGTGCCACTGATGTTGAGGGGTGTGTGTTTGGGCTGCGACCTCCTGAAGTCGACAATCATCTCCTTTGTTTTGTCGACGTTTAATTCTAAGTTGTTGTTGCCGCACCAGTCCACTAGTTGTTTCACTTCCTCCGTGTACATTATTTCATCCTCTCCACTGATGAGTCCCACCACTGTGGTGTCATCTGCAAATTTAACAATCCTGTTGCCCTGAATCTGGCAGCACAGTCATGTGTGAGCAGTGTGAACAACAGCGGGCTGAGCACACAGCCTTGAGGGGAGCCGGTGCTCAGCGTGATTGAACCTGAGGTGTTCTTGCCAACACGGACTGACTGCAGTCTCTCTGTCAGAAAGTCCAGGATCCAGTGACACAGGGTGGTGTTGAGGCCCAGCAGGGTTAGTTTCTCCACAAGTCTCTGTGGGATGATGGTATTAAAAGCTGAGCTGAAGTCAATGTACATGTGTTTTTGTTTTCCAGATGACATATCGCAGACAATATGTAGAGAGCCCTACAAGTGAGAGGGAAAAGCATGACATACTCTTAGTAAATTGGGAGTACAAGTGATGGAGGCGTCAGTGGGAGAGCCTTTTAAGACCAGTGATCACAGTTCTATTAGCTTTAAGATATTTATGGATAGTCCACAAGTTAAAGTTGAATTGAATTTTTTGTTTTAATTATTAGCCAAGTATGTATACATGCAAGGAATTTGCCTTGGTGCTTTGCTCATAAGGATAACAACACGATATACAGTAGACAATTAAAAATAAAACATAATAATTTAAACATGTGAAGAATAAAATAAAATACCAGAGCAAAAGGATGCTACAGATTTGTGGCTGTTGAGTAGAGCTACTGCTCATGGAAAAAACGCTGTTTTTATGTCTGGCTGTGGCGGCTTTGACAGTCTGGAGTCGCCTTCCAGAGGGAAGTGCTTCAAAGAGTTTGTGGCCAGGGTGAGAGGAGTCAAAGATGATCTTACCCACTCGCTTCCTGCCCTTGCAGTGTACAGTTCGTCAATGGGGGGAATGTTGCAGCCAACAACCTTCTCGACAGATCGAACGATTCGCTCCAGCCTCCGGATGTCATGCTTGGTGGCTGAGCCAAACCAGACCATGATGGGGAAGGTGACAACAGACTCTATGGCAGTATAGAATTGGACCATCATTGCCTGCGACAATGAAATGCATCCTCTATTGGGCCTTTTTGACTGTGTTTTAGCTCCCTGTAGATGATGGTTCCAAGGAACAAATTACTCCACAGATGTGACTGTGTTGTTGTTGATGGTGAATGGGGGGAGGGGAGGGGGAGCTCTCCTGAAGTCTATAATCAATTCCACTGTCTTAAGAGCATTGAGCTCCAGGTTGTTGTGATGGCACCAGGACGTCAGCTGTGTCACTTCCTGTCTGTAGGCAGATTCCACCCCCCCCACCCATCTTGGATCAGTCCTGTCAGGATTGTGTCGTCCGCAAACTTGAGAAGCTTCACAGAGGTGTTTGTGGAGGTGCAATCGTTGGTATATGGAGAGGGGACAGTACGCAGCCTTGTGGTGTTCCTATGCTGAGGGTCAGCTTGCCTGAGATGTACTTTCCCAATCTCACATGCTGCTTCCTGTCTGTCAGGAAGTTGGTGGTTAATTGGGGCGAGGTCAACTTTGATGATATTGGAGTAGTAAAATTGATTGGAGTGGGTTATTTAAGAGCAAAGGGACAAAAGTGGGATGCTTTTAAAAGGGTCATGGTGAAAATTCAATGTATGCATTTTCATGTTAAAAGTGAAGCACAAGACAGGTACAAGTAAGGATAATGAGCAAAAATGAAGCTCTGGTCAGGAAAAGAAGGAAGCAGGATTCAGGCATAAGCAGCTGCAATTAACGATATCCCTGGAGGAGTATAGTTGATTCAAGAGAACACCTACGAAGGAAATCAGAACAAAAGTGGAGTCAGCTGTGAGGACAACAAGTGATTATGAGAAAGCTCTGGCAGTGAAAATGAAGGAGAATCCAAAGAGATTTTATAAATATATTAAGACAAAAAGAATAACGAGAGAGAGAAGTGTCCCTAAGAAAACAAAGTGGCCATCTATGTGCAGAGCTGCAGCAAATAGGCAAGGTTCTCATTAAATATTTCCCCTGCTTTTACTGCAGAGAAAGACAGGAAGACTAGGGAACTTGGGAAAGTTAATCAAGATGTCTTGAGGAGTGTTCGTATTACAGTTGAGGAGGACATAGATTTAAGGTGAAAGAGGAAAGATTGAATATGAACTTTTTCACGTAGAGGCTGTTGGGTATATGGAACAAACTGCTGGAGCAAGTAGATGAGGCAGTGATGATAACATTTAAAAGATATTTGGTTAGGTACTTGAATAAGAAAGGTTTCAAGGAATATGGGCCGATTGCAGGTAATTGTGACTAACTTACTTGGGGCATCATGGTCAGCATGGACAAGTTGGTCCAATGGTCCTGTTTCTGTGCTGTAAGACTCTATCATTTTGTCAACTAGATATATAAAACATTGTAAGAGGGGCAGCATGGTGGGGCAGCAGTGAGTTGCTGCCTTACAGTGCCAGAGACCCGGGTTTAATCCTGACTATGGGTTCTGTGTGTGCGCGAGTTTGTGACCGCGTGGGCTTTCTCCAGGTGCTCCAGTTTCCTCCCCCACTCTAAAAAAAAAGTACAGGATTGTAGGTTAATTGGCTTTGGTAAAAATTGTAATTTGTCCCTAGTGTGTAGCATAGTATGGAGATCACTGGTCAGCACGCACTCCATGGGCCAAAGGGCCTGTTACCGTGCTGTATCTCTAAACTTCAAGAAGACCACCATCACCCCAGTGCCGAAGAAAAGCAAGAGCTCATGCCTAAACGAGTACCGTCCAGTGGCTTTGACATCCACCATCATGAAATGTTTTGAGAGGCTAGTTATGGAATGCATTAAATCCAGTCTACCCAGCGGCCTTGACCAACTGCAGCTCACCTACTGCCACAACAGGTCCATGGACGATGCCATCGCCCGAGCCCTACACTCATCCCTAAAACACCTGGAGAAGAGAGACACTGACATCAGGCTCTTATTCATAACTACAGCTCTGCCTTTAACACCATTACACCACGCTAGCTTATCAACAAACTCACAGGACTTGGGGTTAGCACTCATCTCTGCAACTGGATCTTGACTTCCTGACCAACAGATCCCAATCAGTGAAGATAGGGGACAAATCATCCTTCTCAGCTCCGTTCTTTACCCCTTGTACATGCATGATGGTGCAGCCATGTACAAATCAAATTCAATTTTCAAATTTGCAGATGATACCACCATTGTGGGCTGGATATCAATTAATGATGAGATGAGAAGGAGATTGAGAACCTTGTGTCCTGGTGTTGAGACAACAACCTTTCTCTCAACGTCAGCAAGACAAAGGAGATAGTGATCGACTTCAGGAAACGAAGCGGTACACATACCCTAGTTTACATTGATGGTGCAGAACTAGAGATGGTTGAAAACTCCAAATCCATCGGAGTCAGTATCACCAGCAACTTCTCCTGGGCCACACATATTGAAGCAACGACCAAGAAGGCGCCTCTACTTCCTTAGAAGGCTTAGGAACTTTGGCATGTCCCCCACAACTCTCAACAACTTCACCCAATGCAGCATTGAAAGCATTTTATCAGGATGCATCACAGCTTGGTTTGGGGTAAACCAAGCTCCATCCAGGACCGTAAGAAAATGCAACGAATTGAGGATGCAGCCCAGGCTATCGCACAAACCAACCTTCTATTGATTCCATTTATACTCCACACTGCCTCGGCAAGGCCAGCAGCAAAATCAACGATGAGTCGCATCCTTGCCACTCCCTCTTGTCCCCTCTCCCATCAGGAAAAAGGTATAGAAGTGTGAAAGAACACACCACCAGATTTAGAGACAGTGATTTCCCAGCTGTTATCAGGCAACTGAATCATCCTACCACAACCAGAGAGCAGTGCTGAACTACTATCTACCTCTTTGATGTCCCTTGGACTGTCCTTGACCAGTCTTGGCTGGCTTTATCTTGCACTAAACGTTATTCCCCTATAATGTATCTATACACTGTAACTTGATTGATTGTAATCATGTATTGTGTTTCTTCTGACTGGTTAGCGCGCAACAAAAACCTTTTCATTGTACGTCGGTACACGTGACAATAAACTGAACTGATAACTGATAAAACCAAGCTGAAAATAGTCAGCAAGCCAATCTGCACAGTGAATTAAATACAATTAATGTCTCTGGATGATACTGAGCCAAAATGTTAACTTTTCCCTCTGATTTTTTTGGTCTTATTACAAACTCTTTTAATTCTATTCTGCTAAGTTTAGTTATAGGATTCAGTTCCACTTCTTGAACTTTAGCACTTTTGCCCATTTTCACAATTAATATCATATCCTACATGTTATTGTGTATATAAACCAAGCAGTGGGGAAAAGTAAAAAAACATTGATCATTGTACATGAGGTATTATCTAATTATATTAAACTCATGGGTCCATAGATAATATACAATCTACCTGAGAAGCAGGAGATTAATATCACCAGTTATGTTTTATGACAATTCCTTGAAATGTGTGGTACCATATCACTGAAAACCTGAACATATTAACCATAATCGGACTGCCAGAAAATGGATATTTGGTTACATGCATTCGTTACACCATCGACACAGTAGCAACTTGAACTAGGCTGGTATATTTCCATTGGATAAAACAGATATGGAATCAAATGTAGATGCAAGGAAGTGCGGATGCTGATTTACAAGAAAGATATAAAGTGCTCGAGTAACTCAGCAGGTCAGGCAGCATTTTTGGAGAACATGTATAGTCAATGTTTCAGGTCAGGGATCTCCTTCTGTTTAATGTGTGGGCAATGTGACTATTCCACACAGTAACAAAGCATAGGTCCCAAGTCTGTCATATTTGTAAAATAAACTGGTCCACTTCAATGCAGAAAGGTTTTCACTCTATGCTAACAGAAATAAAAACGATCTGTTGAATATACTTTTTATTGTTGCTGACTAATCAATGTCATAATTGACAATTATCTGATATCTCAGGCGCCTGGCTTTCATCCTTACTAAATTTTCACTTTGCAGTTTCTGTGGTTAACCGAACGTATCTGCTGCATGCTGAAACAAGCAAAGGAGATTGAGAGGATTAACAATGTACTCGTATCTGTCATTGTCTGAGCCTACATTGTTAACGTTTGCTGCAATTGTATTATTTTAACCACAGTCTTCATCTTTACTGGTCTAGACACTGCATATTTCCTTGCACACCAAGAGAAAAGAAATTGTGAGCTAAACTGTAAAAATGCCAATTGCCCTTTGATCAAAAAACAAACAGACTGAAGTGTTCTTGCAACCCACCTGTAAAAGTTAAGTGAGATTGGATTTCAGGTTTGGTTTTTACTTAACCCTAGAGGGAAGATGCCAAATGAAGAAAAAGAACCTTTTTATCCTTGATGTCGTCTTGCAAAGTAGATAGCTGCCAATCTTTTTTCTTACACCCCTGCAGTCATATCTTTCACAAAGAGCAAAGCAACTCTTCAATAACATTTATATGTACAAGAAGCACACACCCGAAACTCCAAACCACTCCAAACACGGCTATTAATTCATCCCACAGCTGACTACTGTTTCACCAATTTAAAAAAAAATAATACAATTGTCCACTGTTTTGAAAGGTTACAACTGATTCATCGCACATTGACATTAAAATAAAGTGTTGTTGCTTTCTTCACAATGAAATATAGATACCTCTCACAATATAGATTATAGTATCCCTTATAAAATTATATTAAATCTTAAAGCCCACCCATGTGCCTTTCATATATTACTCTAGAAAAATGTTGGATTGGAAAGATTATTAATTCAGTGGTGCAGCGTAAGCAGATTTGGGATTGCTACAAAAGTTGGACATGATTCTTGGATGGGAGTCTTGAGTGAAGTCAGCTGTGGGGCCATATAGGTAAATACACATTAAGTAAAGACAAATCAGGAATCACATACATTGTGAAGATTTGCTTCTACTCTGGCCTACACTGTCGATTGACCATTAATTTTGAATTATAAAGCCATAGGTACACACAGCACGTAAACAGACCCTTCCACCCAATTCATCCATGCCAACCTGGATGCCTCACTCAACCTAATTCCATTTGCCCATGCTGTGTCCATATTCCTCTGAAACATTTTTTTTTTTTTAAATATTTTATTTTGTTAGAAGTAAATTAATAAGGTACCAAAGTGCCTAATATATATTTTCATAATACATTTTATGTACAGCTTCTTATTTTTTTGTTGTCATAATAAAGAAAGATGAGAATAAGAAAAATAAATTAGATAGTAAAGGATAGAAAGACGTGAGATATATAGTGTGTGAAGAAAAAGAAAAAAGACGAATAAGTGAAGAAAGTTGAGGAAAAGAAAATAGAAAAAAGAGAATAAGACATAAAGAAAAAAAAAAAGTAAGGAGATCATTGTATATAATCTTGACCATCCCTCGTCTAGTCCTGAAACAGTAAGCTTTTACAATTGTGTAGCACCATATGATTCCAAAAAGAAGACAAATGGAGACCAACTCGTTATGAATTGGTCTGATTTATCCATTAGGAGGAATCGCATTTCCTCAAGATGAGCGGTGTCCAACCAGCTTGCAATCCACATTTTAAGCGTTGGTATTGATGAATTTTGCCAAAATTTAAGTATTAATTTTTTTGTTATTATTAAACCATAATTTTAAAATAAATTTTGAGATGTGTCCAATTTATTCCCATCTTCCATTACTCCAAATATAATCATTTCAGTATTAGGTTCCATTCTTATCTTGAATAATTTTGTAAATATTTCAAAAATATCACTCCAAAATCTATAAGGTTTTATGCAGGAAACAAAGGGGTGTGTTATAGTTGCGTTTTGGGATAAACATTTATCACAAATGGGGGATATATTTGGATAAAATTTGTTCAATCTTGTTTTTGAATAATATAATCTATGTAACATTTTTAATTGAATTAGATTATGTCTTACATTAATCGAACATTTGTGAATATATATCAAGTACTTTTCCCATGTAGCCTTCGTAAGTGTTGTCATTAGTTCCCATTCCCACTCTTCTCTAAGTACCTCTGTTGATAGGCCTATATTTAAAATACTATTATATAAATATGATATAAATTTTTGTGAGTCAGCTTTAATATTCATTGCTTCTTCCAATGATTCAGGAGTTATTTTTTGATATCCTTGTATATATTTTTTTATGAAATTGCAAATCTGAAGATATTTAAAATATTGGTTGTTTTTCAGTTTAAATTTTAATTGTAATTGTTGTAATGATAGTAGGTTTTTCCATTTCGTACATATCCCCGATCCTTCTAATTCCGAGACTTTCCCATTAGTTATATGTTTTAGCAATAAGAAATGGTTTAAATAAAGTGTTATTCGCTATTGGCATTAACAATGATAAATTTCTTAATTTTAAAGATAATTTTATTTGTTTCCAAATTCTTATTGTACCGTATATAATTGGGTTCTTCTTATATATTGTGTTATTCAGTTTTTTTGGGGAGAAGAAGATCGTTCCTATATTACAAGGACAACAATCCTCTTTCTCCATTTTTATCCATTCTGTCTGTTGGGTAGAACTATCCAGCCAATAAATTATATTCTTAATATGCACTGCCCAGTAATAATACATAAAATTCGGGAGTGAAAGTCCCCCGACCTCTTTTGGTTTACATAAGTATTTTTTTGTAATTCTATGTGATCTATAGTATTTTGGTATATATACCGGTATAGACTGAAATAGGTATAGTAATTGTGGCAGGAAGATCATTTTTATTGCATTTATTTTACCTAATAATGATAAAGGAAGTGTTTTCCAAAATTTAATCAGCGTATTAAGTTTATTTAGTAAAGGTATAAAATTAGCGTTGAATAATGCTTTATATTTTCTAGTAATCTGAATACCCAAGTATTTAAATTTTTCTGTTGTGATTTTAAAGGGGAACTTCAGTAAGTGTGTAGGTTCTTGAGGTTTCAATGTCATGATTTCACCTTTATTCCAGTTTATTCTATATCCAGAAAAAGACCCAAATTCCTCTATTAAATGTAATAAATTTGGTATGCTCGTTTGTGACTGTAATATATAATAGTATATTGTCTGCATATAATGAAATTTTATTCTTTGAGTCCCTAGTATTATAGCCCTGAATATTCAGATGAATTCTTATACTTTCAGCCAAAGGTTCTATCATAAGGGCAAATAGCAGGAATGCTCTGAATCGTTTCTACCCATTTACCTATCCAAAAGTCTTTTAGCTGTTGTTACAGCACTTGCCTCAACTGTTTCATCTGGCAACTAGTTATTTTTACGACCACCCTCTGTGCGAAGAGGTTGCTCCTCAGGTTCCTATTAAATATTTTCTCTCACCTTAAACCTGTCTTTTAATTCTTGATACCCCTATCCCAGGAAAATTATTCTGTGCAATCACCGCATCTATTCCACTCATAGATAGATACATAGATACATAGACAATAGGTGCAGGAGTAGGCCATTCGGCCCTTTGAGCCTGCACCGCCATTCAATGTGATCATGGCTGATCATCCACAATCAGTACCCCGTTTCTGCTTTCTCCTCATACTCTTTGATTCCACTAGCCTTAAGTGAAGCGGCCTCAACTGCCATCATGATTTTATTTACCTCTGTAAGAATATCCTCCGCCTCCTGCACTCCAAGGAATAAAGTCCCAATCTGCCCAAACTCTCTAGCTCAGGTTATTGAATCCTGGCAATATCCTCATAAAACTCATTTGTACTCTTTCCAGCTTAACAGCATATTTTCTCTACCAAGGTGACCAAATCTGAACACAATGCTCCAAGTGCAGCCTCATCAACATCTTGTACAACTGAAATATAACTTATGTACTCAAATCCCTGACTGATCAAGACCAGATTGCCAAAAGCTTTCTTCACCAACCTATCTGCCTGCGACACCACTTTCAGGATCTACAGGTATATACTTTTGCTCCTAGATTCCTCTGTTATAGACCAAAATGATGAAGGAATCATAGAGACTGGAATCATAATATCACACAGCACAGAAGAAGGTCCTTTGTCATGATTCACTCATGTTGACTGAGATGCTAGTCCACGCTAATCCCATTTTCTGTATTTGGCCCACATCCCTCTATTCCTTTTGATATCCATGTACTTGTCCAGACACTTTTGAACCTTCTGCAGCTTCTTGCCTCTCCCCCTCTTTCTCTGAAAAGGTCCACCAAAATCCAAAACTGGGAGTGTGGCGGGAAAAGAAAAATTATTTTTCCCTCCACATTTCTTCCCGAGACCTTGCTCAGCATGAGCCTGACAAACATCTGGCATCTAGGGCCCGGTCTGAAACAATAAAGCTGCATTTGGTTTGATTGAATTACATCATCCTCCCTCAGCTTAATCTCACTGAATCATTCATGAGTACAGTCAAATAAGTTGCCAGCTGAAGTTTATCATCAAAGCAGTTAACTTTCATTCATTGCCTGAAATAGAACATGATGAATATGCATACATGATAAGAAGCTGCATTCGTGTTCTTACCTTATAACTCAGAGCAAACTAAAGTGCATACTGTGAATAAAAAGATGACTAACTGATCATTCATCTCACATGATATTTAGAGTGATGGATATTTGTGAATAAATTAAACTGTGTATTACCATATCAATAGTAAATAAATGTCAAAATCAGTTCATTAGTTATGCACACTTTGCAATATTCCCAGGATATGCAATGTACAAAATAAATTGCTTTATTTTCCTACTTCTAATCTCAGTTGCTTGATTCTGTCTACTACATAGGTGGAGAATAATTTGTTTCCTCTTGGATTCTGAAGTTAATGTGAATGTTGGAGTTGGGGTAATGTTCAAGGGTCAAGAGAAGAGTGTTTTATAGTCATATGTCCCATATAGAACAATTAAATTCTGACTTTCAGCAGTACAACAGAATGTGTCTATGTAGTTCAGAATTGATTTGAGGTTGCAGTGTTTAATAGCTGAATGGCTGCAGTGTCGGAGCTGCAGACTCTGACACCTGGGATTGGAGTTGGTGGGAGTGGCATCCATTCGTAATTCTCATTGATTTGCTATCAGGTGCCATTGGATATGTCCAGGAATCTCCATGCATCAGATCTGCAGATGTCCGAGAAAAAACAGTGGATTCTATGGAGCAGTATATTCCCACTTTTCTTTCACAAGGTTTTTAAATATTGATATTATATTGCATAAACATTGCCCAACACCTGTACACTCGAACCTGACCCTGGGTACTGTCTGTACGGAGTTTTCATCTTCTCTGCATGACCACGTGGGTTTTCGCCGGGTGCTCTGGTTTCCTCTCACACTCCAAAGGCATACATATTTGGGGGTTAATTGGCTTTGGTAAACATTGTAAATTGTTCCTAGTCTGTAGGATAGTGTTATTGTACGGGGATTTCTGGTCGGTGGGCCGAAGGGCCTGTTTCCGCACTACATCTCTAAATTAACTAAAAACACATTGATTTATAGGGCCTTTTATTGCCCAGAACCACCCCAGTAAACTTCATTACTCAATAAATTTGATGTGTGGTCGCTATTGAAAATTAAGCAAACTTGTCAGCTAGTTTGGATATGATATTGTCATCAGTCTGAAGGATCCCGACCCGAAACATCATCAATCTGAAAAAAGGTCCCAACCCAAAGTTTCATGTATCCATGTTCCCCAGATATGCTGCCTGACCCGTTGCATTTGCTCCAGCACTTCGTATTTTCTTATGATGTTGATATTGGCATAGGGACTTTCCCTGTCTTCAATTAAATTTGAGGACCTTTCAGGCTACCTCAGAGGCAAATGTATTGGAATATCTAGAGCACAGGTCCCTTTTCATAGTACACTGAAGCATCAGTATAGTTTATATAATTACTTCTTTGAAGTGAAGCTTGAAACTATTAGGCTGATATCTAAACAATCTGAATTTCGATTAACTTCATTTATAAATGTTCAGATTGCTCCACTGTAATGGGCAAGATCATGAACAATGAATAGGAGACAGAGAGCTTAGTGACATGATGTTAATACAACAACTTCTCACCAATTGTCAGCACATGAAAGAACTAGTTACTGACCTTGGGAAGCAAGGTGATGTACTTGTCCCAATCAGCATTAATGGTGCCAAAGCAGAGATGGTCAAGACCTTCAAGTTACTATGCATAAATATCACCAACAATTTTCAGACCAATCAGATTGAAGTCATGGCCAAGAAAGCACACCAATGCCTCTAGTTTCTCAGAAGATTAAGTAAGTTCAGCATGTCTCCAATTATTCTTACCAACTTCTACAGACTACACCATCGAAAGCATCCTATCAGGATGTATCACAGCCTGGTTTGGCAAAGCGATTTCCCAAGCCTGCAAGAATTTTCAGTTATGGATCTAGTCCAGTCTATTACATGGCTAGCCTCTCCTCATCTAGTTCATCTACACCACGCTGACTCCAGAAAGCTGCCGACATAATCAAACCTTTTACAGCCCAGTTATTCCATCTCTTTCCCTCTCCCATTGGGCAGAAGATTCAAAAGCTTAAAAGCACATAACACTAGATTCAAGAACAGCTTTTTCCCTGCTGTTATCAGACTACTGGATGGTCCACCCTGAAGCTAAAATGCGACCCAATCTTCCAATCTACCTCATTGCTAGAATGCATTAACCTCATTGCTTTTGATGTAAACCTGTATATACCTCATTGCTGATCTTGCACTTTTCCTCTGTAACTGTAACGCTATAATATTGTAAGACTATATTCTGCACTTTGATATTTTTGGCTTTGCTCTATTTGTTGTACTTTTGCATGCCAGGATTGTGCTCACATATAGTAAGATGCGGCTGGGTAGCACGCAAACAAAGCTTTCCGCTATTTCTCGGTTCACGGGACAATAATAAGCCAATATCAATATCAATAATTTGGCCTCCCAATGCTTTTTTAGTGATTCAGTTACTGATTAGAACAGTTGAAATGTAAATGTAAATGTAAAACATTCCTGGCCAGGAATGTAAAGAAGGACAGTAAAAGCTTATTTAGATATGTTAAGGGAAAAAGAATAGCAAAGTCAAATGTGGGTCCCTAGAAGGCAGACACGGGTGAAATTATTATGGGGAACAAGGAAATGGCAGAAGAGTTGAACAGGCACTTCGGATCTGTCTTCACTGAGGAAGACACAAACAATCTCCCAGAAGTACTGGAGGACAGGGGATCTAAGGTGGTCGAGGAACTGAAAGAAATTTTCATTAGTATTGGGTAGGCTTGAGAAATAGTATTGGGTAGGCTAATAGGACTGAAGGATGATAAATCCCCTGGGCCTGATGGTCTGCATCCCAATGTCCTCAGGGAGGTGGTTCTAGAAATAGTTGGCACATTGGTGATCATTTTCCAATGTTCAATAGATTCAGGATCAGTTCCTGTGGATTGGAGGATAGCTAATGTTATCCCACTTTTCAAGAAAGGAGCGAGAGAGAAAACGGGGAATTACAGACCAGTTAGCCTGACTTCGGTGGTGGGAAAGATGCTGGAGTCAATTATTAAAGAGGTAATAATGGGCCATTTTAATAGCAGTAAAAGGATTAGTCCAAGTCAGCATGAATTTATGAAAGGAAAATCATACATGACTAATCTTCTGGAATTTTTTGAGGATGTGACAAGTAAAATGGATGAAGGGGATCCAGTGGGTGTACTGTATCTGGCATTTCAGAAAGCCTTTGATAAGGTCCCGCACGGGAGACTGGTTGTTTATAATTAGATTGCATGGTATTGGGGGTAGGGTGTTGATGTGGATAGAAAATTGGTTGGCAGACAGGAAGCAAAGAGTAGGAGTGAACTGGTCCTTTTCAGAATGGCAGGCAGTGGCGAGTGGGGTGCATGGTGACCTGGACAGGTTGAGTGAGTGGGCAGATGTGTGGCAGATGCAGTATAATATAGATAAATGTGAGGTTATCCACTTTGGTGGAAAAACAAGGGGGCAGATTATTATCTCAATGGGGTTAGGTTAGGTAAGGGGGAGGTGCAGCGAGACCTGGGTGTCCTTGTACACCGATCACTGAAAGTTGGCGTGTAGGTACAGCAGGCAGTGAAGAAAGCTAATGGAATGTTGGCCTTCATAACAAGATGATTTCAGTATAGGAGTAGAGAGGTTCTTCTGCAGTTGTATAGGGCTCTGGTAAGACCACATCTGGAGTATTGTGTACAATTTTGGTCTCTTCATTTGAGGAAGGACATCCTTGTGATTGAGGCAGTGCAGCGTAGATTCACCAGATTGATCCCTGGTATGGCAGGACTGTAACATGAGGAAAGATTGAAAACACTAGGCTTGTATTCACTGGAGTTTAGAAGGATGAGGGGCAATCTTATAGGGGTTGATGGAATCAAGGGGCTGATGGAATCAAGGGATATGAGGAGAAGGCAGGCACTGGTTATTGATTGGGGACAATCAGCCATGATCAAAATGAATGGCGGTGCTGGCTCGAAGGGCCGAATGGCCTCCTCATGCACCTATTTTCTATTTTTCTATGTTTCTATGAATGAAATCTTATCCAAACAGCAGAAATTGTTTGATCGAATTTAATTTCAGCAATTGGTCACTTTGTTCTTTCTAAAGTCTTTGCCAACAAGCTAACTTATGGAACACCACCCTCATATTTCCGACAAGATCTCTCTCTCCTCCTCCTATTAGTTATATTTTTAACATCTCTAGCTTTCCAGAGTGAACAATGACGTCAACCATTGCTTTTAAGTTGTGCATCTCCAACATTTTCTGTTGTTATGCGAGATTCATTTGGTTGTTTCAGGTAACAATTGGCTTCTTTATACCTTTTTAGATTGACCTTTTCTTCTTTGGCTTGCTTCATTACCACGATCTTTTGCCATGTTCTCTTGCCATTTTACATGGAAAAGCTTTTTTAGATGTGTAAAAAGGAAAAGATTAGTAAAGCCAAATATACATTAGGTCTCCCAGAAATACTAGGGGACCGAGGATGTAGTTGGAGGGAGGAACTGAAGGGAATCCACATGTCAGTAAATGGTGTTAGGTAAACTGTTGTGACTGAATGCAGATAAATCCCCAGGGCCTGATGGTCTGCATTCTAGAGTACTCAAGGAGGTGGCCCAAGTAATCGTGGATGCATTGGTGATCATTTCCCAATGTTCTCTCGACTCTGGATCAGTTCCTGTAGACTGGAGGGTAGCTAATGTAACTCCACTTTTTAAGAAAGGAGAAAGAGGGAAAACAGGAAATTATAGACCAGTTAGCCGTACATCGGCAGTGGGGAAGATGCTTCAGTCTTCTATAACATTAAAGATGTTATAACAGCGCATTTGGAAAGCAGTGACAGGGTCGGTCAAAGTCAGCATGGATTTATGAAGGGGAAATCATGCTTGACTATTCTTGTGAATGACACAAAGCTGGGTGGCAGTGTGAGCTGCGAGGAGGATGCTATGAAGCTGCAGGGTGACTTGGATAGGTTGGGTGTGGGCAGATGCATGGCAAATGCAGTATAATGTGGATAAATGTGAGATTATCCACTTTGATTGCAAGAACAGGAAGACAAATTATTAACTGAATGGTGTCAGATTAGGAAAAGGGGCGGTGCAATGAGATCTGGGTGTGCTTGTACATCAGTCAGTGAAAGTAAGCAAGCAGGTACAGCAGGCAGTGAACAAAGCTAATGGCATGTTGGCCTTCATTGCGAGAGGATTTGAGTTTGGGAGCAAGGAGATCCTACTGCAGTTGTACAGGGCCCTGGTGAGACCGCACCTGGAGTATTGTGTGCACTTTTGATCTCCTAATTTGAGGAAGAATATTATTGCTATTGAGGGAGTGCAGCATAGAATCACCAGGTTAAGACCCGGGATGGCAGGACTGACATATGATGAAAGAATGGGTCGACTGGGCTTGTATTCACTGGAATTTAGAAGGATGAGAGGAGATCTTATAGAAACATATAACATTCTTAAAGGATTGGACAGGCTAGATGCTGGAAAAATGTTCCCAATGTTGGGGGAGTCCAGAACCAAGGGTCACAGTTTAAGAATAAGGGGTAGGCCATTTAGGACTGAGATGAGGAAAAAAGTTTGCACCCAGAGAGTTGTGAATCTGTGAAATTCTCTGTCACAGAAGGCAGTGGTGGCCAATTCACTGGATGTTTTCAAGAGGGAGTTAGATTTAGCTCATAGGGCTAAAGGAATCAACGGATATGGGAAAAAAGTAGGAACAGGGTACTGATTATAAATGATCAGCCCTGATCATACTGAATGCTGGCTCCTGCACCTATTTTCCTATGTTTCTATGTTCCCTCTACCTTCTAATTACTAATTTCCGCTATCTTCTACTCAATCACATACTTATTCCTTGGTGACAGGGGTGGTGGTGGAGGTAGATATGATAGTGGTATTGCAGAAGCATTTAGAGATGCACCTGATATGCAGCGAATGGAGGGACACAAATCATGTGCTGGCAAAATGAATTAGTTTATCTTGGCGTCATGATCAGCGCAGACAGTGTGGGCCGATGGGCCTGTTCTTGTGCTGGACTTTTCTACGTTTTATGTTCTCTCCTCCGTTCTCCACTTCCTTTTTATTCAAAACGTTGTCAAATTCTGATGAAAGGTCAGACATGTATATTAAGAATTTTACTAGAATGTTGCCTGGGTTTCAGCAACTAAGTTACAGAGAAAGGTTGAACAAGTTAGGGCTTTATTCTTTGGAGCGCAGAAGGTTAAGGGGGGACTTGATAGAGGTTTTTAAAATGATGAGAGGGATAGACAGAGTTGACGTGGAAAAGCTTTTCCCACTGAGAGTAGGGAAGATTCAAACAAGGGGACATGACATGAGAATTAAGGGACTGAAGTTTAGGGGTAACATGAGGGGGAACTTCTTTACTCAGAGAGTGGTAGCTGTGTGGAATGAGCTTCCAGTGAAGGTGGTGGAGGCAGGTTCGTTTTTATCATTTAAAAATAAATTGGATAGTTATATGGATGGGGAGGGAATGGAGGGTTATGGTCTGAGCGCAGGTATATGGGACTAGGGGAGATTATGTGTTCGGTACGGACTAGAAGGGTCGAGATGGCCTGTTTCCGTGCTGTAATTGTTATATGGTTATATGGTTATATGGTTATATGGTTATTATATTCTATTCCTCCCCCAATAGGTGATACATGTCCAACTGCACAGTTCGCACATCTTTTAGTTTTTGCTTTAGTTTCTCTGCTGTTTGGAATTTTCAAGGTCAAAGTTCAAAGTGGGGAGTCCAAATGTTAGTGTGATCAAAAATGTCATTTTGCACTTTTTTTTCAATTCCAGTCCTGCCCTCAGAGGAAATAAAGTCAGTTTATTGTTTATTGCCATGTGTACCGAGGTACAGTGGAAAGTTTTTGTTGCATGCTAACCAGTCAGCAGAAATAAAAATATGGATTTATGATTTTGATTTTTAAACAGTGGTGGAGCATAAGAGTTCCACTCTACAATGTCTGAATCTGGATTTGGAACAAAAAGGTTCCTTGGAGAAATAATTAAATTGATAAATGAAATTTTATTCAAAAAAGTACTTTGTTATTACTAGCACCATCATTAAATGACAGATGGGAAGCTATTTGGGACCATGAAAAATCACAGAGAAATAAGTTAATGACACCACAGTAAAACATTCTTTATTTGTTTTGCTGCCTCTGCATTGGGAAATGTGTTTAAATTAAAATGTGGCAGGATTGGAGCATTGATCTTCATGACCAGGCAAATAAACAATGGACGGATGCAGCAGCCAGTATAAATAATCATATTCTAAAGCTTCCAGATAAAACTTTATGCCACACATGCCATAAATGTACCCCCATCGGATTCTTAAAATGTTATGGCCTGGAAATGCTATGACAGGGAATAGTACGAAATGAAATTGAATTAGGAGCTGAATTTGAGAGTTTATCCATTTGTACTATAATCCCACCTTGCTTAAATTCAATAGAGGGAAGATGAATGAAAATCACCACGCTACCATCGATAGAACATATTAAAGTGAATTGCAGGCTTCCTCAGCAAAACCAATAACACTATTATTTGACATACTAGACCAAGTGCAGACCCATTGGGTCTGTTCCCCCAACATGCGGTTGGGGGGGGGGGGGGGCGGGGGGGGGGAGGTGGCATGCAGCATCACATACTAACTATACCCCCCTCCCCCCCCCCCCCCGCACTCATGCTAATTACCCCCCTTGATATATTAAAATTATTAATTTGCTCCTTTTACCCCATAACCACCCTATCTACTGACGCGTAGTCCCTAACTTGCAGTCACATCTAGAGAGGGAGGGAGGGAGGAGGGGGGGTACAGAGTGAGGGCAGAGGGGGAAGGGGCAGAGACACAGAGAGAGGGGCAAGAGGGAGAGGGGGGGAGAGGGGAGAGGGGAGAGGTGAGGGGAGGGGGGGGAGAGGTGGGGAGCAGGGAGGGTGGAGGGCAGGGGGTAGGGGTGTGTGGAGGGGAGGGGGATGGGATTTAGGGGAGGGACGGTGATGGAGGGGAGGAGTGGGAGAAAAGGAGAGGGGAGAAAGGGAGGGGGGGAGAGGAGGAGAGGAGGGGGGGAGAGGAGGGGGGGAGGGGGAGAGGAGAGGGGGGAGGAGAGGGGTAGGAGAGTAGAGGGGGGAGAGGAGAGGGGGGAGGGAGGAGAGGAGGGGGTAGGAGAGTGGAGGGGGGGGGAAGAGGAGAGGGGGGAGAGGAGGGGGGGGGTGAGGAGAGGGGGGGGGAAGAGAGAGGGGGGGGAGGAGAGGAGAGGGGAGGGGCGAGAGGAGAGTGGGGGGAGAGGAGAGTGGGTGGAGAGGAGAGGAGAGGGGGGAGGGGGAGAGGAGAGGGGAGGGGGGAGAGGAGAGCAGGGCAGGGGGGGGGAGGGGGGGGGGGGGGGGGGGGGGGAGAGAGAGTGCCTTTTTAGTTCAACCCAAACCCCCCAAACAACCATTTGCAGGCAGTGCTTTTTTACTTTAACCATATTTTCATTTTCAAACCACATTAAGGGTAGTTACTCACAGTTGTGTGCACATGTGTTCAGTGTTTTTCACAGCTCAGAGAAACGTGACCCTCTGCTTTCCTCCAGCTTGCAGACTAATTGAGGCACACCACTTCCTGGTTTTATAGTCCATCCCCCGTGCCGCCAGCGGGGGCAGCAGAGGGAATGGGGAATTTAGTAAAATCATTAATATCTCTGTCATTTTTCATCGACTGGAAAAATCCTCGGCACACATGCGGCGGAGGGGGGCTCTGAGCGAGGTGGCCAAAAATTACGGCCGTAGGTGGCGGCGATCTCTCAGAAATCGCAGCACAGATCGCCAAAAGCGGTCAAGAACAGAGTTTTAGTAATATATAGATTGGAGCATGTACCAATTAAGAACCCCCACTAGGTCCCAATAAGACTGATTAAAAGGCGACAAACCTCTATTAACAAAGGTTTCTGATCTAGGACAGAATAGAATAACTCCAGTAGAAGCCCAATAGCAAAGAAAATTGCAGATCAAAGAACAGAACACTGGTAAAAGAAAAATTTATTCCTATGAAGAAAAAAAGGGGTAAGGGTAAGAACAGTCAGCCATGGCTCAGTAAAACTATAAAGGATAGTATTCGGCTGAAGGCAAGGGCATATAAGGTAGCCAGAGATAGTGGGAGGGTAGAGGATTGGGAAGCATTTAAAGGTCAGCAAAAAATAACTAAGAGATTAATTAAGACGGGGAAAATAGACTATGAAAGGAATTTAGCGAACAACATAAAAACTAATAGTAAGAGTTTTTATAGCTATATAAAAAGAAAAAGGGTGGCTAAGGTGAACGTTGGTCCATTGGAGGGTGAGACTGGAGAGTTGTTGGTGGGGAACATGGAAATGGCAAAGGCATTAAACGAGTATTTTGTATCAGTCTTCACCATAGAAGACACAAAAAATATTCCAACGCTGGATAAAACAGGGGGCGGTAGGAATGGAGGAGCTTAATACTATTAAGATCACCAAGGAGGTGGTATTAGGGAAATTGATGAGACTGAAGGAGGATAAATCCCCTGGGCCTGATGGATTACATCCAAGGGTCTTGAGGGAGATAGCGGTGGGGATTGTGGATGCATTGGTGATAATTTTCCAAAACTCCCTGGAGGCAGGAACGGTCCCAGTGGATTGGAAAATGGCCAATGTAACACCTATATTTAAAAAAGGAAGTAAACAGAAGGCGGGTAACTATAGACCCGGTTTAGTCTAACATCGGTGGTGGGTAAAATGTTAGAGACAATTATTAAAGAGAAACACTAACGGGGCACTTGGATAAACATGACTTCATCGGACAGAACCAACATGGTTTTGTGAAGGGGAAGTCCTGTTTAACGAATCTGCTCGAATTCTTTGAGGAAGTAACAGCCCGGGTGGATAAAGGGGAACCGGTGGATGTGGTATACTTGGACTTCCAAAAGGCTTTTGACAAGGTGCCACATAAGAGACTATTGCTAAAAATAAAAAATTATGGGATTGGGGGTAATATATTAGCATGGGTAGAGGATTGGCTAACAAATAGGAAGCAGAGAGTGGGGATAAATGGTTCATACTCGGGATGGCAACCGGTAACTAGCGGGGTTCCGCAAGGGTCGGTGCTGGGACCCCAGCTGTTCACAATTTATATAAATGATTTGGAGGAGGGAACCAAGTGTAATATATCAAAATTTGCGGACGATACAAAAATGGGAGCAAAAGTAGGGGATGAGGAGGATAGGAAGAGTCTGCAAAAGGATATAGATAAGCTAGGTGAGTGGGCAACAACTTGGCAGATGAAATTTAATACTAATAAATGTGAAGTCATTCACTTTGGGGAAAAAAAATGATAGGGCAAGTTATTTTCTAAATGAAGAGGAGCTGCGTTGTAATGCAACGCAAAGGGATCTAGGGGTATTAGTACATGAATCACTGAAAGTTAGTATGCAGGTGCAGCAAGCAATCAGGAAGGCCAATGGAGTTTTGGCTTTTATTGCTAGGGGGATTGAGTATAAAAACACGGAGGTCTTGCTGCAGCTGTACACAGTATTAGTGAGACCACATTTGGAATACTGTGTACAGTTCTGGGGTCCATACTTAAGAAAGGATGTACTAGCCCTGGAGGCAGTGCAGCGAAGGTTTACAAGATTAATTCCTGCAATGAGGGGATTGACATATGAGGAAAGGTTAAGTAGGCTGGAACTCTACTCTTTGGAGTTTAGAAGAATGAGAGGCGATCTCATTGAAACATATAAGATCGTGAGGGGCCTTGATCGGGTGGATGCACCGAGGATGTTCCCAATGATCGGGGAAACTAGAACTAGGGGACATAGTTGCAGAATAAGGGGGGGCTCTTTTAAAACTGAGATGAGGAAGAACTTCTTCACCCAGAGGGTGGTTAATTTATGGAATTCACTGCCCCAGGGAGCAGTGGAAGCAGAAACTTTAAATATATTTAAGACTAAAATAGATGTTTTTTTAGCTGCCAAGGGGATAAGGGGCTACGGGGAGAGGGCAGGGATACGGACCTAGGTATGGTTAGTATAGTAAGACCTGAGTGATCTCCTGGACAAGTGTCGATCGCCTAGATTGGGGTCGGAGAGGAATTTCCCGGTTTTTTTTTCCCGAATTGGACCTGGGTTTTTATCCGGTTTTTTGCCTCCCCCAGGAGATCACGAGGTTCTTGGGGTGGAGAGGGGTGATAGCGGTATAAAGGGGAGGGTAGTGTCTTGTGTTCTGTGTCTTGTGTCTACTGTTTGTGGGTAAGTGTGTCTGTTTAGTGTTCAGCCATGAGCGAATGGCGGTGCGGGCTCGATGGACCTGGTGGTCTGCTCTCGCACCTACTTTCTATGTTTCTATGTTTCTATGGTAGAATTCTGTGACTAAAGACTCCACAGATACTGTTTGACCAGTTGAAGTTCATTCAACCTTCCATTTCTTTGTGCCAGTAGAGGCCTTAATGGGACAATTACAAATCTGATAATAACCTCACTGCTTTGCTGGACGATGCCAGAGTTTCTCGACTACCTCAGCAATTTTATTAATTGTGGAGTATATTTTAATATCCATTTCCTGACAGCATCAGCCAACCAAACTATGCCAATAATCTCTGGCTGGAAGTGCAATTGGAAGAGCTGGAATTCTGGTCTCTCCTTTCACAACAATACAACTGGATTACAAGAAATTAAGAACAAAAACACCTTCTTCCCATCAATCATCAGGTTCTTGAACCACACTGGGCAACCCTAATCACAACCCTAACCCAGCATCAAACTATAATGGACCTTGTATAGGGCTGCACTATTATTGCCTGATTTACCCAGTATAAATGATAATTCATTATATATTTATTTGCTATATTGTTGCATTTAATGTGCATGTAAAGGTGCAGATAGTAAGAATGTCATTGTTCCAGTCATAGTGCATATGACAATTAACCACCCTTGACCCTTGACTCTTGACTCTTGACTCTTGGTCCAGCAATTTATAAAATACAACCAGGGGCCACAGTCTTAGAATAAAGGGGATGTCATTTAAGACTGAGGTGAGAAAAAACTTTTTCACCCAGAGTTGTGAATTTATGGAATTCCCTGCCACAGAGGGCAGTGGAGGCCAAGTCACTGGATGGATTTAAGAGAGAGTTAGATAGAGCTCTAGGGGCTAGTGGAGTCAAGGGATATGGGGAGAAGGCAGGCATGGGTTATTGATAGGGGACGATCAGCCATGATCACACTGAATGGCGGTGCTTGCTCAAAGAGCCGGATGGCCTCCTCCTGCACCTAGTTTCTATGTTTCTATGGTTCTATGTTTCGAATTTTATCAGAAAAAGTCCCTTCAACCCAATGGCAATTGAGTCCAGCCACTTATGCCCTTTTCTTTAACCATTAAGTGACTAGCCTAGATATGCTTTTGCTATAATAGTGAAGAATAACCTATTGGTACTGTGCAGGAAGGTTGGGAGACTCGGAGATATTCTTTTTCAACAAGAAAGTGATTTGAAGATTGGAACATTATGCAAATTCTTTCAAGCAAAATGTAAAGCAAATTCCTTCCAGCTAAATTGCTCCCAGATTTTCCAGATGCAAGTGTGCAATAATTGGTTATTGTCTAGAAGAAATGTTTGTGACCAAAGGCACTTTCTATTTTTTATGGACTTAAACAGACCAAAGGCTCTTGCAAGATTCTTGCATTCACAACACACGACGTGATGTTTTTTACTTCCCACCAGCAGTAATTTTAATTGAAAACAACAAAGATCAAATGCACATGTGGGAAACGTGGTGCTCAAGGCAACGCTCTGTTCCGCACCAACACTGTTTAATAGGTAGATGCAAATTAATGGTGTTGTAATACATCATCATTCTTTTGTACTTTTTAAGTGCATAAGACCTTCGTTAGAAACAGCTGAAACAGCTGTACCCATTTACCTCTTATATTCTCGCTGGAGTTTACATCTCCCCCCCCCACCTCTCCAAGCCTGCGTACATGAGGCGCAAACGGTAATGAGAGTGGAGAGTGACTTCCTGGACTCCATGGTCATTGTTTTTTGGGATTTTAACAAGGCTAACCTCAGCCGAGAGCTTTCAAAATACAGACATCCCGTTACCTGCCCCACCAGAGGGGAGAGAACACTAGATCATTGTGACACTACAATCAAGAACGCATAGCGCTCTGTTCCCCGGGCGGCTCTGGGTCTACAGGCAGAAACTAAAATCTGCTGAGCCTGTGGTCAGAACTGTGAAAAAGTGGACACGCGAGGGCATTGAAAACGACAGGCCTGCTGTTCAGGGAAGCAACTACAAGCCTCGATGAATATCCAGACACTGTGACATCATATGTCAGCTTTTGTGAGGACAGTTGCATTCCCACTGGGACCCCGATCAGGTTCAATAATGACAAGCCCTGGTTTACAGCAGAACTCAGACAGCTCCGCCAGTCTAAAGATGAGGCCTACAGGAGCGGGGATGCAAACCTCTACAGGCAGGCCTAGTACAAGCTGAGAAGAGGAATCAGAGCTGCCAAGGAAAGGTACTCTGTGAGGTTGAGGAGCACGTTCTCAGCTAATGATTCATCTTCAGTGTGGAAGGGCTTGCAAGAAACACCAGCGACAAGAGGAAAACCCCCTGCTCCTTGCACAATCGTCAGCTGACCAACGAACTGAACGAGTTCTACTGCAGGTTCAATAGACAAAAACATAACCTCGGTACCCCTCATCCCCAACCAACACTTCACCCTACTCCTCCCCAATCACCACTTCACACCTACTCACAGCCTGACTCCAGTCTGCAAAGACTGGGTCCTCGTCCACCACCCACCCCCTCTTTGCTGCCCAACATCAGTCTGGCCACTTGTCCATCACTAACAATAGCAATTGAGGAGCTGGAAAATCTATTCAAGAGACAGAAAACCCAGAAATCTCCAATGCAATATTTCCCCCTCTACCATCAAGCTCTGTGTGGTACAATTGGCACCAGTCTACACAGACATTTTCAATCAGTCACTGCAAACCTGCACTGTCCCTGCAAACCTGTACTGTCCCTGCCTGCTTCAAACTCTCCACTATTGCAAAACCAGCAGGATGCTCCTCAGCTTCTTCCCACAGGCTATAAGACTGTTAAATGAACTTTCCCCCCTGCCAAGTATCGCGCACAAACCCCCCACACTGCAGCAGAGCCACTGTTGTGCCGCTGCCGGTCGGAACGGCTGTTGAATGTTATTGAATGTGATTAGAGGGTTAAATTGTTCATGACTGTATTTTAATTTTAATTGCTATTTATTTTGTAACGAAAACTGAACGGACACTGGTTGAGAAACGTTTTTTTGTTTCCTCTGAGTATGCGAATACTCAGGAAATGACAATAAAGATTTACAATTACAATTACAATTACAATTGTTCCAGTACTCAAAAAGCCAAGGATTACTGGTCTTAATGACTACAGGCCTGTCACACTGACCTCTCTAATCATGAAGACCCTTGAAAGGCTTGTGCTGGCCCACCTGCAAAATATCACAAACCCCCTGCTGGACCCTCTGCAGTTTGCTTACCGGGCCAATAGATCAGTGGATGACGCAGTGAACTTAGGCCTGCACTTCATCCTCCAGCGCCTAGACTGCCAGGGGATCTATGCAAGGATTTTGGTTGTGGATTTTAGCTCTGCATTCAATACCGTTGTGCCAGAGCTACTACACTCAAAACTTACCCAGTTGACTGTGCCTGAACCCCTCTGTCAGTGGATCACCAACTTCCTGACAGACAGGAAGCAGCATGTGAGGCTGGGAAAGCACATCTCGGAACCCGCAGACCCTCGGCATAGGAGCACCACAAGGCTGCGTACTCTCTCCTCTCCTGTACCAATGTATGTACTCTCTCCACACCAACGACTGTACCTCCACAGACTCCTCTGTCAAACTTCTCAAGTTTGTGGACAACACAACCCTGATTGGACTAATCCAGGATGGGGAAGAATCTGCCTACAGACAGGAAGTGACACAGTTGGCGTCCTGGTGCCATTGCACAACCTGGAGCTCAATGCCTTTAAGACAGTGGAATTGATAGTAGACTGTAGGAGAGCTCCCCCTCCCCTCCCTCCACTCACCATCAACAACACCACAGTCACATCTGTGAAGTCTTTTAAGTTCCTTGGAACCATCAGCTCCAGGGACCTTAAGTGGGGGGCCACCATCGACCACAGTCAAAAAGGCCCAACATAGGATGTGCTTCCTGCGGCAGCTGGGAAAACACGATCTGCCGCAAACAATGATGGTCTAGTTTTATGCTGCCATCATAGAGTCTGTTCTCACCTTCTCCATGGTGTGGTTTGGCTCAGTCACCAAGCATGACATCTGGAGGCTGCAGCACATCGTTCGATCAGCCAAGAAGGTTGTTGGCTGCAACCTTCACCCCATCGATGAACTGTGCACTGCAAGGGCCAGGAAGAGAGCAGGTAAGATAATCTCTGACCCCTCTCACCCTGGCCACAAACTCATTGAAGCACATCCCTCTGGAAGGCGACTCCAGACTGACAAAGCCGCCACAGCCAGACATAAAAACAGCTTTTTTTCCATGAGCAATAGCTCTACTCAACAGCCAAATGTTTGTAGCCTTCATTCTTCACATGTTTGAATTATAATGTTTTACTTTTAATCGTCTACTGTATATCGTATTGTTACTTGCGAGCAATGCACCAAGTCAAATTCCTTGAATGTATATATACTTGGCTAATACAATTTATTCAATTCAATTTGATTAAAAAACGAATAATTTAGAAACCTGACTGATGCTATGTGCAGAAGCTGTCAGCCATCTGGGCGCTGTTAAGAGACTGGTGGTTAATTCCTATGACCTCCCTGGTCAGTTGTGCTAGCCAATATCTGCACATTGGAGTTCTTGCTTGCTCTACCTGGGATGGAAGCAATGGCAACATATCTGTGATCATATCTCTCACCCACTCAAGACACTTGCAGATTTTCAGCACCATACTGAAATGTGTCAGTCGATATCAATGTAGGGCATTTTGGCCACTAGAAAAAGTCATTCAAATATTTAACATATTTTAATAGATAATAGACAATAGACAATAGGTGCAGGAGTAGGCCATTCGAAAAACCCCTGAACTAATGAAGAAATGAAAAAAAAAGCAGAGATATATCCCACTACCCTTCCCTACGTCCACTCACCCGACCCTAGCGTCAATTTTGAATTTGTGTTCAACCATTATGTTGTTGAAGAAATTCAATTAATGGAGACCATATTTTGGAAAATTGATCTGATTTGTCAGACAAAACAAGCCTTATTTTTTCTAAATGTAGTGTCTCGGTCATTTCTGTGATTCACATCTTCACTGTGGGAACTGTTATCTTTTTCCAGAATTTAAGTATAAGTTTTTTCGCAGTTATTAAACCGTAGCTAAGGAAGCGTCTTTGGAATATCGTTAAATTGGGGCAGCCCTCTGTCATTCCTAATATTATTAATTTTGAATCTGACTCCAATTGAATTTTGAGTGTTTTAGAAATGATATTGAATATTTCCGTCTGGAAGTTTTGTATTTTTATACAGGATACAAAAGAATGGGTTAAGGTAGCTTCTTGGAAGTGACATTTATCACAGAGAGGGGAGTCAGTTAGGAAGATCTTGTTCAGTTTGGTTCAGTAGTATATTCTAAGCAATACTTTGAATTGTATCAGGCAATGCCTGGCATTTAAAGAACAGTAATGTATGTATAGTAGGCTTTCCTCCCATATATCCTTTGAAATGAGTAAACCCAGCTCGTCCTCCCATGCTCACGTATAAATCTCAGAAGGTGGGGTATCAATATTTAAAAGAGTGTTATAAATGTAGGATATCAACTTACTCTATCAGCATGTCTATTCAAACAATCGTCTAATATATCCGGACCCATAAAAGGACAGTCTTGTGTGTATGTTTTGACATAATCTCGGATTTGAAGGTATCTAAAAAAATTGTTGGTGTTCAAGTGATATTTCTCCTGTCGTTCTTGAAAAGCAGAGAGAGTCCACGTCTTATAGAGGTCTCCCACAGTATTGATTCCCAGGTTCTTCCATTGAACACACACCATATCTAAAGTAGACGGTTTAAACAAGGGATTGTTTGCAATAGGAAGAAGGACAGACATGTTTCTCAATTTAAGACTGAATTTCAGCTGTTTCCAGATACGGATAGTACTATGTATTATCGGATTTTGCTCATACGTTGACTTATTCAAATGTATTGGAGATAGGAGGATCGAGCCTATACTAAAAGGCAAACAATCTTCCCTCTCCATTTTTAACCAATTTACATGTTGACATGTATCGTCCAACCAGAAAGTTATGTTTTTAATATTAGTTGCCCAGTAGTAAAAAAGGAAATTAGGTAGAGCTATTCCTCCATTTTCTTTGGATTTGCACAAATGTCTTTTGTGTATTCTATGGGTTTTGTAGTCCCAAATAAAGTTAGTGACAATAGAATCATTTTTTTTTAAAAAGCTTTTAGGGAGATATATCGGTATTGATTGAAATAAATATAAAAGTTGCGGAAGGAAGATCATCTTTATGGCATTTCATCTACCAATAAGGGAGATAGGAAGTGTTTTCCAAAATTGAATGTAGGCATATAGTTTAGTGATTAATGGTGGAAGGTTTATTTTAAACAGAGAGGAATACTTTCTAGTCACGTAAATTCCAAGATATCTGAACTTTTCAGTAACAATTCTGAAAGGAAATTGTTGAGAAGGGCCTTGTTCGTTTATTGGCATGATTTCACTTTTATTCCAATTTATTCTGTATCCAGAGAAAGAACCAAATTGTTCTATAAAGTTTAGAACATTTGGAATACTAATTTGGGGATTAGTAATGTATAAAAGTACATCATCTGCATATAACGAGATTTTATTGGTGGTATATTTGGTATTGTATCCATAAATGCCTGAATGGGACCTGATACACTCGGCAAGAGGTTCTATGGCTAAAGCAAATAACATTGGAGAAAGGGCACATCCTTGTCTGTTACCCCTAGATAAATAAAATTTAGGTGAAAGCATTTGAGTTGTCAGTATTCTAGCTGTTGGATTAGTGTATAAAAGCTTCACCCATAAAGTAAAGTTCTCTCCCAATTGAAAAATTCCTGTGAAAAGATAAGACCATTCCACTTGGTCGAAAGCTTTTTCTGCATCTAGAGAAATAATTGTTAGATCTTCATTTGGTATTCTCTGTGAGTATATTATGTTAAACAAACATCTCAAATTATAAAACGAGTGTCGTTTAGGTCTAAACCCAGTTTGGTCTGGATGTATTAGTTTACCGATAACCAAGCTTAATCTACGAGCCAAAGTCTTAGCTAGTATCTTCTGATTCGTATCTAAAAGGGCAATTGACCTATAGGATCTGGGCTCCTCGAGATCTTTATCTTTTTTTGGAATTAATGTAATAGTTGATTCAGCAAGAGTTTGTGGTAAAGTCTGTTCTTTAAATGCTTGAATATAAAGGGCTTGTAAGCGTGGAGAAATTAAGTCATTAAATATTTTATAAAATTCGTTACTAAACCCGTCCGGGCCAGGAGTTTTTCCACTATTCAATTACTTAATAGGCTCTACGATGTATTTTGTTGTTATCTCTGCTCCTAAATTCATCCCGTTCCTCCTCATTAAGGAATGGGAGATTGCTATTCTCAAAAAAACTTTTAATCTTTGCAGGATTGGCTGTTGTTTTTGATGAAATTTTGGTAACATTGTAAGAATCTTTCATTAATATCTTTAGGTCATGTAAGCAGATCTCCATTTTCTGATCTAATTTTCTGTATTGTACTGTCATTCTCTAATTTGCAGAGTTGACGTGTTAGTAGCTTGTGTGGTTTGTCAACAAATTCAACATTTTTTTGCTTTGTATAATGAAATACCCTAATAATTTTTGCAGTGTGAATCTGATTTATTTTAAATTTTAATGCAGCTATCTTATTGTGTTTTGCAATGGTTGGGTCAGCCGCATTTTCTAGGTCTAACTGTTTTATCTGTTTGTCTAATTCCAATTATCCAGTCTTATTTTTCTTGTTTTGAAAAGCTTGATATGCGATAATACTGCCTCAAACTTAGGCTTTAAAAGTTTCCCACAGCAAAGATGGAGAAATACCGGGGGTGTCGTTTGACTCAAAAAATATTTCACCTGCAGCTTCAGATAGTCACAACAACTTGCCTCAGCTAGTATTTGTGGGTTGAATCTCCAAAACGATTGTTTATTATACATTCCTTCCAATTTCACTGAGAAAGTGAGAGGACAGTGATCTGAAATAATAATGTTGTGATATTTTGGGTTATAGGTAAAAGGGATAAGTTTTGCATCCACCAGGAAATAGTAAATTCATGTATAAATTTTATGAATACCTGAATAAAAAGAGTATTCTCTTCCAGACGGATTGGCAATCCTCCACACGTCAGTTATGTTTGTATTATTTATATGTGTTTAAATGTTCACTCGTTATTTTGAAGTGCTTTTCCTTTGACGTGAAGATTTATCCAAGTATTGATCTAAAACACAACTTAAATCTCCCCAATTATCAAATTCTGCTGACCAGAGTCTGAAATTATATTAAATATTTTATTAAAAAATTGGGGATTATCGAAATTAGTAGCAACGTTACAAAATTTTGAGATTTTAAAAATCAAGTCTGCAATTTATCCCATCAGATAAAGCATAACAACAAGTTTAATTTGACACCAAATTCACTTTCATATCTCAAGTATTAAAAAGGTTATGGCCATTTTCATACTCGGAAATTAGCATCTTGTTACCTATTGATTTTCAATGGACATTACAAAAAAGCTGTGATCTTGGATAGTCAAAAGCCCGTAACTTTCTTAAGAATTAAGAGAACTGAATGAAATTTTCACCTATCATAGATTGAAGCATTCTGAAAAAATCTAAAACAATCTTACTTGGATGACATGAAATTAAAGCATATAATTAGCTAATTACCTAATTGTAGCTAATTACAAAATTGACCGATGTGACAGAAATGGTAATAAACAACCAGACTGCCTTGAAAATTCAAAAATGTGATATTCTCAAGATCAGAACTTTAATATTATTGTATAATATGCTGTAAGTCAGTTATGGATAGGTAAATAAATTACAATTTCTAGCAAAAGACCAAGTCTTTATGGAGAAGATCAGCTGCTAGCTGGTACATTGGCATATCATAATCAGTAGCATCATCATACTCCTCAGACTGCAACCAATAAGCAACTCTGTACACGTTGTTTTTCCTCAATTTTTCAATTTTAGAAAAAAAGGTAGAGATTATAAAGTTAAACGCTAAAACAAATAGTAAATACTAAAAAAGAAAATCATGTTTAATCAAAATTCAATTACTAGATATAAACTATCCATTTCTTAAATAGCCTAAGTGTCCAAAGATTATTCACAAATAATTCACAATATAACATGATTTTTATATCTAATTTACATTAATTTATAGGCCAAATGGAAGGAATTTAGTGTTCAATTGCTGTAAATAAATGCCCATTTAAATCGGCTTTCTAGTGGGTTCCTGTGAACGCGCTGGTTTAGAACGTTCACTTCGCGCTGGATTAGTGCCCTCAAATGCCAAGAAAAATACTGCGGGATATAAAAAGCCCAAAATGAGCTACTCGCTATAGAAAACGTTATAAACAGGGTTATATACACGCCCCATTTAATGTAAAAATAAGGTACATACCTTTAATTGTTTGCTTTATAAAACCCTGGGGCTGCGAGAGGTTGCGAAGTGAGAGAGTGATTTAAAAATTATTATAACTATTATTCGAGGCCTATAAAACTACTAATACCTTTTGCGACCGGGCCTTGCAGCGATTTTTCGTTAATGATTTACTAGGCTGAACATCTGCGATTAGAACAGCCTAGTAAAAATCGCGTTTTAAACCCGCCCCCTCCAAACAGCGCCAAAATCGCGGACATGGCTTTGGGCAGATTCCCAATGACGATTCAGGTAGGTTTTGTAACATACCTAAAATTAGGAGCATAAATATTCACCATAGTCAATGGAGTTGAATACAATTCCCCGGATATTATAATGTACCTGCCTTCCTTATCAGCTATAGTAGATTTGTGTTTGAATGCTATACCTTTACGAATTAGAATTGCTGTTCCTCTTGCTTTGGTTGAAAACGTAGAACGATATAATTGACCAATCCCGCTACCCTTCAACCGGTTGTGAGCTCCATTTTTGAGATGCGTCTCCTGAAGAAATATTATATCAATATTAATAGATTTTAAGTGGGCTAGTACTTTACCCCTTTTAATTGGATCATTAACGCCCCTAACATTCCAACTACAAAATGTAATTCCTCCTATTTTCCTAGCGACATCATCTTGCATTTTAAAGCTTACATGGTCTCTTTTGAATTAAATGGTCCAACACATTATATGAAATATTTCCTTTAATTGCTGGGTGGGTATCCCCTTTTCCCCTACCCCCCAGAGATATCTCCAAGAAAAATGTGCATTAGTAAAGATAGATAAGATATTTAGTAAAGAAAATAGAAAGTGAAAAAGAGAAATAACGGAAATTACAGCATTTAGGAATGCTGCTGGTTAATACCACCCAACGGTGGTTGGATTAGTGAAAGCCTCCGTAGGATAGATAATATTAAATAACTCCACACTTTAAGGAGTTAATAAAAACGAAACAGAACAAACCTTAAAAATGTTTAACAGTATTTAAATCCGTCAGGGAATCAACATTCCCAAGAAATTAAGTATCTTGGTGTGCTCTAACTAAGTAGTTGAATATTGAGAAGTTTAACTTATATACTGCACTTATTACTTAACTTTCTATTAATATTGTTTTTACATATTAACCGACTCTAAGTCAGTGAATTTATGACAACTTATTGATTGCAAACACAGTTTCATACAGTTTTTCTCCCCCTCTTTCTCTCTCCCTCTTTCCCTGTCTCTCTCTCTCCCTCTCTCAAGCTCTCCAAAACTTTCCAAAATAATCTCTAAACTTTCCAAAACTTTCTCAAAACTTTCCAACGCTTTCCCAACCTGTCTCACACAATCGTTCTCTCTCTCCCCCTCTCCCTCTCTCCATTTTTCCATCCCTCCCTCTCTCCCTCTTCCCTTCCCTCTCTCCCAAAACTTTCCAAAACTTTCTCAAACTTCCTCCCACATTCATTCTCTCTCACTCCCTCTCCCTCCCTCCCTCTCTCTCTCTCTACCTCTCTCTGTGTCTCTCTATCTCTCAAGTTCTTTGTTTTGACATATTAACCGACTCTAAGTCAGTAGATTTATAACAACATATTAATTATAAACACACAGTATAACCCTCTTGATTATCATCATGGTATAAACTCAGTAGAGCAATTACTTATCCCTTGACGGATCCCGCAGTGTCCTGGGCAAACTTGAATGCTTTATCAGGATCGGTAAAAAAGGATTCAGTCCCTTTATAGGTAACTCGCAATTTGGCAGGATATAATAGGCCAAATCAGAGGTCTGGTATGTCCCTCAGAATAGCTCTTGACTTGGAGAAGAGTGCTGTTTTCTTAACAACTTCGGTAGGAAAATCTCTGAAGATTCTGAAATCTCTGAAAATCTCTAAAGATTCGTATGTTTTCACCTTGAAAAGTTAGGTTTCTGTTGTTGGCAACTTTCTGCAGAATGTCCTCTAGAACATGGCAATATGTACCCTCAGGATCCAATGTCTTGGTGGGGCTGTGCTGTATGACCGGGCTCTCAGAGCTCTGTGAGCCCAGTCAAGTTTAGGTTTTTCATCCAAAGCGAGTACATCTTGAAGTCGTTGAGCCGTGAAATCTCGAAGATTTTGACCATGTTCTTTGCCTTCTTTCACTCCAACAATCCTGAGGTTCTGACGTTTAGAGCACCCTTCCAAATCAAGACATTTTTCTGTTACTTTAGCTAGTAACTCGGAGATACGTTCCACCTCACCCATCAGCCTATGTGTTGTCTCGACATTTGAAGCCGCAGTAGTTTCCAATGTCGGTTTCAAGCCTGTGGATTTCCCCTTTCAGGTCGGAATTCACCTCCTCTATACGGGCAACAATCTTGTCAATCTTCCCACAGATTTCTGCCGTCACAGCCGAAAGCTCCAGACACAGCGTTGAACGGATCTCCTCCACCAAACCCGGAGTTTGCCATGCTGCTTCCTCTGGGGGTGTGCCATACTCGAGGTTGAGGCTTCTTCTTGGCCTTCAGTAACTTTTGGTTGATGTTTAGGCAGATGCCTACCTTTCATTTATTAAAAGTCCCGGGGCCGCGTTCTGATGAAGTCACTTATGCGACTGCTGAAGTCTGCCGGTGAGTATTTTTAAATCTGTCCAGTTCGGATTGTCAGTAGTTTTTCGGCATTTTAACGGTGCGGTGGTGAATGGCATGCTGCCTAAGCCACCATAACGCCACCGGAAGTCCCGACTTCGCTATCTTTAAGAGCCCTATCTAGCTCTCTCTTGAAAGTATCCAGAGGACCGGCCTCCACCGCCCTCTGAGGCAGAGAATTCCACAGATACACAAAGCCAAACCAGTTGCAGTGAAGTAAAGCTAGCAGACTTATGATCAAAGTTATATGATATAACGTTATAAAGTTATGATCCAGAGAGTTGTGAATCTGTGGAATTCTCTGCCTCAGAAGGCAGTGGAGGCCAATTCTCTGGATGCTTTCAAGAGAGAGTTAGATAGAACTCTTAAAGATAACGGAGTTAAGGGATAAGGGGAGAAGGCAGGAACGGGGTACTGATTGTGGATGATCAGCCATGATCACATTGAATGGCGGTGCTGGCTCAAAGGGCCGAATGGCCTACTCCTGCACCTATTGTCTATTGACTATTGTCTATTGCTCACCAGATGTCAATGTGGATATAATTGAGTCGCCGTAAGAAAATTGAAAGTCGTCTGATAGTAGTTCAGAAATGTTAGGTGCTAATAAGCTTAATTGAGTCTTTAACTTCAATGAAGTGTACAAAAGCAAACTTCAAAGTCTGATAAGCCATTCATGTTCCATTTGGATAGCAATAAAGAATATCACAAAAGATTAATAATTACAAAAGGTACAGTTGCTGAAATACCAAATCTAAGTTAAGCCTTGTTAACATCATTAAGTTTTGTAATAACACATTTCTGAGGTCCAGTTTTATTCCACATCACCATAGACATAGAGAAGCAGGAAGGACGATGCATAACGTGTAGATTAGTGTCACTCATGCTGTGGCTCCACCCACAGGCTTATGAGAGAGATCTTTCTCTCTCTAATAGTTTGCATGCATAGCATGTGGACAGTGGGTAGGTGCTATAGACCTGCACGGGAAGGTAGACGCTCCCGCCCCCATGAGTCTCGGGCAGATGGGACTCATCAGCCTGTGAAGGCAGTCCATCTAGGAGAGGGAAAACTCTGATTTAAAACCTCCACTGCCTTGTGGCCATACCCAGTCATAGAAAAGGCTCCTGGTATAAACCTTAAGAAAATGCAGAGTCGGAGCCCCTAAGGCAGTTCGTCGTTGTCTACAACCTCGCTCTGGCAGCTCCTGCGACGGCACTGGTGCCAAACTGTAACGGCCATGCTGTTCCTTTGGATCGATCAGCGATGTGGAGAGGGGGGATGTGCTGCATGGGCAACAGCCTGTCCTCCATATGACATAGCCCAGGCTTGCATCCGACCACACATCACCTGCAAACTAGGATGCATCACCCATGGTCAGTCATGACCCAGGGGGGCCTACTACTACTATGCATGCTGAGATGAAATCACTTTGTGTGAGCCTGATATTTTTCCAACATAACGTGACACTTTGTTTCTAATTACAGTTTTATCACAATTGTTCTTCATTTCCATCTGCAAAACTGTTTTTCACGTGGAGGAGAAAGAAAACAAGCTTTACAACTTTAAGCAATGATCCATCAAACTTGCCCAGATTTCTAGTAGGTGAGATGATGTTGGGATAGTGTGAAATAATGACAAGGTTGTGATGGCAGATGGAAGTCCCACTTCTCTGGCACAGAGCCAACACAGTGGATAATCCGGTCATTGTGAAGAAGCAGCGCGAACATTGAGTCTGAAGAAGGGACTCGACCCGAAACATCACCCATTCCTTCTCTCTAGAGATGCTGCCTGTCCCGCTGAGTTACTCCAGCTTTTTGTGTCTATCTTCAGTTTAAACCAGCATCTGCAGTTCCTTCTTATACGTTTCACCGCAATTAGTGGATATTACATTACTTTATATTATCATATTAACAAATTAGCATATTCCTATTCAATTATTCTGGTTGTTATTTTAACAAAGTTCTAATTTACTTATTTGAAATGGATTAATAGCTGGATTAAAGAGTTGCTGAGACGGTTGCTGTCTGTACACAGTTTGTACGTTTTTACGTAATTGGTTTCTGTAAATTGTAAATTGTCCGTTGTGTGAAGGATAGTGCTAGCCTACGGGGTGATTGCAGGTGGGCTGAATGGGCTGAATGCTGCACCTCTAAAGTCTAAAATCTAATGTCTAAAGGTTGGAGCTGGATGCTCCAGGTCTGGACTGAGTGGTTGAGTTCTTGAGAAGGTCAGAGATTTCCCATGGTAAGGCTAAGGCTGCAGACTCAAGTCCCACTCCGGGCCCGGGAGCACAAAAATACAACCCAACACTTTAACATTGTGTTGAAGATGCGCTGAAGATGTTCTTCAGAGGTGCCACCTCTGAGAAAGGTGGAAGAAAGCTTGTTTCATTAACACTACACAGATTAGTTCTAATCACTAAATAAGGAATTGTATTAAGTGACAGGTGAAGTGTCCAGAAGTAACCTGTCCTGTTGCAAGTTCTGCTAATAGAGGTTGAGTATATACTATGAATGGTGGTGCCCAGGGAGTGTTGAGGAACAGAGAGACCTTAGTGTACAAGTCCAAAGGACATAGCCTAGTTAGATAGGCAAACAGGATAGTTGCCTTCATTTGCTGGAGCATAGAGTAAACTGGTAGGGAGGTCTTGAAGCAGTTTGGCCACAACAGGAATATTGTGTGCCCTTCTGGTCATCACACTATAGAAAGTATATGATTGTACTGGAGCTAGTGCAGAGGAGATTCATCAGGACGTTGCCTGGGATATGATGTTTCATTTATGAGAAGAGATTAGATAGACTAGGTTTCCTTTGCTTGAAGCAAGGAGGCCAAAGGTACACAAAACTCACTTCACTGCACATCTCGTATGTGTATGTGACAAATAAACTTGACTTGACTTGACTTGACTTGAACTATGAAAGGCAATTAGAAGATAAATATATATATTTTTTAAATCCCCATGGCAGAGATGGACATGACCAAAGGAATATCTGAGGAAGATATTTTTTTCATCCAAAAGGTGTCTGAGAATGTGGTAGAGGCAGATATTCTCATAAAAGATATAAGAAATATCTAGACAAACACTTGAATCTCCATTACAAAGACGACCATGGACTGATGTGCTAATAAAAGGGACCTAAGGCCAAGGACACGGTGGCCTAAAGGACCTGTTTCTGTGCGGTATGACTCTATGACTCTCACCTGGTGACAATAGTTACCATGGGAAAATCTGATTTCCTCTCACAGAAACCAACAAAGTACCTGCTGCTTCATGTTTTTAAATTCTTACTTGTACTCAGTATTTATGACTCTTAAGTCATGACCCCAGAACTATTTGAAATATCTGTTTCTATCAGTTGGTTTCATTCTTTAGCCATATTGAATACAATTGTTACATTGGTCCCCTAATCTGCAAAGAAAACTATTTACAACCTCTTCTATATATTTGTATTCCCTTAAACCAGGAAACAAAATAAATCTTTGCTGCTCTTCATTCAAGATTCATTTCTGTTTTATAGGAATGTTGTGATGAATACCCTGACAAGAATATTCATCAAATGCTCCAAATGAATTTTTATCCCTTTTTCTCTCCCGCCTCATCAAGCAACCACTTGTGATGTGCCATCTAGTTCAGAGCTGGTAATGAAAAGTATCTAAATGTGGTTCATGCATCTATTTTTCATCAACAATTTGTTTTATATTTGCAATGCCATCGTTCAATCCATATTCACACTGATTTCACAATGTATGAAAGAAGTTTAGTTTAGTTTAGTGACACAGTGCGGAAACAGGCCCTTCGGCCCACCAAGTCCATGCCGACCAGCGATCCCCATACACTAGCACTATCCTACACACTACAGACAATTTACAATTTCTCCCGAAGCCAGTTAACCAACAAACCTGCATGTCTTTGGAGTGTGGGAGGAAACCACAGCACCCAGAGAAAACAAAGCGGCCATGGGGAGAGCGTACAAACTCCATACAGACATACGGTCTATGGCACTGTAAGGCAGCAACTCTACCTCTGCACCACTGTGCTGCCTCCTTAACAGTCAATGTGGTACTTATTAACTCGTTGGCACTACTATAGTGCAAGAAATATCAAGAGTCATGGGTTGATACAGCACAGAATCAAGATCCCCAGCCCAATGTGCCCATACCGGCCATCAATTACATTTCTATACGAATCCCATTTTTCAAAGGTTCAAGGATCAGTTTATTATCACGTGTACCAATTAAGGTACAGTGAAACTCGAATTACCATACAGCCATTCTGAAAAATACAACGCACTGTAATGGAAGGCAATAAAGTCCAATCTTCAACCTCTTTATTCTCCCGCAATCGGGACAGTCGAACCATCCGCAGTCGGGGCGATCGAAACTCCCGCAGCGGGCGATCGGAGCTCCCACATCAGGGCGATCGAAGCTCCTGCGGCTTGGAGCTCCCGAAGTCAGTCTCTAACCAAGGACCACGAGCTCCATGATGTTTAAGTCTGCAAGGTCTCACGGCTGGAACTCCCGAAGACGATCTCCAGCAGAGGTCGCAGGTTCCTCGGTGTTAGGCCGTAGTGCGGATGAAGATATGATATGGAAAAATATTGCATTTCCATCGAGGTTAGAGATTAAAAAAAGTTTCCCACAGCCCCCCACATATAACAGGCTAAAGAACACTAAAACATACATTTAACACATGCTAAAAAACAACAAAGAAGGAAGGGACAAGACAGACTGTTGGCGAGGCGGCCACTGGGGGCGCCAGCCAGTGGTCAAACCATCTGCCCTTCTATGCCATTACATTTCACGTTTATTTAATACTTCTTCATTGTTATGAGATTACCTGTCTCCATCACACCCTGCGATTGTATTCCAGAGTTCAACTGCCTTATGTGTGGAAAAAATCACGCTAAAATCCCTCAATATTTCCTTGCCCTTTTTTGAAACTCGTACACTCTGATTATTGCTGTCCCTGCCATTATACCTCATTTAGGATCACATTAACCCTTCTCCAATCCAGGAAAGCAAATCCAACCTCTCCTTCCATTCCCCAGAACTGAAACACATCATCTCAGGCGACATCCTGGTGAACCCCCTCTGTCCCCTCCAGTGCAATCACACACTTCTTACTGTGTGAACACCAGAACTACTCACAGCAATAGTCATAGAGATACAGTATTCCAGTTGTCCTTTTATTTAACCATTGCATTCCTTCTCCCTCTGTCCATCCCCCACCATTGTTATCCTACTGATACACTACTATCCGGCTTAGTTTCACAGTTTGTATCCTCTCGTTATCACATTCTCCACAGCCAACAATGGACCATTGAGGGCTCCACCTTTCCTTGATCATTATTGATTTGTTCTTTTCATACCTTTAATTCATATCTCTCGTTTCCCTCTCCCCAACTCTCAATCTGAAGGTTCTTATATTCCACCATGTTGTGTCTATCTTTGAGTGATCTTTTATATAGTTGCACCTTAACCTCCATGCTCTTCTCTACTGTGCCCTGGCTAATGAAAGCAGGTATCCTGTAACGTCCTGCCTTCGGGCATCCTTTGAAATGTATACCAATATCTCTCCCTTCCTCAGGTGATATCCAATTTAATCACAAGATTTCCCCAGGCTGTGAATAGCACAAAATACCTAATAAACGATCAGATCATCTGTTTTGTGAAATGAATTGAATCCTTTATTTGTCATTCAGACCTTTCGGACTGAACAAAATGTCATTGCCTGCAGCCATACATGTAATAATAAACAACACACAATAAACACAAATTAACATCCACCACAGTGAGTCCACCAAGCACCTCCTCACTGTGATGGAAGTAAAAGTCTTAGGGTTACTGTCTCTTCCCTCCTCTTCTCCCTCTGCGCTGAGGTGATACCCCACCGGGTGGTGGTAAGTCAGTCCCGCGGTTCAGGCTCCGCGGCCCGGGGGTGGTCGAAGCTGCCGCCCTCCAGTCCAGCGGACGCAGCTGTTGCCACGGGAGCTCCGGAAAACAGGCACCAGCCTGTGACCTGCAAGCTCCTGACGATGTCGTCCACTGGCCCGCGGCCGAGCCCCGGATTCAGGTCGCCGCCGCCAGAACGCCGCTTCAGCCACCGGAGCACCGTCTCCGCTCCGCACCGGGCCGCCCACACGGGAGCGTCTCAGACCCGCACCGGGCCGCCCACACGGGAGCGCCTTCTAGCCGGGAGCCGGGCCGCCCACACGGGAGTGTCTCAGCCCCGCGCCGTCCGCCCTCACCGGAGCGCCGAGTCGTACCGCTGCCTGAACGCCGCCGCAGCTCGAAGACGGCCAGCCTCGCGTTGGTGAGTCCTGGCTGGCTCTACCTCCAGAGCCTCGAGGTTGGTCGCAGGTTGGAGGCCGCCAGTTCTGCCATTAGGCCTCAGCTCAGACGGGGGAAGAGAAGGGGGATACGACAAGAAAGTCGCATTCCCCCGAAGGGAGAGACAGAAAGCCCTGTTTCATCCCTCCCCCCCCCCCCCCCCCCCCCCCCCCCCCCGCACACATAACACAACCTAATAACCAAAAGTTTAACTGAACAAGACATTAAAATTAAAATTAAAAACAGGCAGACTGCAGGCGAGCCGCAGCCGTTTCACAGCGCCGCCACTTCCGGAAAAAAAAAACAGTTGTGTGTCATGCATGCCAGGAAAACTCTCCTTCAGTTCTTTTGACAAGTGTGGCAGCTTCTACATTCACCTGAGAGGTATTTCAATCACCAGATATAAGTAGTCTTCAGCTAAACTACATGGATGACTTAATGCATCAGCAATTCTTATTGATAAGAACCTCATTTTCCTTTGTCAGACAAATATATTTATTACCATGGTCTGTCAGATGCCAGATTAATTTCCGGTTCTATGAAGATGTGGTTAACTTTTTGATGATCCTTCACATTTCCTCATTGGCTTTTTCATTTAGAACGTTTCTATTTCCGTAAGCAACTGTGAATATGCTGGCGTAGAACGTAACTCGGCGAGTGAGGCAGCATGTCTGGACGACACGGGAAGGCGGCGTTTAGGGTCGTGACCCTTTTTCAGATTGCGCCCAGATGCAAGACTCAGCACTTGCAAAATTCTTGCAGTTGCAGTTCCTTATGTCTGCTATGTGAATATGTCGTCAATGTGTTAGTCATAGTAGTTGATAACTGAGGATCCGTGAAGTCCCATTCAATAACTTGCCCAGTTTTAATTCCCATTGAAGACTATCAGTAAAGATATAGTTGAGAGTGTTATAAAATGGGAGGCATATCTAATATTGTCCATTTAACAATATCCATATTTGATCCTTGTATAACTGCTTCTCCCATTAATCCAGAGCTTTTCGGAAAATGTTTGTATGAACGTACTTCAGGGAATGTGTAAGTAACTCCCTCTGCTGGTACAAACCATAGCATCCTTCACAAGGAAACGCATAATTGACCACAAAGTAATTAACACCCTCCGTGTTTCAAGCCATGGAGTTTGAATACACAGGAATACGATTCTTGAGCCGTGTACTCTGGAATGATCAGCATTAAAGTGGAGTAATGTGATTGTATGAACGTCCTCAGCTTCATACTAACCCTGAGGTCCTGCTATTTAAGCTTTTGCCTCGTTCACTATATTAAAAGAAACATAGAAAATAGGTGCATGAGAGCCATTTGACCTTTCAAGCCAGCACTGCCATTCAATGTGATCATGGCTGATCACCAGTACCCCGTTTCTGCTTCCTCCCCATAACCCTTGATTCCATTAGCCCTAAGAGCAATATCTAACTCTCTTGAAAACATCCAGTGAATTGGCCTCCAATGCCTTGTGTGGCAGAGAATTCCACAGTTTCACCACTCTCTGGGTGAAAAAGTTTTACCTCATCTCAGTCCTAAGTGGCCTACCCCTTATTCTTAAACTGTGATCCCTGGGTCTGGACTCCCCCAACATCGGGAACATTTTGCCTGCATCTAGCCTGTCCAATACCTTAAGAATTTAATATGTGTCTATAAGATCCCCTCTCATCCTAAATTCCAGTGAATGTAGGCCCAGTCGATCCATTCTTTCATCATATGTCAGTCCTGCCAACCCGGAAATTAACCCGGTGAACCTACGCTGCACTCGAAGAATGTAATTCCTCAAATTAGGAGACCAAACCTGCACACAATACTCCAGGTGAGGTCTCACCAGGGCCCTGAAGAACTGCAGTCAAACTTCACTGCTCCTACACTCAAATGCTCTCGCAATGAAGGCCAACATGCCATTTGCTTTCTTCACTGTCTGGTGTACCTGCATGTTTACTTTCAGTGACTGATGCACAATGACACCGAGGTCTCATTGCACCTCCTCTTTTCCTAATCTGACACCATTCAGATTCTAATCTGCCAATTTGTTCTTGCCACCAAAGTGGATAAGATCACATTTATCCACATCTGCCATGCATCTTCCCACTCACCCAACCTATTCAAGTCACCCTGCAGCCAACTAGTCACTGCCTGCCAATCTGAAAAGGATCTGTTAATTCCTACTCTTTGCTTTCTGTCTGCCACCAGTTCTCAATCCATGTCAATACAATACCATTTATTTGTCATTTGAACCTCACATGAGGTTCAAACGAAATTTGGTTTCTGCAGTCACACAAGAAAAGAACCAAGACACACACCAATACAATTTACACAAACATCCATCTCAGTGAATCTCCTCCTCACTGTGATGGAAGGCAAAGTCTTGTCTCTCCCCTGCTCTCCATTCTTCTCCTGAAGTCAAAGTCAAAGCCCCCGGCGGGCGCTAGCAAATCCGCGGCCATATAAAGCCGCGCCGGGCGATGTAAGGCCCTGCCCCGGGTCTTGATGTTGGAGCCCCCGGCGGGTGCTAGCAAGTCCCGTGGCTGTTTAAGCCACGCAGGGCGATGTAAGGCCCCGCTGCAGGTCACTTTCAACCGCGCAATTCGGGCGGGAGAAATTACCGCTGCTGGTGCTCCGTGCAGCAGTCTCCCACCGGGGATCCGCGAGCTCCTGGTTTCACCATCCACCGGCGTCGGGTCACAGCAGCGCGCCATCACAGCTCTCCACACTCCGAAGCCGGCCTGCTCCACGATGGTAGGTCCGCAGCTCCGCCGGCTCCGTGACTTGAGCTGTCGTTCCGGTTGGAGGCCGCTCCACGGCGCTAGGCCCCAACGGCAATGGAGACCCGACAAGGAAAGGTCGGGTCCCCGTACAGGGAAGAGATCTAAAAGTTTCCCCCACCCAGCCCCCCTGCACCCCACACATACACATTTAAAAAAACCCACTACAAACTATACCCTCAACGGGCCGAAAAAATGAAAGAAAGACAGACAGACTGCAGAGGCCTCTGCGACGTCGGTTGCGTCGCCCACCCCATCATGCCGCCCACCCCAATACCCTAACCTCAATACCATATGCTCTAATTTTGCACACTAATCTCTTGTGTAAAGTGCTTTGAAAGTCCAGATCCACCACATGCACTGGCTCGACCTTACCCATTCTACTTGTTACATCTTAAAAAAATTACAGAAGATTATTCAAGCATGATTTCCCCTTCATAAATCCATGCTGACTTTAACCGATCCTGTCACTGCTTTCCAAATGCGCTGCTATTACATCTTTAATAATCGACTCAAGCATCTTCCCCACTACCAATATCAAAACTGGTCTATAATTCCCTGTTTTCTCTCTCCCTCCTTTCTTAAAAAGTGTGGTTACCAATGCATCCACGATTTCTAGGGCCACCTCCTTGAGTACTCTGGGATGCAGACCATCAGGCCCTGGGGATTTATCTGCCTTCCCAGCAAGACCGCATCATTTTTCTTACCTTTTGTACCAATGTGCACAACTACTGCTGCCCCCCCCCCCCCCCCCCCCCCCCCCCCCCCCCCCCCCCCTTAAGAATGTCCTACAACCTCTCCAAGACATCTTGGACCCTAACACCAGTAGGCAACACACCATCCTGGAGTCTCGTTTGCTGCCACAGAATCTCCTGTCAGTACCCCTAACTAAAGAGTCTCCTATCACTATAGCCCTATTTTATGCCACCCTGCCCTGCTTGGTGCCATAGGCCTGGCTGCTGCTGTTGCTCTCCTCTGAACATACACCTCCTCTCCCCAACACCATCCAAATGGGAAGTACCTGTTTTGGGAGGGTGTGTTGGTCGGCATGGGCAAGTTGAGCCGAGGGGCCTGTTTCTACGCTGCATGGCTCTATGACTCTATGACATACCAGTCCCTTATGACATGCCATCCCTACTGCAGTGAGGCCAAAGAAGGGTTACAAAAAAGATTTAAATTTACCTTGCCTTTTATTGACTAATCCAGTGATTCAAAAATCATTTATTTTGCTGCTGATGTTAATCCTTCAAAAATGCTTTGAAAACTTTATTGTTTGTTCTGCCTGATTACAAGCTGTCTTCACATGAATATCAATGTAAATGAGCAGTATGTAAACATACCGACTAGTAAATGATACATGTGGCGCAACAATGACTTAAAAATGATGCTTTCAAATAAACTTTTTATGGACCAAGGTCAATTTGACAAGGACAATTTAGGAAAATGTTTTTCTCAAGCAAGACAATACGTTTTAATACAAATTAAAACTACATAAAATATGTAAAAGATTGAGTACTATATTACAGCCTGGGCCGTGTTTACTTCAAAGCAGCATTTTTGGTTTACACTGATGCAAAACTCCAGGCATTATTTACAATGTTAAATTAATATGAAATGTATTTAAGTGTTTTCATGTGTTCCTTAAGTGCCTGTCCCACTTAGGTGACTTTTTAGGCGAGTGCAGGAGACTCTGCGCTTGCCACATGATCGCCTCATGGTCACCACATGTTCGCTGGTGGCCTCTGGTGAGTCTCCTTCATGGTCGCGAGGATTTCCCGCATTCTGGGAACTAGTTGCGGCCTCAGTATGGTCGCCACAAGTTTTTCAACATGTTGAAAATCTTTCTGTGAGCAAAAATTGGTCACCATGGAGAAAATCAATACTGTTACAGTCGTAGGTGCAGTTGTAGTGGGGTTGCCATGTAGTTATAGGTAATCGAGCTAGTAGTAGGTAGTTTCAGTTAATCGCCTTGCTGACCGGGCATTTCCTTGGCTCATTAGGGGGAAAAAACATAAGCACGAGTTTTCAGAACCAAGGAGAACCGACCGGTAATGTTAAATGCCTACCAAACTTCACAGCTGTGTACCTCTGGCTTATTAAAAGTTGTCTGGCTTCTTAAAAGTGTCTCCACTCCTACTCCCCCCTTCTCCCCCACTTATACCCCTTCTCCCCCCTCCTCTGCCTTCTCCCCTCTACCCTCCCCCTCTCTTTTAAAGGACATACCATACACTGTGCTAGCTGTCTTAACCTTCCTGTTCATCGCAGTGTGTGTCTGTATCACCTCGGCTTTGCACCGTGTGAATTTCAGACAGCGCTTCCCCCGCTTTCCCTGGCCCTGCCTTTGCGATGTGTTTGTATGTTCCACTCTGACACTTGCCGTTCCAGTTCCTGGTTTTTCAGCGAGTGCCGCGAACTTGACAATCGCCGGCAGTTCGCTGAAAAATCGCCCAAGTGGGACAGGCCCTTTATTTTTTCAATTGAAAATAATGTTATTTTTTAAAAAACGTTTTTAGTTGTTATTGAATGTCAAAGGACTTTTGTTCATGCTGTTTGACAGTTTTCACAGCTACTCCAGGCTAGGGTCATGGTTTAATAGGCTCCAAAAGCATTTATTTGAGAAGTTGAAACAGAAGGTTCTGGACTGTGCAGTTCCTTGCTGAGCAGGTTGGAGCTGGGCTCTATGAAGTGATTTGTTTCAATGGATTCACTCACAATGAGCAGGTTTAACCATGGATGAATAGCAAGCAAGGTCAGAGCACAACTTCAAGGAAATGATACACTTTGAGATCATTTCTCAAAAGGCATAGAGTCATAGAGTTATTCAGCACGGAAACAGGCCCTTCAGCCCAACTTGCCCACACTGACCAACATGTCCCATCTACACTAGTTCCATCTGCCTGCTTTTGGTCCATATCCCTCCAAACCTATGCCATTCATGTTCCTGTCTAAATGTTTCTAAAACATTGTAATAGTACATGCCTCAACTACTTCCTCCAGTGTAAAAAGTTACCCTTTGTGTAAAATGTTACCACTCAGGTTCCTATTAAATATTTCCCCCCTCACCTTGAACACATGTGCTCTGGTTCTCAATTCCCCTAGTCTGGGCAAGAGACTGTGTTTACCCAATCTATTCCAAGCATGATTTTGTTCCAAACCTATTTGTCCCAATCTATTCCTGTAAGAACACCCCACATCCTCCTGCGAACCAAGGAATAGTCCTAGCCTGCTCAACCTTTCCCTATAGCTCAGGCCCTCGAATCCTGGCAAAATCCTTTTAAATCTTCGGTGCACCCTTTCCAGCTTGACAGCATCTTTCAACTGACATGTTGCCCAAAACTGAACACAATACTCTAAATGTGCTGTGATAACACTAAGAAAGAGACAAAGTTCTGGAGACCTAAACAGCAACCTCTGGTGACCTTGCCAGCTACCCAAGGTTTCCATGAGGTCACCGGAAGTTTTGGTCACTCTCCCTAATGGTCGAAAGTGGTTTCCGCATGATCGAGGCTTCATCTAGGTTGCTGCTATTTTTTCATCTTGATTAAAACTGGCCTTGATAAAAAATAGGCTGCCGTTTTAAAAATCGATAATTTTTTTGTCACAGGTCTAGTCGAAGCCGGTTTTCTTCATAGACGAGGAAGGTTTTCAACATGTGCGTGGGAGGTGGTAGGAGATTGCAGGTCACCTCGACCTTTAATTTTTTTTGGGTGGCGGGCAAGGTCACCAGAGGTTGCTGTTTAGGTCTCCTAAATGGGACAGGGGCATAACTCAGCAGGTGAGGCAGCACCTCTGGAAAAATATTCTCTAGAGATGCTGAGTAACACCAAGTTATCCCAGCACTTTGAGTCTTTTTTGGTAAACCAATATCTGCAGTTCTTTGTGTCCCCAGATAACATAAATGTTTGTTCTGTTCAGTTCAGTCAGTTCAGTTTCAGTTCGGTTTAGTTTATTGTCACATTAGGTACAGTGAAAAGCTTTTGTTGTCTCCTAACCAATCAGCAGAAAGACAATACATGAATACAATTGATCCATCTGTAGCATAGACACATGATAAGGGAATAAAACAATATAATATAACATATGACAAAACATAATCTATAAAATACTAGACTAAGTGGGACCCGCTGGGCCCCATGTTCACACTGGAGGGCTGGTCCTCCAATGCAATATTCCACCTCTCCACCAATTCCAATATTGGTGGCCGGGGGGGGATGCTTTCTGGAGCGCTAGTATGGGTGTTGTGGGCTGAAGAGTGGTTTTCCAGAGGGCTAGTATGGACATTGTGGGTCAAATGGATTCTTGAGGTGGCAGCTCAGTCACTCAAGCCTGATTTGCTGGCAGCTCACTCACGGCTGGTGGGCTGACAGATGACTCATGGCTCTCCTTGAAATTCCATTTCAAGCAGGATGCAAGGCCATCAAATTCAAATGCAGTTTCCTACCATTTCAAGCAGGGTGCAATGCCACCAAATTCAAGTACAGTTTCTTACCACTTCAAGCAGGGTGCAACGCCATCAAATTCAGGTGCAGTTTCATACCACTTCAAGCAGGGTGCAAGGCCACCTAATTCAAGTGCAGTTTCCTACCACTTCAAGCAGGGTGCAAGGCTACCAAATTCAAGTGCAGTTTCATACCACTTCAAGCAGGGTGCAAGACCAATGAATCCAAGTGCAGTTTCATACCACTTCAAGCAGGGTGCAAGGCCACCAAATTCAAGTGCAGCTTCATACTATTTCACGCAGGGTGCAAGGTCACCAAATTCAAATGCAGTTTCATACTATTTCAAGTCAGGTGAAACCACCATAAAACCACACAAAACACCACATAAACACCACGCAGTTCAGTAGACATTCAGTGTGTTCAGTTGATTCACAGCTCAGAGAGAGTCGTAACCTCTCCCTTCCCGTCTTAGAAACTGAGTCACACCCACACTTCCAGGTTTTATAATCCCTCCCCCCTCCCACCGGAAGGGGGTGGCCTTCATGGCGTGATTGACAGGAGAGAGATTCTCAACATTACTTAAACTTTAGAAACATAGATAGACATAGAAAGTAGATGCGAGAGCAGACCACCAGGTCCATCGAGCCCGCACCGCCATTCGCTCATGGCTGAACACTAAACAGACACACTTACCCACAAACAGTAGACACAAGACACAGAACACAAGACACTACCCTCCCCTTTATACCGCTATCACCCCTCTCCACCCCAAGAACCTCGTGATCTCCTGGGGGAGGCAAAAAAACGGATAAAAACCCAGGTCCAATTCGGGAAAAAAATCTGGGAAATTCCTCTCCGACCCCAATCTAGGCGATCGACACTTGTCCAGGAGATCACTCGGGTCTTACTATACTAACCATACCTAGGTCCATATCCCTGCCCTCTCCCCGTAGCCCCTTATCCCCTTGGCAGCTAAAAAACCATCTATTTTAGTCTTAAATATATTTAAAGTTTCTGCTTCCACTGCTCCTGGGGCAGTGAATTCCATAAATTAACCACCCTCTGGGTGAAGAAGTTCTTCCTCATCTCAGTTTTAAAAGAGCCCCCCCTTATTCTGCAACTATGTCCCCTAGTTCTAGTTTCCCCGATCATTGGGAACATCCTCGGTGCATCCACCCGATCAAGGCCCCTCACGATCTTATATGTTTCAATGAGAACGCCTCTCATTCTTCTAAACTCCAAAGAGTAGAGTTCCAGCCTACTTAACCTTCCCTCATATGTCAATCCCCTCATTGCAGGAATTAATCTTGTAAACCTTCGCTGCACTGCCTCCAGGGCTAGTACATCCTTTCTTAAGTATGGACCCCAGAACTGTACACAGTATTCCAAATGTGGTCTCACTAATACTGTGTACAGCTGCAGCAAGACCTCCGTGTTTTTATATTCAATCCCCCTAGCAATAAAGGCCAAAACTCCATTGGCCTTCCTGATTGCTTGCTGCACCTGCATACTAACTTTCAGTGATTCATGTACTAATACCCCTAGATCCCTTTGCGTTGCATTACAACGCAGCTCCTCCTCATTTAGAAAATAACTTGCCCTATCATTTTTTTTCCCAAAGTGAATGACTTCACATTTATTAGTATTAAATTTCATCTGCCAAGTTGTTGCCCACTCACCTAGCTTATCTATATCCTTTTGCAGACTCTTCCTATCCTCCTCATCCCCTACTTTTCCTCCCATTTTTGTATCGTCCGCAAATTTTGATATATTACACTTGGTTCCCTCCTCCAAATCATTTATATACATTGTGAACAACTGGGGTCCCAGCACCGACCCTTGCGGAACCCCGCTAGTTACCGGTTGCCATCCCGAGTATGAACCATTTATCCCCACCCTCTGCTTCCTATTTGTTAGCCAATCCTCTACCCATGCTAATATATTACCCCCAATCCCATAATTTTTTATTTTTAGCAATAGTCTCTTATGTGGCACCTTGTCAAAAGCCTTTTGGAAGTCCAAGTATACCACATCCACCGGTTCCCCTTTATCCACCCGGGTTGTTACTTCCTCAAAGAATTCGAGCAGATTCGTTAAACAGGACTTCCCCTTCACAAAACCATGCTGGTTCTGTCCGATGAAGTCATGTTTATCCAAGTGCCCCGTTAGTGTTTCTTTAATAATTGTCTCTAACATTTTACCCACCACCGATGTTAGACTAACCGGTCTATAGTTACCCGCCTTCTGTTTACTTCCTTTTTTAAATATAGGTGTTACATTGGCCATTTTCCAATCCACTGGGACCGTTCCTGCCTCCAGGGAGTTTTGGAAAATTATCACCAATGCATCCACAATCCCCACCGCTATTTCCCTCAAGACCCTTGGATGTAATCCATCAGGCCCAGGGGATTTATCCTCCTTCAGTCTCATTAATTTCCCTAATACCACCTCCTTGGTGATCTTAATAGTATTTAGCTCCTCCATTCCTACCGCCCCCTGTTTATCCAGCGTTGGAATATTTTTTGTGTCTTCTATGGTGAAGACTGATACAAAATACTCGTTTAATGCCTTTGCCATTTCCATGTTCCCCACCAACAACTCTCCAGTCTCACCCTCCAATGGACCAACGTTCACCTTAGCCACCCTTTTTTTTTTATATAGCTATAAAAACTCTTACTATTAGTTTTTATGTTGTTCGCTAAATTCCTTTCATAGTCTATTTTCCCCGTCTTAATTAATCTCTTAGTTATTTTTTGCTGACCTTTAAATGCTTCCCAATCCTCTACCCTCCCACTATCTCTGGCTACCTTATATGCCCTTGCCTTCAGCCGAATACTATCCTTTATAGTTTTACTGAGCCATGGCTGACTGTTCTTACCCTTACCCCTTTTTTTCTTCATAGGAATAAATTTTTCTTGAAGGTTATACAGTATACCCTTAAACGTACACCACTGCTCATGTACCGTCTTATTCTTGAGTCTGCTATCCCAGTCAACTTTGATCAGCTCAGTCCTCATACCTTCATAATCCCCCTTATTTAGACTAAGCACCCTAGCCTGAGTTTCAACCTGCTCCCCTTCTATTTGAATATGGAATTCGACCATATTGTGGTCACTTGTTCCCAACGAGTCCCTAACTATGACATTTTTAATTAATCCTGCTTCATTACACAGGACCAGATCCAAGATTGCCTCCCCCCTTGTCGGTTCTGTGACATACTGTTCTAGGAACCCGTCTCTAATACATTCTATAAACTCTTCCTCTAGTCTACCCTGCCCAGTTTGGTTTGCCCAATTAATATGAAAATTGAAGTCCCCCATGATTACAGCAGTTCCCTTTTTACATGCGTCAACTATTTGCAGATTTATGTTCTGACTAACAGCGTCACAGCTATTTGGAGGTCTATAAATTACACCCACTAGTGTTTTTTTCCCCTTATTATTCTCTATCTGTACCCAAGCTGTTTCACTATCCTGATCCTTCAACGCAATATCCTTCCTCTCTATTGCCGTTATTCCCTCCCTTATTAAAAGGGCCACCCCTCCTCCCTTTCTTTCCTGTCTATATTTCCTAATTGTCGAGTACCCCTCTATATTTAACTCCCAGTCCTGATCCCCTTGCAGCCATGTCTCCGTAATGGCCACGATATCATAACTATATATACTTAATTGCACCGTTAATTCATTTATCTTATTACGAATACTCCGTGCATTTAGATAAAGCACTTTCAGATGATTTTTACTACCCTTCCTTTCCGTTTTTGCCCCTTTTACATCTAAAGCTTTATCTTCACACATTCTGTCTCCTGTCACATTTTGACTTTCCGCTTCCCCACTGATACCCTGCTCTATTTCCTCTACCCCTGCCGTTATTACCCCCCTTGATACCTCCCCCCCGCTACTTAGTTTAAAGACCTCTCTACTGCCCTAGTTATATGATTTGCCAGGACCCCAGTCCCAGCACCGTTCAGGTGAAGTCCGTCCTTACAGAACAGATCCCCCCTGTCCCAGTACTGGTGCCAGTGGCCCAAGAAACCAAACCCATTATTCCCACACCAGTCATTGAGCCACGCATTTAGCTTTTTAATTTTACGTACCCTCGCCGATTTGGCCCGTGGCTCAGGTAGCAATCCAGAGATCAGTACCCTCGAGGTTCTGCTTTTTAATTTATTCCCTAACTTCTCAAACTCCTTCAGCAGATCCTCCTTCCTCGTCCTTCCTATGTCATTGGTCCCCACATGGACCACGACCACTGGATCCTCCCCCTCCCTCTGCAAATTTCTCTCCAGCATCGCAGAGATATCCTTAACCCTAGCACCGGGTAGGCAACACAGCCTTCGGGACATGTTCTGCTGGCCGCAGAGAACCTTATCTACCCCCCGAATAATACTATCCCCTATCACTACGGCATTTCTTCTAACTCCCCCCTCTTGAATGGCCTCCTGATCCACGGTGCTGCACGGTGTTTAATAACACTTTTATTTTTCAATGATTGTAAGAATCCTCGGCACCTGATGAGCAGAGGGGGACTGAGTAAGATGGCCAAAGGTCACAGCCATAAGTGGTAGTATTTTATCTAACATCAATATACAGTGCAAACAGGAAGTTGTCAAGTTTAGACTTTTAATCATTTGCCGTTTCAAACCAACCACCTCCAACCATTTGCTGTGTTTTTTCAAACCAACCATATTTACATTTTCAAACCACATTAAGGGCACTCAAGGTCAGTAAAACCACACTCACAGTTTAGTAGACATGTGTTCAGTCTTATTCACAGCTCAGACTGAGAGACGTGACCCTCTCGCTCCCATATCTAGCAGAGACTGACTGAGGCACTCAACACTTCCGGGTTTTATAGTCCCTCCGGAAGGGGCGTGGTCTTCAGGAAAGAGAATCTCAACATTTTTTAAACACTAATAACTTTTATTTTTCATTAATGGGAAAATTCCTCCTGTCCTGCTCAGCAGAGGGGGACTGAATAAGATGGCCAACAATCACAGCCGTAAGTGGCAGCGTTTGTTCTAAAATCAATATACAGAACATTTTATAAACATTAATAACTTGTTTATTTTTCTAAAATCAATATACAGAACAGGAAATGGTCAAGATCAGCCTTTTAGTAATATAGATAACATAAACTATCTATCTATTTTTTTTAAATCTGCGGACTAACTAGCTAAACCTGTGGCTTTTAACACATTTAACACAGTATCATACAAGGTCCTGGTAAGACTTCCTGAAATCCACCAAACTTGCAAAGAAAATTTTGAGCTAAGATGGAGTCACAGAAGATCGCTCGGCAGCTGTGGTGGGGTTTCCACGCTATTACCTCGTACAAGGCAAAACTCAATAGTACATGTAATATGCGGCCCAGGACAGAAAGGTCGGATTTGGAATTGGAGGGGGAGTTGAGGTGCTGGGCCACTGGGAGATCAGGTTGGTTATTGCGAACCGAGTGGAGGTGTTCGACGAAGCGATCGCCCAACCTCCGCTTGGTCTCACCGATGTAGAGCAGCTGACATCTCGAGCAGCGGATGCAATAGATGAGGTTGGAGGAGGTGCAGGTGAACCTCTGCCGCACCTGGAAAGACTGCTTGGGTCCTTGAAAGGAGTTAAGGGGGGAGATAAAGCGATAAGTGCAGCATTTCTTGCGGTTGCAAGGGAAAGTGCCCAGAGAGGGGGTGGTTCGGGTGGGAAGGGACGAATTGATCAGGGAGTTACGGAGGGAGCGATCTCTGCGGAAAAGCAGACAGGGGAGGAGATGGGAAGAAGTGGCAAGTGGTGAGATCACGTTGGATGTGGCGAAAATGTCGGAGGATTATTTGTTGTATGTGATGGCTGGTAGGGTGGAAGGTGAAGACAAGGGGGACTCGACCCTTGTTGCGAGTGGGGAGGATGAGTGAGTGAGAGGTGAGTGAGAGCAGAGTCACGGGGAATAGAAGAGACCCTGGTGAGAGTCTCATCTATGGTAGAGGAGGGGAAACCCCGTTCCCTGAATAATGAGGACATCTCTGATGCCCTGGTGTGGAACACCTCATCCTGGTTGCAGATGCGGCTTAGATGGAGGAATTGGGAGTAGAGGATGGAGTCCTTACAGGAAGCAGGGTGAGAAGAAGTGTAGTCCAGATAGCCATGGGAGTCAGTGGGTTTATAGTGAATGTCGGTCAGGAGTCTATCCCCTGCGATGGAGATAGTGAGGTCAAGAAATGGTAGGGAAATGTCGGAAATGGTCCAGGTGTATTTGAGTGACGGATGGAAGTTAGTGGTGAAGTGGATGAAGTCAGTGAGTTGTGTGTGGGTGCAGGAGGTAGCATCAATGCAGTCGTCGATGTAGCAGAGGTAGAGTTCGGGGATAGGGTCACTGTACATCTCGAACAAGGATTGTTTGACGTACCCTACAAAGAGGCAGGCATAGCTAGGGCCCATGCGCGTTCCCATAGCTACACCTTGTATTTGGAGGAAATGGGAGGAGTCAAACGAAAAGTTATTAAGGGTAAGGACCAGCTCCGCTAGGCAGAGAAGAGTATCAGTAGACGGGGATTGGTTGCTTCTCCGGTTGAGGTGGAACACAAAAGTGCTGGAGAAACTCAGTGGGCGAGGTAGTATATCTTCCAGATGAGCCCAATGCCTTTTATGCACACTTTGAAAGGGCGAACAACAGCACACTTACACATGCCCCCATAACCCCTGATGGACCTGTGATTTCAGTCTTTGATGTTAATGTTAGACCATCCTTCGTGGCGGTAAATCTACAAAAAGCATCCAGCCAAGATGGTATACCCATCTGAGTGCTAAAACACTGTGTGGACTATGGAGTGGCTGGATTATTCAAGGACATCTTCAAACTCTCTCTTCTGTAGTCAGAGGTTACCATCTTCTTCAAAAGGGAATCTATCGTACCAGTGCCCAAGAAGAGTACAACAATCTGCCTCAAATACAATTGTCTGGTGGCACTTACATCCACCAAAATGAAGTGCTTCAAAAGGTTAGTTATTGTGATGTTTGGTGGACTGTGTGGGTGGGAGGACCCGTTGCTCCTCCCGTGCAGCACGTGGCACTGCACAGGACAAGGGGAGGTGTTTTGTATATAGTTCTCTTGTGTCTGTGCGTGTGCAGCCATTTTTGACGTCTTGCTGCCAGCATTGAGTAAAGCATTAAAGACTTCTGTTGTAAATTGAAGACTCTCAAGATTTGTGCAGACCTAGAAAAAGAACACAAAAGTTATGGCGTAGATTAATTCCTGCCTCAGAAGTTACCTGAATCAGTTTCAACTGTGATGCTGCTGCAAGAAAGATTTGCATTGCGCATGCATCACACAGTACTTGTGCATATGGCAATGAACTGGGCCTTGAAGAATAAATTGTGCATGTCTATGGAAATGTGAAGTGAAAGCAAAAGACATCTTGCTTTCTTGTATTATTTTGTGTTTTTGGCTTCATCCACTATATCTGTCTCAATGAGAAAGCAACTGCATTACAACCAGTAATCTATTTGTGTTGTAAAGGTATTTTCAGAATGTCGTTGAACGTTCATGTGTTTATGAAATCGGGGTCATTCTCAATGGCTCAAAGAGTTGGACAGTGCATATAATTCCAATGGCACTTTCACAGCCAACAATAGAAACATAGAAAAATAGGTGCAGGGGTTGGCCATTCGGCCCTTCGAGCCAGCACCATCATTCAATATAATCATGGCTGATCATCGGAAATCAGTCCTGCCTTTTCCCCATATCCCTTGATTCGTTTTGCCCTAAGAGCTAAATCTAACTCTCTCTTGAAAATAGGACCATTATGGAAAATAGGACCATATTCCTAAAGTCATCTGTTGCCAGCCCTGTTTTATTCTGGTCTGTTCTCACATCCAGTTCCAGTCTCACCACCCCCACCCACCCCCGCCTCCATCTATATCACTCAGTCCGAAAAAGGGTTCGGACCCGAAACGTCACCTATTCCTTTTCTCCAGAGATGCTGCCGGACCTGCTGAGTTACTCCAGCATTGTGTCTATCTTCGATATAAACCAGCATCTGCACTTCCGTCCAAAACACCTTCCCTGTTTATAAAGATTATCTGGTTAGACTTTTATCTCCAGTTCTCTAAGGTGTAATGCATCATAAGGCAAAGTTTTTCCAAATTAGATGTCACCTTCTGTCGTGGAGTTACCATCACAAACCCATACCTGTCTGGAAAGGTCAAACTCACTCTCATCCTGAATTGCTTTGTATCTGGGTCATTCCAGGTAGCAGTAGCAGCTGACTGAGCCCAGTCTGGTTGTTGCCCAGTGCAACATTAAGGACGTCATTGAATCTCTCTTTTCAAGGTAAATAGATTCAACTTCGAAGATTCAAAGAAGGGTCCACACTCAAGTCCTCCAGGGATGCCACCTGACCTGCTGAGTTACTCCAGCAATTTGTGTCAACTTCTTTATTCTTGGGCAAAGAATTTCAAGCTGAATGCATCGTGTGCACTTGCTATGATAGTAGGCTTCCCAGAAATTCAGCTAGTGATAAGATGCATGAATGTGGCCCTTCAGGACTCTCTTTGAGAACACTATGTACCCTGTAACTCACAAGAGCTATCTTTCTGTCAGCATCAACTGCATATTTCATTGAAGTAGACTGCCTAGAGACCATGATGGCAAACAATTTATTGAGCACAACAATCTGATCCCATCAGTTAGAGAAAACCTGCCAACTACACAATCATGAGAATTCATCACTCTTGTGGTTCCCATTAGTTGCTGCTTTCCCGTGTTAATAGAAATGGTGACTGAGGGTGAATTGAATCATAAACATCGAGCCCAATGATAGCATTGTGTTATTTGTCTCTATAATTTGCAAAATACACTGCACAAGACATTCGGTAAGAATATGAATTCTTTATTTTGTGGCTGCAAATGATTATCCCATCTATATGGCGATACACAACAGCAGCGGTGGAATTCAAAATTCAGGTTCCAAACTGAGTTCTATTTGCACTTGAGCAAGTTACATAAGGCCCCTGAGTGAGGTCACGTCGGATCATTTATTCAGTCGAGGTCCAGTCAAAGAGTTAAGCCTACGTTTGGACTAGTGAAACCTAATTTGACAGAAGCGGTGCACCAGTTGATGTTTACAAGTTGTAGTTAGTAGCAACATAAATCACATTACAAAGTGTACATTTTCTGGAAAGCTATCTGCAATTGTAAAACAAACCCGCAAATTCTTCTAAACTTTCAATCATCAACAGTGCATGCCATTGTATGAATAAATCAAAAGGATTAAGAGATCAGGTCTTTTGGATGTGCTCCTTGGGGATCCATGGAAACATGATGCAATGCTGAGCCACACCTGGCTCTGTGCAATGCCAATATTTTCACCTTCAGCATAGGAGGACAGATATTGAGTGATACAAAGTGACGATGGAATTCTGTCCTCAATAAAGTCCATAAACTTTCGTTGGTATTATTCATTATTATACTTATTATAACGCTGTAATGTATTGGAGTAGGAGATTTCTCATTGAGCAACTATTCAGCAACATCCATCAGGTTTTAGTCAAAAAGCATTTGCAATCTCACGGTCCTTCCTACTCAGTAGAAAAAAAAATATTTGCTAGATTCTCCCCAAAGGTGCTCTTTAACTGATTGACTTCAAAATTCTGTTTTTATTACATAAAATGTTCTGACGCATGATTAACCCATTTCTGTTCAGTGTAATGCAAGGAGCAAGCTGTTTTCATGCGAATCTCATTGTAATGATTTGTGTATCACATGAGGAAAGATTGAAAAGACTAGGCTTGTATTCACTGGGGTTTAGAAGGATGAGGGGGATCTTATAGTAGAAACATATAAAATAGTAAGATTAAACGAGAACTTACCAGTTTGAAGTTTGATCTGTATTTTATGAGGAGTTACGATGAGGGATTATGTGAAGAACCCGCTCAGCACGCATGCGCGGCATACTTCAAAGCAGCAGTGTGGAATCACAGATAGACACAGTTATTGAAGTAAACATAGTAAAGACATAGTAAAGAATCACTCACGTGACTCCGAAGTAAAATAGTAAGATTAAACGAGAACTTACCAGTTTGAAGTTTGATCTGTATTTTATGAGGAGTTACGATGAGGGATTACGTGCCCCCCGCTCCCAACCTCAATAATATGGGTCAAATTCATAAACTGATGTCTCCTTCATCAGTTTATGAATTTGACCCATATTATTGAGGTTGGGAGCGGAGGGCACGTAATCCCTCATCGTAACTCCTCATAAAATACAGATCAAACTTCAAACTTGTAAGTTCTCGTTTAATCTTACTATTTTACTTCGGAGTCACGTGAGTGATTCCGTGTAGATTTCAAAGTTCTGTGATTTCAAACCGTGTAACAGTTATTACTACATCACTGCCAAAGTCTTTGAGGGAGGAAGTGTGTTATCGTACCAACCAATGAATCTGTTTGTAGAAAAACACAATGGTATTTTTTAACAATAACAACAAAGAAATTAAATTGCTCCCCTGGGCTTAAATTCAATATTTGCAGTCTGTAAAATCTTTCCTGCAAATAAAACAGGTTTTGCCAACGGCTTATTATAAAATGTCTGAACGGTCTTTCCCCCCACGATTCTGCTGTAGCCAGGATGTGGTTTATAGGCACGTCCATTCTTTTAGCCGTCGACATGGATGCTGCCCTGGTGGAATGAAATTTGTACATGTTAGTTTTTATCCCAGCAGCTTTTAGCACCTGCTTGAGCCATCTCGAAATGACTCGTCACCCGACCATAAGGTTTTTTATGACTGACCCACAAGGCTTTTCATCTCCCTCGAGTATTTTGGTTGTGTCTATGTAGGATAGTAGGGTCCTGGCACGTAACCGTGTTTCTGACGGGTAAACCCGAAATTCTACGACTGGATTAGGTGTTCCTGGTCTTCTCTGTTTGATCATTCCCTGGATAACGATAGAGATCTGGTCTGGAGCTGTGAGCATGGTGTCCAGTCGTAATAGGTGTAGTGACTGGACCCTCTGTGCAGATACAAGTGCCATCAAAATTAGTGTTTTGAGCATAGATGGTTCCAGGTTGAGGGATCTGGCTGGTAGCCATCCCCTGAGGTATGTCAGGACCACACTGACATCCCATATATGGGTGTACCTTGGTCTAGGGGGTTAGAGTTGTAAATACCCTTCATTAGTTTGACCACCAGCTGGTGAGACCCCATGGCCTGTTGGCCTGGAGCTGGTTTTAAATAGACAGGCAGGGCAATTCTAGCTGTGTTGATGGCTCTGTTGCTGAGTCCTTCATCGTGGTGAAGGTTCACCAGGAATTCTAGTACGTTGGTAACTGTATCGGTTGAGTAGGTGGTCCATGTATCCAAGCAGTACTTCTCCCATTTTTGATGCTGGACAAGTGCTGTTTTTTAGTGGATGTTCGGAGGGATGCTGACATGGTGTCGATGGTTTGTTATGATAATCCCAGCCCCAGAAGTGGTTTGTGCAGAATCTGCAACCCAGGAGTTTGATTTTTTCATGGTACGGGTGGCTTGTGCCCGACACTGGGTGTTAATAACTCTGGGTCACTGGGGAATACCATCGGAGTTTCAACAACCATATCATGGAGTATTGGGAACCATGGCTGTGTAGGCCAGTCGGGTACTATCAAAATACCTGAAACAGAGTCCATTTGTACTATGCGTAGTCCCCGAATATGTTTTTGTCTTCTAAATATTGCCAGAGCTGATTTTAGTGTCTTGGTGACACTCTTGGCTGATGTGAACCCATTGGGTAACGCTTTAAACTGCTATAGATGCCCCATCCAGGTAAATCTGCGATGATCCTTGTGAATGGTACTAAATAGTAAACATCTTTAAGATGAATGCTTGCCATGAAGTATCCTTTGGAATTTAGTTGTTTGGCAGTAACAACCGGTTCCATTTTGAAATGTATATACTTAACAAACATATTTAGTGAAGTTAAGTCAATGATGATGCGACATCCACCATCTTTTTTGGGTTTAGTGAATATATTTGATACGAATTGCAAGGGTTCAGGTTTTTCCATGATACCCTTTGTAATTATTCTCACCAGTTCAGCTTGTCCCTCTTGTTTCTTTAACGGAGAGGGGAAAAATACCCTCTGGGGTGAATGTTGACCTGGTGGCAATTTTTCTAGTATGAACTGTATTTGTATTCACTAATGCCATTCACGAATGCCACTCGTGATAGACTCCCATGTGTTAGTATTACTCTATATACTGGTAGGAACCAGACCCACCTACCTCCATGGTTATGGATATTCTTCTGTTTCCTGCCGGTCCAACGAGTGTTGCAAGTCATCTGACATGGCGGTGACGTTGGGGGGGTGGCACATTTTCCATGGGGTCCGCTCTGGGCCCTGGTCTAAAGAAGACTTTCGGTGATAGAATGCGGACCCCGATCTTTCATCAGTCCGATATGGTAGACGTTGACTGATGGATGCGATGGGGTGTGCTGCTGCGTAGGAATTACTGTTTTTGGTTTGCTCGTCCCGGCCCTGCCCTCATGAGCCGAAAGTTTTGTAAAACCTCTTGCATGTCCTTCATATGCTTTGTGAGGTTTTTGCCAAAGAGCAGTGGGTCTGGCTCAGTGGCTGGGGTACGCACAACCCCGCGATGTAGGATTTATGGCAGGTCTTATGGGTTGTTTACGAAGGTTGTTGTCATCTCCGTATTTGTCCATGGAACGAGGAGAAACGATGTGATGGCTGACGTCAGGCTTTTAATAGGTATGTTACAAAACCTACCTGAATCGTGGCTGAGCATCTGCCCCACCCCTTGTGTGTGATTTTGGCGCTGTTTAGAGGGGGCGGGTTTAAAACGCAATTTTTACTAGGCTGTTGCAATCGAAAATGTTCAGCCTAGTAAATCATTAACGGAAAATCGCTGAAAGACCCCGTTGCAAAAGGTATTATTAGTTTTTATGGCCTTGTAAAATAGTTAGAGTAATTTAAAAACCACGCTCTCACTCCGCAACCTCTCGCAGCCCCAGGGTTTTATAAAGCAAACAATTAAAGGTATGTACCTTATTTTTACATTAAATGGGGCTTGTAAATAACCCTGTAATATAGTTTTCTATAGCGAGTAGTTCATTTTGGGCTCTTTATATCCCGCATTATTTTTCTGGGCATTTGAGGGCATAAATCTAGCGCAATGTGAACATTCTAAACCAGCGCGTTCACATGGCTAGAAAGCCGATTTAAATTGACTTTAATTTACAGCAAATGAACACTAAATTCCTTCCATTTGGCCTATAAATTGATGTAAATGAGATTTAAAAATCATGTTTTATTGTGGAATTATTTGTGAATATTATTTGGACACTTGGGCTATTTAAAAAATGTTAATCATTTATTAAGAAATGGATAGATGTTTAGATCTAGTAAATTGAAGTTTGAAATTAGCTACAATTGGGTAACTAACTAATTATATGCTTTAATTTCAGGTCATCCAAGTTAGATTATTTCATGTTTGTTTCAGAATGGTTCAACCTATGATAACTGAAAATTTCATTCAGTTCTCTTAATTTGTAAGAGGTTATGGGCTTTTGACTGTCCACGATCACAGCTTTTTTGTTATGTCCATAGAAAATCAATAGGGAACAAGATGCTAATTTCCTATGAAAATGGCCATAGCTTTGTTATTACTTGCGCTATGCAAGTGAATTATGTGTCAAATTAAACTTATTGTTATGCTTTATCTGATTGGATAAATTGCAGACTTGATTTTTTAAATCTCAAAATTTTGTAACATTGCTACTTTTAACGGCCTCCTGTACGTGGGGTTTCCACTAGCTGTCCACCACACCTAGCAGCTGTTCCTGCACCCCTTGCATACTCCCGAGATCTTCAGCCATTGCCCCTGTTCTTGACCAGCCCAGTCCTGGTCACCAAAGCTATCCTCTGGAAAGGAGGAAGCAATGGACAGTGCACAAGGCACTGTGGAGGGAGTGCCTGACCCCCCTCTGCGAGAGCGCCCATCCTGGGGTGCACCTCGCTGGAGCTCCTGCTCCAAGAGCCACTCCATGCGGCTCAGGCGGCTGTCTCTCCCCCGCATGGGTGGAGAGACGTCCCCGTCCGATAAGTCGGAGCCACCGGCCGGACGCCTCTTCCATGGCTTTACTTCCAGCCCGCTGCTCAGGCGCTAGCGGGACTGGGCTTGGCACGGTGACGGGGTGTAGCGGACTGCCCGGTAAGCGGTCTTACCGCCTTGTTGCTGCCCCTGCCAGATGGAACGCTCCTCCGTGGAGTCAAGCGGGGGGCCTGTTCATGCGACTGTCCCCCCCAGATGGAAAACGCTCCTCCGTCCGGAGTCGAGCGGGGACAGGTCTGTGTCTGATGCCCCCCCCCCCCCAAATGGAATGCTCCTCCATGGAGTCGAGCGGGGGACAGGTTTGTTCTAGAGCCTTTCTTCTCTGCCTGAAAGCAGAAGGCTCCCTGTGAAAGAAAACCCGACGTCAGCTTACCTGATTGTCCGTTCTTTCACCTCCATAGCGGGAACGCCTGACTCCCGATGTGCCGCTGTTACTCTGCTGGACGTAATGCCACGCATGCGTGCTGAGCGGGTTCTTCACGGAATCACTCACGTGACTCCGAAGTAAAATTATAAAAGGACTGGGCAAGCTAGATGCAGGAAAAATTGTCCCAATGTTGGGCGAGTACAGAACCAGGGGCCACAGTCTTAGAATAAAGGGGAGGCCATTTAAGACTGAGGCGAGAAAAAACTTTTTCATCCAGAGAGTTGTGAATTTGTGAAATTCCCTGCCACAGAGGGCAGTGGAGGCCAAATCACTGGATGGATTTAAGAGAGAGTTAGAACGAGCTCTAGGGGCTAGTGGAATCAAGGGATATGGGGAGAAGGCAGGCACGGGTTATTAATTGGGGATGATCAGCTGTGATCACAATGAATGGCGGTGCTGGCTCGAAGGGCTGAATGGCCTCCACCTATTTTCTATGTTCTATGTTTCTACGTTTCTATGCATTATAGTAGAGTCCAATACAGTTTACCGACTCGTAACTCTCTAATGGATATTTTGTCTGCCAGAGAAGGTACGATTTAGACAGCATGATAGCTCAGCGGTAGAGTTGTTGCCTTACAGCGCCAGAGACCCTGGTTCGATCTTGACTACGGGAGCTGTCTGTATGGAGTTTGTACATTCACCCCGTGGGTTTTCCCAGGGAGCTCAGGTTTCCTCCCATACTCCAAAGATGTACAGTTTTGTAGGTTTAGCCTCCTCCCACAAATAGCACTAGCAAAACTGCCCCTCATGATGTTGATCCCACTCCAGTTCAGGTGCACCCGTCTCTCTCTTGTACAGGTCACCTCAGATTATTGATTAATAAGGGTGTCAGGGGTTATGGTGAGAAAACAGGAGAATAGGGTTGAGAGGGAAAGATAGATCAGCCATGATTGAATGGCGGAGTAGACTTGATGGGCCGAAGGGCCTAATTCTGCTCTTAGAACTTATGAACACTGTCCCAACATCCTAAAAGAGATCCCAATGATTTAAGAAACGGAATCCCTGCCACCTGCACCAGCTTCACGGCCACGCATTAATCAGGCCTATCTTTCTATTTCAGCCTCACTAGCACATGGCACTCAGAGTGACCCAAAGTTTACCACTCTTGACGTCCTGCTTTTTACCTTTCTCCTAACTCCGGATATTCACTCCGCAGGATTTCATACAATCTTCTGCCAACGTCATTGCTACCAATGTGCACAATGACCTCGCTATGTTCACCCACCCCCTTGGGAATGTTTGCAACCGCTCGGAGCCATCCTTGAACCTGGCATCCTGGAAGCAACACACATCCTGGCATCTCATTTGTGGCCACAGAATTTTCTGTCTGTCACCCAAGCTACTGAATCTCCTATCACTAGTGCCCTGCCATTCTACCCACTCTGCTGAGCCTCAGAGCCAGTCACGGTGCCTCAGAGCTGGCTGCTGGTGCTGCTGTTGCTGCTGTTGCTGCTTTTGCTGCTTTTGCTGCCCCCCGGGAAAGATCCCCCCCCCCCCCCCCAACCCCGCTCAACAGTATCCACAGAGGCATCCATATTATTAAAGAGAATGGCCACAGATGAACCATGCGCCTGTGCATCTGCTATCTTCGCTTTTCCTGGTGGTCACCTAACTACATGCTGCCTGAACCTGAGGTGTGACCATCTCACTAGAACTCCTACCTTTGATACTCTCGGCAACCCGGATGGTCCTGAGTCCCCACAGGCTTGGTCACCAGGGACACTGGACATTTCCCTAATCTCCCACATCCAGTAGAAGGAGCCTGCCACTGCCCTAGCTGTCATCCCAACTGCATTGTCTGAACAGTAACCTTAAAAACCATATCTCTTGTTACGTACACCCCTGCTCTGCCTCTGAGCTGAAACCTCACAAGCAAAAGCTTCAGCATTTAATTCTCAAAATTGCACTTGGAACGCCTGACTCCTTTTAATTCTGAAACTATTAAACCCTTACTGTAACAGCTGCTCTTTAAATCACACATGCTACTCCATTTCCCACCTCTGTAGCTTCTCAGGAAACTAACTTGCCCATCAATTTCCCTTTATTACATTTGTCATTTACCTGCTGGTAGATTCATTAGTTACTGTAAATTACACAAAGGAGTAATTTATAGTAACTAATAAATCTACCAGAGGATCTCTTAGATTTGGGAGGATGTTGTAACACCCAGAGGAAGTCCAAGTCTTCACAATGAGAACACACACATGTTCCACACAGACTGTACTCAAGATTAGAATCAAACACAGGTTCCTGATGCTGTCAGCCAACAGCAGTAATTGCTGCATAATTGTTGACAACTTATTTAAACAATATTTCACTAATTAAATCCTTTTGGCAACCCGGCTTCCAAATTTAATTGTTTAGGGATAGAATCGGTTGATATGTTCATAATTTTCTACAAGAATGAAGATATTTCCCTGCGCAGAAATTAAAGAGCTCTCTCCAGATGCTACTGTTCCACAAGATCATCAGATATACATTCCCCATGCATCAGGACTGGATGCATTTCAAGCAGGTGGTGGGAGGAGCCAGTGCAGCACCTGTTCAATGTCTTGCTGCGGCTAGAACCAGCTGAAGGGCTGATCCTCATTTTAGTTTTCTTGATATGAAATATTTCAATCTTTAGGGAGATTGAAATTACACAAAGGAGGAATCTGGCCAGTAGGTGCGACAATGAGTGTGTAGGAAAGAACTGCAGATGCTGGGTTAAATCGAAGGTAGACACAAAATGCTGGGTAACCCAAGGGTCTCGACCCAAAATGTCACCCATTCCTTCTCTCCAGAGAGGGTGCCTGTCACGCTGAGTTACTCCAGCATTTTGTGTCCAGGCACGACAACAAGTTTTGTTGGAATCATTGATTAGTTGGAGGGTCCTGGGCTAATTAGCATTTTCTTGGGGTAAGGTGCATTTAAACTGCTTTCAATGTGATATATGTGTAATCAAAATATCACTTTGTCTTGCATCCAGCTAATCATGGATGTTTACAGTTGCTGTTTATACTTGCAAATCTCTAACAGATTCATCTGGCATCAGAGTTTAACTTGAGTTTAGTTTATTGTACAGGGGTAGAATGAAAAGCTTTTGTTGCATGCTAACCAGTCAGCAGAAAGAAAAAAAAACATGATAACAATCAAGCCATCCACAGTGTACAGATACATGCTAAAGGGAATAACATGAATAATGTTTAATGCAAGATCAAGTCCAGTAAAGTCCGATCAAAACTAGTCTGAGGGTCTCCATTGTGGTTCAGGACTGTTCTCTCGTACAGAAGTGTGAACAAGCACACCTCCCGATTCAGGGATAGTTTCTTCCCAGCTATTATCAGGAAACTGAACCATCCTACCAACAACTAGAGAGCAGTCCTGAGTTTCTAACAACCTCATTGACAACCTCAGACTATCTTTAATCAGACTTTACTGAACATTACATTGCACTAAACGTTATTCCCTTTTTCCCGTGCCTGTACATTGTGGATGGCTGGATTGTAATCATGTAGTCTTTCCGCTGACTGTTTAGCACGCAACAAAAGATTTTCACTGTACCTAGGTATACGTGATAATAAATTCAACTAAACTAACAGAATCTGGACAATATGTCGAATTGTTTTGTGGTAGGGGACACAGTTTCTGACAAATCTTCAAGTATAGAAGTTGGGTGGTCATGTTGCAGTTGTTTAAGATGTTGGTGAAACCGCATTTAGAGTATTGTGTTCAGTTCTGGGCACCATGTTATAAAATAGAGGTTGTCAAGGTGGAAAACGTACAGGGAAGAATTACGAGGATATTGCCAGGACCAGAGGGTCCGAGCTATAGGGAGAGATTGAGTAGGCTGGGACTCTATTCCCTGGAGCGCAGTAGGATGAGGGGTGATCTTGTAGAGGTGTATAAGATCATGAGAGGAATAGATCGGGTAGATGCAAAGAGTCTCTTGCCCAGAGTAGAGGAATCGAGGACCAGAGGACATAGGTTTAATGTGAAGGGGAAAAGATTTAATAAGAATCTGAGGGCGTACCCTGTTCACATAAAGGGTGATGGGTGTATGGGATAAGCTGCCAGAAGAGGTTGTTGCGGCATGGACTATCCCAACATTTCAGAAACAGTTAGACAGTTACATGGATAGGACAAGTTTGGAGGAATATGGACCAAACACGGGCAGGTGGGACTAGTGTAGCAGGGACATGTTGGCCGGCGTGGGCAAGTTGGCCGCGGGGCCTGTTTCCACACTGTATCACTCTATGACTCTATGACTACATGGGTCTCCTGCATGTGTTGTTGCATTTATCTCCATGGTTACTGTAGTTTTGTTTTGCCAGGTTCCCTGCCTTGAAGTAATCGTCATTGATGAGCCTAGTTGACAGTGGAGAGAAAGGGCTTGTGAGGAGGCTGCAGCTACTGGTATGTCTCTGCTGTCGTTACTGCAGCTGTGGAGTTGAGGTCAATGGAGCTCTATCACCAACTGGGGATTGATGTTGGTGGGATTGAGGATATTAAATTTGAACCCAGAGGCCAAGAGGAAGTCGTTATCTTTTCCCCCGAATCTCAAGAGTTCCTCATTTCCCTACAGCAGCTGTGCTTGCCTCGGCCTAGGAAACCCATCCGCCCTTAGTTAAGTCAGGAAGGCTAGTTAAATCAGATGTGGTCACACTTATTATGGCACTCAATTAGCTAAACCACCAAAGGGAAAATATTGAGACACAAGGAACTGCAGATGCTGGAATCGTGAGTAAAGTACAAAGTGCTGGAGAAACTCAGCGGATCAGGCAGCATCGAGTCAGGACCCTTCTTCAGTCAACCTGAATTGTCACCTATCTGTGTCCTCCAGGGATGCTGCTTGACCCGTTGATTTACACCAGCACTTTGTGTTTTTATTCGTGGGAAATATTAGCTGCCGTAAACTTATTACTTCTTAATGTTGTCACACCTGGCCTCAAACCATCAGATGTTGGTGACTTAGGATTCAGAGTTGATCACTGGAATGTCAGCAGAAACCCCAATTAGTTTAGTTTAGTTTAGTTTATTGTCATGTATACCGAGGTACATTGAAAAGCTTTTGTTGCATGCTAAACAATCAACGGAAAGACTACACATGATTACAATCGAGCCATCCACAGTGTACAGATACATGACAAAGGAAATAATGTGAATAACATTTAGTGCCAAATAAAGTCCAGTAAAGTCCAATCAAAGATAGTCCAAGGATCACCGATGAGGTAGATAGTAGCTCAAGACTCCTCTCTAGTTGTTGGTCGGATGGCTCAGTTGCCTAATAACAGCTGATAACAGCTCGGAAGAAACTGTCCCTGAATCTGGAGGTGTGCGTTTTCACACTTCTGTGCCTTTTACCCGATGGAAGATGGAGAGAAGGAGTGGCCGGGGTGTGACTCATTCTTATTTATGTTGATGGCCTTGCCGAGGCAGCGTGAGGTGTAAATTGAGTCAATGGAGGTTGGTTTGTGTGATGGTCCGGGCTGCGTCAACAATTCTTTACAATTTCTTGCGGTCTTGGATGAAGCCAATTAATCTACAAACCTGTACGTCTTTGGAGTGTGCGAGGAAACATAAGATCTCGGAGCAAACCCACGCGGTCACGAGGAGAACGTACAAACTCTGTACAGACAGCACCCATAGTAGGGATCGAACTAGGGTCTCCGGCGCTGTAAGGCAGCAACTCTACCGCTGCACCACCGTGCCGCCTCCATCTTACTCACAAAACTGTAAAAGCAAAGTTCCCTGTGCTACTTATGAACCTGATATAGTGACAGATTTATGAAGACATTCTCGATAAATTTCTTTTTAAGAACCCACTCACTCACCATCCTCAGTTTTTGCCTCAAAGTTACCATCTTCACTATAGAAAGTATCATTACCTGGGCTGGTGGCAAAATAGTTAGTGGCTGAAATCACTATTAATCAAATAATGATCACACCAAGTTCTTTACTCCACCGTTAAGATCCTGGGTTCACGAGTAGAGTCAGAGTCATGGGATATGGGGAAAAGGCAGGAACGGGGTACTGATTGGGGATGATCAGCCATGATCACATTGAATGGCGGTGCTGGCTCGAAGGGCCAAATGGCCTACTCCTGCACCTACTGTCTATTGTCTATTGACTAAACATAAACTTAATAAGCTTCATATTACTGTAATATCAAAAATAGCAAAGTTGCAACATTGAAAGTCAACATAATTTATTCTCACAATGTTTGAACTACAGTTCATGGCAACAATGTTTGCAAAGCTTCCATTATAGTCAAAACAACTTGAACTGAAGATAGTGATAAAACATGCAGCATCTTCCAAATGGTAATTATGGGGAAAAAACATTACCTTGATTGAATAATTGCAATCAATTCTAGTATATTGTGATTTGTAGGGCTGGTGGTGACGGAGACACGATAATGGCATTAAGAGACTTTTAGGTCAGCATATGGAAATGCATAGAATGGCGGGATATGGATTATGTGCAGGCAGATAAGAGTTGGTCTTGAAATCCAAATGGCCTGTTCCTGTGTTGCACTGTTCTACGCTCTATTTAATGGATCAATGCAGATTAATATCTCAAGAAGTTCAAAGACCTGATCAGAGAAGGCAAGGTAGAAAAACTTTACCTGTTTTCTTTCCCGCACCAGCATGCACTGAAATTAAAAGCTGTACAACTAACCTTTTCAGAGGAAAAGACCTCAGTGATGAGATTTGCAATTTACACGAGTCAGTTTAGCTGTTGCGTGATATCTAATTGAAGAATCTTTGAATGGTTTCTTTACAGTAGGATTTTCCAAATTTCCCTGGCTCAACCTTCAGAATACAGTGGAGCCAATCCCACTAGCCACTGAAAATATCATAGAACCATAGAAACATAGAAAATAGGTGCAGGAGTAGGTCATTCGGCCCTTCAAACCAGCACCACCATTCAATATGATCATGGCTGATCATCCAAAATCAGTACCCCGTTCCTTCATTCTCCGCATATCCTTTGATTCCATTAGCCCTAAGAGCTCTATCTAACTCTCTTGAAAACATCCACTGAATTGGCCTCTACTGCCTTTTGTGGCAGAGAATTCCACAAATTCACAACTCTCTGGGTCCCTTTTGAGATCTTAACGATTACTCTTGCTACTCCTCTGTGGTGGTTATATGAGTGATTTTAGACCGACAGAAGCAGTGAGTAGTTCAGATCTTAAGCAGATTGCTGACAAAAAAATGTTGCAAGAACTAATTCCCAGTGGCAGAAGTTGATTCTGAAATTGCACACATTTCGGCCTTACAAAAATCTTTATTTCCATCTGGTGACATTTGTGCTTTATAATTCCCAGTTAAATTTTTCCCAGGGTGCATCGCAAGTGTGAAAGGAGAAACACCAGACCCCCAGTACCACTGGCTCCATTACACCTTGTTTAACTGAGGTCACACAGGACATGAAGAGTGGAGCACAAGTAGCCAAATAGCTCAAGGCAACATGGTGGGATTGCTCATGGGGAGAGAAAGCAATGTAAATGCCAGAATTAATAATAATGCACTGAAAACATGTGAAAACTGGCAGTAAGATGGAGAGAGAAAAAAACACACAGATAGCTGGAGTAACTTGGTGGGTCAGGCAGCATTTCTGGGAGATATGGATAGGCGATATTTCGGCTCAGGATCCTTCTTCAAAATACTGCAGATGCTGGAGCAAAACACAACCTGCTGGTGTAACTCAGCGGGTTAGCCACCATCTCTGGAAGAATGGATAGGTAATGTTTCAGGTCAGGGCCCTTCTTCAGACTGATACTGAAGGTACCAACCTGAACTGTCAACCATCCATTCCCAACACAGATGCTGCCAGACCTGCTGAGTTATTAAAACAGGCAGTGCTGCTGATGAATTATCATATCTCATATTCCTTAACAATGCAGAAGGAAGCCATTCAGCTTATTGTGTCCATACTGACATTCAGAGCTGTTCCCCCACTTGTCACCCAGCAACCTATTCTATCTCAGATGCCCATCACCACTCTCGACTCTCCTGCCATCTACTCCCACTGGGAGTAATTCATTGCTGCCATTCTTGTGGATGTAGGAGGAAACCAGAGCACCTGGCAAAAACCAACACAGTATCCACGAGAATGTGCAAACTCCAAAAAGACAGATGACTGGACTGTGTACCAGCAACACTATCATGCCGCTGAGCCATCTATTTCTCCCTCACTGGTGCTAATAAACAAGCAAACTGCTGCCGCTATGATTTTGCAAAACAATGAAAGATCTAATACGGAGAATGCATCCCTGCTTTCTGAACAGTGTGACCTTCTGAAAATAATTGATTTCAATTAGCTATGTCAGACTCTTAGATGTCAACAGTAATATGAATATCGTAAAATGTGTCAAGGTGCTTCACAGGTGAGCTATTAAATGAAATTAGATAGAAACCACATAAGACTTTAGTAATTAAGAAGGAACTGCAGATGCTGGAGAATCGAAGGTGCACAAAAAAGCTGGAGAAACTCAGCGGGTGCAGCAGCATCTATGGAGCGAAGGAAATAGGCAACGTTTCGGGCCTAAACCCTTCTTTAAGAAGGAACTGCAGATGCTGGAGAATCGAAGGTACACAAAAAAGCTGGAGAAACTCAGCGGGTGCAGCAGCATCTATGGAGTTTTAAGAAGGAACTGCAGATGCTGGAGAATCGAAGGTACACAAAAAAGCTGGAGAAACTCAGCGGGTGCAGCAGCATCTATGGAGTTTTAAGAAGGAACTGCAGATGCTGGAGAATCGAAGGTACACAAAAAAAGTGTTTCGGCCTGAAACGTTGCCTATTTCCTTCGCTCCATAGATGCTGCTGCACCCGCTGAGTTTCTCCAGCTTTTTTGTGTACCTAAGGTTATTAAGCAAAAGCTTTGTGAAAAAGGCACTTGCAATTAATATTTTAAAGGAAGGTAGATGAAGAGAGATGGAAGGGTTTTTGGTTGCACGACGGACTTGTGTTTTTTTTTGCACTTGGCTATGAATTTATTAAACTTTTTGATTATTATATTATCCTCTAATTTTCCAATGTTCTCTCCCCATTACAATCAATCTGAAGGCTCCCAACCTGAAATGTCACCGATCCATGTTCTCCAGAGATGATGCCTGACCTGCTGAGTCACTCCAGCACTTCATGTTTTATTCTCCAGACTATTTTGCTTTGACAATATTAGTGAGCGACATCTCCTGAAAATTAATATCGCTAAAATATAGATAATTTCACTTTACACCAGGAACTTTTCCAATCATCTAATTTTCTGCAGTTATATCAGAGGATGCATGAAACCAGTTTCAAGTAGTTTATTGTAGCTGCTTCCAAGATGGCACCCAACACAGGTGACTATTGGCGTGCTAGCCACAGAAGCAGATCTACAAGCGCATATTACAATCGCTCCACACTCTTAAATCTCTATTCCTACAGCAGCATTTCTTACTTTAACGCTGATCTTCTTAAACTCCTTTACCCTCAGAATACCCTTGATCAAACTCTGCTGGCTTTACATTTCACTAAATGTTATTTCCTTATCATGTATCTATACACCGTAAATGGATCGATTGGAATCACGTATTGTCTTTCTGCTGACTGGTTAGCACGCAACAAAAGCTTTTCACTGTACCTCGGTAAGCGTGGCAATAAACGAAACTGAAACTGAAACTGAAACTGAAACATTGCCCATTTAGTTCGGAATGAAGTTTGGCGTGAAAATTCAATAAGAACCAGAAAACTAATTATCGTGGTGCCAATTGAATTGGTGCCAGTTGCTTATCCTTTTCTACTACCTGCAGGTTGCCTATTTTGCATACAACCTTTCACCCATGAGATAGAAGAACCAGCTCTCCCTTCAGCAATGAGGACTTCCTGAGTGGACTGAAAATCAGGGGCATCATTTTGGGACTTAATCTAACTTGCGGCTTCAATTCATTTCATTTTACAACGAAATAGTTCAAATTCCTTAAACAGTGTTGCTGACTTCCCATCCTCCCACCTACCGTTACTACCTCTCCTCGTGGTGCGCTTCCGATAACATGCAAAGCAGTCAACAATAAACAAATGAGCCACAGTGCTGATGTGGCTCAAGTTTCCTGCTCACATCTCTGGGTGCTTACAGCAGTCCTGATGTCCATGTGAACATTTTTGTCAACACATACGCATGTCTCTGCTGCACTTCTAATGTATTATGGAACCTAGTGATCAGCCTCCTCCAACTGAAATATCTATCCCTCTTTGCTGGCTCTGACACTTTCTTGTACTTAACAGACATTACTTTAAAACTGCTAAGCCCTCACAGATACCTTATAAACTCAGCATCATCCCTGGAGTTAATAGAGATCAGCATTCTTCATGGCCGTACATCTTACAGCATCAATGATGTTTTTAAAATTCCATACACAACAGCCAGCAGGCACCACAGAACATTATAAACATTGACAGCTCAGAAAATAAACCAGGGGAGTAGAGATTATACATCCCTCTGAAAATAGGCATTGTCGCCGACTCAGATAAGCAACTTGTTGCTGATTACATAACTATGTAAACTTTCAATTATAGTCTGCTGACAACAATACCTAATCAACCACTTGTTATGCTTCACTCTTACGTACTGTAGCTATGAATGTCCTGATTGGAGGACCCTAACACCTCTCTTGGAAGTAACTTCATTCCCCCGGGATCCTGATAGTAAGCGATGTCAGCTGCAGCATGATATTTGTTTCATTCTTCCAAGGGGTGCAGATGGAAAAGTTGGCAATTTACTGACAATGCCCTTGGGAAGCTGATGGTGCCATTTCTTCTTCAACTCCATAAGTGTGATTAGGTCACAATACGTGATTTTTTTATGATACTGCCTGTAAGGGAAATTCATTTCGTTGTCTCAAATTGAGACAATGACAATAAATTTGAATACAATACAATACAAGGTAAATAGGGGGGTGGCACAGTCATACGGTCATAAGGAATAGGAATAGAATTAGGCCATTCGTCCCATCAAGTCTATTACGCCATTCATTCATGGGTGATCTTTCTCTCCCTCCTAACCCCATTCTCCTGCCTTCTCCCCATAACCTCTGACACCTGCACTAATAAAGAATCTATCTCTGCCTTAAAAATATCCACTGACAGCATACACAGCCTTTTGTGGCAAATAGTTCCTCTGACTAAAGAAATTTCTCATCTCCTTCCTAAAAGAACATCCTTTAATTCTGAGACTAGTCCAAGACTCTCCCACTAATGGAACCATCCTCTCCACATCCACTCTATTCAAGCCTTCCACTGTTCTGTATGTTTCAATGAGATCCCCCCTCATTCTTCTAAACTCCAGCGAGTACAGTCCCAGTGCCGACAAACGCTCATCATAGGTTAACCTACTAATTCCTGGGATCGTTCTTGTAAACCTCCTCTGGACCCTTTTCAAAGCTAACACATCCTTCCTTAGATATGGTGCCCAAAATTGCTCAAAATATTCCAAATGTTGCCTTACCAGCACGTTATAGAGCCTCAACATTACATCCCTGTTTTTGTATGGTGACCCCAAATTTCACTGTACCAATTGGTGCATGTGACAATAAATGTCTCTTGTCTCTTGTCTTGTATACAACTCCTCTTGAAATTAATGCTAGCATTGAGTTTGCTTTCTTTACCACCGATTCGACTTGCAGATTAACTTTTTGGGAATCCTGCACCAGCACTCCCAAATCCCTTTGCACCTCCGATTTCTGGATTCTCTCCCCATTTAGAAAATAGTCTACGCCTACACAGTGGAGCAATGGGCAGCACAGTGCAGCATTGGAGTTGTTGCCTTACAGCGCTGGAGACCCAGATTCGATCCTGACTCCAGATGCTGTACATATAGAGTTTGTACATTCTCCCTCGTGAATTTTCCTCGGGTGCTCCGGTTTCCTCCCACACTCCAAAGCTTCTGGTTAATTAACATCTTCAAATTATGAATTGTTCCTAGTGTATGGGGTAGTCCTCGTGTACAGGGTGATTGCTGGTCAGCATGGACTCGTTGGGCCGAAGGGCCTGTTTCCATGCTGTATCTCTAAAGTCTAAGGTCTATTCCCCAGAATTTATACATGATGATAACGGAGGATTGGCAATGAATATTCAAACTGAGAGAGAAATTTGCAAGTGGTGATGTTCTTCAAGGCAGTAAAAGGTCACAGGTCTGGAAAGTGTGTCAGGCAGGTCTACTGAGCACGCTCAGTGCATCAGGCAGATGGTACACTGCACAGCCACCATGTATCTGTACTTCTGTAATTGAATACCTAACATAGCAGACCAGTTAAACAGACTGCTTTGTCCTAGGTGGCATCAAATTTCTGTTTTTTGTTAGAGTTGCAATCATCCAGGTTGTTGCTAAGTATTTAATCCCTCTCTTGATATGCCTTCAGTTTAGTGGAGCCAGGAGATGAGTCACATGATACCCTGTCGCTGACATACCCTTATGCCAATAGTATTTGTGTGACTGGTACAATTAAGTTTATAGTCAATGGAGACGCCCAAGATGCTGATGGAAAGACAATCCAATGAATTTAGTGCCAAGACAGAGGTATTTAGACAATTGCTGGAGATGGCCATTGTCTCGTACCTGAGGAGTTGTAAATGGAGCTAATTATCATGCAAGACCTTTAAGCCAAACATGCTGTCAAGTTAAACTAATCTCCTTTGCCTAAACATAATTCATATCACTCCATTCCAAGTATATTAGAAATATAGAAACATAGAAAATAGGTGCACGAGTAGAAGGGTCGAGATGGCCTGTTTCCGTGCTGTAATTGTTATATAGGAGGAGGCCATTCGGCCCTTCGAGCCATTCAATGTGATCATGGCTGATCATCCAACTCAGTATCCTGTACCTGCTTTCTCTCCATACCCCCTGAACCCTTTAGCCACAGGGGCCACATCTAACTCCCTCTTAAATATAGCCAATGAACTGGCCTCAACTACCTTCTGTGGCAGAGAATTCCAGAGATTCACCACTCTCTGTGTAAAGCCTAACTAAAAATAGACACAAAATGTTGGTGTAACTCAGCAGGTCAGTTAGCATCTTTTGAGAAAATGGATAAGTGACGTTTCAAGTTGGGACCCCTCTTCATACTGATTGTAGGTGGGAGGGACTGGAAACACGAAGAAACCAGGACAAATCAGGGCCGGCAATAGACGACATCAGGCACGGTAGTTCCAATAGGCCGATGTTGGCTCGGGACTGTGCGATACCAGGAGGGATACATCGTTGCAAACAGTGGAATTGGTTAACTGACTTTTAATGGAGGAAGTGCACAGAGGGAAGTGTTTGCATAAGTTCCCTAAAATTAGAGAATTCATCGTTTATACCGCTGCGTTGTAAGTTACCCAAGCGAAATATGTGGTGCTGTTCCTCCAATTTATGTGTAGCCTCACTCTGGCCCAGCACAGACAGGTCAGTGGGAATGTGAAGGGGAGTTAAAATGATTAGCAACCGGAAGATCCAATAGGTCCGAGCAGGCCGAGTGTAAATTTTCTGCAAAACGGTCGCCGAGTCTCTGTTTGGTCTCACCAAATACAAGAGCCCACAACGGGAATATCAGATGCAGTAGATGAGGTTGGAGGAGGAGCATCTGAATATCTGACTCATTCAGAAGGATTTCTGTGGTCCCTGGATGGGCGAAGGTGGGGGTATAGGGATGGTGTTTCATCTCCTGCCATTAAAGGGGAATAGAATAGTGGGGAGGTGTTGGTTTGGGTGAGAAGGGATGAATGAACCAGGGAGTTGTGGAGGGAAACAGTCTCTGCAGAAGGCGGAAAGGGGTGGAGATGGGAAGATATGTTTAGTGGTGGGATCACATTGGAGGTAACATTGAAATGTCGGGGAATGATGTTCTGGATGCGTAAGCTGGTGGGTAAAAGGTGAGGACCAGGGGAACCCTGGGGGAGAGGGGGAGCTGGAGCAGAACTATGGGACAAAGTGAGGGACCCATCTGTTGTAGGGGTTGTAGGGTGACCAATAGTGAGGACTAGAATTAGTGTATAGGGATGTGGATTGTGCTAACTGATGTCAGGAAACTGTAGATGAAGCCTAAAGGGCCTGTTCCACTTAGGCGTTTTTTTCGGCGACTGCCGGTGACTGTCACAGTCGTCACACGTCATCGAAAAAACGGTGACTGCCCCCCCCCCCCCCTCCACAACAATGTCTACGACAAGCTACGACAACGTACCATGTCAAGCTACGGCAAATTGACGTCAAGCTACGGCAAGCTACTGACAACCGGTGACCCATGAGGACGTCCACCTACGACCGCTCCTACGACCACACAGGTGACAACATACGACAATCGAAGTCAACCTACGTCCACCCATGACAAGCTACGACAAGCAATCACCCTGTCGGCGACAAGTGAAGACAACTGGAGACAATTCAGTCACCGGTACCTATTGCTAGTTGACGTAGGTTGACGTAGGTTGAGTCGCCAATGGAATTCTCCGAAGTCAGCACCCGGCGACAACCAACGTCACCTGGCGACAACCTGTGTCACCCTGGCGACACCCTACGACAGCACCTACGACAGGAGAAGACAAGCTACGTCAAGCCCACAGTCGCCAAAAGGTTTTGAACATTTCAAAATCCACCGGCAACCAGAAAAAAGTTACGACTCTTTAGGCAACTTGAGGGGACTACTCACAACCATTCAGGTGTCACCCTGTGACCATATAGCGACAGCCTAGTCGCCTGTAGTCGACAAAAACATTGCCTATGTGGGATAGGGGCATAACAGGAATGTCATTGATGATGTATTATTTATTTATTTTTATTTTTAGTCCTGTTGGAGGTCTTCTTTTATGTGGTGGGTGGGGGAGGGGAAGGGGGAAATTATTTTTAACCCCAGTCCTACCTGGTCGGAGATGCGGTTTTTCTCCGAACCGCATCTTCGTCCTCTCTGTGCGGCCTACGAACGAACTGGAGCAGCGCTGGAGCGGCGTTTCCTGCCGGGACTGCAGCTTCGACGGCGGTGTAGATGCTGGGACACCTACAAGGAGCGGGCGATGCCTTACCGGGTCGCCTTGCGGTAAGCTCCGGGGCACTGTGACCGCCGACAGCACCGCAGAGCCTGGGATCCGAGATCACCAGAGTCGGAGGTTCGGCCGGCGCGGCCTGTGAACTTTGGTCGTTGCAGTCTTCGCGTCGGGAAGCGGCCGCTTCAGTCCAGGCCGCTGATGGATGTTCACCGACGCCGATGATCCAGCTTCGCGGCAGGAGGGCCTGAAGACACCGGGTTGGCTGAGGAGGCCAGATATAGGCCCCGACCTCGGGTGGACTATGAGGGGGAGAACTGGTTATTTTTGGTGCCTTCCCTCACAGTGAATTCTGCTGTGGGGGGACGTTTCATGTTGATTTCTATAGTGTACTGTTTCTGTGTCTTTTTTCTTATTCTCTTTTTTCTCTTTTTTTGATTTGTATGGATTTATTGCATTGATCTGTTCAATTAATTTAATCAATCTCTGTAAAGCACTTTGGTTCAAATACTGGTTTTGTTGAAAAGTGCTATATAAATAAATATTATTATTATTATTATTATTATTATGTATGCACTTATCATTGTAACAGAAATTTGGACCTCAGCAGTAAGCTGCAGATAAAGACTAACAGGAATGTCATTGAGTATGCGTGTACCCAGCATTGTAACATAAATTTGGATCTACTGTTAACAAATTTAGACTTGTGGATAATAATTTCATCCTGTTTGTGACTGAATTAAATCTTACTGAAGGTAGACAAAAAATGCTGGAGAAACTCAGCGGGTGAGGCAGCATCTATGGAGAGAAGGAATAGGCGACATTTCGGTTCGAGACCCTTCTTCAGACTGATGTCGGGGGGGGGGGGCGGGAAAAAGAAAGGAAGAGGTGGAGACAGTAGGCTGTGGGAGAGCTGGGAATGGGAGGGGAAGGAAGGAGAAAGCAAGGACTACCTAAAATTAGTGAAGCCAATGCTCATACTGCTGGGGTGTAAACTACCCAAGCAAAATATGAGGTGCTGTTCCTCCAATTTGCTCTGGGCCTCACTCTGGCAACTGGGAGTCTGATTGGGATTGGGAGGGGAAGTGAAGTGCTGAGCAACCGGGAGATCAGGTTGGTTAGTACGAACTGAGCGGAGGTGTTGGGTAAAGCGATCGCCAAGCCGGTCTCGCCGGTGTAGAGAAGTTGATACCTGGAACAGCAGATGCAATAGATGAGGTTGGAGGAGGTGCAGGTGAACCTCTGCCTCACTTGGAAAGACTGATTGGGTCCTTGGATGGAGTCGAGGGGGGAGGTAATGCGACATGTGTAGCATTTCCTACGCTGCAAGTGAAACTGCCTGGGGAAGGGGTGGTTGTGGTGGGAAGGGACAAATTGACCAGGAAGTTAAGGAGGGAACGGCCTCTGCAGAAAGCAGAAAGGGGAAGAGATGGGAAGATGTGGCCAGGGGTAGTACCCCATTGGAGGTGGCGAAAACGTTGGAGGATTATATGTTGTATGCGGTGGCTGATGAAGTGGAAGGTGAGGACAAGGGGGAATCTGTCCTAGTTATTAGTGGGGGGATGGGGAGAAAGAACGGTGCTATGGGATGTAGAGGAGACCCTGGTGAGAGCCTCATCTATAATAGATGAGGGGAACCCCCATTCTCTAAATAATGAGGACATCTCCGATGCCCTGGTATGGAACACCTCATCCTGGGTGCAGTTGCGGCGTAATTGGGAGTAGGGGATAGGGTTCTTACAAGAAGCAGGGTGGGAAGAAGTGTATTCTAGATAGCTATGGGAGTCAGTGGGTTTGTAGTAGATTTAACGTTACTTTTAATTCTTCATCTAAATTATTAATGTATATTGTGAATAGCTGTGGTCCCAGCATTGAGCCTTGCGGTACCCCACTAGGCACTGCCTGCCATTCTGAAAGGGATCCGTTAATCCCTACTATTTTTTTCCTGTCTGCCAACCAATTTTCTATTCATGTCAGTACCCTACCCCCAATACCATGTGCTCTCATTTTACCCACTAATCTCCTATGTGGGACCTTATCAAAAGATTTCTGATAGTCCAGGTACACTACATCCACTGGCTCTCCCTTGTCCATTTTCCAAGTTACATCCTCAAAAAATCACAGAAGATTAGTCAAGCAATATTTCCCCTTCGTAAATCCATGCTGTCTCAGACCGATCCTGTTACTGCAATCCAAATATGCCGCTATTTCACCTTTTATGATTGACTCCAGCATCTTCCCCACCACTGATGTCAAGCTAACTGGTCTATAATTCCCTGTTTTCTCTCTCCCTCCTTTCTTAAAAAGTGGGATAACATTAGTTGCCCTCCAATCCACAGGAACTGATCCTGAATCTATAGAACATTGGAAAATGATCATCAATGCATCCACAATTTCTAGAGCCACCTCCTTAAGTACCCTGGGATGCAGACCATCAGGCCCAGGGAATTTATCAGCCTTCAGTCCCATCAGTCTACCCAACATTTCCTGCCTAATGTGGATTTCCTTCAGTTCCTCCGTCACCCGAGGTCCTCTGGCCACGAGCACATCTGTGAGATTGTTTGTGTCCTCAGTAAAGATAGAACCAACATACCTGTTCAATCCGTCTGCCATTTCCTTGTTCCCCAAAGTAAATTCACCTGTTTCTGTCTTCAAGGGACCCACATTCATCTTAACTATTTTTTTTCTCTTCACATACCTAAATAAGCTTTTACTATCCTCCTTTTATATTCTTGGCTAGCTTACCTTCATACCTCATCTTTTCTCCCAGTATTGCCTTTTTAGTTATCTTCTGTTTCCCAATCCTCTGGCTTCTCACTCATCTTTGCTATATTATAGTTATCTTTTATTTTTATACTGTCCTTGACTTCCCTTGTCAGCCACGGTCGCCTCTTATTACCCTTAGAATCTTTCTTCCTCTTTGGAATCAACTGATCCTGCACCTTCTGTATTACTCCCAGAAATACCTGCCATTGTTGTTCCACTGTCATTCGTGCTCGGGTCTCGTTCCAGTCAACTTTGGCCAGCTCCTCCCTCATGCCTCCAGAGTCCCTTTTGGTCAACTGTAATACTGACACTTCCAATTTTCCCTTCTCCCTCTCAAATCGATCTATATACTATTAAAAGTCTTGTCTTGTATATATGTGTGTATGTGTGTGTACGTGTTATTGTATCTTCGCCAAAAGGGTGCATGGTAGCGCATCAATTCTTGCAGAACTTTACTTAGATTTTTGTGACGTCGATCTGATCAAGTTTCCTTCAGATTTGATGGTATATTTCACGTTATTGATATTTAAAGTTTTTAAAAAGCCAACTTTGAAAAAAACAACTGCCTTTGACAGGAAGATTCTTCCAGCAGCTTCCAGTGATGATGTCACAATGCTATCTCACAATCGTCCAATCACAATGGGATCTCATTTACACATGCTGCAGTGACCATTCCAAACACCAGAAATGACATCACAATGCGATCTCTGCTGCTCTCTGCTGCTGATCTCTGTTGTAAGGAGAGGGACGTAGTTGGATTTCTTCAAATCTGCTCTGGCACTTAGGCAGTTATGACGTCACAATGCCTTACCAGCTACAATGTTTCTATCCCAGAACACTGAGTCCTTGAGAGCAAATGTCCTTCAGGTAAAGAATCTGCCAGCCTAACCCAGCACAGCAAATTTTAATGATTAGATTTGGAATCTTACGTTGGGGAACGGGTTGCCTTGGGAGACCAGGCCTCCCGTGGGAGTTATGGGTGAGTGGTGGATTATTGCATTGGGGGAACGGGTGAGTGGTGCAAACGGGATTGCGTTGGGGGAATGGGTGAGTGGTGTATATTTCTTATACTTCATGCATTCATATACAACACTTTAACTTTGGTATTCATGTCCCCTCTCCCACTGGTCACTATTGTCCCTGACCACACTCTCTTATCCCTTCTCAAACTTTCCTTCCCATTAATTCAGGAGTCTTTTGTTACTTTCCCTGCTCACCTCCCCTTTAACTCCATCTGTATATTCCCAATTTGTTAACCCCCCCCCCCCCCCCCCCCCACTATTTAGGTTAAACCCACAAGATAAAGGTTTTACAATAGTAACCATGGTAAAAACATTTATTTTCCAAAGTTAATGCTTTGCATTTGCCAGTAAATGTTTTGAACCTTGAACAGGTATTTTCATCGAACATGGTAGTGCAGCAGGGACATAATCCAACTTGCAATGTCCAATTGAGCTCAGGAATAATGAAAGGGAATTTTCACATATAGTCATACAGTGTGGAAACAGGCCCTTCGGCCCACACACCAACCAACATGTTCCATCTACACTAGTCCCACCTGCCTGCGTTTGGCCCATATCCCTCTAAAAATATCCATTCCATGTACTTGTCCAAATGTTTCTTAAACATGTGATACTACCTGCCTCAATTGCCTCCTCCAGCAGCTCGTTCCATACACCCACCGTCCTTTGTGTGAAAAAGTTGCCCCTCAACTTTCTATTAAATCTTTCCCCTTCACCTTAAACCTATGTCCTTGACACCCCTAATCAGGGCAAGTGATTCTGTGCATCTACCCGATCTATTCTTCTCATGATTTTGTACACCTTTATAAGATCACACCCTCATCCTCCTGCGCTCCAAGGAAGAGAGTCTTAGCCTGCTTAACCTCTCCCTAAGGCTCAGGCCTTCGAGTCCTGGCAACATCATCGTAAAACTTCTCTGCACACTTTCTAGCTTTACAACATCTTTCCTATAAAATGATGCCCAGAACTGAACACAATACTCTAAATGCGGCCTCTCCAATGTCTAATGTAACTGCAACATGACCTCCCAACTTCTATACTCAGAGACACATCCTGGCTCTGGTTCTTTTGTCAATCTACTTCAATCTGGACTCTATATACTAACACCTTACTATTGAGCAATTTCTAATTTACACATGTAAAACCTTTATAATTTTAAACAACAGACAAATCTCTCCTTAAAATCCTCAATGCTAAGGAGAATAGCCCTTTTTATTCAAACTAAAACATAAGCTCTTCTCCCTGCAACCATTATGATCAATTTCTTGTGTCCTCTCCACAATCTCTTCTTTTTTCCACAATATATGAAACCCAAAAACAATATTCCAGCTGGGACCAAACTAATATTCAGATCCAACATTTAGAGCCAGGGCAAGGGGAAGTAGGCTACACCTGGAGTACTGTGGGTAATTCTGGTTTCACAGCTCTAGAAAGGATGTCATTAAATTGGAAAGGGTGCAAAAGTGGTTTGCCAGGATGTTAACTGGGCTTTCACGCTTGAACAAATATCTGTCCAAATGTCTTTTAAAAGTTGTAATTATTGTTGAAAGAACTACAGAAAGAAATACAGCGGTTGAATAGGCTGCGACTTTTGTTTTTGAAGTGTAGGAGGCCGAGGTTTGAGCTTATTGAGGTACACGATCACAAGGGGCTTTGATAAGGTGAATGTTCACAATCTTTTCTCCCAGGATAGCAGATACAAGAATTAGAGTGTGTAGGCTTATAGTGAGAGGGGAGCGATTTAAGATGGACCTCAGCAGTAATGTTTTTCAATTTGAGTCTGGTCCGTATCTGGAATGAGCTACCAGAGAAAGCTATAGAAGCTTTCTTCTGTATTTCTTTCTGTAGTTCTTTCAACAATAATTACAACTTTTAAAAGACATTTGGACAGATATTTGCTTAGAAAAGGTCTAAAGGGATATGGGCCAAATGTAGGCAAATGAGATAAGCCCAGGATGCCAATTTGATCGGCATGGACAGATGGGTTTGTTTCCCTGCTGTACTACTCTATAGCTTGATGTACAATTACTAAAGATAGAGAGATACATGTCAGAAATCATCATCCAGAAATGTGAAAACCACAGACATTCTGAAGATAATATAAGGCTGAAAATTATAGAGGAAAAGCCCAGGGCACAGAGAGATTTGAAATAAAGGATGATTTTAAAATCAAGGCACTGTGTGAATCAATGTAGGTCTATGAGCACGCATCATGAATGACAGAAGAGTCTACCAGTCTAAAGAAGGGTCTGGCCGTGAAACAACATCTATCCTTATTCTCCAGAGTTGCTGCCTGATCCACTGAGTTATTGTAGAAAGTCATGGCTTTATTTTTGGTAAGCCAGCATCTGCAGTTCTTTGTGTTCACATTGATGAAAGCTTGCTGACCTGAAATGTAACTCTGAACCTTTCTCCATAGATGCAGCCTGACCTGCTGAGTATTTGCAGCATTTACTAATTTTATTTGTGGACTATGTATGTTACAATTTTATTCCTTCACAGCCTTATACCGACCTGTTACGCCTTAAAATGTAAGCCTAATTATGCAGCCAGTTCTGATGAAAATTCATCAAGCTGCATCTCTCCCGACAAATGATGCTTTTTTGTTTTTATTTCCATTTTCCATGATCCATACTACGATGCTTTTGTTTTATTTTTCATTATTTTAGCAATCTGTTGAAACTTCTATCATTCTGACTTTTATGTTCTGACTTCTATCATTGATCAATACATGTCTCCAATACAAATCATCTTATTTGAATTCCAATTATAAGCAACGGCTATCCCAGTTTTCAAGCAATTCTTTATTCTAGTCTATTATAATCTAGAATTTTAATAACAATGATCATAACAGCACCATTTCATTGCGAAATGCATCACACCGATATTCAAAAGAGCAGCTGGATGTTTCATGCGCCATATGGCACCTTAGATGATAAAATCTGCAGCATGATGAGCATACACATTTCAAAAAGGAATACATGTTGCCAGACTAGAATAATGATCTGACCAATCTGCTATATAACTAACAAAGCATTTAAATGGTAGATTGGTTTATGATATGCTGGCTTCGTACACCTATCTGAATGCATTTATATACCAAAAAAAGCTACTGGCAGCATTTTATCTGGGTATATTTAGAACAGTTTGAGACATCACTGAGAAGGAGAGGAGTTGCTGAGGGAAAAATCAAACAGTCATTGCCTGACATTTTCAGATTTCATCATTTTCCCTACAGTATCCCTCACGACTAAAAATTAAAATTTGATTGAAGGCATTAGGAATGTCAGATTGGGAGTTTCAATACTCGGGGGGATTGGGAGTTTCAATACTCGGTAGCAAAAATGTCAAAAGCCCAAGGCCTCCAAGGACAGTTTGTATGTAACAAATATCTGTCTGTCAGATTGTGGAGTTACACAATTATGAAGGATCTGTGGCCTTGGCACTTCAGAAATAAATGAATGTCAGCATTGGCTTTAGATCTGCAAGCACAAACAGAACAGATGACCAAGGAGAATATGAATGTTGCTGAAGACAAATATAGTGTGATGTGACTCTCACACTGGCCAGCTACGGGCTGCAAAGATCACGAATCACAACAATCCAAGAGATACCATTTTAAGTGCAATCTTTGTTTGAATGAAAGTATGATTTATTTGTTCATAAATATTCCATCACAAGTATAGAAGTGATGGTCTTTTGAACCAGAACCATTTAAAGTAGCTATGTTTGCAGTGCCATGTGTAATATAAATCGCTGACAGGAATAGTCGGATAAATTATTTAAACAGAAATTCACACATTCAAAGCTAAACAGCTGCTTAGTTTCACAGATACTAACATATCACACAGAAAAAGGATATCATCTACAATTTAATTTTTCAACACTATTTACAATAATGTGTTGAAATAATAACTTTAGTTTGTATGAATATTAAATGGGATGCGTTATACTTAAAAAATTAGTGTACCATAAATGCCATCTAATAAATACAGAGTGATTTAGGGAAATAATGGCACGATCCATATTTTCAGAAATGTTATTAAAACCCTGTTAATAAATAAATTAGCGAATCATGGGAGATAGACACATAAAGCTGGAGGAACTCAGCGAGACAGGCAGCATCTCTGGAGAGAAGGAATGGGTGACGTTTTGGGTCGAGACCCTTCGTCCGAAGAAGGGTCTTGACCCGAAACGTCACCCATTCCTTCTCTCCAGAGATGCTGTCTATCCGGCTGAGTTACTCCAGCTTTTTGCATCTATCTTCGGTTTAAATCAGCATCTGCAGCTCCTTCTTACACAATGCATAATGGGATGCAGACACAAGAAATTGCAGATGCTGGAATTCGCAGAAGGGCCTGCAGTCTGAAGAAGGGTCCTGACCCGAAACATCGTCTGACCGTTCACTCCGCAGATGCTTCGTGACCCACTGAGTTTCTCCTGAACTTTGTGTTTAGCTGCATGATGTAATGCCTTGCCTGCCTGTAGCTCTGAGCTCACAGTAAATTTGGAAACTATGTTTATTTCTGGTTATTTAACATTTCATTCATTTTGAAAGACATGTATTGATAAGTAACTTTATGGAGGTGCCCGAGCACTATGACCAAGTGGCCACTCTTTATATGTGAGACTGGCAAGAGAGCTTCATCATATCATTCTATAGTTGAGAGCACTGCAACAAAGTCAGGCACAAACCAGAAACAAAGAAATATAATCTGAAGTAAGAACAACACCAACAGAGTATTTTATTTATTTAGCACACGGAAGAGTAGTTGAGGCAGGTACAATCATAATGATTAAGAAACATTTAGACAGGTACATGGATAGGATACGTTTAGATGGATAAGGGACAAATGCAGACAGGTGGAACTAGTGTAGGGGGTATGTTGGTCGGTGTTTGCAAGTTAGACCGAAGAGCCTATTTATACGCTGTTTAAATGACTCACCCTTATAGTCATAGTAATACTGTATGGAAACAGGCCCTTCAGACCATGCGGAATTAGATACCCCATCTGAGCTAGTCCCATTGTCTTGAGAAATAACTTAAGGCCCTTAAGGGGGGGCGGTTTGAAGCCAAATGCAATGCTCCTAGGTCAACTTTCCAAAAGGCTTGTTCAAAGAGATGAATTCTATCAGAAAACCTTTCTCCATATTTAAGGTTTCAAGGTCAGTTTATTGTCACGTGTACCAATTAAGGTACCCTGGGTAAATCTTGCATGATTTAAATATCTCTATCAAGTCTTCCCTCAGCCTTCCCTGCCTTGAAAAGAACCACCACAGTTTCCCCAACCTATGCAGATAACTATAATCCATCCTCCCAGAAACAATAAAACTCAATTTATTTTGTGCTTTCTCCAGAGCATGTGATACTTTCCCATTGTTTGTGCCCAATGACGGACAATGCCTTCAGTTGAGATCAAATGAGTGCTTAGCTGCAGTGTTTCAAGCCTGCAAATGGTAGAATGAAGGAAGTCGAGGACAGCCAAAAATTAGAGAAGCAGAAAGATTTTGGAGACACAGTATGTCTGTAGATTACAGAAGCAGGCATTGCCAAGCCCAAAAGGAAACTCGAAATCAAGGATAATTTTAAAATCAAGGTATCTTCAGCAACGAGCCAATGTAAGTCTGTGAGTACAGATGTCATGTATGAAAGAGATTGTGTAAATTAAAGTATAAGAAGCAGAACCCAGGGCGTGTTCCTTCCAAGGTTGGTAGACACTGAAGCTGACTGTAGAGCCCATGCTCCACTCATTATAGCATCAAACCTGACACCAAGTACCTGACCAAAAACTGAAGTCTTGCCCTCTGCTCTCTCAGAGTTGGCTGCAGGAGGCTCCCCCGGGGCTCAAAGCTGGAAGGCAATGTTTTGCTGGTTGAAATGTCGCTGGACGCTGGAAAAGGGTCCGGTGAGGGGAACCGGGGAGCCTTACCTTCAGTGCGTTCGAGGTCGGCTGTGGGAGGCAACCCCCAATGACGCAAAAAAAAATCTGGTACCCCGTGTATGTGGTGTCAGTGGACTAATTCTGTACACATTGCGAATCAGGGATTGTGCTGAAGTATGGCAATACTTTACTGAACTGTTGTGGAAGAAAATAATTTCACTGTGCGATTGCACATGTGACAATAATGTACCAATGACTATCAACATACTTGGGTCAGTGGAAAACTAAATGAACCAATTATTCACTCAATCACGAAAGAGCACCATAATTTGAGGCACCGAATCAGTGCTAGAAATGATCAATGGGATCATGTAACTTCAGCAAAATCCATACAAATGGAGTGATCTGCCACTTACCCCCATAAGAAAAACCCTAAAGGAAATTTTATCCAAAGAAGTAAGCAGTTTTATAAGAAGGGAAGTAACTGCTGCATTTAGGAATTGCGCAGTAGGAATCTCTCTGATGCAAACAGACTACAAATATCTATCATCGTTCTTTGTTCAAGTATAGGACACTAGTGTCAGCTAATTTAATCAAATTGGCAGTTTAAATATATCAGAATCACAATTACTACCTGCAGCAACATCAGGTAATGTAGGCTGATAATAGCCTGAGCCACAACGTGACAGTGATGGTACTCAGGCTTCATCACACGCTCAGCTCAGGAATAATAGGTAGAATGGCATTTCAAAAGTCACGGTGAACTCTTCATAATCGACATCACAAATGCTAACTTCTTCATTGCAAATTATCAGCTCCGCATTTGGCAACTGAGGAAATTCCAGTTAATTAGATGAATGCTGAACAGCTCTGAATTTATGCAGTTTCCCGACCCGACTGAGGATCACAGGTACTGTACCTGGAAAACCCCGGGATGACCTCCAGAGCCGATGAGTTGGATCCTCCAGGAACAACGGAGCTGGAGCTGGAGCTGGCGACTTTGAGGGAACCCCCGTTCGTTACGGAGCTGGAGTTGCCGTCTGTGAAGGAATCCCCGTTCCAGCGCAGGTTGGCAGAAACAGCAGGTACAGCAAGCACAGTACCTGGAAACAAAGGGGAAGCCTCCATTGTGTCCGGAAACATGGCTGACGGGCAGGACTTCAGGTCAGACTGAAGCGCAGGGGACTTCGGCCCCCTCTCCCTACTATCCTACTGGCCAATGTACAGTCCCTTGAAAACAAAGTGGAAGACTTAAGGGCAAGACTGCTTTATCAAAGGGAGCTGAGGGAATGCTCTGTGTTCTGTTTCACAGAGACATGGCTCACCCCCAGCTCCCCCCCAGCGGTCCAGCCTGAAGGGTTCTCCATCCACTGTATGGACCGTACACTGGCATCTGGGAAAGGGAGAGGAGGGGGCGTCTGCCTCATGGTCAACTCTGCGTGGTGCTCAGACGTGGCAGTCCTGTCCAACTCCTGCTCTCCACACCTCGAACATCTGGCGGTGAAGTGCCGTCCCTTCTGCCTCCCAGGAAAATTCACCTCCATCATCCTGACCGCGGTCTACATCCCACCCCAGGCAGATGTCCGTCTGGCACTGGAGGAGCTGCACGCTGTGGTCAACAAACACCAGACGTCTTACCCCGAGGCATTTACCACCATTGCTGGGGACTTCAATAAGGCAAACCTAAAGAAATCACTTCCTAACTTCCACCAACATGTGTCCTGCTGCACCAGAGGACCAAACACCCTCGACCACTGCTACACCACCATCAAGAATGCCTATCGCTCTATCCCTCGCCCTCACTTCGGTAAATCCGACCATACCGCGGTGCTGCTTCTTCCTGCCTACAGGCAGCAATTAAAGAGCGCTCCCCCAGAGGTGAGGACAGTACAGAGCTGGTTGGGGGGGAGCAAAGGAACAACTCCAGGACTGTTTGGAGTCTGTAGATTGGGCAATGTTCAAGGACTCAACAACGGACTTGAACGAATACGCCACAGTCGTTACAGGCTTCATTAAAAATGTGTGGAGGACTGCATCCCTACAAAAACTTTCCGAGTGTTTCCTAATCAGAAGCCTTGGATGAACTTTGAGATCCTCACTCTTCATAAGACCAGACACCGGGCGTTCATGTCTGATGATACAGTGGTCTACAAGAAGTCCAGATATGACCTTGGTAAGGTCATCAGAAAGACCAAAAGGGACTTCTGCTCCAAACTGGAGGATGAGACAGATGTTCGGCAGCTGTGGCGGGGTATGAATGCAATTACCTCCTACAAGGTGAAATCTGGAGGCAGCTGGAATGTCGGCGAAACATCACTCCCTGATGAGCTCAATGCGTTTTACGCACGCTTTGATAGGGAGAACACCGATGTGCCTTCCCGAGCCCCCATTCGCTGTGATGGTATTTTAGTCTCAGTCACAGAGGCCGACGTCAGGAAATCCTTCAGAGGGGTGAACCCATCAAAAGCGCCTGGACCTGATGGTATACCTGGTCGTGTTCTAAAATCATGTACGGACCAACTGGCTGGAGCTTTTACGGACATTTTCAACCTCTCACTTCTGAGGTCCGAGGTTCCCACCTGCTTCAAAAGGGCATCAATTATACCAGTGCCCAAGAAGAGTAAGGTGACGTGCCTCAATGACTATCGACCAGTGGCACTGACGCCTGTGGTGATGAAGTGCTTCGAGAGGTTGATCATGGCACAAATCTACTCCTACCTCGACAAAATCCTGGACCCACTGCAGTTCGCTTACCGCCACAACAGATCAACGGTGGATGCGATCTCGCTAGCCCTCCACTCCACTCTGGACCACTTGGACAACAAAAACTCATATGTCAGGCTGTTATTCATTGATTACAACTCGGCATTTAATACTATCATCCCCTCCAAGCTGGTTACCAAACTCGCAGAACTGGGTCTCTGCACATCCTTCTGCAATTGGATCCTTGACTTCCTCATTCACAGTCTGTTCGTATTGGTGGAAATGTGCCAGACTCAATAACAATCAGCATGGGAGCACCTCAAGGCTGCGTGCTCAGCCCCCTGCTGTACTCACTCTATACTCATGACTGCGTAGCCGGTCATAGTGCGAACTCCATCATCAAGTTCGCTGACGACACCACTGTTGTGGTGCGTATCACTGATGGTGATGAGTCAGAATATAGAAGAGAGATCGAGTGACTGTCCATATGGTGCCAGCACAATAACCTGGCCCTCAACACCAGCAAAACCAAGGAACTGATTGTGGACTTCGGAAGGAGTAGGATGGGGACCCACAGTCGCATTTGTATCAACGGGTCGATGGTTGAAAGGGTCAAGAGCTTCAAATTCCTGGGCATGAACATCTCTAAAGATCTTTCCTGGTCCAAGAACACTGATGCTATTATTAAGAAAGCTCATCAGCGCCTCTACTTCCTGAGAAGATTACGGAGAGTCAGTTTGTCAAGGAGGACTCCCTCTAACTTCTACAGGTGCACAGTAGAGAGCATGCTGACCGGTTGCATCATGGCTTGGTTCGGCAACTTGAGCGCCCTGGAGAGGAAAAGACTACAAAAAGTAGTAAACACTGCCCAGTCCATCATCGGCTCTGACCTCCCTTCCATCGAGGGGATCTATCGCTGCCTCAAAAAGGCTGGCAGTATCATCAAGGACCCACACCATCCTGGCCACACACTCATCTCCCTGCTACCTTCAGGTAGAAGGTATAGGAGCCTGAAGACTGCAACCACCAGGTTCAGGAATAGCTACTTCCCCACAGCCATCAGGCTATTAAACCTGGCTCGGACAAAACTCTGAACATTAATAGCCCATTATCTGTTATTTGCACTTCATCAGTTTATTTATTCATGTGTGTATATATTTATATAATGTTATATGGACAAACTGATCTGTTTTGTAGTCAATGCCTACTATGTTCTGTTGTGTTGAAGCAAAGCAAGAATTTCATTGTCCTATCAGGGACACATGACAATAAACTCTCTTGAATCTTGAATCTTGAATCTATTTCTTGAGGTCAAGAGTCAAAGGCCAGGCCGAGAGTGTTTGATTGTCTTGTGCTCTGGCAACGGAACAATGGAATTTTACTTGCTGTGGCTTAGCAGGCCTGTAGACAACATAACATATAGATAATATAATAATCAATAATACAATCAATTAATAACCATACCACACAACCATAATAATGCAAAATAGTGCAATCAGATTTTCAACCTCCCTCCTGTACTCTGAATCACCGTTATCCACTATTCATCCAACAATGACCGTATCATCAGCGAATTTATGGGTACAAAGAGTGTAGAGCAAGGGACTGAATGCACAATCTTGAGGTAGTCTTGTGCCAATGGTTATCATGGATGAAGTGTTGTTGATGTTATGATTCTGATAAGAATGCAACAAATCATGTAACAAATATGGGTTCTTCACCAGTCAAGTTTATTTTGCTCAGTTGTAAACTTGGAGTTATAAGGACCTCAGAATGGTCTGCCTCGAATGTTCCAATTCAAAGCTACAGATTACAGATCTAAATAAAAGTTATGTATGCCATATTGCAAAACCTTTCACTTATTATACATCAGTGTTTTCCTTAAGTCAAAGGTCTAGGTCATTAAGAGGCCAGCAGTAATGAACTTCCCTCTGCAAATTGAGCTGTGTATTATTTTATTTCATTTATTTTTTAATGGTAGTACTTACTAGTGTTAATAAAATTATGTTTTATCAATTTGCAAATCTTCCTTTGCCTTAATGAACCTAAAATATACAGCATCAAAAATATTATTTGGAGTATTTATATTTTAGAATTACATAATTGAGGGATAGAAAAGGCAAATTTATATCTGGTATCTTCATTCAGTGGCAGTTCTATGTGCCACATGCATTGAGTCACAACAACGCCCCAAACTGGCCAAAAATGAGACTCCCCTCGATACTTATGGTCCTGGCAGCATGCAGAAAGTGTATGGTTTAAGGTGGTGTCACACAAAATGTATTAGATAAGTTTAGTTTATTGTCAAAATTCGGAGTGGCGGCGCGGCTCTGGCTGCAGCGGCTTACCGGCGGTCCCGTTGTCTTTGTGTTTTTTATGTTGTTTATTTTGTTTGGTTAGTTTAGTTTTTTGGTTTTAGCTTGTGTTTTGGGGGGGGGGGGGGTTGAAACGGGGTTTGCAGTCTCTCCCTGCGGGGGAATACGACCTTTTTGTCGTATTCCCCTTCTCTGCCTCCGTCTGCGCTGAGGCCAAATGGAGCTGACGACCTCGAGGCTCCGGAGGCAGAGCACCGTCAGGACTCGCTCTGAGCTCGCTCCCGTGAGGGTGGTCCGGCTCAGGGCTGGAAGAGGCTGGGACGCTCCCGTGAGGGCGGCCAGCCCGAGGGTGGAACGAGGCTCCCGTCGGAGCGGCCGAGCTCGGGAAGGTGCGGCGCTGGCAGCCCGAGGGAGGTTCAGCGCCCAAGTCGGGGCGGCCCGGTCCGGGGGGAGAAGCGACGCCCAAGTCGGGGCGGCCCGGTCCGGGGGAGAAGCGGCGCCCAAGTCGGGGCGGCCCAGCCCGAGGCTGAAGACGGCGCAGTACTCACGTGAGGGTGGCTGGGACGGTGTTCTGGCGGCGGTGGCCTGAGTCCGGGGTTCGGCCGCGGGCCAGCAGCTGTTTCTGCAGGACTGGTGGGCGGCAGCTTCAACCACCCCGGGCCGCGGTGTTTGAGCCGCGGGACTGTTTTAACATCGCCCGGGGGGGGGGGGGGGGGGGGTATCGCCCCAGCGCAGAGGGAGAAGAGGAGGGAAGAGACTGCGACCTAAGACTTTTGCCTCCATCACAGTGAGGAGATGCTGGGTGGACTCACTGTGGTGGATGTTAATATGTGTTTATTGTTGTTTTATTGTATTGTATTATATGTATGACTGCTGCAATTTCGTTCAGACTAAGTCTGAATGACAATAAAAGGCTATCTATCTATCTATCTATATACACCAGTGTGCAATGAAATTCCTATGTCACATGAAGCGCACAGAGTAAACAGTATACATGCGGTAAATATAAATACAGCAATAAATACAACTCCCACCATTGACTCAATCTACACTTCATGCTGCCTTAGAAAAGCAGCCAACATGATCAATGAATTGACCCACCCTGTCATTCCTTCTTCTCCCCACTTTGCTCATTCACAAGATACAGAAGCTTGAAAACATGTACCACAAGACTCAGGAACAGTTCCAGAACAAGGGGTCACAGTTTAAGGATAAAGGGGAAATCTTTTAGGACTGAGATGAGAAAAACATTTTTTACACAGTGATTGGTGAATCTCTGGAATTCTCTGCCACAGAATGTAGTTGAGGCCAGTTCATTGGCTATATTTAAGAGGGAGTTAGATGTGGTCCTTGTGCCTAAAGGGATCAGGGGGTATGGAGAGAAGGCAGGTACAGGAGGCATTGAGAGTGGTGAAAATGATCAGCATCCTGGTTCCACGCTCCCCTCCATGAGTTGAATAGCGCTGTCTGCAGGGCGCTCGCAAGGGCCGAATGGTTTACCCTCCTACCATCCGGGAGGCGCTACCTCTGCACCTATTTTTTTTTTTCTATGCTATGTCGCTCTATGCTAAATGCATTTCGTTGTTCTGTACTGTTCCCTCTGAATGTGAATCTGATTCTGAGGATACAAGGCCCTGATCATAATAGTTCGAAGGGCCGGGTACCCCTGTCCAATTCTACCTATGTTTCTTTCCCTCTGTTGGAGGATTGGAACAACTTAGGGTACTGTCTAATTCACCTCTACCCCACTGCGGACATTGGACTTTGTCTGCAGAACAGGTGCGCTACAATGTCGAGAACTATATTCTGCACTATGTATCTTTGCTCTACCTATTATACGTGAATTTGATTTGATTCTATTTATGTGTAGTATTATTTGAACTGATGGATAGCATGCAAAACAAAGCTTTTCACTGTACCTGGGAACACGTTACAATAATAAACCTAAACTTAGTTCACGGTAGTCTGCTCCATACGGTACAGCCTTGCTACCATATGGGCATGCCGTTGCTGCCATCCATACAATAATCAACGAAGGAAGAAAAGGAAAGAGTTAGGGAGCAGGAGCTAAAGATGGTTCCATTTGGGCCAAGCGATCTGTAAACAACTCTTTTAACTATGACAACAGTAAACCCAAGCCTAATTCCCTATTCACCAGCAGACCCAAATTCTATTGTCCCATTGCCCTCAGTGCAAAGACCAATAAAAGATAATATTTAATAATATATGAATTCATCAAAGATATCTACAATGCATAAAAATATCAACCAGTTATCCTATACATTTTCATGGTGCTATGTTCTGAAACCCTTGCCTATCCAATCAGTGATATAAAGTGTTATTCAGTGGCTTCAGCTGGTTGATGGAAAGCTGACTACACATGTCTTCACAATAGTCATCAGTGCCGGCTGTTTGTTCTGTACCTTTTCGTACCTCTAATTTCCCTCTCCCCTGACTCTCAGACTGACGAAGGGTCTCAACCAGAAACTTCACCTATTCCTTTTCTCCAGAGATGCTGCCTGACCTGCTGAGTTACTCCAGCATTTTTTATCTGTCCTCACAATACCTCCTTGAGCAGCTCTAATCTGCAGAACTGATGCTAGACACCATCGCTAAGGCATATGCAGCAGCAGTCTGGCTAACAGGTAACTCTAAGATGACAGGCAGAGTGATAAAAGTGTATGGTCAAATATAATCATCCCAAATATGACTTGCATTTATATATTGCCCTTCAAGATTTCAGGATGGACAAAGTGATTTATATACAATTAAACAATTTTGATGTGTAGTAACACAGATGTAATAAATTAAGCTAAGGACATTTAGACAAATGGCAACATGTTTTAGCTCAACGCAATATCATATGTTTGCTTATGAATAGGTTTTGGATGAAAAATAGGCTTGGCATTTAATTGCAGTGCAGCATTCAAAACAAATGATTAAACATTAAGTATGCATCCGTAGTTCTGGTTGTGTAGGAAGTACCAGCATAATTAAGTCTAGTAATCTTTCAATAAACAGCTCCCCATGAATAGAGAGTGTTATTGCTTTATGCAAGGTTAGGTTAGGTTTATTATCGTCACATGTACTGTGGTACAGTGAAAAGCTTTGTTTTGCATGCTATCCAAACAGATTTGATATACCATACATAGATATAATCAGTTCAAACTGAAGTACAATAGACTGAGCAAAAGGGGAAATGTAGAGTGCAGACTATAGTTCTCAGCATTGTACAGCATTGTAGTGCATCGGTTCCTTGGACAAATTTCAAGATCCTCAACGGGGTAGAGGTGTATCAAACAGTACCCTCGCTTATGGAAGGACCATTCCGAAGCTTGTTAACGGAGGGGAAGAACTGTTTCTGAGTCTGGTAATGCACGCTTTCAAGCTTCTGTACCTTCTGCCGGATGCGAGTAGGGAGAAGAAGGAATGGCCAGGGTGGGACGTCTTTAATTATGTTGGCTGCTTTTACAAGGTGACATGAAGTGTAGATGGAGTCAATGGTGGGAACTCTGATTTGTGTGTTACACTGAGAAACATCTACAACTATCTGCAATTTCTTGCGGTCTTGGGCAGAGCTGTTCCCAAACCAAGCTGTGTTGTAATCCGGCAGTATGCTTTTTAAGGTGCATATGTAGAAGTTTGTAAAGGGCCTGTCCCACCAGCATGCGATAGCATGCATCTAGCGCGACCAAACATGGTCGCTTGAGGTAGCCTCGCGGGGCCGGTCCCACTTCGATCGGTGGAGGCGTATGGGTCCTGACATCGTGCGGGGCTCCAAAAATCTTGCACGGTTCGAAAATCCCGCGCAACAACGGCCTGTCGGCCCGCAGGCGCATTGAGGGCGTACGCAGCATCTTGACGTCGTATGCAGCATCTTGACAGCGTACGCCTAGCGTATGGCATTGCGCAATGACGTCAACATCCGGCGTGCCGTTGCATGATGACGTCACCGCCCGACGCCGTGCGACGTCCAAATTCAGTCGGCCCACCTCCTGCCCAGCTGATTAGTGAGTATGATGTCGGAACCAGCCTCGCACAACTCCGTACGCCTCCGCAGTTCGAATTGGGACCAGCCCCGCGCGGCCGTACATCTCAAGTGACCATGTTTGGTGGTGCTAGATGCATGAAATCGCATGCTGGTGGGAGAGGCCCTTAAGAGTCACTGGTGAGGTGCCAAATTTCTCCTCAGGAAGTAGAGGCATTGGTGTGTTTTCTTGGCTGTCGCATCAATGTGGTTGGTCCTTGACAGATCATAGGTAACATTAACACCAAGGAACTGGAAGCTCTCAGCCATTTCCATATCCGCACTGTTGATGCTGAGTGGGGCGTGTACTCTACTACGCTTCTTGAAGTCAATAACCAGCTCCTTCATCTTGCTGACATTGAGGGAGAGAATGTTGTTCTGACACTATGTCACTATGTTCTCTATCTCCTTCCTGTATTCTGTCTCATCATTGTTCATGATTCTGCCCGCCAAAATGGTGTCGTCTGCAAACGTGTAGAAGGGATTAGAGTCAAATTTGGAAGAACAATCATGAGTATAAAGGGAATATAGCAAGGGGCTGAGAATGCATCTTTGTGGGCACCAGTGTTGAGAGTTATTCTGAAAAAGGTGTTGTCACCGATCCTTACTGATTGAGGTCTGTGGGTCAGAAAGTCGAGGATCCAGTGGTAGAGGGGAGAGCTGATTCCTAGGTCCCAGAGTTCGGAGATGAGTTTGGATGGGATAATGGCATTGAAGGCAGAGCTATAGTTGATAAATAGAAGTCTAACGTTAAGGGTCCTTGTTGTTTAGGTGTTGCAGACATAAGTTCAGGGGCAGGGAGATGGCATCGGTTGTGGATTTGTTGCGACCACAATCAGTGAAAATCAAAAAACTACAAATGCGAGAAATCTGTAATAAAAACAGAAATTGTTAGAAACAAATGATTCATTTTCAGAAAGAGATCTAGTTAATGTTTAAAGTCTTAGACCCTTCATTAGAACTGGGGAAGAGATAAAAGTTTGTTTTAGTTGGCAGAGAAAGTGACGATGAAGTGAGGAGGTCAAACAAAGAGAAATCCTTGATTGGGGTGAGATCAGATGACTAAATATGGCAGTTAGGTAACAGTTAGAATCAGATTAAGCGTTCTTGACTGTTACCGGTAAACCTATGGGACAAGCTAACACAGACAAAAGGAGTGAGGTACATAAAGTTGGACAATTTAATGGTGCCCGGAAGGCTGCATTGTGTCCGGACAGAAGATAAGGTGCTCATCCTCAAGCCTGCATTGAATCTCACTGTAATGTGCAAGAAGCCACAGACAGATAGGTCAGAGTGTAATTGAATTGAACTGAATGAATTTTATAAGCCAAATATGCATACATACAAGGAATTTGCATCGATGCTTTGCTCGCAAGTAACAATGGGATAGTGAATTAAAGTGTCAATAGCACCAATATCAGAACCAACAGCAAAACCAGCAGAAGTGACAAAGCTTTAACATGAACACACGCATCATAACTGGCACAAGACCCAGCGGCAGCAGAAATAACACTTACACACCACTGATAACTCTTCCCCCAATACCAACATTGGCAGCAGAGCCAGCACCAACATCACACAAAAGCAGTACCAAGTCAGCACCAAAATGAGTCACCAAGAACAGCTCAGTAATGCCAGTAGATACAACCACACCAACACCAGCACTAGGATCATCCTCACAGCAACACCAGCACTAGGATCATCCTCACAGCAACACCAGCACCTAATTGTGACATTAGCTATCCCATTCAATGTTACCATCTTTTCTGAATGTACAAGAATATTCCTTTTGTACACCATTTTAAATCATCATTTTCAACGTACTACAAATCCTATTACCTGAAAATGCTGGGGAGATTTTCCTCTGTAGACTGAGAAACACGACATAGCGGTTGAGGAAAACAATTAGAAAAATGTCACAACATTTTCTTGATTTTCTAAGCATCCCACAATGGAATGGATAAATGGGAATAAGCTTCCTAAAGCCTTGTCGGTGGTTTATTTCACCGAGAAAGGTAAGAGGAATTACATTGTATGTATATGTGCATGTGCATGGTGCATGTGCACGTATGTGCATGCTATGCGCATATGTCTGCATTTGATGTGCACATTTGTCTGTATTGTCCGAGTGAATGATAAAGTGAATCAAGTAAGGGAGGTGGTATGAGTGCAAATAAAACTGAGCTCTCAGTCTATATTCAGAATCAGGATTCATTAAAAAAGGAAAGACAAATTGAGAATAGTGAAAGACTTGGATAGAGTGGGTGTGGATTTGTGCACACCATTGAACATCTATATTGTATGAAATGAAAGATGAATACTCGCAGAGGTTTGCTTTATAAGATTATCAAATCTCCTGTTTTTTTTGTATATCCAATAACTCTGAAAGATATTTAACCATCTCATCATAAACAAATTTGCATAAAGTAATTGCCAGGTCCAATTATTCTTTGTTCCATTTCATAAAACTATTTAAGTTTTATTTGTCACATATTATTTAAATGGTATGATTAACAAATAAACATTAGGATTATCTAAGGAAAGAGTCAACTAGTGGAAACTTTCAAGCAGGACAATATAGCATATCTCAGTTTCATGCTGCATGATTCAAATTAATGCATTAAATCATTGTATTTCACTGACAATCGTAGACCATTTATGTTTCTGAAAATGTATCACAAAATGCAAATCAATTTGGCTGTAACCAAGGTGGCATAACCTTGTAATCTAACTCTCTCAGGGTTTATTCTGATCCATTATTCAAATTTGTATTGAAGGCGCAACATGATTGAGTAAAACTGGAATAGACAGAATGGCAAACGAGTTGCTAGGGTACCAGGTTACACTTGACTTAAGATTTCAGTCAAAACATCAAGCACTTAAATCAAATAAAATTAAAATTGAATTTTGTTAAGATTACCATCTTCAATTCTTCATCTAAAGAGTACAGGATCACACATGAGGGAACGGAAAAGATTAAGTAAGATATTTCATTTATGTTTGCCATGCATTTAATCAAATTCCACCGGAACAATTCATAAAATGGTCTTTGTCTGTAATCATCCCTACAGCTTCCAGACATTTTGGTGCCATCAATAATAGCCCTTCAATAGGTTTATTAACTCTATTCTGGGTTTCCGCTTTGAGTATCATGCCTTTGACATTTCAACTAGCAAATGGTTTAATCAGCGGCAACATGGGAAGGTTAAAATTACAGTGGAAGTCAGCTGGATGTGAATAAAACACCACATCTTAGATCAGCCAAATTGTCTGAACACTTTTCACCTACAGTAAGTCAAAATAAATCAGAAGACATGAACACTCTTTATTGCCAATAGCACAAAAAAAAGGCATATATCTTTATCCGCTTTTGGTTTGATGTGTTATTTCACCCCACAGTCGTCAACACGGTTTTGCAATGTGTTACTTCATGCAAGTGGGCCAACGGAGTGGAACAGTTGATCGGACTGCTCATTAGAGTGCATTCCACAATTCCAATAGTGTAACATTTAAATGGCAATTCTACAATTTAAAATCAGTAACAGAAGCCTGGCCTAAAGCTCTAAGTCAGGAGAGAGAGTTGACATTTAAGTTTCACAACACTGCAGATGTGAAACTTACATAACACCACCATTGTTCAGAGCATTTCCATTTGATGCTTGACTGTCAGTTTTCACTGTGATTCAGCTTCTGGAATAGGTATTGACAATAGAAATGCCAAAATTCTAAACGATGAAAGCAAAAATTAATTAGACCAAAATTTCAGTTGGAACCCAGTTATTTGATTTGTTAGTTTTTGCACAATCCGTTGTGAATAAACTTGCAATGCATAACCTTGTTTTGGATTGCATGATACCAACAAAAATAAATAATGAATTAATTATCATGAAAGCATTGTTCATGTGTTCAGAAAAGAAGAAATAATGGTAATTTGTAGATTCAATATTCAATATCATTCAATGTGATGCATATATTATTGAGTTTTAATTTTTCAGGTATCACTGCCATAATTCTTAAACTTATCAGATATAGAAATATCTAGGTAAGAGAAACAGAGTCAAATATTTCAAGTGAATACAAGGAACTGCAGGTGCTGGTTTATAAAAATAAAGACACAACGTGTTGGGGTAAACTCAGAAAGTCAGGCAGCATTTCTGGCTAACATAGATAACGTTTAGTTACTCTAATATTTTGTGTCTATCTTTGGTATCAATCAGCATCTGCAGTTCTTTGTTTCTACAATCCAAAAGTGATTCACTAAACTAATTCATGGGATGATAAGGTGATCCTTTCATGAGCAGCTAAATAAATTAGATCAGTATTCTTTGGAATTTAAAAGAAGCAAATACTTCAAAAGATGTTTTTTTCTCATCAAAATGAATTTAATTTATTTAGAGATACAGCATTTTGGAAGCAGGCTCTCTGGCCCACCAACATCGGTAGTGGGGAAACTTTTAGAGTCAGTTATTAAAGATGGGATAGCAGCACATTTGGAAAGTGGTGAAATCATTGGACAAAGTCAGCATGGATTTACGAAAGGTAAATCATGTCTGACGAATCTTATAGAATTTTTCGAGGATGTAACTAGTAATTGGATAGGGGAGAAAAGTGGTGTATCTGGACTTCCAGAAGGCTTTCACTAAACTAATTCATGGGCATGATGGGGGTTCAGTATTGATGTGGATAGAGAACTGTGATCCTTTCATGACAATGGCAGGCAGACTAGTAAAGGCTCAGTAGACCCCATCAGTATTCTTTGACTGCTGGGGGGCAGTGGTGGGTGCTGTGAGGAGGATTTAAAAGTGCAAGGAATACTTCAAAAGATTGGCAGACCTGCAGTTTTTTTTCTCATCAAATATATTTAATGGAAGGACATTATTGCCATAGATGGGATGCAGAGACGGTTCACCAGACTGATTCTTGGGATGTCAGGACTGTCTTATGAAGAAAGACTTATTTAGAAGATTGAGAGGGGATGTATAGAAACTTACAAAAGTGCTTAGCGGGTTTAGTTTAGAGATACAGCATTTTGGAAGCAGGCTCTCCGGCCCACCAAGTCCACACCAACGAACGATCACCCATACACATTCTATTCACTCAGGACAATTTTACCAATGCCAATCTTATAGAAACTTAACCTGCAGGACAAACCTGTTCACGCAGATGTGGGAAGAACTCTCTGCCCAGTAGTGAGGCCACTTCATTGGCTAAAAAGAGGGAGTTAGATGTGGCACAGGGGATCAGGGGGATGGAGACTCAGGCAGGTCTGGCACTGTAATGGGCCTGTCCCATTTAGGCTCGATTTTTCAGGCTACTCCTGCACCTAATTTGATGTTTTAAGTTTCTGTGGAAAAACACACACACATTCACTCGCAATTTTTCCAATTCACCACCTGCCAGTGGGAAGAAGGCAGAGTGGACAGAGGCAAGCGGGGGTCACAGGGTCAGGCTGTCTGAGTGAAATTCCCACACGATTTTTCAGGCAACTGCCAATGTGAGTGTGGAAAACACACACATACCACGCCAGTTATGAACAGGGGAAGGGGGGGCGCTGTGTAGTGAAAGAAGGATGAAAGCACAGTGTACAGACACAAGGGTCATTTAAGGCCTTTAAAAGAGAGGGGGTCATTTAAGCCTTTAAAAGAGAGGGGGAGAGGGGGAGGGGGAGGTGGGGGGAGGTGGGGAGATGGGGGGGGGTGAAGAGGAGATGGGGGATGGGGTAGGGAGAAGGAGTGGAGACAACTTTTAAGAAGCCAGAGATACACACGTCTGTGAAGCTCGGCAGACATTAACATTACCGGTCGGTTATCCTTGGTTCCGAAAACTACTGTTTATGTTTTTTTTCCCAATGAGCCAAAGAAATTCACTGGTCAGCAACGGCAACAACCTACGACCTCCTGGTGACCCACGACCACTGCACCTACATCACAAGAATTCTCGCTACTCTCCATGGCGTCAAAATCCATGGCGTCAAAATTCTGGTCGACCAGAATGCCGTTACAACTCGTTGCGAATCTGAGTGCACTACTCACAACCATGGAGACGACTCCCCGGCAACCACCTGCGAACATATGGCGACCATGTGGCGACCGCATAGGCTCCTGTAGTCGCCTAAATAGTTGCCTAAGTGGGACAGGTCCATAAGGCAGCAGCTCTACCAATGTGCCATTGTATTGTCCCAATTTACTTTAACTTCTTGCTAATATAGTTTCTGCTTACGACTAATTATATTTTTAAAATCGCAATAGTCACGTCTTGCGAAAACAGGTGTGATGAGTGACCCAGCAGTGAGCTGAGGTGGGAGTGTAATTGGCCAGCAAGCAATGGTGGAAATAGTCAAAGTCAAAGTCAAAAGTCAAATGAGTTTATTGTCATGTGTCTTTGACAGGACAATGAAATTCTTGCTTTGCTTCAGCACAACAGAACATAGTAGGCATTGACTGCAAAACAGATCAGTGTGTTCATATACCATTATATACGTAAATACACACATGAATAAATAAATTGATAAAGTGCAAATAACAGATAATGGGCTATTAATGTTCAGAATTTTGTCCGAGCCAAGTTTAATAGCCTGATGGCTGTGGGGAAGTAGCTATTCCTGAACCTGATCGTTGCAGTCTTCAGGCTCCTGTACCATCTACCTGAAGGTAGCAGGGAGATGAGTGTGTGGCCAGGATGGTCCTTGATGATACTGCCAGCCTTTTTAAGGCAGCGACTGCAATAGATCCCCTCGAAGGAAGGGAGGTCAGAGCCGATGATGGACTGGGCAGTGTTTACTACTTTTTGTAATCTTTTCCTCTCCAGAGCGCTCAAGTTGCCGAACCAAGCCATGATGCAACCGGTCAGCATGCTTTCTACTGTGCACCTGTAGGAGTTAGAGAGAGTCCTCCTTGACAAACCAACTCTCCGTAATCTTCTCAGGAAGTAGAGGCGCTGATGAGCTTTCTTAATTATTGCATCAGTGTTCTCAGACCAGGAAAGATCTTCAGAGATGTGCACGCCCAGGAATTTGAAGCTCTTGATCCTTTCCACCATCGACCCGTTGATATAAACTGGACAGTGGATCCCCATCCTCCTCCTTCCAAAGTCCACAATCAGTTCCTTGGTTTTGCTGGTGTTGAGGGCCAGGTCATTGTGCTGGCACCATATGGACAGTCACTCGATCTCCCTTCTATACTCTGACTCATCCCCATCAGTGATACGTCCCACAACAGTGGTGTCATCAGCGAACTTGATGATGGAGTTCACACTTTGATCGGCTTCGCAGTCATGAGTATAGAGTGATTATAGCAGGGGGCTGAGGAGCCTTGAGGTGCTCCCGTGCTGATTGTTATCGAATCTGACACATTTCCACCAATACGAACAGACTGTGATCTGTGAATGAGGAAGTCGAGGATCCAATTACAGAGGGATGCGCAGAGACCCAGTTCTGCGAGTTTGGTAACCAGTTTGGAGGGGCTGATTGTGTTAAATGCCGAGCTGTAATCAATGAATAACAGCCTGACATATGAGTTTTTGTTGTCCAAGTGGTCCAGAGCGGAGTGGACGGGCCAGCGAGATTGCATCCACCGTTGATCTGTTGTGGCGGTAAGCGAACTGCAGTGGGTTCAGGTTTTTGTCGAGGTAGGAGTTGATTTGCGCCATGATCAACCTCTCAAAGCACTTCATCACCACAGGGGTTGGTGCCACTGGTCGATAGTCATTGAGGCACGTCACCTTGCTCTTCTTGGGCACCAGTATTATTGATGCCCTTTTGAAGTAGGTGGGAACCTCGGACCTCAGAAGTGAGAGGTTGAAAATGTCCGTAAAAACTCCAGCCAGTTGATCCACACAAGTTTTTAGAACACGACCAAGTATACCATCAGGTCCAGGCGCTTTTCGAGGGTGCACCCCTCTGAAGGATTTCCTGACGTCGGCCTCTGTGACTGAGACTGAAATACCATCACAGCGAATGGGGGATCGGGAAGGCACATCAGTATTCTCCCTATCAAAGCGTGCGTAAAACGCATTGAGCTCGTCAGGGAGCGATGTTTTACCGACATTCGAGCTGCCTCCTGGTTTCGCCTTGTAGGTGATTGCATTCAGGCCCCGCCACAGCTGCCGAACATCTGCATCATCCTCCAGCTTGGAGCAGATGTCGCTTTTGGCCTTTTTGATGGCCTTACAAAGGTTATATCTGGACTTCTTGTAGACCACTGTATCATCAGACATGAATGCCCTGTGTCTGGTCTTCAGATGAGTGCAGATCTCAAAGTTCATCCAAGGTTTCTGATTGGGAAACACTCGGAAGGTTTTTGATGGGATTGCAGTCCTCCACATATTTCTTAATGAAGTCTGTAACGACTGTGGCGTATTCGTTCAAGTCCGTTGCCGAGTCCTTGAACATTGCCCAGTCTACAGACTCCAAACAGTCCTGTAGTTGTTCCTCTGTCCCCCACCCCCCACCTCTGGGGGTGCGCTCTTTAATTGCTGCCTGTAGGCAGGAAGAAGCAGCACCGCGGAATAGCCGGATTTACCAAAGTGAGGGCGAGGGATAGAGCGATAGGCATCTTTGATGGTGGCGTAGCAGTGGTCGAGGGTGTTTGGTCCTCTGGTGCAGCAGGAGACATGTTGGTGGAAGTTAGGGAGCGATTTCTTTTGGTTTGCCTTATTGAAGTCCCCAGCAATGGTGGTAAATGCCTCGGGGTAAGACGTCTGGTGGTTGTTGACCACGGCGTGCAACTCTTGCAGTGCCAGACGGACGTCTGTCTGGATTGGGATTTAGACCGAGGTCAGGATGATGGAGGTGAATTCCCTCGGAAGGTAGAAGGGACGGCACTTCACCGCCAGATGTTCGAGGTGTGGAGAGCAGTCGCAGTGACTGTGTGAATACATGGTCTGAAACACATCAGAGGTGGTAAAGAGTATTGCTCAGTTAGGAAGTTGTCGGGAAGAGTTATGGTTCCAGTGACTGGAGTACTGGCAAGGGCCAAATGTTTATAATAGGAACATTCTGTTGGTCTTCTCCTGGCAGTTCAATTCACAAAAGTACCTGGCACCCTGAGTGATAGGCTTTTATATAAATTTATGAGTGTTATTTTACAGTTATGGAATAATAAAAGTTGGCCTTGACTACTTCACCATTTAAAAGATAATTAAATCAAAATTACATGCTGGAGTCCGGAGCCCATTTTTATTGAATTATGATTAAAATACATTGGCAACAGCCAAGCGTTAGGAGCCAAGCTGGCAGGACCAATCCACCAAATTATTTTGTTATTTTCTCGACAATTGTCCAACCATCTATTGTATGAACACTAAAGGAGATTAGATTAATCAAAATGATCGCACTACTAGACATGTTGGCTCACAAAACACCATTTATATTAATGTAATATCTATGGTGCAGAATGCCAGTGTGTCCTGACAACAATCTGTGCAATGACATTCAAAATGGACAAAGAAAAACAGTCCATGGCTGGAATGTAATGATTTTTAGGTGACGGTTCTGCAACGTTGCTAAACAACTGTAAATGGTGTGTCAGCTCATCCCTAATTTGTATTCCTGTTTATAATAATGTATAAATCATGAGGGCAGGACTAGAAACTCACCATTCCAAGGTGTAGAATTTTCAGGTGTGTCAGGAGGAGATGTATCCGAGGATACGGAAGTGTAGTATTGATTAAGGACGATATCCAAGATGTTTCTTCAAATTGCCCATGTGGGGAGAGCGCAGGAATGATTAAGAGGCGATCACTTTGTCAGGATATAAACTACAGGTCTCCTAACAGTCAGCAGGAGACGGAAGAGTATATTGTTCACAAATTGTAGAGAGCTTTGTGGAGAGAAGGGCTGCAAAGTCGCACAACGTTAGCGTTTATGCCTTACAGCGCCAGGGACCCGGGTTCGATCCTGACTATGGGTGCTGTCTGCATAGAGTTTGTAGATTCTCTCTGTGACTGTGTGGGTTTTCTCTGGGTGCTCTGGTTTCCCCCCTCCGCCCTTCCCCCACTCCAAAGATCATAATCATCATAATCTTAATCATACTTTATTAGCCAAGTATGTTTTGCAACATGTCGGATTCGCGATCCCAGTCACTGACAAGACGGTCAGTGACTTACAGATGCTGGGGTCCCGGGGAGGGGATATCCAGCAGACCACCAGCCGACCAGAATGGTCAGCCCTGGTACCGGGAAGGTTTCCCTTCGGTAATGCATTTGGACGCTGGGGTTCCCGCGGAGGGGAAATCCAGCGGCAATGCGGCTCCCAGACCGCAGGGGTCCCCAGGACATGGGGTTAAACGAACCAGAACGATCAGTCCTGCTGCCGAGAGGTTTTCCCTCCGGTAATGCATTTAATAATAATAATAATAATAATATTTTATTTATGGGCGCCTTTCAAGAGTCTCAAGGACACCTTACAAAAATTTAGCAGGTAGAGGAAAAACATGTAAGGGGAATGAAATAAATAGTAGAGACATGACTAGTACACAAAGTAAAGACAGAATTCAATTCAAAACACAATATGAGGCAATTAATGCACAGATGAAAAGGGAGGGGGACGTGGGGCTAAGGATAGGCAGAGGTGAAGAGATGGGTCTTGAGGCGGGACTGGAAGATGGTGAGGGACACAGAATTGTGGATCAGTTGGGGGAGGGAGTTCCAGAGCCTGGGAGCTGCCCTGGAGAAGGCTCTGTCCCCAAAACTGCGGAGGTTGGACTTGTGGATGGAGAAGAGACCAGCTGATGTGGATCTGAGGGACCGTGAGGGTTGGTAGGGGGAGAGGAGGTCAGTGAGATATGGGGGGTGGGGGCAGATGGTGGAGGGCTTTGTAGGTGGGGATAAGGATTTTGTAGGTGATCCGATGGGAGATGAGAAGCCAGTGAAGTTGTTTGAGGACTGGAGTGATGTGATGCCAGGATTTGGTGTGGGTGATGAGTCGGGCGGCTGCGTTCTGGACCAGTTGGAGTCGGTTGATGTAGGTGGAGCTGATGCCAATGCGGGGGTTAAATGCTGGGGTTCCCAGGGAGGGGAAATCCAGCAGCAATGCGGTGCCCAGACCGCAGTGGTCCCCAGGATATGGGGTAATCCAACCAAAATGGTCAGCCCTGGTGCCGGGAGGGTTCCCCTCCGGTAATGAGTAAAAATTTGGAGGTTGGCCAGGATGGAGCTCCTAATGGAGAGGAGGCTCCACCTAGATACACTCCAACAGCAGGAGTTGTGTCAGCGCGGGCATATGGGAGAGCCCATGCCAGCAGTGCCTTGGACAGGGCTGCTTAATGGGGATGCTGAGCATATAGCAGTGCTGGGCATATGGGAGAGGTCGCAACAGCAGCGCCTTGTAACAGGGCTGTTTAATGTTGATGCTGAGTCTATGGCAGCGCCGGCATATGGGAGAGGCCGCTCCAGCAGCACCTTGTAGCAGAGCTGCTTAATGCATGGCAGCAGCACCAGTGGAAGGGCTGCATAATGTCTCCTTCATGGAGGAGGTGAGCTTACCGATGCAGTTTTGTTCTGACCCTGAAGTTGGAGATATTGCTGAGCAGCATACCCCAAGGCATGGAAGCCGCCGGGTCAGTATTAGTCTGACGCCAAGTCCATGGCAGCGTCGGCCTATTGGAGAGGCCGCGCCAGCAGCGCCTTGTAGCAGGGCTGCTTAATGTCTCCCTCATGGAGGAGGAGAGCATGCTGGGTCAGTGTAAATCTGATGCCGTGTCGGAGGGTATAGCCGTGGAGCATACGCCAAGGGATGAAGGGCACGTGTCAGAGGTACCATTCCTGGCAGCAAGGTTGCCATCCCAACACTATGCAGTGAACACCGCTATCAGGGGGACACTAGAGCCAGCCGCCGAATCTTTTATTCAGATCCGACCTATTCAACAGGCAAAACCTGGAGGACGAAGCACAAGCTGTTGGACCAATCAAGGCCAACGACGAGCAAGGCTTCATTGTTTGGCGACAACGCACCCCACATCTTCATCGGCAGTAAGCGGTTCACTGAAGCTGGTGGCAGCATGAAAGCTGGCCAGAGGTTCCACGCACTACCAGTCTACTCTGCAACTATGTCCCGGATTGTCTTGCAAGACAGGCTCGGAAATTGGGCCAGAGTTGTCGTTCAAGGCAGACACGAAATGATGGCAGGTGTGGCCTGTTCACTATGAAAGATGGCTGATTAATAACTGATTTCATAGGGGTTTCCCATTTACAGTGATCGTCGGAGATATTTGGATGAGGCAATATAACAGTATGATGACAATAAAGCATTCAAAGAGGACTACTCAGAGTTCAAAAACACTTGTTATGTATTGTCTGGATGATATTTTAACACTGTATTTTGCTAAAATCCACTGTTTCCGTCTCAAACTATATTTGAGAAATTGGGCTCCTCTATCCAGTTAAAATTGTTGTTATCAAAGAGACTTGTTGATCATTGGGATTTACATTTAGCTATCAATTGGCCTATGACTCCGCCCTGGGCAACAGATTGGAGTCAATAGAAACCTGTAACAGCTTTGTTGTTATAAAGCAGCCTTCTGTTCATTAAGACTAATTGGCAATGTAATAGATGTGATTCAGCTGTGCAAGTGGGAGAACTGACATCATGCTAAATGGCAAACTCTAAAGTGCCATGTAGGTCATTGTTTACACACCTTTGCCATTACAAGCTGAAGCTACCAAAGTCACAATGATGGACAAACAGTATTCAGCATTGCTCCAGTAGTTTGATCAGTAAATATTTCATTATATTGCAAAATTATGCCAATGGCCTAAGGTGGGAAATTGCGAATGTCATCTCTAGTTTGGAGGTGGAGGAGATTTGCATGAGTTACCAATTCTTCAGTTATTGGTATCAACTATCCATAGACCCTAAGGGCATTTTATGGGTTAAAGAGTTATTGAGCGAATATGCATATCTGCATGCTCAACTTCATGTTGATACACTATGATAGGGGCATATGTAGTCACGTGGGTGCAATCAAGTAAAAGAAACCTGTAATAGTTACATAATCTCATTTGCCACTGGTGCATCATCAAGTACAGATCAATGACAACACAGAATGGGTGTTGGATCACACCATATTTGTGAAATTCGGATTCAATGGAACACCGAATATGGATATGTTGTTTTCATGCTTATTCACAGGTTGCAAAAATATGTGGCATAACAGTGGCAAAAGATACATTCTCGCTACAAGCAGGAGGAATGGGTTTTATGTCTTACTCCATTTTGCTTCATCATTCGGGTTTTCAAATTAAGTCATCAAGAGCCCGCTTTAGGTTTCCTACTGTGTGATTGGCCTATGCAGCTTTGATTCCCGATTTGTTGGGAATAATAATACAACCTTATATGGTTATTCTAAATGTAACTTTGCTGGTTCAGCCTGTGGCTCGGGAAATCAGCCGTTGCATGATAAAAACACTTTATGTTCTGCAGATTCTCAATAGACTGCCCTACGGCTTGGGTTGTCACACCTATCCTTGTATGTGTTCAGAGTGCTGGGATAGCACCAAAAAAAGCAGTACTGCTTCTTCTGGAGGTGGAAAGCGTTTGTTTAATGCTCGTAACATTTAAAGTGGTACAGATTACTGACGTTGGAGTTCATTCAAATGGTCTTTTGACAATAATTGAGTTATAGGGTCATTAACTGTGCCAACGTGCCTTCCCATCATATTTGCTGCAGCAAACGAGACCCACTCTGTCAGGTTCATCCCGAATATCGAGTTTGTAAAGGATATTTTTTAACACAAGTTCTCCCAGGACAAGTACAATGCATTGTGGGATGTTGACATTGTGTTAACGCTATTTCACCAGGGGGTTCCAGCTACATCCTTAGCTATCGCTGGATCTCATTAGGTAGTTATCCTCCTGGCGCTGGTTGAGCGCAACAGGTCAGTCGCTGCATAATTGCGACGGGACAGGATGATTACATCTGTAAATAATATGTATAGTATTTTCTGTTTATAATTTACTTAAGCAAAGCAAAAGGCGTGTCAGGTCTCTAAATAGTTCAAGGCATACCCAGGGACCTTTGGTTATGTGAGAGCTGCTACAACATCAGCAACAAGGGTTATTTACGTTCCGCTGGACCACATCCTAACAGCTGCAGCATGGTCAAACGTACGAATTCCAAACATTTTATAATAACCCATTGCCAGACCAGGGGTATTTGTCAACTCTATTTTACGTTCTAGTTCTGCGTTAATGTATAAATTGCAGAATAACACTCAAAAAACATCTTTAGAATAGGAAAGTTGAATTAGAATAAAATAACTATTTGATCTAAACTTCAAATAAGCAATTCCCTTCAAAAGGTTAAGTGCAAATAGTTCAATTCAATCATCCATCAGTTCATGTTTCAATTGAAATGACAATTAGTTATAGTTCCATCTGGATGAGAGGTTATTTAACAGCATCAGCATGTTTTAAATCTAAGATGACTGTATGCGTTATGAATGTTTCCCTCATTTGTCAATGGAGCAATTGTGGTTGTGTAGACTCGTTTCTCACAGCATGAAATCACAGAGCTTTGAAATCTTCACGTAGTCACTCACGTGACTCCGAAGTAAGATAGTTAGATTAAACGAGAACTTACCAGTTTGAAGTTTGATCTTTATTTTATGAGGAGTTACGATGGTGGATTACGTGCCCTCTGCTCGCAGCCCTCATTAAGATCATCTGGTAGTTCTAGTCTTCTCTGATCTTACTATGTTAATTCAATTACGGTTATCTGTGATTTCACAACGCTGCTTTGAAGATTGACGTGCATGCAAACGACCAGGGCTTCTTCACGTAATCCCTCTTTGGCTTCATAAACAAATAAAAAGCCAATGCCAGGTATGGAACACATAAAGCAAGAGAGCCGCAGCAGTATTCTGGAATATGTTCAGGGCTACTGCAAAAACAAACGGGTTGAGGGTTAAGAGAGGGCACAGCATATCATAAGACAAGATTTTTTTAAATGCCAAAGTATTTTATAAATATATCAAGGCTAAGTATCTGAAAGAAAATAATGTACAGGAATATAGGAAGAGGTCAGGGAAGTGGATCTTGCTGGATTACTCTGAGAGCTGGCAGGAGAGTGATGGGCGAATGTCTTCCTTCCACGTGGTGATTAGAATCTCTTCGATGTGCTGGTTTGCTATGTTTGTGATGCGGTGATTCAGTGCAACTTGGCTCCTGGTGGACACCTTTTCAGAATATAATTTGTATCCTATTATGTTCCTTCAATGATTTTCAGTAGTGGGAAAAGCAGGAAAACATTACTTAAAAGGGGGAAAATATCATCTCAGTAGGAACTTCAAAGAAGTTCATCTCTGACAAATCTAGCCTCATGTTACACGTGATAATTTTTCCAGCCTCCGATCCCAAATCTCCTGCTCCCATTTCCCATCCCCAACATCACCACCCCCTCCACTTCAACCTGAGCTCTTTCCAATTGCAAGATTTTTTTACCATCTGCTGTACCATTTTAACAAAATAACTTCAGCCTTTATCTTAGATTTTATGAAAATTACATCAAATGAAAAATATATGGTCCATGACCCAAAGAGCAATGTGATTATTGTTATGCTCTCCTATCTAAACAAATAAATTAAAATCTCATAATTTTTTCATTCATCACGCTCAATGACTGCAGAATTTACTTTGTGAGATAGATAAAGGATTATATAATTGCTGCATAATATTTATATAATGATTGCCTCAGATAGCACACCAGACTAATAGCATTGACATAAATGTATCACATCTGCGTTAATGTATAAATTGCAGAATAACATTCAAAAAACATCTTTAGAATAGGAAAGTTGAATTAGAATAAAATAACTATTTGATCTAAACTTCAAATAAGCAATTCCCTTCAAAAGGTTAAGTGCAAATAGTTCAATTCAATCATCCATCAGTTCATGTTTCAATTGAAATGACGATTATCAAACATGCATTATCTTTCTGACAAAGGAGATGATGAAAATTAGTTCTCTGTTCCACAAGCAGATATATCTCTCAAATGTAATGTGTACCTAATTAATATTGAAATGACATGCAAATGTCTTTATGCCTAATATCTAAAATGATGTGGAAAGGTAAAGATCACTATCATCCCAGAGCTGAAGAAAGCAAGATCTTAACACTATCATGCCTTAACAACTATTGGCCTGTGGCCTTGACAATCAGCATCATGAGAGGCTGGTTATGGAACACATTAAATCCAGGCTACCAAGCAACCTCAACTACCTGCAGTTCGCTACCACCATCAGGTCCATGGCTGATGCCAGCCTCCTGGCCCTTCACTTATCCCTGGACCGCCTGAATAAGAGAGACACTTACGGCAGACTTCTATTCATAGGATTTCAACCAGAAATATCAACCATCCCTTCTCTCCAGAGATGCTGCCTGTCCCGCTGAGTTACTCCAGCTTTATGTATCTAACTTCTATTCAAACACTACAGCTCTGCTTTTAACACTATCATCCCATCCAAGCTCATCACCAAATTCATGGAGTCAGCAACTGGATCCTGAACTACATTACCAACAGACCACAATTAGTGAGGATAAGGGACAAATCATCCTCTATGATAATCCTCAACATTGGTTTCTCTGCAAGAATGTGTTCTCAGTTCCCTTCTCTATTCCTTGTACACCCACGACTATGCAGCAAAGTACAAATCCAGTTGAATTTACAAGTTCGGTGCGGTTTTCGCTTTGATTTTCGTCGCTTTGCTGGTCGGGGCAGATCGATCATTCGCGGGCTTGGGAAATGGTCCCAACGAGATTGTAGAACAGAGTCCAGCAAGCACTGAGGGCGTTAATGCCTTTGGGGTTAGAGGCCCTACTAGAATTGGGTTATAGGCCCTATCCTTTGGGTTAAAGGCCCATAAAACTTGGTCGTAGTTGGTAGCTGCAGCTGCTGGCGAAAATCGAAAATAGTGTTCCGTGCAGATAAGCTGGGATAAAGGCCCTGCCCAGAATTGGTATCCGATTGACAGGATATTGAAAAACAAAACTGCGTATTACGTGCTAGGCGGTGAAGTATTGCTCGTTGTTGCTGGGGGTGCAGATTGGAAAGGTGCGGTGAAAATTGCATCGTCTGCCAGCGTGAAGCTGGCTGACACCTGGTGCCAAGCAGGTGGAAAGGAAGAAGCCTTTTTGACAGGGTGAGCCTCTGTTGGTTAAAGTCCACGCCTGTGTGAGATATCGCAAATTATTCTTATCGGGCTTTCTAATCAGTTTGATCGGTCCTTCTCAGAGACATTCCCCATTTTCGGAACAATGGTTAATGCACAAAGTACAAAATAAAAGTTTCAGACACTAACACCTCTTCCAATCACTCCTTCCTCTCAGACTCCAAGGTCGATGGAATCTCTCCCACACAATGGTCAACGGTCTTTCCGATTCACACTTACTGTAACAATCGCTGCCTTTCAACTTTTACCCAGTCACTCCTGTTCAATCACTCCTATTCAATTATTCAAACCACTCACTCATGTTCAGTCTCTCTCCCAACTCTCTTATCAGTTAAATCACAATCACTTCATTCAATTCCTAACTTTCAAACAACGGATCTCCAGTGTCTCAATCCAAGTCTAACTTTCAATCGCAGTCTCTCACACAGCAATCTTTCTCTCACTCAATCCATTTTAAGTTTGCACAGACAGACAAATCCGAACCAAGCCAACAAAACTATAATTAAGAACGAAAATATTTACCCGATTATCAATAACCCAAGACACACCCCAATATAAACTATAAGCATCCAATAAACCCCACTCTAATGAATCTTCCTCGTGGTGCAATCGGTCAGCGGGATAACTCCTCCCCGACGCAACAATCGAAAGAGTACAACCCCTGATTGAACCACCCCGATTCAGATTCTTACCACACCACGCTCTAAAATAATTACAAATATTTAACTCAAACACACTCTTACTTTGCTTTTCCAAATCCGTAAACACGCGCACAAGCAGCAACACAAATGACGGTCCGTGGACTTTTAATTTTAGTACAATTTTAATTTTAGTAACTTAGATTTAGTACAATCTAAATCTTAACTTACTAACTCTTAATATACTCTTAAGTTTATTTACATACACAAATATTTACAAAATCCGGATCCTATGACAATACGAAAAGCTAGATTTTTACAATTTACAAAATAATTTAAAAGTACTAGCGCACAGTTCACAAACACTCGATCTCGATACCGCGTCTAGACAGCCTCTAGAAACCATTGAGGCAAGCTCCAACCTACAAAGAATTAAAGAAGAAAACCTGGGAATGACCACTCCTCTGTGGTTCGGGGACACCTCCTTTGCACCTAAATTTAGCTGTTAGGAATAAACTGATAAAATTCTGAATTAGATCTCTAAATTGTGTGGTGATGTGTTGGAAGAACTGAAATTTGAGATTTGGAAATGGGTTATGGGATGTGGCTTAGGACTATTCAATATTTGAAGATTAACCTGGTATTTTTATTGTCTCACCCCTAGACAGACAATCAGAGATGGGAAGGATTGGTAACAGTGGAGAGGAAAGAGTTGACGGAATTAGAGGAAGTACCAGGGGAAAGGGTACTTGTTGTCAGAGTCAATGTATTTGACCAGTGCATCAAAATGTATCTAACCCTTGATAATAAAGTGGCTACTATTATCAAGGTGTAAAGAAAATTGTCCCTAGATTCGGTATTCTTATTTGGCCTGATTTTAAATAATGGTCCACAACAAATGGAAATTAATTGATGTAATTAAATAGCTGGGAATTCTGCAGAAACTGGATGGAACTGGATGTTATCGACCGCAAGCTGTGGATTGGAAAAAGGCAAGAAAGACCCTGAAATTCAAATAATATATTCAAGGCTGAGACTGAATTTGGCTGAATTGAAGCATTCCCCATGATTGTTTTGAATAGGAGTCTCACCTGGAGGGAAATCTGGACTGAACCCAGTTGAAATTTATATGAGAAACCTTCATTAGAAGTACATTGGAAACCATCATGTGACTGGGGAGATAACTGGCTACATATTAGTGTTGATCATAGTATGGGAAAGATTATATCACAGAATAGTAATAGTATACAGAAAGAGGGCTTTTGGTTAATAATGGGTGACAAGAATGGATGGGAAAGTATCAGTAAAAGCCTGGAGTGTAACTTACTTCATCTCAAGTTCTCTTTGGAATTATAGGTTCAACTATGGGTAAAGTACAGAGGGATTGACAACACAGATGGAGGGTATTTGTGCCCACAAAAACTCAGGAGGGGAAGAATCATGAAGCTACGCCCACGAAAACCCGGGAAGCTTGAGCATTCTGAGAAGAAACATCATCATCTTGTTAATTTGTTTGATAATGTACTAGTCGCCAATGTATCTTTGTTCAAAGTAAACTTTATTGTCAATTCAATAAATTGGATTGAAATTGCGTTTCCCCATACTCCAAATGTGCAAGTAATATTTATAACACAGACAGACAATATACCAATAAGATAGACAATATACATTATTTAAAATATTCACAGTGTGCCAGAATGTAGTAAACTTTTGAGGTATCGTCATTTTAAAAACCTCTGCAATAATAAAGGTGCAATATAGAAAAGTGCAAATAGCATACTGCAGACATTGAGTTAAAGTTAAATGTTCATGGAATTTTCTTGAGTGTGTTGAGTAGTCTGATTTGGTTATCATAAATGATGGTTATCATATTTGATAAAAGGGAGGAATGTTAATCCAGGCTGAAATCAAGCAGCCATGGTACCAAAAATTCAGTAAGGACTTATGTATTGCTCGGCCATTTTGGTCGAGTCTGGTGTGCTCTGCGGAAATAAGACAAGCTTCTGAATGGTGCCAGTAAGTCTGGGGCCCAGATCAGTGTTGCATATTTGGTTGACAGATGGATGGGATTTCTGTAGAGGACATCCAAGGAAATGTAAAATGTATGAAGTTAATTGGATAAATGCAAACTATGTGTACATATTGTAAATAATGTTGTGACACAGTTACCCTGTTCATTGTTGATTGGTTGTAATGTTAAGCCCTGTCTGGTTTCCCAGGGTAAATCCCAGGGTAAATATTGCATTATTCAAGTTCTGTTAGCTTCCTCGAGAGGTTTCTCCTGCAACAATGTATGGGGAATTGTATGGGAATTCTGTTATTGGACGGTGTATTTGTCAATAATGTATTGTTGTAATGTGTTATGGTTGATTCGATTGTAAACAGACCAGGCCTATGTAGTTCAGCCCCTCAAGGTTCGGGGACCTATAAAAGGCAGCCTCCACTAGTCCTTTGTCAATCTTCTGGAAGAGCACTTGGGACTGCGTGACCTGTTGGAATGTTTATGTTTGCACGAGGCTGAAGGGCTTGGCCAGGCAGATACAAGGATCGAACCTGCAGTGATTTAGGTATCGTATAGGGTAATTTGTTGTACCATCCAAAAGTAAAGATTGGTTGTTCCAGTGCTTGAATCAGTGGTTCATTGGCTGAACTAGACTGGGGGGAAGCTTAGAAGAGCTTATTTACAATCACACAAACCAATCTCCCTTTCATTGACTCCATTTACACTTCATGCTGTTACGGCAAAAACACCGGCATAATCAAGGACATCCCATCCCGGTCACTCATCAAGCAAGATGTACAGAAGTGTGAAAATGCAAATCTCCAAATTCAGGGAGAGTTTCTTTCCAGCTGTTATCAGGCAACTGAACCATCCCATCAACAACTAGAGAGCAGTCCTGAGCTACTTCATTGGGGACTCTCGGACTTTGAAATATTTAATCGGACATTCCTGGACCTTATCTTCTACTAAACATTATTCCTTTTATCGTGTATCTGTACACGGTGGATGGCTCGATTGTAAGCATGTATATTCTTTCCGCTAACTGGTTAGTATGCAACAATAGTTTTTCACTGTACCTCGGTACATGTAACAATAAATTAAACTAAACTGATCCGTAGTGCCCTTTCTGTTATGTTTGGATTTTTAAAGATTTATATTATAGTTATATTATAGATACCAAAGTACCTAGATGAACCAATTCTGTTCAGTGATCCACTGAAATCTTTTTTTTCTTTTTCTTCCTTATTTTTTAAACTTATCTAGCCTGTTTTTCTCAAACAAACCATGAAATATATACCTTGAGAAGTTAATTCAAGATATTTTTCTCTACAAGTCAATGCACATGGTTATAGATGTCACAGAAAATCCACTATTTTCAAATGAAGAAGGATTGACTAGCTCTTTAGCACTGGTGTCATTTAAGTGCATTGATATGTCTGGTGTCATATGTTGAATCATAATCATAGAGCACAGAAACAGGCCTTTTGGCCCAACTCATCTATGCCAACCAAGATGCCCCATTTTGACTAGTCCCATTTGCCTGCATTTGGGCCATATCCTTTTCATCCTTTTCTATCCATGTACCTGTCCAAGTGTCTTTTACATGCTGTTCTGGTACCTGCCTCAACTACCTTCTCTGGCAGCTTGTTCCATAAACCCACTCCCTTTGAGTGAAAACGTTGGCCCTCAGGTTCCTATTAAATCTTTCCCCTCTCGCCTTATCCTATATTTTCTGATCCTTGATCCCCCAATTCTGGATAAAAGACCCTGTGCATTCAACCTATCTATTCCACTCATGATTTTATACACCTCAATATGATCACCCCTTAGCCTCCTGAACTACACAGAGTAAAGTCCTGGTCTGCCTAACCTCCCCCGATAGCTCAGTGCCCTTGGGTCCTGGCAACATCCTGCTAAATCCTCTCTGCACTCTTTCCAGTTTAGGCAGCTTAGGCAAGACCAGTAAAGGGCCTGTCCCACTGTAAGAGGTAATTCAAGAGTTCTCCCAAGTTTTCCCCTGATTCGAACTCGGAGAATGTCCGTAGCGGGTCATAGGAGTTTGTGGATGTCTTGTAGCAGCTCGTATGAGTAACGGTAGGTACTCGAGAAATCCAGTAAACTCGTGACGTTTTTTCAACACTGAAAAATGTCCACGAGTAAAAAAAATACTCGTGATGAAAAAAATTGTTACTTTTTACTAGTATGAGCCACTACGAGACATCTAAGAACTCCTAAGGACCCGCTATGGACTTTCTCCAAGTTCAAATCAGGAGAAAACTCGGGAGCACTCCTGAATTACCTCATCCAGTGGGACACGCCCTTAAGGATGTCAGATTTCTCTCCCTGAAGTACATTTGTGTTACTGTTTGCACTAAGTCTAAAATCAATCATCATTTTAGTAATTAGCTGCACAAAATAAAGTTCCTCTCAAATTGTTTATTAGATCTACCCGCAGTCACAACACCATTGCATTTTACAGTTTCTGTTTTGCCAGTACTGCCGCGAAAGAACAGGCACAGAAAGGAGTCTCTCTTCGGAGATTCACAAAGCATGTTGTGAACTTACGAGATCAAGCTACAAGAGTGAATGAAGTAAACAAGACAGTTTTGATCAACTCATCAGTGCCAAAGAGCGAGTCATTGATGATAAATATTTCCTGACCTCATCGGGTGAGGCAAGATAATATGAAAACATATGAATGTAAGAAAGAGGACAAGCAGATAATTTGGTGTCTCAGGTTGCAATCACAATCAATCACAATCACAATAATACTTTATTAGCCAAGTATGTTTTGCAGCATACGAGGAATTTCATTTGATAGGTCAGTCATACAAATATAAAGCAACGGAACACACAACACACATTTTAACATAAACATCCATCACAGTGACTCCTCCACATTCCTCACTGTGATGGAAGGCAAAAAAAGTTCAATCTCTTCCCTTTGCTTTCCTGCGGTCGGGGACCTCGAACCCTCTGTTGACGGAATGATCTTGACGCCCGTAGCTGGTGGCGGGCCCTCCGTGTCAAGGCGATCAGCTCCTGCATTGGGGGGATGTCAATGCTGGACCCCGATGGACCCCGCGTCAATGCTGGTCAAACCTCCCGCGACGTTGGAGCTCCCGACATCCACGGCCTCTCCCAAGACTGCGAGCTCCCGATGTAAAGTCTGCAGGCCGCAGTTGGAGTGATCCCAGGCAAGGGATCGATTCCAATGTAAGTCCACGCCCCGCGGTGGGGCCCAAGGTCAGTCTGAGGAGGCCTCCAGCTCCATCGATGGTAGGCCGCAGAGCGACCGGAGAATGCGATCTGAAAATTAATTCGCATCTCCGGCATGGTAAGAAACTGAGAAAAAAAAAAGTTTCCCCCGACCCCACCCCCTCCCCCACATAAAACAAACCGGAGAACATTTACACAGACTTTTAACACACACAAAACATTTAAAATACGACAAAAAACAAACAGACCCATTCCATACATCCTGATCTCACTAATATTTAGAAATGTACCAATTCCGTTTTTGAATTATTCCATTTCAAAAGATTCAATGTAGAATCACCTAATTTCTCATAATGTCTGCCCTAAATAGCCTGTCCTTCATTTGGAGATTGTGACTCCTAATTCCTAATTCTTAACTCCTCAGCCTTTGGAAATATTCTCTCTCCACCTCCACGGTTAAGCCCTCCAAGAATTTTGTATGTTTCACTGAAGGTCCTCTCATTCTTCTGAATCATAAGGAATATCAGCCTAACCGGGTGGCACCCCCTATGGGATCATAGTGTTCCCCCTTTGATCTTGTGGGGTTCCTCTGGTTGCTTGTTTCCTCCCACATCCCAATTCCCAAAGACATGCTGGTTTGCAGTTTTTTTGATGTTGTAAATTGTTCTTAGTGTGTGGGAAATGAATGAGAAAGTGAGATAGTATAGAACTAGTGTGAACAGTTGATTGATGGTCAGTGTGCAATCGGTTGGTCAAAGGAAATGTTCCCACGCCGTATCTCTCCAAAGTCCTTAAACGTCTTCATTCTCCCCTCATGTGACAGACCTGCCCACCCAGGAAGGTGCCTTTGTTGCAATCTCTCTATAGGAAATGTAACCATATTAGATTAAGTCAATCAAACCTTTTTGTGTGTAGCACTGTGGAATCTGACACATACAATGCTGAGCAGTCCGTACAACGCTCTTTCCATTTTAATCTGATAACATGTTTGAATCATTTCTGGTCTTTAACCATGAGTTTACACATTGCCACAGCCTGGGTCCAATTGCATTTCTTCACTCATAGAGAGAATAGAGAGCCTGGGACAGACATTGCATTCAACAGATATCTTCACTCATGTGCATTTGTATGTACTTTTGCACAGCAATGTTACTTGATCACCTTCAGGGCGTGGAGTGGGTGAGTGGGGTTGGTCATTATTGTTGCATTGCCCCCACCATGACATGATCAGCACATTTTTGGCTGCAAATTCGGGCGCCTTCACCTGAACAGGCCACTGCATGTCATAGGAACACCAATGAATGGTAATTCTTACTGACAGATATTGAAATGACTTTCATATTCCTCCAATGCCCCTATAAGCTGCACACAGGTACCTTGGTTGGCGACCATTCCCTCACTGTTGAGAGGGAGATTGTTGGTGACACCAGTACACAATGTGGGATAGTTCAGTATAGCTTGTTTCAGAAAGCAGCAAGCACAAGCCACCAACCTCCCCATATTTAGCAGCTGGCAAGACCCTGTGCACAGCACTTTTATCTGAAGACAGGCTAAACATGATCTAAGAAACTGGAAAATATAGGATAATGGAACAGGTCAATCACATGCATCACACACATATCATTACTTGTATTTGTTATAACGATGTATAATATTCTGCTTCTCCTCATATATTTCACCTTGCATTAGATATCTGTGTGTTGGTGCTGTGTTTTTTTCAGGAAACCATTCGCTATCTTCCTTTTATTCCTGCAGCTTTGTTGCAGTGAGAGAAGCCAGACCACCATGCCCCTGAGGATGCTAACTATTCATATTTTACACTGTTAGTCATTCTATCTCCCACACAGTCACCCAAGGAGAATTAAGGTGTGAAGAGAAGTGGAGAGGTTTGGGAAGCATGAAAGGCAAGACTGAACTGAAGCAGCCAGTAGTGGCATAAGGGAAGGAAAACATCACTGTTTGAATAATTGTGGGCTATTGCCTCGTTGTTAAACAGCCTGGGAGCAGGCGGTCATGGTGCTACTTTTAAAGGAATAACATTATTACACATCATTCATTGGTGTGCACCTCAAACATCATAGAAGACAATTCAATTCTTTCACTTTTGCACAGATTGAGAATCACTTACTTCAACTCTGGTGCTGTGGGTTTTGAAATGGCTGATGAGATCAATATGCGAACTGCAGACTTTCACAGATGGATTAAATTATTGCCAATAGGGCAGATGGGTGGGTAGATGGGAGGTGGCATGTTCCTACACCACGAATGCAGAACTGATAAGAATGATGCCATGAAGCTGGAAAGGGTGCAGATAAGATTTATGAGGACACGGCCAGTATTCAAGGACCTCAGCAAATGGAATAGATTGGGCAGACAAGGTCTTTCTTCCTTGGTGCACAGAAGGCAAAAGGTCGATCTTATGTAGGAGTAAAAAATCACGAGGAAAATAGACAGGGTGAATACACAGTCCATTTGGCAGAGTAGAGGAATCAGAAACAAGGTTTAAGGTCAGAGGGAAAAGATTTACAAGGAACCTGACGGGCAAATGTTTTCACCCAGATTGTGGTGAGTAGACCCACTTGTTCACTGTTAAGGTTCTGCCCTGGTTTGATTTTAAAAAATGCACCAACTCATACTTACCTGCATTAAACCACACCTACCTGCATTAAACCAGAACTACCTGCATTAAACCACACCTACCTGCATTAAACCACACCTACCTGCATTAAACCACACCTACCTGCATTAAACCACACCTACCTGCATTAAACCACACTTACCTGCATTAAACCAGAACTACCTGCATTAAACCACACCTACCTGCATTAAACCACACCTACCTGCATTAAACCACACCTACCTGCATTAAACCACACCTACCTGCATTAAACCACACTTACCTGCATTAAACCACCTACCTGCATTAAACCACACCTACCTGCATTAAACCACACTACCTGCATTAACTACCTGCATTAAACCACACCTACCTGCATTAAACCACACCTACCTGCATTAAATTCCTCTGTCCATTTGCTCAATTCATCAAGACCCTGCTGTAAATACTGATAACCATCTTCATTGTCTACAAACCACCTTTTTTTTAGTGTTATATGCAAAGTTACTACTCATGCCTTGCACATTCTCCTCCAAATTGTTTATATAAACGACAAACAGCAAAGGGCCGAGCACCAATCCCAGAGGTACACCACTAGTCTTGGGTCTCCAGTCCAAAAAGCAACCTTCCATCGCTATCCTCTGCTTCCTACCATGAAGCCAATTCACTATCCATTTAGCTAGCTCTCCCTGGACCCTATGCGATCTAAACTTTCAGAGCAGCCCACCATACAGAACCTTAGACAAGGACTTGCTGAAATCCATATGGACACTATCTATGGCCCTGCCCTCATCAACATTCTTGGTTCTTTCTTAAAAAAAACACAATCAAATTCATGAGAATACACACAAAACCAGTGAGTATATTTTATAGCTTTAATTAGGTTTTGAGAACAAACTGTAGTTTCCCCCTCTGTCCACCTGGTCATCTCTCACTGCATACAATAACATCAATGTCAAAGCAGAAGAGTTTCTGGGTTATTATACCAGAGCAGCAACCAGGTCTGTCACTTTGGGGATAGTCTATGAGGGTGCTGATATTCCAGTTTACAAACTTCATTCTGTAGATAATCAATGTTTGCAATATAATCTCTGCTATTATGTAGGAAAGACAGCTGTCAATTTCCATACAGCAAAGGCCCTCAAACAGCATAATTTGCTACAGGGGTATTGGTTATGGAATAAAAGATGGGTCTGGAAACCTGAGAGAAAAGTCGCCCTTCAGAGAATGATCTGTTAAGCCTTTGGTCTATCATCAGACACAGATTTAACATATGATCTGAAGTATGGATTGATGTACATTACAGATCATAATGGAGCATGGTCACCTGTGGTTAAAAAGCCCACAGGATTATAAAGGTAGCTGTTAGAGGTAATGCAATAATCCAAAGCAATTATTTTCAACTCAAAAGGAAACTCTCATGCATGACTTTATGACTTCAATTCTTGATTTTCCATGCGTGTTTCTGCTTGTCTTCCTCATTCTGTCCTCAGCAAATGTGCATTTATCCAAAACACCACTATTATGACCCAAATCACATCAATCCCCATCCACCATTACTCATGCTGGCTATATTACCAAGCCAGATAGGCATCTTCACAGCTTTCACAAGGGTCCTGACCCGAACGAATGCCAGTCCATTCCCTCCACTGACGTCGCCCAACTGAGTTTCTCCAGCACTTTGTATTTGATTTACAGCTTTAAAAGCTTCTCCCAGGTTTTCAAATCCTTGTCACATCTCATCTCTCTGCAATCGGTAACCCTGCACTCTTGATCAACACAAGTGCAAACCAATTTTTAAAACAATGGGACCACAGGGATTTCTTCAGCAGGTCTACCAGCTGCACCACTGTGCCATACTTCCAACCCCAGATCTGCCAGATCACCTAACTGTCACAAAAGTCTTTCTTAAAGCAGGAAAAACAGTGAGGCAGCTGAAAATCATTTTCTGACATCAGAATTCAGTTGAAGAAGTGAGGAAACAGAGTATTAAAAAAGAACCAACTTTTTTCCAACAGCCTAAGAGAGAGAGGTCAACTCTGAATCTGTATGTGGGTTCTTTTGAAAGGAAATTTGATACCTTCTTGAGGGAAATAACGTGTGGAGACAAAGAGGCAGTAAAGAAAAAGGAATGAATGGCTTGTTCAATAAAGAACTAATATGAACCTGATGGGCGTCTATATAAAAATTCTAAGATTCTATTGCATGGACTTTAAGTTATTGAAGGTTCCTTCCTAATCGATTTGCGATGGAGAGAATAACATTATCCACTGGGGTAGGACAATTTTACTAAAGAGTTTTGTGGTAGGAGTCCTAATTAATCACTTTTAATAGCAAGTTGAATATTCCAAATGCACATCTGGGACATAAAACAAAATAGGCTGAGTCGATTTTGGCAGGAGGCACACACACATCATAGGATGGTTGAATATGATGGGTGGCCGTATTGGATGATAGATTTTTATTTTCAGCTTCTAAAATGGGTGTGCGGCAATAAGCTTTTAGGTCATGATTACCATTTTTATGTCAATGGAATTGCCTTGACTCACTTCCAGGTTTGTGAACACGATTTATCTATTACTGTGTAGTGTTCACCCATCCTGTTCAGAGAACCACAGGGGATCAATTTACAATTACAGTTGAACTTGACAGGTCATGCATGAAAGGTCCAAGTTTATAGTGACATAAAAATGAATTTTAAGTCGCAGAACAAGAAGTCAGACCACCATCATTTGTGTGCGATTTATCTTGTGCTTTGTGACAAGGGTGGCACGGTGGCGCAGCGGTAGAGTTGCTGCCTTACAACGCCAGAGACCCGGGTTCAATCCTGACTATGGGTGCTGTCTCTATGGAATTTGTACATTCTCCCCATGACATGCATGGATTTTCTCCGGGTGCTCCTGTTTCCTCTCACACTCCGAAAACCTACAGGTATGTAGGCTACACAGAAAAGCTGGAGAAACTCAGCGGGTGCAGCAGCATCTATGGAGCGAAGGAAATAGGCAACGTTATGTAGGCTAATTGGCTTCTGTAAATTGTAAATAGTCCCTGGTGTGTGTAGGATAGTGTTAGTGTGCAGGGATGGTTGGGAGGCATGAACTCGGTGGGACAAACGGCTAATTTCCTGCTCTAAACTAAACAAAACAAGGTAACATACGAATGAACAAGGCACAGAAAAGAAAAACTGCCAATCTCAACAGCATCCTGCAGAAATGTTTGCAGAAAGCACAGGAGTGTGTAAACTTTATTACTGCAATAATGTTTCACAAGTAATTAAAGACGCTTTAGCTTGGGATTACAGAAAGGATGAAAGCCAAACAAAGAAATGGGTAAATGTTTTAATGCCAAATCAAAGTTCATGCTAATAAAAGACTCATTGTTAGGATATTACAAGTATTGGACCTTAGACTCAAATATATTGGCCAAACTCAGGAAATGATTTCCTATGTTTAGAGGAAGGTGGAAAAGGTCAAATTGAAAGGCGAGAGAACTGTGATCCAAAATTAAAATGGGAAGTGCTGGAAATATTCAGAAGTTAGGCACCATCCACGGAATGAGAAACAGAGTCAATATTTCAGGTTGAAAACCCATCATCAGAAATCAGGAAGGAAGAAAGCAAGTTATTTTTAAGTTGCTGGGAAGGTCTTTATAACAAGAGGAATCGAATATAGGAGCAAAGAGGTCCTTCTGCAGTTGTACAGAGCCCTTGTGAGACCACACCTGGAGTATTGTGTGCAGTTTTGGTCCCCTAATTTGAGGAAGGACATTCTTGCTCATGAGGGAGTGCAGAGTAGGTTTACAAGGTTAATTCCCGGGATGTCGGGACTGTCATATGCTGAGAGAATGGAGCAGCTGGGCTTGTACACTGTGGAGTTTAGAAGGATGAGAGGGGATCTTATTGAAAGATATAAGATTGTTAAGGGCTTGGACATGTTAGAGGCAGAAAACATGTTCCCGATGTTGGGGGAGTCCAGAACCAGGGGCCACAGTTTAAGAATAAGGAATAAGCCATTTAGAACGGAGACGAGGAAATACTTTTTCTCACAGAGAGTGGTGAGTCTGCGGAATTTTCTGCCTCAGAGGGCGGTGGAGGCAGGTTCTCTGGATGCTTTCAAGAGAGAACTAGATAGGGCTCTTAAAAAATAGCGGAGTCAGGGGATATGGGGGGAAGGCAGGAACGGGGTACTGATTGGGGATGATCAGCCATGATCACATTGAATGGCGGTGCTGGCTCGAAGGGCCGAATGGCCTAATCCTGCACCTATTGTCTATTGTCTATTGACTATTGTGAGTGAGGAATTGATAGGGCCAAGGGGATATCTGTGATAGGGTGAGGCCGGTGTTGCCGTGAGAATAAGGTGTAAAAGTTCTCGGATGGATGGGTTAGTGAAGGCAGTTGGAGGGAGAAAGAACTAACAAAGGTTATGGAATTATGCCAGGTAGTAACTGAGAATACAGACAAAGAAGTGTAAGAGGTGCGGCACAGTAGGGCAGCAGTGGAGATGCTGCCTCACAGTGGATGCTCCACTTTTCTCACACACTCCAAAGACCTATAAGGTGGTTGACTATGGTAAAAATTGTAAATTGTAAATTGTCTCTAGTGTATAGGATAGTGCTAGTGTAGGGGATTGCCGGTCGGCATGGACTCGGTGGGCCAAAGGGCCTGTTTCCACACACTATCTCGAAAGTCTAAAGTCCAAAGGTGCCAAATATAAGGCTGTAGGACATCCATGCATACTGTGTTCATGGAGAGAGAAATACTGAACCAAGATCATCGCTAGACTTAAAACAGGATTAATAAAAACAGAGAATGCAAGTACCTAAAGTTGCAGGATATAATTTGAAGTCTGGAAGAATTTGCAGCATGACCAGTTGGAAAATAAGACGCTGATCCCAATGGCTGCAATGCCTCACTGTGATTTTTTCAGGAAAATTGCTCTCTAAAATCCTGGGTGGAGTCATAATCCTTCACGCTTCTCTCCCAACAACTTGTCTCATTTCCATAGTGATGTTGTGCTGCAAGATGACAAGTTCCTGCTGCAATCATGTTGCCAATATACTGGATATGCTCGCACCTCAGGTATTTTCCATGTTTATTTCAGATGTCTGCCCTCCGCAGATTTTATTTTACAACACCCATGTTCAGTATGTGCTAACAGTATGTGCTAAACCGTGTGGACTTCCAAAACATGAAGCACTCCAACAAAGCAACAAACTCTTCTTCAAAAACAAATCACTCAGCAAATAACCTGTTGGTAATTGATACCTTTTAAAAGCCCAAGTATGGTGTTCAGCTATAATTGTTTCACTATGTGGTTTGCAGCATTGATCTGCAGCAAGGCAGTGTGTTGCATGCTGATTGATGTCATGCTCATAGCCGGTGTTCAATGTGTCTGCAATAGTGTACTACCCTCAGCAGTATGGTGCGTGGCATGACTCAGGTCCACGTCTGCGCAATAAGCACATGGTTATTTTTGGCTCTCCTATGACCATTTTACCATAATAACTGACATTAACACTTGCAGACACATTGAACACCAGCTACAAGCGTGAATAATTTGAGAGGGAGAAGGGTAAATCTGAAGTGTCAGTATTACAGTTGAACAAAAGGGACTATGGAGCCTTGAGGGAGGAGCTGGCCAAAGTTGACTGGAAAGATACCCTCGCAGGGATGACAGTGGAACAACAATGGCAGGTATTTCTGGGAATAATACAGAAGGTGCAGAATCAGTTCATTCCAAAGTAGAAAAAAGAATCCAAGGGGAGTAAGGGGCAACCGTGGCTGCCAAGGGACAGTATAAAAATAAAAAAGAAGTACAACATAGCGAAAATGAGCGGGAAGCCAGAGGATTGAGTAATGTTTAGGGAGCAACAGAAGATTAAATAGGCAATATGGGGAGAAAAGATGTGGTACGAAGGTAAGCTAGCCAAGAATATAATGGAGGATAGTAAAAGTTTCTTTAGGTATGTGAAGAGGAAAAAAATAGTTAAGGCCAAAGTTGGACCCTTAAAGACTGAAAAGGGTGATTTTATTACGGGGAACAAGGAAATGGCAGATGAGTTGAACAGGCACTTTGGATCTGTCTTCACTAAGGAGGGGACAAACAATCTTCCGCATGTACTAGTGGCCAAAGGATCTGGGGTGACGGAGGAACTGAAGGAAATCCACATTAGGCAGGAAATGGTGTTGGGTAGACTGATGGGACTGAAGGCTGATAAATCCCCAGGGCCTGATGGTCTGCATCCCAGGGTACTTAAGGAAGTGGTTCTAGAAATCGTGGACGCAATGGGGATCATTTTCCAATGTTCTATAGATTCAGGATCAGTTCCTGTGGATTAGAGGGTAGCTAATGTTATCCCACTTTTTAAGAAAGGCGGGAGAGAGAAAAAAGGAAATTATAGACCAGTTAGCCTGACATCGGTGGTGGGGAAGATGCTGGAGTCAATCATAAAATATGAAATAGCGGCACATTTGGATAGCAGTAACAGGATCGGTCCGAATCAGCATGGATTTTCCCCTTATGAAGGGGAAATCATGCTTGACTAATCTTCAGGAATTTTTTGAGGATGTAACCAGGAAAATGGACAAGGGAGAGCCAGTGGATGTAGTGTACGTGGACATTCAGAAAGCATTTGACAAGGTCCCACATAGCAGATTAGTGGGCAAAATTAGGGCACATGGTATTGGGGTACAGTGCTGACATGGATAGAGAAGTGGTTGGCAGACAGGAAACAAAGAGTAGGGATTAACAGGTCCCTTTCAGAATGTCAGGCAGTGACTAGTAGGGTACCCCAAGGCTCGGTGCTGGGACTGCAGCTATTTACAATATACATCAATGATTTAGATGAAGGGATTCAAAGTGACATTAGCAAATTTGCAGATGACACAAAGCTGGGTGTCAGTGTGAACTGTGAGGAGGATGTTATGAGAATGCAGGGTGATTTGGACAAGTTGGGGGAGTGGGCTGATGCATGGCAGATGCAGTTTAATGTGGATAAATATGAGGTTATCCACTTTGGTAGCAAAAACAGGAAGGCAGATTATTATCTAAATGATATCAAGTTGGGAAAAGGGGAAGTACAACGGAATCTGGGAGTCCTTTTATCATCAGTCAATGAAAGTAAGGATGCAGATACAGCAGGCAGTGAAGAAAGCGAATGGCATGTTGGCCTTTATAACAAATGGAGCTGAGTATAAGAGCAAAGAGCCCCTCTGCAGTTGTACAGAGCCCTAGTGAGACCACACCTGGAGCATTGTGTGCAGTTTTGGTCCCCTAATTTGAGGAAGCACATTCTTGCTTTTGAGGGAGCAAGTTAACTAATTTGAGGAAGGTCATTCTTGCTGTTGAGCTAGTGCAGCGTAGGTTTACAAGGTTAATTCCCTGGATGGCGGGACTGTCATATGCTGAGAGAATGGAACGACTGGGGTTGTATACTCTGGAATTTAGAAGGATGAGAGGAGATCTTATTGAAACATATAAGATTATTAAGTGTTTGGACACGCTAGGGGCAGGAAACATGTTCCCGATGTTGGGGGAGTCCAGAACCAGGGGCCACAGTTTAAGAATAAGGGGTAAGCCATTTAGAACAGAGATGAGGAAACACTTTTTCACACAGAGAGTTGTGAGTCTGTGGATTTCTCTGCCTCAGAGGGTGGTGGAGGCCAGTTCTCTGGACACTTTTAAGAGAGAGTTAAATAGAGCTCTTAAGTTAGAATGCCACAAATTCACAACTCTCTGTGAAATAGTTTTTCCTCATCTCAGTTCTAAATGACCTACCCCTTATTCTTAAACTGTAGCCACTGGTTCTGGCCACCCTCAACATCAGGAACACGTTTCCTGCATGTTTCCTGACAATGAATGGCGATGCTGGCTCGAATGGTCGAATGGCTTACTCCTGCACCTATTGTCTAACCATGAGAAAATGCTTGGATAACTTAAAAGGGCAAAGTAAATTTGTCAGAGTACATTTAACAGTGTTGAATCCATAACTGATCAGACATCTGTAAAGTGTATGAAAGAGATACTTGATTCTATAACCGACAGGTATGGCTGAAAGTCTCTTCTCCTCGCATACAAATTGAACAGCAAAATTAAATGCTTGCTAATCTATATTACTAAAAGTCTGATCTTGACCACATACTAGCGCTCCAGAAAGTGTCCCCCCCCCCCCCCCCCCTACTGGCCACCAATATTGGAATTGGTGGTAATATTGCGTTGGGGGACTAACCCTCCCGTGTGATGCTGGGACCCAACGGGTCCCACTTAGTCTAGTTCCTTATATATTCTCTATGATTACATTAATACTTGTCAAAGTTACAGCAATAAAACATAGAACAAGAAGATAGAACAGTACAACACAGGTAAAGACACAAAGGGTTGGAGTAACTTAATAGGTCAGATGGCACCTCTGGAGAACATAGTTTCATGTCAGGACCCTTCTTCACACAGGTGTGGCTTACGATGTTCATGCTGAAGTTGTGAAATCAAACTGATCCTTTCACCTGCACTGAATACATTTCCCTCTATTCCCTGCTTTTCCGTGTGCGTATGTAAAAGCCACTATCCTATCTGCTTCCAGGACCAACCTGGCAGCACATTTTAGGCACCTGGCATTCTTTGAGTAAAAAACCTGCTCTCATTTCCCATTTAAACTCTGCCACCTACCTTAAACGTTTGCCCGGGAGTATTTTACATTTCCATCATGGGAAAAAGATTCTGACTGTCTATCCCTTCTGTGCCTCTCATAATTCTCTAAACTTCTATCAACACTTCCCTCCAGCTCCAGAGAGAACAATCCAAGTTTGTCCAACCTCTCTTTATAACTAATATCCTCTAATCTAAGTAGGAAGCACCCATTAAATCTCTTCTGCACCCTATCCAAAGCCTCCATATCATTCCTATAATGGGGCGACTAGTACTGCATTCTATACTCCTCTTCGATGACCTTCAGACTATCCTTGATCGGACTTTGCTGGCTTTACCTTGCACTAAACGTTATTCCCTTATCATGTATCTATATACTGTAAATGGATCAAATGTAATCATTTATTTTATTTCTGCTGTCTGGTAGCACACCACAAAAGCTTTTCACTGTACACCTGACAATAAACTAAACTATCCGTGAAGAAGGGTTTCGGCCCGAAACGTTGCCTATTTCCTTCGCTCCATAGATGCTGCTGCACCCGCTGAGTTTCTCCAGCTTTTTTGTGTAACCTTCGATTCTCCAGCATCTGCAGTTCCCTCTTAAAACTAAACTATAATGGAGTCTAACTAAAGTTTTACAAAGCTACAACATAACCTCCTGACTCTTGTACTCTATCCCCCAACCGTGTCCTTTGACAGCCTCCCTCACTGTCCGCAACACCACCAATTTTGATGTAATCTGCAAATTTACTCACCAATCCATCTACATTTATTTCCAAATCATTTATATATATCACAAACAAGAGGCCCTAGCACAGATCCCTGCAGAACATCACCACAGACCTCCAGCCAGAATGGCACATTTACACCTCTACCCTCGGCCTTCGATGCGTAAGCCAGTTCCCATGTTCATAAGTCATATGAGCAGAATTAGTCCATTCGGCCCATCGAGTTTACTCTGCCATTCAATCAAAGTTGATCTATCCTTTCCTCCCAAACCCAATATCCTGCCTTTGCCCCATAACCTTTGACACCCTTACTAGTCAAGAACTTGTCGATTTCCAATGAAAAAATATCCGTTGACTTGGCTTCCACAGCCCTGTGGTAATGAATACCACATATTCACCACCCTTGGCCAAAATAAATTCCGCCTCATCACTTTTCTAAAGGTACGCCCGACTCCATTCAACCATGTCACCATGGATTTCATGCATCTTACTCTTCTGGATCCGACTACTATGAACAATCATGTCAAATGCGTTTACTAAAGTCCATGTAGACAATATCCTTAGCCCTACCCTCAACAATCACCTCCATCATTTCAACAAAAAACTCAGTCAATTTTGTATGACATAACCTGCTGTGAACAAAACCTGCTGTGAACTGCTTCTAATTTTTCTTTTTGACCATATTTAACAACCTCTCTCTCCATCCCATGCCGTCTTTTTACTGGAACATGTCAGACTTGAACTCAGATCAGCTGGTCTTTAAACGATTCCCAGATGTCAGCTGCTCCCAATTACCTCTCCCTGCCTCTGATCTAATTCCGATGTAATTTGCCCTTCCTCAATTTAGTGTTTTCCACCAAGGTCCAAACTTATCCTTATAACTATCTGAAAACAGTTATGATCACTGTTCCAAGTGCTTTCACACTGAAACTGTTCCTCTATCTTCTGCTGGTTATTGGGGGGCTGGGAGCATTTGGGCTATCACGTAATCCCATCAGAGTGATTGTACCTTGCTTCTATTTGGGCTCTACCCATATTTCCTCAGTGGATGATTCTTCCAGGATAAACTCTCCAAGTGCAGCTGTGACATTCTCCATGATTAGTAAGGCAATTCCACCACCTCTTTTGCCTCCCTCTCTATCACATCTGAAACACCGTAACCCTGGGACATTAAGCTGCCAAATGTGTCCCTCTCACGACCAAGTCTCCGCAATTGCCACAACATCACCGTTTTGAGCACTGCTCCAAGCTCTAGGTATATCTCTTTTATCCATGATACTCCTTGCGTTGAAATAAATACACTTCAGCACATCAGATGCCTTTCCCAGCCTATCCTTCCTTTCAGACTTACTTATCGTACACTAAACCTTATCATAAGTTCCTCCATTTGCTGACGTGCTGCTCTCGTTCCCACCCTTCTGCCACTTTAGTTTAAACCCTCTCGAGTCACGAGCAAACCTCCCTTTGAGGATCTTTTTCCCCTCCAGTTCACGTGTGATTCGTCCCTGTTGTATTGAAAATATTTTAATACCTCATTAAAGATAGACACCGAATGCTGGAGTAACTCACTGGGTCAGGCAGCATCTCTGGAGAAAAGGTGAAGTTTAGGTTTGGGACCCTTCATCAGACTCCTGATTCCTAATACTTGACCACTGATACCTGACCCCTGACTCCTGATCCTAACAATGAATATCTCATTGTTAGATCTCCTATCGATGCTTTTCAAATTGGAAGCAGAGCTTAATTCCATTTTTATACATTGTTATAATGTAAAATAGTTAATGCTCAATTGTTTTGATGTCCATGCCAGCCTTATTCCACTATAAACCCACTGATTCCCATGGTTATCTGGACTACACTTCTTCCCACCCTGCTTCCTGTAAGGACTCCATCCCCTACTCCCAATTCCTCTGTCTACGCCGCATCTTCACCCGGGATGAGGTGTTCCACACCAGGGCATCGGAGATGTCCTCATTCTTCAGGGAACGGGGGTTCCCCTCCTCTACCACAGATGAGGCTCTCACCAGGGTCTCTTCTATATCTCGTGACTCTGTTCCCTCTCTCCCCAACCCCCCACTCATAACAAGGGCAGAGTCCCCCTTGTCCTCACCTTCCACCCTACCAGCCATCACGTACAACAAATAATCCTCCGTCATTTTCGCCACTTCCAACATGACCCCACCACTTGCCGCATTTTCCATCTCCTCCTGTATGCTTTCTGCAGAGATCGCTCCCTCCGTAACTCCCTGGTCAATTCGTCCCTTCCCACCTGAAACACCCCCTCTCCTGGCACTTTCCCTTGCAACCGCAAGAGATGCAAAATTTGTCGCTTTACCTCCACCCTTGACTCCATTCAAGGACCCAAGCAGTCTTTCTAGGTGCGGCAGAGGTTCACCTGCACCTCTTCCAACCTCATCTATTGCATCCGCTGCTCTAGATGTCAGCTGCTCTACATCAGTGAAACCAAGCATAGGCTTGGCGATCGCTTCACCGAACACCTCCGCTCGGTTCGCAATAACCAACATGATCTCCCGGTGGTTCAGCACTTCAACTCCCCCTCCCATTCTGAATCCGACCTTTCTGTCCTGGGCCTCCTCCATGGCCAGAGTGAGGACCAGCGTAAATTGGAGGAGCAGCACCTCATATTTTGCTGGGGCAGCTTGCACCCTCCTCTGTCCTCTGACTCCACCTATTCCTTTCTTCTTCCCCCCCTCCCCCCCCTCACATCAGTCTGAAGAAGGGTTTTGGCCCGAAACATTGCCTATTTCCTTCGCTCCATAGATGTTGCATCACCCGCTGAGTTTCTCCAGCATTTTTGTCTACATTAGTTATGATAGTTTAGTTTAGTTTAGTAGAGATACAGCGCGGAAACAGGCCGTTTTGGCTCACCAGGTCCACGCCGACCAGCGATCCCCACTTATTAACACTATCTTATACCCACAAGAGACAATTTTTATATTTATCAAGCCAATTAACCTACATACCAGTACGCCTTTGGAGTGTGGGAGAAAACCGAAGATCTCAGAGAAAACCCACGCAGGTCACGGGAAGAACGTGCAAACTCCATAGAGACAGCACACATAGTCAGGATCGAACCCGAGTCTCCAGCACTGCATTCACTGTAAGGAAGCAACTCTACTGCTGCTCCACCGTGTTTCACAAAAAAAAAATTAAGATGATCTAGAATTTAAAATGCTCCCAGGTGATTTTACAATCACTTGTTGCTTGAGATATATACGTTTGGTTTTAATTTATGTATTTAAATAACATACTCTTGAAATGGAGTTCAATGTTTCAACAAGACTTTCTTGAAAACTTAAAGGTATTTTCTGCTAGAGTTTTGGCAACATGCCTATTGTCATGGATGCCAGACTATGCAGGTAACATCAAAAACGGAGGTAACAGATGGAAGCTAGATTACCATGAACAATTAACTGGAGTAAAAGGTTTCAAATTCCTTTGTGGTCATTGCTTTATGAAATGGAAATAGTGTTTAACAAATCTATTGGAATTCTAAAGAAGAGCTAGTGGATGTAGAATGTTAGGATTTATAACAAACATTCACATGTCACATAGATGGTTGCTACACAAAATAAAGCACCATGGGGTTGAGGATAATATATGTATATAATATTGATTCACAGATAGAAAACAGTGAGTCGATATAATGGGCAATTTTCAGTCGGTAAATGGTCCATAATTATTTTCCACAGCAGTTTGTGGTGCTTGCTGGGTTATCATGAACAATGACACACATGAAAATCTCCACGGAGGTTACAATCATGTTTTCTTCATAATTGAAATGCCAATGAAGTTAGTTACAGGATGAAAGTATGAAGGCTGCTTCTGCGGTTGCTGGCATCATGCTGCATGTTTTTATGTTGCTGGCAACTAACGGCCACAGAATAGTTTATATTGTCTAGATTGCCACATGGAATCCATCCATTAGGCACACTGTGCTTGGGAAATATAGTCATCTTGAAAAATTGTAGTGTCCTCTCCTGGTGCTGATAAACTTACAACAAAATATGATGGCATTTTTTTTTCTGATGTATGCTGCAATGCTCTGCAGCCAAATAAGTTTGTCTTATCACAGATACGTTGAAGTAAATATAAGAGGTGTGCGCATTTGAACCTTCCCAAGAGAGTGATGACTGGACAGGGATAAGAGGAACAGTTCAGAGACTTTGTAAACATAGGCAGCAATGGATTGTCCTGCAACATTTATTTTACATCCCTACATTTAGATAATGGCCACTTCAGATAAAACCAGGAACCTAAGTAGAGCAGTGCAATTGTCTGTGAGATGCTTATGGCCACTGATAAGACAGAAGCAGTATGGATTGAGCACTGCAGGGGGAAAACCAGCGCATCAGCAAAAATTTGAGAATTTTCAATCGATTTACCTCTAATGAGGTAATCATTTTTGTTTAAAAAAAATGCTGCCAATCACTATTAAAGGTCAGGAATAAAGGAAATAGAGCAATCGTTTAAATTTGTATTGACTTTCTAAAAGGATGGGGGAATAGGAGTCAAGAATTAGTAACAAATCATTTGGGCATTAGAATTTAGTGTCTCTTACAACATTGGAATCTGAATTGGCACATTACTCTTTATGAATTGAACTGAGCCTTGATAACTTGCCACATACAAACATTTCCAAATGTCTGCAATTCCCAGGTGTGAGACTGAATACAGCAGAGGAAATAGTTGGACTTTGTATCCTTAAGACATTATGGAAAATAGATAGCAAATTATCCAACTAAACATTAGCCATTAAAATGACACATGAATTGCTTTTTTTTCACATTGAATCAAGTCGTCTAACCAGCATTAAAAAGAAAAAAAATAAATATTCACATACCTGGAATCTAAATTAAAATATCTGGAAATTCACTGAGTTCATGGACTCAGAGTCATAAAATGATACAGTGTTGAAACAGGCCCTTGGGCCCAACTCGCCTACACCGTATAACAATGTCCTAGCTATACTATTCCCACTTGTCTGCACTTGGTCCATATCCCTCCAAACTTGTCCTATCCATGTATAGGTCTAATTGTTTCTTAAACGATGGGATAGTCCCAGCCTCAACTACCTCCTCTGGCAGCTTATTCCATACACCCACCACCCTTTGTGTGAAAATGTTACCCCTCGGATTCCAATTAAATATTTTTCCCTCACCTTGAACCTACTGTAAGTCCTCTGGTCCTCGATTCCCTTACTCTGGGCAAAAGACTGTGCATCCACCCGACATATTCCTCTCATGATTTTGTATACCTCCATAAGATTTCACCTCATCCTCCTGCCCTCCATGGAATAGAAACCCGGCCTACTCAACCTCTCCCGAAAGCTCACACCCTCTACCCTCTGGTAACATCCTCGTAAATCTTTTCTGAACTCTTTCAAGCTTGACAATATCTTTCCCATAACATGGTGCCCAGAAATGAACATATTATTCTAAATGCAGTCTCACCACCATCTTATACAACTGCAACTGCAACTCCCAACTTCTATACTCAATACTCTGACTGATGAAGGCCAAAGTGCCAAAATCCTTTTTGACCACCTTATTTAGCTGTGACTCGACCTTCAAGGAACCATGCATCTGTACTAGATCCCTCTGCTCTACAACACTACTCAGAGGCCTACCATTTACTGTGTAGGTCTTGCCCTTGTTCGACGTCCCAAAATGCAACACATCACATCTTTCTGTATTAAATTCCATCAACCATTCCTCCGCCCACCTGGCCAATCAAGCGAGATCACCAGGTGGCGCCACCAGCAGCGGCTGCCTCCCCAACAGTCCGTCCTTTCTTATTTTTGTTATTTGGAGTATGTGTTAAAAAGTATGTTTTAGTGTGGGGGGGGGGGATGTTGGGAGAAACATTTTTTCAATCTCTTACCTCGATGGAGATGCAATTTGTTTTCCATATCTTATCTCAGGGAAGGTAGTAAGTACATCCATGGATAACAAGGGAAATCAGCGATAGTATCTAAGCGAAGGATGATGCGTACAAATTAGCCAGAAAAAGCAGCATACCGGAGGACTGGGAGAAATTCAAAGACCAGCAGAGGAGGACAAAGGGCTTAATTAGGAAAGGGAAAATAGATTATGAAAGAAAACTGGCAGGGAACATAAAAACTGACTGCAAAAGTTTTTATAGATATGTGAAAAGAAAGAGATTAGTTAAAACAAATGTAGGTCCCTTGCAGTCAGAAACAGGTGAGTTGATCATGGGGAACAAGGATATGGCGGACCAATTGAATAACTACTTTGGTTCCGTCTTCACTAAGGAAGACATAAATAATTTGCCGGAAATAGCAGGGGACCGCGGGTCAAAGGAGTTGGAGGAATTGAGTGAAATCCAGGTTAGCCGGGAAGTGGTGTTGGGTAAATTGAATGGATTAAAGGCCGATAAATCCCCAGGGCCAGATAGGCTGCATCCCAGAGTACTTAAGGAAGTAGCTCCAGAAATAGTGGATGCATTAGTAATAATCTTTCAAAACTCTTTAGATTCTGGAGTAGTTCCTGAAGATTGGCGGGTAGCAAACGTAACCCCACTTTTTAAGAAGGGAGGGAGAGAGAAAATGGGGAATTACAGACCAGTTAGTCTAACATCGGTAGTGGGGAAACTGCTAGAGTCAGTTATTAAAGATAGGATAGCAGCACATTTGGAAAGTGGTGAAATCATTGGACAAAGTCAGCATGGATTTACGAAAGGTAAATCATGTCTGACGAATCTTATAGAATTTTTCGAGGATGTAACTAGTAGCGTGGATAGGGGAGAACCAGTGGATGTGGTGTATCTGGACTTCCAGAAGGCTTTCGACAAGGTCCCACATAAGAGATTAGTATACAAACTTAAAGCACACGGCATTGGGGGTTCAGTATTGATGTGGATAGAGAACTGGCTGGCAAACAGGAAGCAAAGAGTAGGAGTAAACGGGTCCTTTTCACAATGGCAGGCAGTGACTAGTGGGGTACCGCAAGGCTCAGTGCTGGGACCCCAGCTATTTACAATATATATTAATGATCTGGATGAGGGAATTGAAGGCAATATCTCCAAGTTTGTGGATGACACTAAGCTGGGGGGCAGTGTTAGCTGTGAGGAGGATGCTAGGAGACTGCAAGGTGACTTGGATAGGCTGGGTGAGTGGGCAAATGCATGGCAGATGCAGTATAATGTGGATAAATGTGAGGTTATCCACTTTGGTGGAAAAAACAGGAAAGTAGATTATTATCTGAATGGTGGCTGATTTGGGAAAGGGGGAGATGCAGCGAGACCTGGGTGTCATGGTACACCAGTCATTAAAGGTAGGCATGCAGGTGCAGAAGGCAGTAAAGAAAGCGAATGGTATGTTAGCTTTCATTGCAAAAGGATTTGAGTATAGGAGCAGGGAGGTTCTACTGCAGTTGTACAGGGTCTTGGTGAGACCACACCTGGAGTATTGCGTACAGTTTTGGTCTCCAAATCTGAGGAAGGACATTTGCCATAGAGGGAGTGCAGAGACGGTTCACCAGACTGATTCCTGGGATGTCAGGACTGTCTTATGAAGAAAGACTGGATAGACTTGGTTTATACTCTCTAGAATTTAGGAGATTGAGAGGGGATCTTATAGAAACTTACAAAATTCTTAAGGGGTTGGACAGGCTAGATGCAGGAAGATTGTTACGATGTTAGGAAAGTCCAGGACAAGGGGTCACAGCTTAAGGATAAGGGGGAAATCCTTTAAAACCGAGATGAGAAGAACTTTTTTCACACAGAGAGTGGTGAATCTCTGGAACTCTCTGCCACAGAGGGTAGTTGAGGCCACTTCATTGGCTATATTTAAGAGGGAGTTAGATGTGGCCCTTGTGGCTAAGGGGATCAGGGGGTATGGAGAGAAGGCAGGTACGGGATACTGAGTTGGATGATCAGCCATGATCATATTGAATGGCGGTGCAGGCTCGAAGGGCCGAATGGCCTACTCCTGCACCTAATTTCTATGTTTCTATGTTTCTAACAACCTTATTTGACCGGCAGCTGTCTGCAATCTCCTGGCAAATTTGTTCTTCTAATTCCTGTTGACTATTCGGGGGGGTCTGTAGTACACCCCCAACAAGGTGATCATCCATTTCATGTTCCCCAGCTCCACCCATATTGTCTCACTAGACAATCCGTCCATAATGTCACCTCTGAACACAGCTGTGACATCCTCCTTAGCCAAGCATCCTCTTTTTCCCTCACCACTGTCTCTCCTGAAGCTCCTGTACCCCGGAACATTGAGCTGCCCATCCTGCCCGTCCCTTAACCAGGTTTCAGTCATGGCTGCAACGTTCCGGTCGCTCGTACCTATCCATGCCCTAAGCTCATCTGCCTTACCCGTCAGGCCCCTTGCATTAAAATACATGCAGTGTAAACCAACCCTCCTTCCTCGCTCCCCGCCTTTCACCTGCCTATTCTGTCCACTACCCTTTCCCACACCACCCTCTATATCAACTTCTAGCCTCTCATGTGCCTCTGTCCTGCACGAGATCCCGCCCCAGGCCAATCTAGTTTAAACCCTCCCGTGTAGCATTAGCCTTCCTGCTAGGATATTGGTCCCCCTCCAGTTTAGGTGCAACCTAAGATCAAAATGGGCAGTTTGGTCAAAGTTTTCTAATGACAATTTACAAAGGGTCCCAAACCGAAACGTCAAGCATCATGGTCTCCCATGATGCTGCCTGACCCACTGTATAACTCTAGCACTTTGTATCTGTCTTTGGTATTAGCCAGCCTCTGCAGTTGCATGTTTCTATATTTGTATTACAATTCGTTTGGGTAGTGCAAACATACAAAAACATAAATTTCAAAAAAAGACAATGAAAATGTAAAAGTCTCTGCCAACACAACAGAATACTGCAAAATCACATTTAGAAACGTCTATGCTCATTCTCAATATAGCTTTACCCTGAATTCCTTAACTGAAAAAGTTTACAAAAAAAACGTACTTTCCTTCTGTATAAATATCATCAGTTGTTTCACATATCACTATACATACACCCTCCACTTTGTTCAGCTTGGTCATTAGTCTACTTTTGCATATTGAGAAACCAATATCAATCCCTCCTTTCCAGGATAAAGCCTGTCAAGGAATGCACCGAGTGTCACATTTTGAGATCATAGGAAATAGTCAGTCATAGATGCCACCTCCTTGAGGCAACCTCTCATGGGGATGGTTGCAAAGGTGGGAAAGGCTGTGTCCGTGATGGACTGGGCTGAGTCTACCACACTCTGCAGCCTCTTGCCTTCCTACGTGTAGGAATGGGCATGATGCAACAAGCCAGGATAATTTCTACAGTGAATCTGTTGAGGTTTGTTGGAGCATTCAGTGACATGCTGAACCTCCAAACGCTCAAACATTTAATTGTTGCTCCCAGAAGGTATAATTGAGACATGTTTATGCTCTGCTTGGGCATTATTATGATAGATGCCTTAAGAATAAGGGGTAGGCCATTTAGAGCCAAGATGAGGAAAGACTTTTTCACCTGGAGAGTTGTGAATTGTGGAATTCTCTGGTACAGAAGGCAGTGGAGGCCCATTCACTGGATGTTTTCGAGAGAGAGTTAGATTAAGCTCTTAGTTCTAAAGGAATCAAGGGAGATGGGGAAAAAGCAGGAATGGGGTTCTGATTTTAGATGATCAGTCATGATCATATTAAATGGCGGTGCTGGCTCGAACGGCTGAATGGCCTACTCGTGCACCCATTTTTCTATGTTTCTATGAAGTAGGTGGGAATTATGTAAAAGAATATGTGTGTTATGATTGTGTTTATAATTTGTTTGGTTGTTTTGTTGTTTGTCTTTTGCACAAAAGTCCGCGAGCATTGCCACTTTCATTTCACTGCATATCTCGTATGTGTATGTGACAAATAAACTTGACTTGACTTGAACCTCAGACCACAGAAACCAGAGAATGGGAGTGTGGAGAGAATTAAAAAAAAAAAACATTAGTTTATTCACATAACTTGGCATCATGTTCGGCACAAATATTGTGGGCAGAAGAGCTTGTTCCTGTACTGTAATGTTCGATATTCTGTGATGATGAATGTAAAGAGGTATTTCATGTTTGATCTAGCCTCAGTGGACCTAAGGGCCTGCTTCTGTGCTGCAATGCTCTAGAACTAATCCTTCATTCCCAGTAACTCCATCTTCACTCAACCCAACACTGGTCCCACTTGGTTTCTTTCATACAGTTAACTATGCAAAGGGTAGGTCTTTCCTTGTCAACAGCCTGCTCAGTAACACATAATGCTTTGTGCCTTGTGTGTACTGACATTTGCAGTAGTTGACGATAAAATAAAACCCTTGCTAGCTTATTGTGCAGCAACACTTTAACATGGCCAAACAATTCTCCTGGTGAATAAAGTGAACGCTGCACAGAGCAAAAGGTTTTCCAGTGGGACCTTAGTCTTTTTCACTGTTTCCTTGTAAAGGAAACCTCTTACAAAGTTACAGTATGCATCTGGAACTTCTCTCATCTCCTGCTTTAACTTCAGTAAAAACAGAAACCATAAAGAAACATCATAAATAGCTAAAAGTGAAATACATTTACTCTTGGGGGAATCCAAGTGAAATTATGTGATCAGCCAAAAATGAACATGCATTTCTCCAGGGATTTTTCCAATAGCGCAATCCTAAAGAAAAGCAATTAATTGTGCCTTTCCGATTACCATCTAGTGACTCTGACATCCACCATCATAACAAAAACCACACCAAGTGCTGGAGTAACTCAGTGAGTCAGGCAGCATTCCTGGAAAACATGGATAGGTGACATTTCAAATTGAGACTCTTCTTCAGACCCCGACCCAAAACATTGCCTATCCATATTCTCCAGGGATGCTGCTTGGCCAGCTGAGTTACTCCATCACTTTGTGCCATTTTTGTTTGTAAACTAGCATCTGCAATTCCTTGTTTCCACCATCATGAAGTGATGGTGAGGCTAGTCGTGGTGCATATTATCTCCAGCCTCCCAGACACCCTTGATCCACTGCAGTTTCATCACTATTTATCCACAGCACACGCCACCTCCCAAGCCCAACAGTTATCTCTGGAACATCTAGATAACAAGGACACCTACATAAGACTCCTACTTCTTAACTACAGCTCTACCTTCTGCACCATAATCCTATCCAAACTCGTCTCCAAACTTCTGGTCAACTCTTCGTGGTGCGCAGATGTGGCAGTCTGTCTAACTCCTGCTCCCCGCACCCGGAACATCTGGTGGTGAAGTGTCGCCTCTTTCTACCTTCCGAGGGAATTCACTTGACCACTGGAGGAGCTGTAGGTCGTGCTCAACAAACAACAATCAGTGTACCTTGATGCCTTTACCATCATAGTCGGGGACTTCAACAAAACCAACGAAAAAAATCACTCCCAAACGACCACAAACACGTTTCCTGCAGCACCAGATGGTTAGATTCGACCACTGCTATATGACCATCAGAGACCATTACTCGACCTCACTTTGGGAAATCCGACCATTCAGCTGTGCTGCTGCTTCCTGCATACAGGCAGCAACTAAAGAGCTCACCCCACAGAGGTGAGGACTGGACAGAGCTACTCAGGGGAGGCAGAGGAACAACTACGGGACTGCTTGGAGTCAGTAGATTGGGCAGTGTTCAAGGACTCAGCAACGGATTTGAATGAATATACCACAGTCGTTACAGACTTCATAAGGAAATGGGTGGAGGAGTGTGTTTCTTGAAAAACATCCGAGTGTTTCCTAACCAGAAGCCTTGGATGAACCAGGAAATCCGCATTCTTCTGAAGACCAGATTATAGAAACATAGAAACATAGATAATAGTTGCAGGAGTAGGCCATTCGGCCCTTCGAGCCTGCACCGCCATTCAATATGATCATGGCTGATCATCCAACTCAGTATCCTGTACCTGCCTTCTCTCCATACCCCCTGATCCCTTTAGGGCCACATCTAACTCCCTCTTAAATATAGCCAATGAACTGGCCTCAACTACCTTCTGTGGCAGAGAATTCCAGAGATTCACCACTCTCTGTGTGAAAAATGTTTTCCTCATCTCGGTCCTAAAAGATTTCCCCCTTATCCTTAAACTGTGATCCCTTGTTCTGGACTTCCCAACAATGGGAACAATCTTCCTGCATCTAGCCTGTCCAACCCCTTAAGAATTTTGTAAGTTTCTATAAGAACCCCCCTCAATCTTCTAAATTCTTGCGAGTACAAGATCCTGGGCATTCAGGTCTGGCGATGCAGAGGTCTATAAGAAGTTCAAATACAACCTTGACAAGGCCATCAAGAAGGCCAAAAAGGACTTTCGCTCTAAGCTGGAGGAAGGGCCGAATGTTCGGCAACTGTGGCTGGGCTTGAATGCCATCACTACCTACAAGGCAAAATCAGGGGGCAGCTCAAGCGACAGCAAAGCATCACACACTGACAAACTCTACGCCCACTTTGATAGGGAGAACACTGATGTCCCTTCCCAAGCCCCCATATGCCCTAATGGTATTACAGTCACAGAGGTCGACATCAGAGGATCCTTCGGGGGGGGGTGATCCCTCAGAAAGTGTCTGGACCTAATGGTATACCTGGTCGAGTTCTTACAACCTGTGCAGACCAACTGGCTGGAGTTCTTGCAGAATGTTCAACCACTCATTAATGATGTCTGAAGTTCCCACCTGCTTTAAGAGGGCATCAATAATACCGGTGCCCAAGAAGAGTAAGGTGACTTGCCTCAATGACTAACATCCGTGGTGATCAAGTGTTTTGAGAGGTTGGTTATGGTGCATATCAACTCCTACCTTAACAAGAACCTCGACCCACTACAGTTTGCTACTACCATAACAGGTCAACGGAGGATTCGATCTCACTAGCTCTCCACTCTGCACTGGACCACTTGGACAATAAAAACACATACGTCAGGCTGTTGTTTACAGACTACAGCTCGGCTTTCAATACCATCATCCCCTCCAAGCTCAGGGAACTGGATCTCTGCGCATCCCTCTGCATTTGGATCCTCACACTTCCTCATCAACAGACCACAGTCTGGTCGAATTGGCAGAAACACTTCTTCCTCAATAATAATCAGTACAGGAGTACAAGATACAAGAGTACAAGATACATTTAATTGTCATTTGGACCCCTTGAGGTCCAAACGAAATGCCGTTTCTGCAGCCGTACATTACAAACAAATAGACCCAAGACACAACATAATTTACATAAACATCCATCACATTGCTGTGATGGAAGGCCAAATAAACATATCTCTCCACTGCACTCTCCCCCCCCGATGTCAGAGTCAAAGTCAAAGCCCCCTGCTGGCGATGGCGATTGTCCCGCGGCCATTAAAGCCATGCCGGGTGGTGCGAGGTCGCACACCAGGTTCTTGATGTTAGAGCCCCCGGGGTGCGCTCGCAGAGTCTCGCGGCCATTCCAAGCCGCGCGGGGCAGTGATGTAGGCCCCGCTCCAGGAGCTCTTCAACCCCGCAACTCGGGCGGGGGAAGGCGCCGTTGCGAGAGCCCTGAAAAACAGTCTCCCTCCAGGGACCCGCGGGCTCCCGGTGCCACCGTCCACAGACCTGCCGTTGAAGCCTCCGACTCTGCTCCTGTCCTGGGGCTGGCCATCCGCGAGCAGCAGCAGCGCAGCAGCGCTCCTCCACCGCCTCCCCCGCTCCGGACTCGGCCAGTGCCCGGTGGGACGGCGACGGTGCCCTGTCGTCGGCACCAGTTCAGGGAGTCCGCAGGGTCTCTTCCTGTTGGAGGCCGCATAATCGTATGCAGCCCCAACGATAACGGAAACCCAACGATTTATGGTGGTGGGAAAAGGTCGGGTCTCCCGTGCAGGGAGAGATTTTTTGATTAAAAAGTTCCCCCCCCCCCCCTGGTTACCCCCCCCCACCCCCACTCCCCCCCACACACACACCCCAGATCAAAAAAATAACAAAAACTACATAAAAACAGTAGGTCGAAAAATAAAAAACTTCGGACAGACTGCAGAGGCCGCTGCTGACGAGAGTCGCGCCGCCCCCTGCTCTACTCACTCTACACATGACTGTGTAGCCGGATACAGAGCGAACTCCATCGTCAAGTTCGCTGACGACACCACCGTTGTTGGACGAATTACAGATGGTGATGAGTCATAGTATAGAAGTGAGATCGACCGATTGACCAAATGGTGCCAGCACATCAACCTGGCTCTCAATATCAGTAAGACCAAGGAACTGATTGTGAACTTTGGAAGAGGAAGGATGAGGACCCACAATCCTTTATATCAAAGGGACAATTGTGCAGAGAGTCACATACTTCAAATTCCTGGGCTACTTCCAAATATCTTTCATGGACCCAGCACACTGATGCAATTATAAAGAAAGCACATCAACGCCTCTACTTCCTGAGAATATTACAGAGATTTGGTATGACAGAGAGGATTCTCTTGAACTTCTACATGTGTACAGTGGAGAGCAAATTGACTAGTTGCATCGTGGCCTGCTTTGACTACTTCAATGCCCAGCAGCGAAGGAGACTGCAAAATGTTGTGAACACTGCCCAGTCCATCATCGGCTCTGACATCCCCACCATCAACAGGGTTTACCGGAATTGTTGCCTCAAATAGGCAGCTAGCATCATCAGAGCCCCACACCACCCTGGACACACACTCATTTCACCCCTGACATTGGGAAGGTATAAATCTATATTACTAAAAGTATGATCTTGACCGCTTTTGGCCCACTGTGGTGCGATTTCCGAGAGAACGCCGCCACCTACGGCCATCATTTTTGTCCACCTCGCTCAGAGCCCCCCTCCGCCTTCCGGGACTGGAGGATTTTTCCCATCGATGAAAAATCAGAGAGATATTAATGTTTTTTTTAAATTCCCTATTCTCTCTGCTGCCCCCGCTGGTGGCAGGGGGGAGAGACTATAAAACCTGGAAATGTAGTCCATCACTCAGTCTCTGCAGACCCAGGAAGCAAGAGGGTCATGGCTTATAACACTGAACCCACGTCTACTCCGCGGTGATTCCCTTCGATGCGGCTGTAAGGTGGCTACTGCCCAATTGTTTGCCTCGCCTTATTAACAAGTTTGTGTTCAAAAAATGAATTTTGGTTGTCAGGTGGCTGCTGCCCAATTGTTTGCCTCACCTTTTTAACAAGTTTGTGTACACAAAATGAATTTTGGTTGCCAGGTGGCTGCAGCCAAATTGATTGCCTTGGCTTGGCTTTTAAAATCATTGCAACAGTCAGCTGCCAGCCCAAGAATCCATTTGGCCCACAATATCTATACTAGCCCTCTGTGACCTGTCAGTGCCCTTAATGTGGTTTGAAAATATAGTTTGGAAATGCTAAAGCTGTGGTTTGGAAATGCTAAAGCTGTGTTGCCTTTGGTTTGGAAATACTAAAGCTTCTTCTTCTTCTTTCGTGTGGCATGCATAGCCTAAAGTTCTAGGGCAACTTGTTCTGTTTGATCTGCTGTGTGTGCACGTCGAGTTGATTGCATGAGTCGAAACAGGGCGGACCACGTGAAGGTTGCAATCTTCCACCCCCGTGTTGCCTAATTAAAGTTGCCTTGCCTAATTTAAGTTGCCTTGCCTAATTAAAGTTGCCTTGCCTAATTAAATTTCCCTTGCCTTCTATATCATTAAAAGTCTAATCTTGACCACTTCCTGTTTGCGCTTTATATTGATTTTAGAAAAAATGCTACCACGTAAGGCTGTGATTTTTAGCCATCTTACTCAAAGTCCCCCTCCGCTCATCAGGTGCCGAGGATGATGGAGTACAGGAAGAAGATAGAGAGTATTCAAAATGAACTGCAAATGCTGCTTTATTCCAAAGATAGACACAAAATGGTGGAATTACTCAAAGGGCTAGGCAGCGTCTCTGAAGAATATAGATCAGTGATGTTTTGGGTCAGGGCCCTTAATCAGAAAGAGAAAAGAGAGCTTAGTGACATGGTGTCAAGTCATCAACCTCTCCCTTAATATCAACAAGATGAATGAGTTAATTATTAACTTCAGGAAGCATGCTGGAGTAGATGCTTCAATCAGCATCAATGGTGTTGAAGTGGAAATGGTGTGAGAGCTTCAAGTTCCCAGGCGAAAATATCACCAATAATCATTTTTTCCTGGAGCAAATTCATTGCCCCTACGGCCAGGAATGGAGTACAAGAAATAGAGACTATTAAACATAGAAACATATGCTGCTTTAGGTGCAGGAGTAGGCCATTCGGCCCTTCAAGCCTAGGCACCGCCATTCAATATAGATCGGTGATGTTTTTGATCAGGGCCCAACTCAGTATCCCGTACCTGCCTTCTCTCCATACCCCCTGATCCCCTTAGCCACAACCTCTCACATCTAACTCCCTCTTAATATATAGCCAGGATGCAACTGGAGTAGATGCTCAACTACCCTCTGTGGCAGAGAGTTCCAGAGATTCACCACTCTCTGTGTGAAAAAAAGTTCTTCTCAGTCTCGGTTTTTATTGAATTACCCCCTTATCCTTAAGAGGACACTACTTACTCAGGAGACCATGGAAATTTGGCATGTTGTCAATGACTCTTTCCAACTTCCACAGATGCACCGCCGAAAGTGTACTATAGGGTTGCATCTCAGCTTGGTTTGAGAACAACTCTGCTGATGATTGATTTGACGGATAGCACACAAATAAAAGCTTGTCACTGTATCTTGGTACACATGAAAATAATAAACCAATACCAACAAATTACGCCATTTACTAAGGATATCAAGAATATCTTGTGCCATACAATGATACCTATTAATTCAAATACATTTTGGTATTTATTTGTAAAACTAAAGTAATGCTGTTAAAATATCTGTTGATCACATACAAACAGCTGAATGTATGCTTCTGTCACTAAAGGGGAATTTCCTTTCTCCTGACTTCTCACTGGTATTATTACAGCTGCTGGTGCAGCATTTTAACATCGCTAAATGTGTTAAAAGCTTTACCAATATGTGTTATATATTTTGCAAATAAAATAACTTATCTTATTATGTATGCATTATTTGAATTGGTTGTACTGAATTATGCATTGGTGCACAACATTTTGCATAAAGTCAACACATTTTATCATTCAGCAAACCATATGACTTGAACTGGAAGAATGGACATGTTGTTAAGCCACATATTTTAGGCTGGAAACCTAATTAGCAAACAGGGCCTAAGCAAACAAACAAGACATAACACAGTGGTTGCTTTAAGTATGCAAATATAAAAATCTGTATTTTATGTGCTGATTTTGAAAAATAAACAACATTACATTGTGAGTGACTCTCCACTCTGCACTGGACCACTTGGACAATAAAAACATACACATCAGGCTGTTCATAGACTATAGCTCGGCTTTCAACACCATCATCCCCTCCAAACTGGTTACCATGCTCACGGACTGGACCTCTGTGCATCCCCCCCCCTGCAATCCTTCTGGATCCTTCACTTCCTCATCAACAGAACACAATCATTATGAATTGGCAGTAACATTTCCACCTTGATAACAATCAGCACATATACGAGCATACTAACTTATGGCATCTCTGTGTGGTATCTCAGCTGCACGGAGGCAGAGAGGAGATCTCTACAGCGCGTTGTCCACAGAGCGCAGAAGACCATTGGGACACCGCTACCAGCCTTGGAGAGCATCTACCACACACGGTGCCTCAGAAAGGCCGTCAGCATCCATAAAGACTCCTCACACCCTTGTAATGGACTGTTCGAACTACGTCCCTCCGGCAGACGTTACAAGGCCTTCTACGCCCGCACCTCCAGACTCAGGACCAGCTTAATTCCCAGAGCTATAGCGGCTCTGAACCGGCCCTGCTGAGTGCCCCCCCCCCCCACCCCCCATGGACTGTCTCCCTCGGATGGTCACGTCGCACAGACACATCTGCACTTTAGTCTGTTTTGACTGTTTTACTGTTTTAATGTTCTTTTTACAAACCATGATCTCGGGGTATCTAAATCTAAATGTTATTAGTTATTTAAGTTGCAGGAGAATGCTGGAGAAACTCAGCAGGTGCAGCAGCATCTATGGAGCGAAGGAAATAGGCAACGTTTCTGGCCAAAACCCTTCTTCAGACTGATGTGAGGGTGGGGGGGGTGGGAAGAAGAAAGGAAGAGGAGAAGCCAGAGGGCTGAGGGAGAGCTGAGAAGGGGAGGAGAGAGTAAGGACTACCTGAAATTAGAGAAGTCAATGTTCATACCGCTGGGGTACAAACTGCCCAAGCGAAATATGAGGTGCTGCTCAGGGACTGGGCCTCTGCGCATCCTGATTGTGACTTTAGAAGAGGAAGGCTGAGGATCCACAAACCTGTCTTCATCAATGGTTTGGTGGTGGATAGAGTCAAAAGAATCATATTTCTGGGTGTGCCTGTCTCTGGACTGTCCTGTCCTAGACTCAGCACATTGATGAAATCACAAAGAAAACCCATCAACGCCTTTAGTTTCTTGGAAGATTGAGGAGATTTGGTATGTCGACAAATACTCTCTTGAACTTCTACAGGTGTACAGTAGGGGGCACATTGACTAGTTGTATCATGGCCTTGTTTTGGCAATTCGAATGCACAGGAACAAAGAAAACTGCAAAATGTTGAGAATACTGCCCAGCATCATGGTCACTGACTTCCCCACCATCAAAAGGATTTATAGGAGCTGCTGCCTTAAAAGGGAGCCAGCATCATCAGGAACCCATGCCACCCTGGCCATGCTCTCATTTCACTCCTGCCATCGGGAAGGTTTAAGAGCCTGAAAAGGTTCACGAACAACTTCTTCCTAACAACCGTCAAGCTATTGAACACTATGAGCTCCAACTAAACTCTAAACTGCAAACAGCCTAGATTGCACTAAGGACTTGGGGGCCATTATTTTTTGTCTTTGCACAATTTTGTTTCTTTTTAAACATTTAACTTTTTGTTGTCTATTATGATATCTACTGAGTACTTTGTTTACATACAAAATGCTGGAGTAATTCAGCGGGACAGGCAGCATCTCTGGATAGAAGGAATGGGTGACGTTTCGGGTCGAGACCCTTCTTCAGACTTGACCCAAAACGTCACCCATTCCTTCTATCCAGAAATGCTGTCTGTCCCACTGAGTTACTCCAGCATTTTGTGTCTATCTTCGGTGTAAACCAGGATCTGCAGTTCCTTCCTACGCGCGATGTTTATATATCTGTTGCACTGCTACAAATAAGAATTTCATTTTTCCATTTCAGATCATCTGACAAGAAAACACTCTTGACTCTTGAAAAGTGGTCACAATCTCTGCACAAAATGCAGAACCTAATACTGTTGTGCAAACATCAAGACATTTTAAACAGAAAATGTTAACCAATGTTTAGTACTTTTTACAAAAGAATCATTTATAGAGCAGTTCAGCTATATTCCTTTGTAAGATTTACAGAGACTTTGATATTTTAAATACTATGTGAAGTATATGAGAATGAAAATAAGAATCTTATTATGATCTTTGGTTGACACTTCTTGCTAAAATCAAGTCACCTGATTTACAAGTACAAATTCCAAAATCTGAGGTAAAATGCAAATGAGAATATTGATCACTTCTCTGCTTTGTTTAGAAATGCAGACAGTAAATGCAGATTTAAGGATATCTGGATGATTATTAGGAGCCCGCAGACTGCAATATGTAGAAAGCTTGGTGAGGAAGTAGTTCACTGTAGCACAGCTGGACCAAAGAAAGTTACATGGCAGCAAATGAAAACATTGAGTAATTAAACAGCTCGAATGAAAGCTCTGATAACAGAACACCCTAAAAATAATGACAGGATTGAATTGAGTCAACATGAATTCATCAAAGGTAAATCATGTTTAACAAATCTACTGAAATTCTTTGAGGATATAATTATTAGAATATATCAGGTGAAAACAAGGATGTGTGGTGTGTTTGGATTTTCAGATGGCTTTCGGTAAAATTCACAGGAGGTCTGAGACATTAAGGAGAGAGCACATGGATAGAGAATTGGTTATCGAGAATTTAGGAATCGTTCTCAGGTTGGCCTGCTGTGACTTGTATGGTACCTCATTAGTCTTAGGACTCAGAATACATACTTTATATAATCTACTAGACCAAGTGCTGACCCGTTGGGTCCCGGAACCCGCACTGGCTCGAACCCCAGCCCAGGTCCCGACCCAGTCCTCATCTGTGTCCATTCCCACAGCGCCCATAGCCCGGGCCTGGCTACAACCCTGGGGCTCGGCCCATGCCAGGTCTCTTCATCTTCCCTCTTCTTTCCCCTCTCCTCCTCCCCTCCCCCACTCCCTCTCTCACCTCTCCCTCCATCTCCTTTCCCTACCCTCAGTCACTCACTCCCTCCATAACCACCCTCCCTCCATAACCACCCTCCCTCCATAACCCCTCTCCCTCCCTGCTCACCCACTCCTCACCTCCCCCCTATCCCACCCCCTCTCCCCCTCTCCTCTCTCCCCCCCCCTCTCTCTCCCCCCTCCTCTCTCCCCCCTCCTCTCTCCCCCCTCCTCCTCCCCCCCCCCCCCCACAACCGTGCGTTGAGGGGATGGGACCAGATGGGTCCCCCTTGGTCTCGTATATTACTAAGACTCTTTATCGTGTTGTTTGAATGTGTGCGTGATTCCAAAACTCCGCCAAAACGGTACACGATACAGTTTTTGGCCCACCTTACTCATCATTGTCCTGTGGAGTCCGTTCGCCAAGTGACAATGAGCGTAGCGTGACTTCTCCTGATGTAGGTGCTGTCGTAGGTTGTCGCCAAGATGGCGTAGGTTGTCGCAGTGCTGACCCGTGAATTCCATTGGCGACTACCTACATCGTCCGGCAACAGGTACCGGCAACTGAATTGTCTTAAGTTGTCGCCGACAGTGTCGCACCTTGTCGCGGGTGGATGTAGGTTGTTGTAGGTGTGGTCATAGGTGGACGGTCTAATGGTTCACCGGTTGTCGGTAGCTTGCCATAGCTTGACGTCGACTAGGTGGTAGGTTGTTGTAGACATTGTCGAAGGGGGGTCCAGTCGCCAGTTTTCCGGCGACCTGCTACGACTATGACAGTTGCCGGCAGTTGCCGAAAAAATCGTCTAAGTGGCACAAGCCCATTACAGCTTTCAGGCTCCTGTGCCTTCTTCCCGATGGCAGGAGTGAAATAAGAGTGTGGCCAGTGTGTGCCTCTGATGACCCTGAAGTGGCTCCTGCAGATCCCTTTGACGGTGGGGAGCTCCATTATGGACTGGGCAGTGTTCATCACTTAATGCATCTCAAAAATGGCCACTCTGCTAGAAGCCACCTTCCATTTATGTGTTAGGCTGCTCATTTTCTGAAAAGGAAAATACACACTTCCATGTTAACTCCTAAATTAGTCTTGGGAAAAGGCAAAGGATCAACACAGTACAACAACAGAAACAAACGAAAGAAAGCCAGACTAAATTAAGTCTATGCAGCAGAGATAGACGTCCATGTAATTTCAAAAATTGATTAAAAAAAACGTTGTGTATAGATCAAACTGGAGATTATATGGCATGCTCAACAATTGAGAGATGGTGAAGCTTAAAAACTTCAGGAGATGCATCAGGAAGGGGCTTCAGCCAATTTCATTAAACCTAAAGATTGGGTAAACTCCATTGATGTAACGAGGAAAGTTAAAAAAACACTGAGGTTATGCCTATAAGCTTGTCAGTTCATTTCCCCCATAAATTAATTCAAATGAAAAACAAATTGCATAATCTCCTGCAAGAGAAAAACTGGTTACAGAAAAATGCCTATATCCAAAGTATTTCAATCAAACAAACAGGTTTGACGTTGTCTATTACGCCTGATGCTTCTTTGCACCTGCTACAGTCTCATCTTTTCTTTGCAAACATTTTTTGGCTTTCTGTAAAGCCAGAAGACATCAGAACTTGCATTGTCCAAGAGATTTCCACAGCGAAGGCTCTCCATTAAGCTTTGCATTTCAATATTCGAGACTGGCACAGGTTTGCTGGAAATATGAACTGCTACCATTGCTGCTGTGGTTTCTTTCAGATTTGCCAGTTCTGAATCTAAAAAACATTCTACCAGTACTGCAGATGCCAACATTTTTAGCAGACCAGATGCCAGAAATAGTTGCTAGAATGTGAAGCTTAATGAGGATTTTTTTTCTCTGTGAAGAAATTTAACACACTGTCTGATGTCTTTGCACCTCACTGATACCAAAACGTGCTTCAGAAGAAAATAAATGAGATTGTAGGAGATGCAAAGAATCAGTAGGCATAGCAAGTAACATGAAGGTCTACAGAGTGGATGATAAAACACTCAACTATCATCTTCACAAGGTGATGAAAACGCCAGAAAGGATAGGCTCAATTCAAATGCTGGAAAATCATTAAAGAGAAAGAATGCAGTTTTTCAGAATAGTATGGACTTAAGTTGTGCCCAGAAAAAGTCAGGGCGATTTCAAAGATAGAAACATCAAAGGACAAGATGAAACGGAGAACCTTTCCAAGGCTAATTCAGGGTTTTTTTACATTCTCCACATGCCAAAATATACTGTACGGCAAATTTGAAAGAAAACATAGAAACATAGAAATTAGGTGCAGGAGTAGGCCTTCGGCCCTTCGAGCCTGCACCGCCATTCAATATGATCATGGCTGATCATCCAACTCAGTATCCCGTACCTGCCTTCTCTCCATACCCCCTGATCCCCTTAGCCACAAGGGCCACATCTAACTCCCTCTTAAATATAGCCAATGAACTGGCCTCAACTACCCTCTGTGGCAGAGAGTTCCAGAGATTCACCACTCTCTGTGTGAAAAAAGTTCTTCTCATCTCGGTTTTAAAGGATTTCCCCCTTATCCTTAAGCTGTGACCCCTTGTCCTGGACTTCCCTAACATTGGGAACAATCGTCCTGCATCTAGCCTGTCCAACCCCTTAAGAATTTTGTAAGTTTCTATAAGATCCCCTCTCAATCTCCTAAATTCTAGAGAGTATAAACCAAGTCTATCCAGTCTTTCTTCATAAGACAGTCCTGACATCCCAGGAATCAGTCTGGTGAACCGTCTCTGCACTCCCTCTATGGCAATAATGTCTTAGAAAGAACTGAGAGAAGATTCTGATACTCGTGGTCATAACATCATGAGATAAAATTGAACAGAGATATTTGAACCATCGATAGTTATGAGTAAACTGCTGGAAGATTGGAGGATGGCTAATGTTGGGCCTCTTTTTAAGAAATTCTGCAAGGACAAGCCTGGGAATTACAGATTGGTGAGACATATTAATGGTGGGTAAGTTCTTGAAATAAATTCTAAGAATAGGGATAATCAGCACAGTTTTGTCCTTGGGAAAATATGTCTCACCAATAAATAAAGTGAAGAGCTGAAACCAGGAATAACTCATATTAACACCAAAGAAATGCACCAAGTTGTGAGAGAGACTAATAAACAAAGGATACAATTGATCACAGTTGTAACTATGCTGTATACAACATGAGATTACATTGATGTACAGATATCGTGTGTACCTTTGCAAATCAGTGAGGCATTTCGTAGACCTCAACCTTCTAGACATTTTTCTGTAACCAGTTTTTCTCTTGCAGGAGATTATGCAATTTGTCTTTCATTTGAATTAATTTATGGGGGAAATGAACTGACAAGCCAACAACATTTTTTCACTTTAAACCTCTGTCCAATCTAATGTAACACGATGGCCTTACTTTATTGCACTGCACATATTAACATTGGCAACAACACAGAAAGACAACAAGTTGCGTTATGCTGTTGATGTACTGAATATGTGTGCACCACACATAAACAAGTGGAGATATGTTTGTCAAACATCAGAAACAAGTTTTGTTCTCATTATTTTCTAATATGAAATTTATGTACATTGGGGAAAGGGCTTCACATTTCAATACTTGAACTGTACAAATGAGCGAAGTGCCCTGCGAATAAAGGACATCAAATGGAGCAACGTATAATCCTGTCAAATTTTACTTCGGAGTCACGTGAGTGACTACTTGAAGAACCCCGCTTACGACGCATGCGTGTCATATCGCATACACGCATTGAACGCGTCGCACCTGGGGAGGACGTCCCCTTGAACGGGAGAACTGAAAAAGCCGATGGACGGCAGGTAAGTGACTCTGCGTTTCACCGTGTGTAGGAAATGAACAGAGCAACGCGTAGAAAGGCTGTAAAGAAGCTGCAGGACGTCAGGGGCGAAGGTGCCGGGGACCTGCAGCAGCAGCCGCCAGCACAGGCAACTTGTATGGAGACATCAGCTGTGCCGGGTTTAAACCCTGCGCCGGGAAAAACAAATCCTAGACCGGGCGGGAAGGCAAAACGCAAAGTACATCACTGCGAAAGTGATGTGGAGAAGCCTCCGGATAATACTTACCTATACCGGAGTAAGGATGAGCAGCTGCAGGATATAGCGCAGCCAGCAGCGGCCACTTTTGCGGAGCTGGGAAACCGGTACGAGTGGCTTCAGCATGTTCAGCCGTCAGCGACAAGTGCCGGGGAGTACCGGGACTGCGAGCAACGGCATAATTATATGGGGCGGCCGGGAGCGACCAGTGCCTGTAGGCATGGGGACCGGCTGCGGCAAAAACCGCGTGCGACTAGTGCCCGAGAGCACGAAGGTCGGCAGGAGCGGTTGGATAAATTTAAACACCCGCGATCGACTAGTGCCCGAGAGCACGTAAGTCGGCTGGAGCGGTTGTTGGAGGAACTTCTCCAGAGTGACAGGCTCCAGGATATCCATGATAGCCACAGAGGCAAAGGTGTAAGTCCCTCAGCAGATTACCATAAAGGGCTGCTTGACATTTCATCCTCCTCGGAAGAGGGTGTTGAAGGGTTGCCTGTGTCAGACTCTGAACTAGAGATGGAGCCACATTCCCATATGGAGGATGAGGAAACCAAGTTGCTGGACATGGTGGGGCAATACTTTCAGCAAGAACAGACCGGCAAAGATCTAGAGGCCAGGATGGCTGCCAGCATTGAGTACATGTCTACACATCGCCTGCAAGCCAATACCTTTGCTGAGGTGTTGGCAAGACATTTACCTCCGGGAAATTGTGGGGCTCTGAATGTGGCCAGTGTTAACCAAAGTATTTGGAGACATGTTGGTCAGGCAATCAAGATATAAAAATTCAAAATGCTCTGAATGGTGTCTCGGCGGGCATAACAGCCTTGGCCCGTACGCTAGAGAACGTAGACATGACGAATAACCATAAAGATGCTTTAGCGCTTTTTTGCAATGTTCAATTTGAACTTAATAATATTAGGAAGGGGGCTATTCAGCCAGCTCTGGATCCAAAGTTTGCAATCCTGTGCAAGCAAAAAGCTATAAAACCCCAAACCCTGTTGTTTGGGGGTGACCTGTCGAAACAGGTCAAAGATTTGGAAGAGGAGGCCAAGACTTTGGGCCTAATGAGAGCGGCCAAAGGATATCTTGGCAAACAATATCAACCTTATGGGCCTCCTAAAAAAGGTAGTACTTATACTTATAGTACGAGAAATTGGAGAGAGGCCAGAGGTAACCAGCAGCAGCGTCCTTTTTTAGGGGTTGGCCCGGGAAGCCCACTGTGGAAAATGTGCAAGCCTCCAGTTCAACATCTACCCTACCCTCAAACTCAAGGCCCTCCGCAACCACGGTTGAAACCAAGAAAGTAACTAAATTTCCACCGATAACCATGGAGGTAGGTGGGTCTGTGCCTCCAGAATTAATAAGAAGCACGGAAGTTGGAGGGAGGTTGCAATTTCATTTGGAAGCATGGTGTAATTTAACTATGGACAGATATATCCTTAGCAGTATTAAGGGATATCTGATAGAGTTTATACACATACGAAACCCTCCAGTACAACATACACCGGACAGAATATACATGCTTACCAAACTAGAACAAGCTAAAGCTCACATAGAACTACAAAGGTTGTTCACTAAAGGAGTAATTGAAATGACCAAACATGAACAACAGGAATTTGTCTCAAACATATTTATTAGACATAAGAAAGATGGGGGTTGCCGTATTATTATTGATTTATCAACGCTTAACAATTTTGTGCAATATGTTCATTTTAAAATGGATACTTTTAGCACTGCTACAGAGTTAGTTTTAGCGGGCTACTTTATGGCAAGTATTGATCTTCAAGATGCTTACTATACAATACCCATCAGAGGTGAACACAGGCGGTTTTTGAAATTTAACTGGATGGGACAGCTTTGGCAATACAAGGCGCTACCAAACGGGCTAACGTCAGCCCCTAGATTATTTACAAAAATTCTTAAACTAGCTTTGGCATTGCTTAGACAACAAAACTATAGAGTAATAGCATATTTGGATGATATCTTTATTGTGGGGAAAACTTATGAATTGGCTAGTCAGGCAGTGGTTGCCACAAAACAATTGTTGGAACATCTGGGATTCATTATCCATCCAATTAAGTCAAAATTAACACCATCTACTAATATTGATTACTTAGGGTTCACCATTAACACACTTGATATGTTAGTGACTTTACCTATAGGGAAAGCTACGGAGTTACAAAAGGATTGCACAGAGCTTATTAATACCTTTAAACCATCCATCAGACGGGTAGCCAGGATTATTGGGGAAATTGTAGCCACGTTTCCTGCCATTCAATTTGGACGATTACATTACCAAAATTTACAGAGAGAAAAAATTAGAGCACTCAAAAATAATAGAGGCCATTTTGATAGGCCAATGGAGCTAACAATAGAAGCCATAAAAGAACTACAATGGTGGGAACACAATGTTAAGTATGGCTCCAACCCAATAGTTATTCTAAACCCATCTATGGTATTGCAAACAGATGCCAGTGCAATTGGTTGAGGTGCAACGGATACCATCTCGAGCTGTGGAGGGAGATGGAATATACAAGAAACTAACCTACTTAACACTAAGGGTATAAATTACTTAGAAATGTTGAGTGCGTTTTATGGTCTAAAATCTTATTGCTCGGGAATTAAACATAAGCATGTTAGATTGCAGATAGATAATACCACGGTGGTGGCATATATAAATCATATGGGTGGAAATATATCAACATCCTGTGATGAGTTGGCAAACTCTATTTGGCAATGGTGCATCCAAAGGAATATTTGGTTATCGGCTACGTATCTACCAGGGATACTTAATTCAGTGGCAGATGCCAGGTCAATGAAAATACGGAATGGATGTTAGATAGAACGATATTTGCTGAAATCACAGCAAAGTATGGAATGCCGGATATTGATCTTTTTGCATCCAGGTTAAATCATCAATTACCAAGGTATATATCATGGGAACCAGATCCTGGGGCAGAAGCTACAGGTGCATTCTCACTGGGGGAAATGGTTCATTTATGCATTTTCTCCTTTCTGCCTCATCAATCGGGTACTACGGAAAATTCAACAAGATTCGGCATCTGGGATTCTCATAGTACCTGATTGGCCTACCCAACCATGGTTCTTGGTGCTACAGGATTTGGTGCTGACACCATGTATTATTTTAAAACATAGTCCTCAGTTGCTTGTGCATCCAGTGACTCAGGATAGCCATCCTTGCCATAAATATCTGAATTTATTGTTTTGTAGACTCTGAAAGACCCACTTCGGGACATGGGTCTATCTGATAGAACTGTGGACATGATCACAGCAGCACAGAGAACTTCGACTCAAAAACAATATTTATGTCATATTAAGAAATGGACTAAGTACTGCCAGAATAACAATCTGGACCACAGGAAGATGGATGTTCCAGCTGTGCTAGAATTTCTCACCAGCCTGCACTATGAAGGACTCAGTTACAGCACGGTAAATAGTGCTAGAAGTGCATTGTCGAGTTATTTATGGCAAGGCACAGAAAGACAGGCTGTGGGCTCACATCCTCTAGTAGTAAAACTGTTACGAGGCATCTTTAACACCAACCCACCAAGGTCTAGATACAGCCAAATCTGGTATGTGAGAGTGGTCCTAACCATTCAAAGGAATTGGTCGCCGGCCACAGCTTTAACTCTGAACAAACTCACTATGAAAATAGTAATGCTAATGGCGCTGGTCACAGCGCAAAGGGTCCAGTCATTGCAGAAATTAAGATTGGATAGCTTGACTGTGGTGACAGGAAGTTTGATATTTGTGATCCAGGACCTTATTAAGCAAAATAGACCAGGATCAGCGGGTCAGGTCATAGAATTCATAGCCTATCCGGAGGACGAAAGCCTCTGTGTAGTGAAACACATTGTGTTATATATTGACAGAACAAGGGCTATCAGAGGCAATGAAAAGGCTCTTTTGATCAGCCATAAGAAGCCGTACCATAGAGTCTCGACTCAGACCATTTCGCGGTGGCTGAGATATGGCTTAATACAGGCGGAAGTGGACACTAATGTATTCAAATCTCACTCCACCAGGGCTGCAGCTACATCGGCAGCTAATCGCCTTGAGGTATCGATGGACCAAATCCTCAGGACTGCAGGATGGTCATCAGAGAAAAGGTTTCACAGATTTTACAACAAACCAGTTAGGAATGAAGGAACGTTTTCGGGGAAAATTTTAAGTTCTATATAATTTATACCTGAAGCTTACAAGGTTTATGATTGATTTAATAAATATTATTTATCATTTACGTTTTTAAAAATTGGTATGAATGTATTTCTTGAATATCAGTAACAATTTCTCCCAAACTACCAAGGCAGTTGTGAAGCATGGACTCGTTCCACGGCATGAGGTCACAGAGCTTTGAAATCTTCACGTAGTCACTCATGTGACTCCGAAGTAAAATAGTAAGATTAAACGAGAACTTACCAGTTTGAAGTTTGATCTTTATTTTATGAGGAGGAACGTTGAGGGAATACGTGCCCTCCGTTCCCACCCTCATATGGTCATATCTTAAACTGGTATCTCTTTAATAATCTTACTATCTTAGGTCATTATAGTGTATCTGTGACCTCACACCGCTGCTTTGAAGGATGACACGCATGCGTCGTAAGCGGGGTTCTTCACGTATTCCCTCAACGTTCCTCCTCATAAAATAAAGATCAAACTTCAAACTGGTAAGTTCTCGTTTAATCTTACTATTATTCTGCACCATTCTATTTACCTTTCATGTGAAAAGATGCTGTCATGTCCAAGTTCATACTGTACAAACATGACAGGCATATCAAATTAATTGGAGTGACCCTCTGGGTGTGGCTCTTAGTCTGATGGATATCACAGGAGTTTAGCTACAAAGCAGATATAGTTGAAAAAAACTTATGAAAGGGACATTATAAACTCTGACAACCACTTTAAATTAGTTTGGAATGTACTGTACTTCCAGGCACCAGTTGTAAGTTCTCACAAGTGATCATGTCAATGGTCTGTGAATTTATATGATTACAAATTGAATTGAAAGAGTGTATCTTTCATATATACATATTGAGTATTAACACCGAATATTTAGATAATTGCAACTTTCTTTCTGTTGCTCTGAATTCACATAATTCTGCAGAGTGATTCCAATGGTGATCTGTTTCTACAAGGTCACTGGTTCAGATATCAAAGCTACAACGTTCTCTTATTATCATTTCCGATACCCCCTCCCCCGAGCACAGGATACAAAGAGAGAAGTCATGGGAGATGTTTAAGGATTGCATGAATAAGTATACTAATCAATGTGATCATGAAGTTTGGGAGACATGAGAATGGCAGATACCATAATAAGACTTTTAACTCCCAATAACTGTAGAACTGATTTTCTATGAACAATACACACTTAAATATAGCTATCCCTGACATTGCTCCTGAGTTCTTTGCAGTCAGATGCACAGTGATGACAATTATGTCATGTTGAATGTAACTACATAATGCAGTAAAGGCCTGACCATCTAAGCCCACATGTCTAAATAAATAAAGTCCGCACCGTCCAATGATCCCTGTACACTAGCACTATCCTACGCACTAGGGGCAATTTATATTTTTTACTGAAGTTAATTAGCCTACAAATCTGTATGTCTTTGGAGTGTGGGAGGAAACCAGAGCACCCGGATAAAACCCACGGTCACAGGGAGAACGTACAGACAGCACCTTATTCAGGATCAAACCCGGATCTCTGGCACTGTAAGGCAGCAACTCGACTGCTGCACCACCGTGCCGCACTTGTTTGCTTGGAACATGCAAGGTAGTAGCAGCATATTAAACTTTCAATATTTGCTTCCTGTCAATATCTTAAATACAGTATGCACATTTAGTTCGTGACCATGGATGAATTTCTGAGGAGAGACTTGATTTTTTGCAGAAAATCTAATATTTGGCTTTTATCTGATCTTAAGGAGCACAATGCAATGAATCACTTCCAAATGTAGCAGCCATGCATGTAACTTCATAATTTCACATCAGGTAATGTTCCACAAACATATGCATTTGTGCATCATTTTGTCTTTAAATATAGACCCCCTTTAGAGAATTGATCTTACGATTAGATCAGATGCCACATTCGTAGCAGGTTCGATCCTGACCACGGGTGCAGTCTGTATGGAGTTTGCATGTTCTCCCTGTGACCACGTGGGTTTTCTCCGGGTGTTCCGGTTTCCTCCCACACTCCAAAGATGTAGGTTAAATGGCTTTGGTAAAAATTGTAAATTGTCCCTAGGGTGCAGGATAGTGCTAGTGTGCAGGGTAATATTTGGTCAGCACTGGCTTGATGGGCCAAAGGGCACGGTATCTCTAAACTAAACAAAAGGTGTACAGTGGAGAGCATATTGTCTGGTTGTATAAGTTGTTTGGTTCAGTAGCTCAAACTCCCAAGAACGAAGGTGGCTGCAGAAAGCGGTGGACATTATTCAGTCCACCACATGCATTGACCTTCCACCACTGAAGGCATCTCCAGGAAGCGTTCCCTTAAAACACCTGTCTCATGGGGCGAGTACACCCACGAGTGATCCCGAGTTTTAAAACAAATCAAACTTGTGGTAATCACGTAGAATTAACGTAGCGGGAACGTTGGAACTCGTAACGCTAAGGGCAGGTACTCGGGAAACTTGTTGACTGGTGAAAATCTTTCAACATGATGAAAGATTTCCACGAGTCAAATTTACTCTTGAAGTAAAAATTTTAAAACTTTTAAACTCGTTGTAAGAACGTAGTAGCCCGTGAGTTTATCGTAGTGATTCGTGAGTCTACCGTGGACACTCTTTAACTCAGCGGGACAGGCAGCATCTCTGGAGAGAAGGAATGGGTGACGGGTGACGTTTCCAAAATTCTGCTGCATTTTTGTGTTACTCCAGCACCGTGTGTCCATTTTTTGTCAACCAGCATCTGCCCTTTATTTGTATCCGTGGCAGTTGATTGTCGCTCCCTTCAGTTTCCCAGAGGGGGGAGGGGGGAGATGCTGCCTAGTGACGATCACATTTATCCAATGATTTACGCTCTCTTTAAGGATTAATTTCTAAATAACCCGCCAATTTTTCTTCATTCGCTGTTGTATCCGAGAACTGCTCCAGATTAACTCCTGGATTTCATTTTTTTTCCTCCCGGGGGTAAAAGAAAAAACAAATGCACTTAAAGCACCAGGGGTGGGGTAGAGGCGCACAACCAACGAACGGGGCGATATTATCCAGAATTAGTAAAATAATACAAAAATTGGAGTACTGAATAATGGCAAAGATTTGAGAGGTGCAGGAAGAAACTGCATATGCTGGTTTAAACCGAAGATAGGCTCAAAAAGCTGGGGTAACTCAGTGGGACAGGCAGCATCTCTGGAGAAAAGGAATGGGTGAGATTTCGGGTTGAGACCCTTCTTCAGACTGCAGTCTGCAGTCGCCTAGTCCATTTCTCCAGAGATGCTGCCTGACCCGCTGAGTTACTCCAGCTTTTCGTGTCTTTCTACGGATTTAAGAGAGTGAGATTCACTGCCAGACATCGTCGGTATATTAAATGTACAAGAGTCATTTCACATGACATTAGTCAAGGAAACAGCAGCGTACCAATAGTCCGATTATGGTAACAGGATAGCAAAGACATCTCTGCTGTCCATTTTTGGTGTTTCATATATTTTTCCTTCCCCCCTCGCACCCCCCTCCCCCCTTTCCCAATCAGTTCCCGCTACGTTAATTCTACGTGATTACCACGAGTTTGATTTGTTTAGAACTCGGGATCACTCGTGGGTGGACTCGTACCGTGAGACAGGGCCATTAGAAGGCAGTTAATATCATCATGAGCACACACCAACCTGGCCACATTTGCATCAGTTTTGTTTATTGTCACGTGTACAAAGGTACAGTGAAAAGCTTTTGCTGCTTATCTCACTGCTACCATTGGAAAAAAGGTACAGTAGCCCGAGAACCATTACGTCCAGATTCAAGAACAACTTCTTCACATCAACCGTCAGGTTCTTGACTCATCCTACATAAGCATCGAACTATAATGTTTTTTTTGTTTAAGAGTTGCATTGCATACTTCAGCTTAAACTATAATGGTCTAGTCACTTAATATAGTGTAACTGATATTTTAGTGCATTACTGTTTATTGTATGTTTATTTGTTGCGTTGTTGCATTAATGTTTCTGTAAAGGTTGTAGAAAGTATGAATTTCATTGTTCTGTTTCCAGGTCAATCAAACATTCTCTTGCTTCATGTAAGGATCAACATCTGCAGTATTCATAATAATGATATTGAATGCAAAGCCTAGGGAGGATTTGGGTGGTCCACAGAAGCCACTGGAACAGAAAATGAAGAATTGTGCTGCTGATTTGTTCACACCCCCTTCTGCATTTCTGCCCAACTTCTTTTCCAAATATTAAAAAGAAATTGCCTTTGTCAGCTGAGTAGAATGAAGGCAGAAACTCTTTTTTTAAAGAAAGGGATCAACTGTTTGATCCCACTGACATGCACCACACCATCCAGCCAATTTAAACTAGGAAGCTTTGTGTAAGCTGCCCTCAGTGCATCTCTCTCCTGCAATTAAAGAATCCTTATGGGCCTGTCTCACTTAGACAATTTTTCAGCGGACTGCCTGCGACTATCAAGTTGCCGGCAGTCGCCTGAAAAGCCGGCAACTGGAACAGAGACTGTCAGAGTGGAACGCACTCACACAAACACATCACTTCCTTCACCAGCCCATTATGCAGGCGGGGGACAGGGCAAGCGGGGAGAGTGCTGTCTAAAAAGTTCACACGGTGCAAAGCCAAGGTGAAACAGACACACACCGCGATGAACAGGAAGGTTGGCGCTGTTAAAAGATGGCTAAAGCAGTGTATGGTAAGTCCTTTAAAAGAGGGGGGAGAAGGGGGAGAAGGGGGGAGAAGGAGTGGAGACAACTTTTAAGAATCCAGAGATACACGGCTCTGATGCTTGGCGGACATTTAACATTACCGGTCGGTGATCCTTGGTTCTGAAAACTACTGCTAACCTTTTTTTCCCCAATGAGCCAATGAAATTCACCGGTCAGCACCGGCTAGAACCTTCGACCTCCAGGCAACCCATTATGACCTCCTGGCGACCCACCGACGGATCGAGAATTCTCATTACTCTCCATGGCAGCTTCATTCTAGTCGCCACTAATTTTTCAACATGTTGAAAAATTCACGGCGACCATACTGAGGCCGCGACTAGTTCCCAGAACGTGGGAATTCCTCACGACCATGAAGGCGACTCCCCAGCAACCACCCGTGAACATGTGGTGACCATGTGGCGACTGCATAGTCTCCTGCAGTCGCCTAAAAAGTCGCCTAAGTGGGACAGGCCCATTAGGAAAGTGCTCAGATTTTCCTGATGCACACAGTTGGAAGAAATGGGGATTTAAGTCAATTCTACATACTGGATAAAAATTCTATTCAAAAGATGAATGCATTTGGAGAAACAAACATTTGCTAATCATTTGTTTACTTGGAACATATCGCTGTATGCATCAATTATTCAACACGTAAAAGCAAATGATTTTTTCCCGAATGCAGTAAGGAATAGTCTACATTCTGAAATTTTAATTACCGGTAAGTTCCCAGTCAGAGGGCTCTAGGGTCAAACCTAAGCTTTGGCTGACTTTCCACTTCAACTGCTGGATTGCTTTCATGAGCATGGCCTCTCGAGAGCACTGGGAGTGGCTCGGAACCTTTTATGGAACTAGCTGAGACGTGCCAAAATGTACAACATGCCTGTTGAAGGAGCTCAAGAAAACCCTCAGGCCCAGATCATAGTAGCCAAGTGTCGGCCACAGGAAATAGCCGAAACAAGAAAGGATATCAATAAAATCTTCAATGGTGCCTTCAGCTTAATGTCTTTCTATCAGTCTTCTCTTTTATGAGTAACTTTACTGTATCAATATATGAATACAAGCAGGATTGCCTCCTAAAAAAACCCAATTCATTCCTTGAATCTTAATCACCTTCTCAGAAACATCAATTTTCCAATATTATTTCCTTGACTAGCACAAACTTACTACCTCAGGGGTCTTCTATTACTCCACAGCCTCAATGATGTGTGTGCATTCATTCTACCATTTCCACAAACCCCCGGCCAAACTGCTTTTACAATGTCCTCTGCTCAGCTTGAATATAACATCAGGGAGTAAAGTAAATTATTCTGCCATTTGATTGCCTCCTGAAGATTATTGGATTCAATCTTGGACTTTATCACCAGTCTGCAGAGGGAAAAGCAAATAAATATTTTCCATAAAACGAATAACCAAAGACCGAAGGATTCATCCACCTTCGCACACCTTCAACACAATCTCAGTGTCTTATCTGTCCAAGAAGGGACTGCAGATGCTGGTTTAAACCAAAGATAAACACAAAAAGCTGGAGTAACTCAGCGGGACAGGTAGTATCTCGGGAGTTAAGGAATGGGTGATGTTTCGGGTCAAGACCCTTCTTCGTCTGAAGGGTCTCGACCCGAAACGTCACCCATTCCTTCTCTCCAGAGATGCTGCCTGTCCCGCTGAGTTACTCCAGCTTTTTGTGTCTATCTCGGTGTCCTATCTTATAGTTAATACTGTCAATCCTCCCAATCTAGAAGCATAGTTCACATTGAAACAATTTTTGAACCAATCTCCTTCCAAACTTGGTATTGGTATTGATTGATTATAGTTATGTGTATGGTGGTAGTGAAAAGCTTTGTATTATTTGCTAACAAGGCAAACATAATTATCCACAACTCTAGTTTCTTGTCATCTTTGGCACAGCAATGATATCAGACTGATGACTACATAAGGATACTTAAATGCTTTTCAATTTTGCTCTAATTTTAATCTACTGAGATTTTAATTCCAGCACTATTCACGCTACCACCATGCAGATGTGTATGTCACATTAGTATATTACCAATAGACAGTTAATACTTTAGAGAATACAAATTCAAAACAAACCATGACAAGTGGAAAATCAGAATCAAGCTTTCTCAGCCAATGATTCCAGTTTCACCCAATTTCACACAGTCTACAGAATCAACTGCTATTGTGAAATCCATCAAGAATTTTAATACACAATACTGGACTCCAGAATGTACATCCTGGACAGTCTGAACTAAAAAGAGAAAGACTTGAAATACCCTAGAGATCAATCATAACTATCAATATGTTTAAGCAGGCAATATCATAATGTTTAATAGACATTTGGACAGGTAATAGGTTTATAAGAATATGGGCCATGTGCAGGCAGATGGGACTAGTGTAGATGAGTCACGCATCATGGGCAGGTAGGGTCGAAGGGCCTGTTTCCACACTGTATGACTCTATGACTCTGTGTGCAGCAGACGGCTCTGTTCCAGATCAGTGACAATTCCAGCTCATCCCAGGGGTGAAGAATTTGCACAATGAGAGCTCTAAAGATATTCTCACTCTGGTTCCTCCATTATCCCCCACCTCATCTAATAAATGTTCTTATACGTGCAAGCAAACTGGGCCAAATGAAATGGCAGCCTCAATGATACAACAGTCTGCAACCAGATCTTCTTAGGACACACAAGGAACAGCAGATGTTGGAAATGTGCATAGGACACAATGTGCTGGAGTAACTCAGGGGGGTCATACACTATCTCAGGAGGACATGGAATAGGCAATGTTTTGGGTCACAACTCTTCTTCAGATTCTCAGGCTTGGGTTTCTAGAACTCACTAACCATCACTATTTTAAGGACTTTTGTCTGAATTCTTGTAGCTTTCCATCCTCTTGCTGCTGCCAAAACACCTGATGTGAGCAGGTGGACGATGAAAAGCATGCCGCACCAGTTACAAGAGGCTTTCATTCGGATGAACAATGGTACAGGTCACCACCAATTTCCCGGCAACAAATAGTCCAGCACCTCCTTTAATCTGTACAATGTTGCAAGAGAGCGTGATTGAAATTACAATGGAAATGTTCCCCCGAAAATGTGAATGGCTGATCTCGACCTAGGTTTGGGTTTCCACGGTTTGCATTTCTGCCCTCCAAGGGCTATGAGTCTGCTGGGAGAGCGCGACTCGACCCTGCGGGCAGCCACCAATGCAACCCTCATCACCACCTCCGAGGGCAACTCGTTACCTGGTGCCCGGGCTGCCCCTTGCAAGAACTTTTGCTATAAATGAGTACGCATACAGGGATGAGGTGGAGCAGCTGACAGTGTGGTGTGGAGAGAATAACCTGCTCCTCAACACATCAAAGACAAAGGAGCTCATAATAGACTACAGGAAGAAGAAAACGGACATTACACCATTAATCATCAGGGGGGACTGTGTGGAGAGGGTGTTACGGATTTCCGCTTCCTGGGAATCCACATTGAGGAGGACCTGACATGGAGCGTGAACACCTCTGCGCTGCTGAAAAAGGTCCAGCAGAGACTGCACTTCCTGAGGGTGCTCAGGAAGAACAACATCACCCAGAGACTGCTGCTGTCCTTTTATTGGTGCTCCGTAGAGAGCATCCTAACATACTGTGTATGCATGTGGTACACCAGCTGCACAGCGGCTAAGAGGAAAGCGCTCCAGAAGGCTATTGACAATGCCCAGAAGATTGTCGGCTGCCCTCTCCTCATCTTGGAGGACCTACACAGTTCCCACAGTCTCAAGAAATCCCAGAACATTATAAAGGACATTTCCCACCCCAGACACTCCCTGTTTGAACTGTTGCCGTCAGGCAGACAGTACAGATCAATGAGGACAAGGACAAACAGACTCAAAAACAGTTTTTACCCCACAGCAATAACTACACTCAATATAGCCACCAAATGAGCGCAGGTGCTCTACATACCAAATGGATTGTGCAATCGACAGAAGAATGTATGGTTGTGTGTTTATGCTTTTTTTTCATGTTATTTATTTTAGTTGTTTATTTTAGATATTTCTCTTTTACGTATTGTTAGCTTTTAGATAATGTGTGAATGGTGCACTGACTGGTTGGCATTTTTAATTTTGTTGTACATGTTTACATGTTATAATGACAATAAAGAACCTATCTACCTATCTAAATTTAATTTACATTTAATATTTGATAGTTAAGTTTCTATTTATTGTGCTTTAGTCATGGGGAGGGTACAGTTAGTGAGACAGAGAGGCATTGTTGGAGTATTATTACGTGACCTCTGTTGGTCCAGCAATAGAGATAATCCAGTGGGGATCTGGAACCAAGGATGCTGGAAAATCGATGTACCTGAGCTAGGACTTGTTAGGTTCCAAAATATTCACATAGAGTTATGTTCCAGCAGGCTTAGTAAGCATGCACGAAAGGACACTTTTGTGTTTGTCTTCAAGTGCTGGAGTAATGCCCCTGTCCCACTTAGGAAACCTGAACGGAAACCTATGGAGACTTTGCGCCCCACCCAAGGTTTCCTTGCAGTTCCCAGAGGTTTTTGTCAGTCTCCCTACCTGCTTCCACTACCTGCAACCTCCGGCAACCACCTGGAACCTCCGGGAACCGCACGGAAACCTTGGGTGGGGAGCAAAGTCTCCAGTGGTTTCCGTTCAGGTTTCCTAAGTGGGACAGGGGCATTATACTCAGTAGGTCAGGCAGCATCCCTGGAGAACATGGATAGGTGATGTTTTGGGTTGAAACCCTTCTTCAGTTTGAAGAAGGGTCTCGACCCAAAAGCATTCATCTATCCATGTTCTCCAGGGATGCTGCCTAACCTGCTGAGTGACTCCAGCACTTTGTGCCCTTATGTATATTTTATATTTACCACCATTTGGAGTTCTTTGTTTCTACATACTAAGCATGCAGTTTGTTTCCAAAAATAAACTTTATTTGTAATAATAAAATATATACAAAACAAAAATCGTGTAAAAACTCTTCTTACATTCTTAGTGTCTGCATGTTAGTTGCCTTTAAAATCAGTGTTGGCCTTTGGCCAGATGCAAGTCATTGGGGAGTGAAGCACTGGGAGAGATGTTGCAGACAAGAGAGAAACAAAATAACATGAAGTAATAGCCTGGAGTCAAATTGCGTGAGGGATGGGGTTGCTTTGAGTTTAGGAAAACCAGTATTACTGGTTTCTCCATGTCCTGCAGAGTTTAATTGCAGAGATCTTTTCAATAAGCTTTCCACCAATAGACAATAGACAATAGACAAGAGGTGCAGGGGTAAGCCATTCGGCCCTTTGAGCTAGCACCGCCATTCACTGTGATCATGGCTGATCATTCATAATCAGTACCCTGTTCCTGCCTTCTCACCATATCCCCTGACTCTGCTATCTTTAAGAGCTCCATCTAACTCTCTCTTGAAAGCATCCAGAGAATTGACCTCCACTGCCTTCTGAGGCAGATAATTCCACAGATTCACAACTCTCTGGGTGAAATTTTTTTCCCTCATCTCCGTTGTAAATAGTCTACCCATTATTCTTAAACTGTGGCCCCTGGTTCTGGATTCGCCCAACATCGGGAACATGTTTCCTGCCTCTAGCGTGTCCAATCCCTTAATAATCTTATATGTTCTACCAAAAGGCAGCCTGATTGATTGGCTGGATGCCTTTTAGACAGGAAGTCTGCTTCATAAGTTTTCTTAAAAAAGACACAAAGTACTGGAGCAACACAGCGGCTCAGGCGGCATCTTGGGGAAGTTGGTTAGGTGGCATTTCGGGTCAGGATGAAGAGTCCCAATCCGAAATGTTACCTATTCATGTTCTCCAGAGACGCCGCCTGACCCGCTGAGTTACTCCAGCTTTAGTGTCTATCTTTGGCAGCTAGCAGATTTAAATTTCCTTTCATGACTGAATTTTCTTGACGTTGATCTGAGCTGATTGTTGACTTCATAAAGGGGAAATCAGGAAACCATGTGCATTTTTATTAGTGGGTCAGTGGTGGAGAGAGTTAACAGCTTTAAACATCTCAGATGATCATAGAAACATAGAAACATAGAAAATAGGTGCGGGAGTAGGCCATTCGGCCCTTCGAGCCTGCACCGCCATTCAATATGATCATGGCTGATCATCCAACTCAGTATCCTGTACCTGCCTTCTCTCCATACCCCCTGATCCCTTTAGCCACAAGGGCCACATCTAACTCCCTCTTAAATATAGCCAATGAACTGGCCTCAACTACCTTCTGCGGCAGAGAATTCCAGAGATTCACCACTCTGCTGTGTGAAAAAAGTTTTCCTCATCTCGGTCCTGAAAGATTTCCCCCTTATCCTTAAACTGTGACCCCTTGTCCTGGACTTCCCCAACATCGGGAACAATCTTCCTGCATCTAGCCTGTCCAACCCCTTAAGAATTTTGTAAGTTTCTATAAGATCCCCCCTCAATCTTCTAAATTCTAGCGAGTACAAACCGAGTCTATCCAGTCTTTCTTCATATGAAAGTCCTGACATCCCAGGAATCAGTCTGGTGAACCTTCTCTGCACTCCCTCTATGGCAAGAATGTCTTTCCTCAGATTAGGAGACCAAAACTATACGCAATACTCCAGGTGTGGTCTCACCAAGACCCTGTACAACTGCAGTAGAACCTCCCTGCTCCTATACTCAAATCCTTTTGCTATGAATGCTAACATACCATTCGCCTTCTTCACTGCCTGCTGCACCTGCATGCCTACTTTCAATGACTGGTGTGCCATGACACCCAGATCTCGCTGCATCTCCCCCTTTTCCTAATCGGCCACCATTCAGATAATAATCTACTTTCCTGTTTTTGCCACCAGAGTGGATAACCTCACATTTATCCACAATATACTGCATCTGCCATGCATTTGCCCACTCACCCAGCCTATCCAAGTCACCTTGCAGCCTCCTAGCATTCTCCTCACAGCTAACACTGTCCCCCAGCTTCGTGTCATCCACAAACTTGGAGATGTTGCATTCAATTCCCTCGTCCAAATCATTAATATATATCGTAAATAGCTGGGGTCCCAGAACTGAGTTTTGCGGTACCCCACTAGTCACTGCCTGCCATTGTGAAAAGGACTTGTTTACTCCTACTCTTTGCTTCCTGTCTGCCATCCAGTTCTCTATCCACATCAATACTGAACCCCCAATACCGTGTGCTTTAAGTTTGTATACTAATCTCTTATGTGGGACCTTGTCGAAAGCCTTCTGAAAGTCCAGATATAACACATCCACTGGTTCTCCCTTATCCACTCTACTAGTTACATCCTCGTAAAATTCTATAAGATTCGTCAGACATGATTTACCCTTCATAAATCCATGCTGACTTTGTCCAATGATTTCACCACTTTCCAAATGTGCTGCTATCCCACCTTTAATAACTGATTCTAGCAGTTTCCCCACTACCGACGTTAGACTAACTGGTCTGTAATTCCCCGTTTTCTCTCTCCCTCCCTTTTTAAAAAGTGGTGTTATATTAGCTACCTTCCAATCCTCAGGAACTACTCCAGAATCTAAAGAGTTTTGAAAAATTATCACTAATGCATCCACTATTTCTGGGGCTACTTCCTTAAGTACTCTGGGATGCAGCCTATCTGGCCCTGGGGATTTATCGGCCTTTAATCCATTCAATTTACCTAACACCACTTTCCCCGGCTAACCTGGATTTCACTCAGTTCCTCCATCTCATTTGACCCCCCGGCCCCCTGCTATTTCCGGCAGATTACTTATGTCTTCCTTAGTGAAGACAGGACCAAAGTAGTTATTCAATTGGTCTGCCATGTCCTTGTTCCCCATGATCAATTCACCCGTTTCTGACTGCAAGGGACCTACATTTGTTTTAACTAATCTTTTTCTCTTCACATATCTATAAAAGCTTTTGCAGTCAGTTTTTATGTTCCCTGCCAGTTTTCTTTCATAATCTATTTTCCCTTTCCTAATTAAGCCCTTTGTCCTCCTCTGCTGATCTCTGAATTTCTCCCAGTCCTCTGGTAGGCTGCTTTTTCTGGCTAATTTGTACGCTTCATCTTTTGTTTTGATACTATACCTGATTTCCCTTGTTATCCACGGATGCACTACCTTCCCTGTTTTATTTTTTTGCCAAACTGGGATGAACAATTGTTGTAGTTCATCCATGCAGTCTTTAAATGCCTCCCATTGCATATCCACCGTCAACCCATTAAGAATCAATCGCCAGTCTATCTTGGCCAATTCACGTCTCATACCCTCAAAGTTACCTTTCTTTAAGTTCAGGACCCTTGTTTCTGAATTAACGATGTCACTCTCCATCCTAATGAAGAACTCAACCATATTATGGTCACTCTTGCCCAAGGGGCCACGCACAACAAGACTGCTAACTAACCCTTCCTCCTTACTCAATACCTAGTCTAGAATAGCCTGCTCTCTCGTTGGTTCCTCTACATGTTGGTTTAGAAAACTATCCCGCATACTGTCCAAGAAATCCTCTTCCTCAGCACCCTTGCCAATTTGATTCACCCAATCTATATTTAGATTGAAGTCACCCATTATAACTGTTTTACCTTTGTTGCACGCATTTCTAATTTCCTGTTTGATGACATCCCCAACTCCACTACTACTGTTAGGTGGCCTGTACACAACTCCCACTAGCGTTTTCTGCCCCTTAGTGTTTCGCAGCTCTACCCATATCGATTCCACATCCTCAAAGCTAATGTCCTTCCTTTCTATTGCGTTAATCTGCTCTCTAACCAGCAACGCTACCCCACCTCCTTTCCCTTTCTGTCTATCCCTCTTGGGTCCAGCACACAAATGTAATAATGAAGGTGGCTTGCCAGTGCCTCTACTTACTTAGAGGTTTAAAGGGATTCAACAGATCTACGAATACTCTCACAAGGGGCAGGCGAGGCTATTTACCTAAAACTGAGAATTTAATGTTCTGACTATCCTGACTGATTGCATCATGACCTGGCCTAGCAATTTCAATGTACAGGAATGCAAAAGGCTGCAGTGAGTAGTAGACTCAGCCTGGTCCATCACAGGCAGAGCTCTCCCTCCATCACCAGCATCTACATGAGCACTACCTCGAGGAGACAGCATCTACTATCAAGGATCACCACTATGAACTCTTGTCACTGCTACCATCAGGCAAGAGGTACCGCAGTCTGAAGTTCCACATCTTCATTTGAACTAACTAAACTGAATCAGGAAAAACACAAAGTGCTGGAGTAATGTCATCTATGTTAGACCTTTTTATGCCTTCTTTTGTAAACCAGTGAATGGGCGCATGTGCAGGACTCTTCTAGAGTGTGCGCATGTGCAGGACTTTTCCGGGGAAGTATTTCAGGCAGGAAAGGCCTGCGGAATCAGCCATGTTTGCCAGACGTTTCTGAATTTATGTTATTAAAGAAATGTTGCTTAAAACTTAAATAAAGTTAAGTAAATTACGAATAGTGAAAAGTTTCATTTGCCTCACAACAATTTAAGCAACTTATCTTAGAAGTCAAACAGTCCAACTTGGGATGGAGAAACTATTGAAACGACAGCACTTGGATCTGGATCCCAGCTCACCTGCTGCTGCAAAGAATTGGAAGCACTGACTTCTTACACTAAATAACTTCTTTGATGAGTGTGGCAATGATGCACCAGACAGACTCAAGACATGAATAAGCTTTGTCTCTTCTGATGTATATGATTATATAGAGGAATGTACAACTTATGATTCTGCTATTGATGTACTAAGCAGACTCTTCGTTAAGACACCCAACGTGATATTCGCTCGACACCTCCTTGCTACTTGGAAACAAAAACCTGGTGAGTCACTTGATGAATTTTTACAAGAACTTCAAAGATTTAGTAAAGACTGTGCCTTCAAAGCAGTTACGGCTGATCAATATCGACAGGAAGTTATTTGAGACTCTTTTATCAATGGTTTGGCATCGCCTATAATACGATAGAGACCATTAGAACAGAAAACCTTGGATTTACAGTTGGCTTACAATCAAGCTTACTCTTTAGACTTGGCTCAGAAAAATTCAGATGCTTATGGCTCATCTAATGTGTATTCTGCTGCAACTACTACAAAAGAATTTCACCCAAGTACTAATATGGAGCAAACTGAAACAATTTCTACTGATAAAGGTGCCCTTGCTACAGCATATAATTATTCAAAAAGGAACTGTTACTTTTGTGGGGGTAATATTCATAAGAGAGAAAGATGCCCTGCTCGAGAGGCAACTTATAATAGTTGTGGCAAGAAGGGACATTATTCAAGTATGCAAGTCCAAAGCAACTACTAAAATTGTGACTGCTGCCTTGTATACGCCTTCTTTATGTACAATTACAGCTGCATTTCCTCAGAGCTCGTCTCATGCAGCTACAACGGTATCTATTAATGGCCATACATTTAATGTACTACTTGATTCTGGCAGTTCAGAAAACTTTATAAGTGAACAGGCTGTGTCTCGGCTAAATCTAACTATAATTCCTTCAAATAGATAAATCTCGATGACTCTGACAACTCTCAATACTCAAATTATATGATCTTGTATTGTAGACTTTGTTCTGAACTAGCTACAGTTAGCTAGCTAGCTATAAATTTGTATGTCTTGGTATTTTGAAAAAATTTGTGTAGCGATATAATTCTAGGTCAGGATTTCCAGAAACTGCACAGATCACTTCAAATAATGTTAGAAGGAACTATGCCTGATCTTGTATTGTCAAAGCCACCGGTATTGTGTGGTTTTTCTGCTGCATCTGTTAAATGTCCTTCATTATTCACTAATCTATCCTCCAAGTGTAAGCCAATTGCTACAAAATCAAGACATTTTAGTAAAGATGATAGGAACTTTATCAACACAGAAGTAACTAATCTTTTACAAGAAGGGATTATAGAACCCAGCTCTTGCCCTTGGAGAGCACAAGTTGTCGTGGTTAAGGGTCCCTTGGAGAGACATACAAAGAGACTCTGCATTAATTACTCTCAAACTATAAACCAGTTCACGGAGCTTGATGCATATCCATTACCTCATATAGAAGAGATTATCAATACATTAGCTAATTATAAGATATTCTTTACTTTTGACTTAAAGTGCTTACTGCCAAATTCCTTTGAAGGAATCAGCGAAGAAATACACTGCGTTTGAAGCAAATGGGAAATTATATCACTACTGCAGAGTTCCTTTTGGGGTAACTAATGGCGTGGCTGCTTTTCAGAGGGAGATGGACAAACTTGTTGAACAGGAAAAACTTAAAGATATTTTCCCTTATCTTGATAATATAACTATTGCAGGAAAAGACCAAGCTGAACATGACGAAAATGTACAACGGTTTTTAGATGTTGTACATTCTAAAAATCTAACATTAAAGGAGGCTAAGTCAATAACATCAGTCATCAATTAATATTCTTGGTTATTGGGTTGGAAATTATATAATCAAGCCTGATCCAGAAAGACTCTGCCCACTCCAAGAGATACCTGTTCCAGCTACATTAAACTCTCTACGAAGGGTTCTTGGGATGTTTGCATATTATGCTAAATGAATATATAACATATAACAATTACAGCACGGAAACAGGCCATCTCGGCCCTACAAGTCCGTGCCAAACAAATTTTTTTTTTCCCTTAGTCCCACCTGCCTGCACTCATACCATAACCCTCCATTCCCTTCTCATCCATATGCCTATCCAATTTATTTTTAAATGATACCAATGAACCTGCCTCCACCACTTCCACTGGAAGCTCATTCCACACCGCTACCACTCTCTGAGTAAAGAAGTTCCCCCTTATATTACCCCTAAACTTCTGTCCCTTAATTCAAGAGTCAAGAGTCAAGAGTCAAGAGTCAATTTAATTGTCATTTGGACCCCTAGAGGTCCAAACGAAATGCCGTTTCTGCAGCCATACATTACACACAAATAGACCCAGACACAACATAATTACATTTTACATAAACATCCATCACATAGCTGTGATGGAAGGCCAAAAAAAACTTATCTCTCCACTGCACTCTCCCCCCCCCGATGTCAGAGTCAAAGTCAAAGCCCCCGGCTGGCGATGGCGATTGTCTCGCGGCCATTAAAGCCACGCCGGGTGGTGCGAGGTCGCACACCGGGTCTTGGTGTTAGAGCCCCCGCCGTGCGCTCGCAAAGTCCCGCGGCCCTTCCAGCCGCGCGGGGCAGTGGTGTCAGGCCCCGCTCCAGGAGCTCTTCAACCCCGCAACACGGGCGGGAGAATTCGCCGTTGCAGGAGCCCCGAAAAGCGGTCTCTCTCCAGGGATCCGCGGGCTCCCGGCGCCGCTGTCCGCAGACCCGCAGCAGCAGCCTCCGACTCAGCAGCGGCATCGGCAGCAGCAGCAGCAGCAGCAGCAGCAGCGCTCCTCCACCGCTCCAACCGCTCCGGACTCGGCCAGCCCCGCGACGGCGATGGTGAGTAGCACCAGAGTCCCCGGCTTCTTCCTGTTGGAGGCCGCTCCTCGTTGCGGCCTCAACGACACCGGAAACCCGACGAGAAAAAGGTCGGGTCTCCAGTGCAGGGAGAGATTTAAAAAGTTTCCCCCCCCCTCCCACCCCACCCCCACCCCCCCACACACACACCCCAACAAAAAATAACAAAAACTACATTAAAACACAGACAGAAAATAATAAAAACGCGGACAGACTGCAGAGGCCGCTGCTGGCCAGAGCCGCGCCGCCTACCGGAATTCTGAAGTCATGTTCTCTTGTTTGAATCTTCCCTATTCTCAAAGGGAAAAGCTTGTCCACATCAACTCTGTCTATCCCTCTCATCATTATAAAGACCTCTATCATGTCCCCCCTTAACCTTCTGCGCTCCAGAGAATAAAGATCTAACTTATTCAACCTATCTGTAACTTAGTTGTTGAAACCCAGGCAACATTCTAGTAAATCTCCTCTGTACTCTCTCTATTTTGTTGACATCCTTCCTATAATTGGGCGACCAAAATTGTACACCATACTCCAGATTTGGTCTCACCAATGCCTTGTACAATTTTAACATTATATCCCAGCTTCTATACTCAATGCTCTGATTTATAAAGGCTAGCATACCAAAAGCTTTCTTTACCACCCTATCTATATGAGATTCCACCTTCAAGGAACTATGCACGGTTATACCCAGATCCCTCTGTTCAACTGTATTCTTCAATTCCCTACCATTTACCATGTACCAATTTTTTCTGACAAAATTCAACTTTTGATTAGAGCAAAATATTTCCCCCTTGATTCTACAGCAATTGGTGCCTTTACTTCTTTAAAGAAACAATTAGAATCTGCGACATTACACACCATGAGGATCTCCCCTTTGTTGTTGAATATGATGCCTCTGATTTAGCAGTATCAGCAACATTAAATCAAGGAGGATGACCAATGCTTTCATGTCTCGTACTATCCAAGGTAGTGAATTGCACTACCCACCCATCGAAAAGGAAGCTACAGCAATTATTGAAGCAGTGAGGAAATGGAATAATTTACTTGCTCGCCAGCACGTCACTTTGATAACAGATCAGCGTTCAGTAGCTTTTATGCTGGATAATTGGAAACGTACGAAGATTAAAAACAGTAAAATTCATGAATGGAGGATTGAATTACCTGCATATAGTTATTTAATTGAGTACCGCCCTGGTAAGGATAATGTTGCTCCGGACACATTAACTCGAGCATTTTGTGCCTCTGTTCATTCTTCTGCACTCGCTGATCTTCACAATGGGCTGTGTCATCCTGGAGTCACTCGTTTGTTACACTATGTTTGTTCCAAAAACTTACCTTTCTCTACAGAAGATGTGAAGATGACTTGTGAATGTGTGCTTCATGTAGAATCTGTGCTGAACTAAAACCAAGGTTCTCCCGTCCTGAAGAAGGAAGATTGATCAAAGCTACTCAACCTATGGAACGTTTGAGTATTGACTTCAAAGGGCCTTTACCATCCTCCTCTCGAAATGTTTATATACTTACCTTAGTTGATGAATATTCGAGTGTTCCATTTGCCTTTCTTTGTCCAAATATGTCAGCTGCTATGGTTATCAAATGTTTAGATCAACTGTTTTCATTCTGTGGATTTCCAAGTTACATACATTCTGATAGGGGCACCTCATTCATGTCAAAAGATTTAAAGGACTACCTATCTAATAGAAGAATAGAACAAGTAAAACAACACCATATCATCCTATTGGAAATGGTTGGTTGAAAAGTATAACGGAATCATTTGGAAAGCAGTGAACCTATGCATTAAAGTCAAATGATATACCAGATCAGCAGTGGGAATGTGTTCTACCAGATGCATTACACTCCATCAGATATCTACTGTCAACTGCTACCAATACTACTCCACACGAGCGATTCTTTACCTTCAAATGGCGTTCTTCTAGTGGTACTTCTCTGCCATCATGGTTGACTAGCCCTGGGCCTGTGTTGCTTCATCGTTATGTCCGATTAAATAAGAATGAGCCTTTTGTTTGAACTGACTGATGTCAACCCTTCTTATGCAACTATCAAGTATCGGGATGGAAGTCAGTCAACTGTCTCACTTTGTGACCTTGCACCATGTCCGTCTTCTCCATCAGTTCCGTCACTTCCTGATAACACTAATCGAGAACTTCCTCCAACACTTCCAGCATCCCCTATGGAAACTTCTATAAGAAATTCTAAAATTGTAAATCTAAATTGTGAAGTTGATGACCAAGCAATATATCTACCACCAGCTATTGAAACACCATTATCTCCTGAAGCTCCAGTGCTGCGACGGTCATCAAGACGTATTAAACCTCCTGACCGTCTCAACTTATAAATAGGAGGGGAGAATGAAGTGGGAGCATGTGCGGTGCTCTTCTAGAGTGTGCGCATGTGCAGGACATTTCCGGAGTGTGTGCATGTGCGAAGTATTTCGGGCGGGAAAGGCCTGTGGAATCAGCCATGTTTGCCAGACGTTTCTGAGTTATGTATTAAAGAAATAAGTTGCTTAAAGCTTAAATAAAGTTAAGTAAATTACGAGTAGTGAAAAGTTTCATTTCAAGTTCAAGTGAGTTTATTGTCATTGTTCCCTGATAGGACAATGAAATTCTTGCTTTGCTTCAGCACACAGAACATAGTAGGCATTTACTACAAAACAGATCAATGTGTCCATATACTATAATATAAATAAATACACACATGAATAAATAAAATGATAAAGTGCAAATAACAGATAATTGGTTATTAATGATCAGAGTTTTGTCCGAGCCAGGTTTAATAGCCTGATGGCTGTGGGGAAGTAGCTATTCCTGAACCTGGTTGTTGCAGTCTTCGGGCTCCTGTACCTTCTACCTGAAGGTAGCAGGGAGATGAGTGTGTGGCCAGGATGGTGTGGGTCTTTGATGATGCTGCCAGCCTTTTTGAGGCAGCGATTGCGATAAATCCCCTCGATAGAAGAAAGGTCAGAACCGATGATGGACTGGGCAGTATTTACTACTTTTTGTAGTCTTTTCCTCTTCAGGGCGCTTCAAGTTGCCGTACCAAGCCACGATGCAACCGGTCAGCATTTGCCTCACAACAACCAGCATCTGCAGTTCCTTGTTTCTCCAGACAAATCAGTAACTCCTCATACTAATCTTTCAACCATTTTGCATCAATTGACTAGTTTAAGTCGTATGTATGCCTAAAGGTTTAGAGGGATATGGGCCAAACACGGGCAGGTGGGCATCTTGGTTGGCATAGGCGTTTGGCCAAAGGGCCTTTTCCCTATCATATAACGATATGACTCTCTATCAACCCCCAATTAGAATACCCTTGAATTGCCAAATAAATATCTGGACCCTCTCTTATTATCAAGGAATTCAGTTGGTAAGTTCCCCATTATCAACTCTATTGACAATAAACCACAATTATTAGTCCTTACATTTTCACACTAAATACACAGGCAATTAACAGATTCATATAGTTGCAGTCAGGATCAATTAGCACTTTCAATAATGAATTATTAATAGAGTTAACAAAATTAACAACGTAACTTCCAATGGCATTTCAGGAGAGTCACTGTAATTCAATATTAACTGAATCACAGATTAAATTATGACTGAGCCCTTATAGGAGACTATTTCAAAGGATGAAATCCCAGGATGTTAATGTTAACTATTAGAGCAAGGATAACCAAGTCTAGAAATTTGATCATGCAGCATATAATGGGAACCAAAGTATTTAAGTTGACAATCAATATGTAAATGCTCGCTCCATGTCCACGTTGCTCCACCCACAAGATTGTACGACTAACCATTCAGAACACTTTATCTGGCCAACACTTGCAACATTGAGGAGCGGCACGGTGACGCAGCAGTAGCGTTCCCTGGGTACTCCAGTTTCCTCCCACATTCCAAAGAAATACAGGTTTGTAGGTTAACCTGCTTGGGTAAATTTGTAAATTGTCCCTAGTGTGCAGAATATGGGGTGATCACTGGTCGGCACAGACTCGGTGTGCGAAGGGCCTGTTTTCGTACTGTATACCTAAACTGAACTAAAATCTCTGTCAAAACTGTGGATCTGGAGAGCATGACTACAGGTTGCAGAGTCTCTGTGGGTGTGATGGATATTCAAGCAAGGAACAGCAGATGCTGGCTTACAAAAACCACAAACTGCAAGAGCAACTCAGCTCAGCGGGTCAGGCAGAATCTCTGGAGAAGATAGATAGGTGATGTTTCATATCATGATCCTTCATCAGACTCGTAGTTGACATTTTGGGTTGGGACTCTTCTTCACCTATCCATGAACTCCAGAGATTCTGCCTGACCCATTGAGTTACTCCTGCACTGTGTTTTTGGGATATTCAATATCAAGTCTCAAAAGGCTTATTGCTCACCTGGGTTTTCCAGCATGTGCAGCAAAATTTGACGGAGACACAAGGAATTGCATATGTTGGTTTACAAAACAAAACAAAGCACTGGACTAACTCAGTGACAGCATCTCTGTACAAAATAGATAGGCAACAGACACAAAATGCTGGAGTAACTCAGCAGGACAGGCAGCATCTCTGAAGAGAAGGAATCAGTAACATTACGGGTCAAGACCCTTCTTCAGACTGAGTCAGGGGAGGGGGATGAGGAGATACAGAGATAAGGAAGTTTAAGGTGTGCGAACGAGACATCAAAGGGGGTGGAGATTAAGGGAAATGTAGAATAGATCATTAGCTAGGAGAAGGTAACAACAAAGCAAACAGAGATATGTAATCAGGGCCAGTCAGACTGGTCAGAGAACTAGGAAGGGGTAGGGATGGACAGAGGGAAAGCAAGGGTTACTTGAAGTTAGAGAAATCAATATCATACCACTGGGGTGTAAGCTGCCCAAGTGAAATAGGAGGTGCTGTTCCTCCAATTTGCGCTGGGCCACACTCTGACAATGGAAGAGGCCCAGGACAGAAAGGTCAGTGTGGGAATAGGAGTGGCAGTAAAGTGTTTAGCAACTAGGAGATCGGGTAGGTTTAGGCGGACTGAGCAAAGGTGTTCAGCGAAATGATCGCCGAGCCTGTGCTTGGTCTCACTGATAAACTGTATAGGAGCCCACACCTGGAAAAAAGTGTCAAATAGGGAAATAAGGATGCAAGATGTGCAAATTGTGAAACTAGAGGAAGGATTACAAGTAGACGGAGGCGGGGCAAGGGGAAAGGGAGAAATTAGTATGCATCTAGGTGGAGCTGAGGGAAAGAATGGGAAAGAAGGGGGTGTGTTAGCAGATTAGTTACTTAAAATAGTAAGATTAAACGAGAACTTACCAGTTTGAAGTTTGATCTTTATTTTATGAGGAGTAACGTTGAGTGATTTCGTGAAGACCCCGACAGTATGCATGCGTGTCAATCTTCAAAGCAGCGGTGTGAAATCACAGACAACAGTAAATGAATTGAACATAGTAAGATTAGAGAAATAGGATACCAGTTGAACTTTATGATCGAGGGTGGGCGTGGAGGGCACGTAATCCCTCAACGTTACTCCTCATAAAATAAAGATCAAACTTCAAACTGGTACGTTCTCGTTTAATCTTACTATTTTACTTCGGAGTCACGTGAGTGACTATGTGAAGATTTTAAAGCTCTGTGATTTCATGCTGTGGAAACAAGTCCAGGCGTCATACACTGCATCAGTAGGCCAATGATGAGTGAACAATAAGAATGCATTCAGACATGGATATAGACATGTAGATGCTATTAATGAATAATAACAAGATGGCGGACTGCAGGGGTGATGCGCCGTTGTGTATGGCTGCTCCGCCTGCAGTCCGTCCTTTCACCCTTTTTTATTTTTATTTTTAGTCCTGTCAGAACATAATGTTTGAGGTCTGCTTTTATTGGGTGGGTGGGGGGGAGGGGAAGGGGAAACTATTTTAACCCCATACCTGGTTGGTGGCAATACCGCGTCTTCGTCCTCTCTGTGCGGCCTACCATCGAGCTGGAGCAGCGCCTACCCTCACCAACAACCTTACGGAAAGCTCCGGGGCACTGTGAGGAAGCTGCGGCTACAGATGATTTACAGCAATCCGAGATCGCCAGAGTCATACATTGCAGTCTTCAGGGAGGAAACTGAAGGATAGAGAAAAACACTGGGTTGGCTGGCAATGGATATTTTCAGTGCCTTCCCTCACAGTGAATTCTGCAGTGGGGGGACGTTTCCCCTGACTTTGGTTCAAAGTGATTTTGTTTTAAAGTGCTATATAAATAAATATTATTATTATTATTATAGTGGCAATAGTAACCTCCCTCAACCTGGAGGAAGTATGAACCATACCTAACATAGAGTTGGCAATACCCCTGATCGGGCAATAGTTTTTTTCTGAATATTTGGACAGATCAATAGTTTGACCATCCTGCAACCGCTAGGATGTGGTCCATCCCTGCTGCTGAGGTATAGTGGTCCTGGTGGAATGAGACTCAATGTCAATGTACATTCCTGTATATGCCAGACCCATATAACCATCTGTAAAAGGTTCGTAGAGATTCCTTCTAACAAGATTTTATGTAAGGAACAATATTGCTGTCAGAGTCTATAAGGCTCTTGGGAACCTTGACATACTGGTGTAGATGCATGATCACACGCAACCCAAGGTCCATGGTATATGCAAAATCTAGTTTGGTCTTGTGTCCCTGTCTAATCTGCTCGACTAATCATAAACAAAACATGTTATTATAGCCCGCAGATATGATCATCCTATCCAGTGTAGCAATGACTGGACCCATAGCGCTGTACTCAGCGCCGTGGCATAATCACTAGTACGTGAGTATGTCCATGGACAGGGATGTTGCTGGTTCCCATCGGTGAAGTGATGTAGTACAATGTTAACAACCCATATCTCTGCGTCCCTAGGCCTGGGAGGTTTTAAGTTGACGATACCTTCATATTCTAGATGTCAGAGGGTGAGACCGGACAGAGTGGTTTATGTACTCCTCAGCCAAATGATGAGGAGGTATTTCAGGCACAGTAATGGAATATTAACTTAATGTTATAATCCCATAAAACTGAATTTTAATCTGTCAGTCATCAGTGCCGAGTTAAATGTAAGGAAGCTTAAACAACGCTTCCCATCTCCTATGCAGATTGCTGCTATTTGGTGCTATCCCTGCAATCTGTAGTGAGCACTCCTAATGCTTATGGTTTGACAACCCGAGCCGCAGGAACAATCTCTCAAAGTTTGTAAGTCTATGAATTGATGATATCATGCAGAGGATGGTTTCAACATCACAACTGAACCAGCATCTTTTTTATCCGGAAATAACTATGTAAGGTTTTATGCTCATTCTTCGCCTCAGCGGGAGCCATAGGTATATAACCCAGGCAGACACTATGAAAACCCGGAAGCGGGAATCTTGCTGAATTTTGCAAGACCCGTCTATTGAGGCCAAATGGAGGAAGACATAAAAGTTAATTCCTCTCTAGTGTAGCGAGAATGCACCCTTCGCCACTATATGCTTTGTTCACTGTTGATTGAGCCTGGATGCAAGCATCTCAATAGTTAGTGTTCCATCGATCCACAATGTCATTAAATACTTTGTGATCACACATTTATTCTGTGTTGTCATTGGTTTTGCATAATAATACACCAGTGCTAAATGCGGTTTGGTAAAACTATCACCGGATACTTTGATTTGATTGTACCTTTGTGATTAACATATACCACCACCAAGTGTATCATCTTGGACTTGTGCATGCAGTTTATGCATAGCCACACACCCTTTAATGCACAGAATGCACCTGGTGTCCATTGGCAGTTGATACCATGACTGAACACTTGATAACTCATGCTAATCCCATCTGCCTCCGTAACTAGAGATGGTATTAGTAAATTACCCATCTTTGGGCAATAGCATCAGTTTGGAAATGACTGAAGATTTACGGATAAGAGGTTTTAGTGGAGCAAAACTGTCCATCATTATGACTTTGATGGTTTCAGCTAAAAATAGCAGAGGTCTAATTTTTTGTCTTAGAGCTGATCCCAGACAAATAAATGGATGATTGTATCCCAATAATCAACAGTTTCAGTTGGTATCAACTTAATTTATATTTAACTGGACGGGTGATAACCAATTTCTCAAATATAGCTATGTTGCTGATAAGGCTAATTTAATAAAATACAGTATGTTCAATATCATCCAGATTGACCATGCCACTTATTTGTTAGCTCTGTGGAGTTGAAGCACTGATAGTAGTGATTTGGTAAATAATCTGGAAACTGGAGTTAGCCCATTTTGCAATGCTACTGAGTGTATCGTTGCCTCATCCAGTTAAATTTCAAATATCTTGAACCCTGTGAGCGGAAATGATCACATGGAAGTTATTCAGAAAAGTCTATACTGCACATGCGGGTTGAGGCTGTTGACAATGATCAGTCTACATCTCATTCTTGTGTGCCTGCCTTGAAAGTCAACTCCAACCATACCTGTGTGCAGTATAAACCTGTGTGCAGTTTAATATTACCAACCGTGACAGGAGACATCATCGATGTGGTTCCATACCTTTATCCGAATGGGAGGACTTATGCAACCCGACCCAGGAGCTGCCTCAAACATGTGTGCATGATTTTGCACCTGCTCCTGGGAGGTAGAGGAGCTCGAGTACGGGGTTGGCGCATCTTCCAGGAAGGCCGTTCTGGGCTGTGGCCTAAAAAGACTTTTGTCCTGGTTGTACGGCCTACAAGCTTTCACCAGCTTCAGTTCATCGTGGTTTGTTGGTGGGTGCGAAGGGGTGCTGCCATTGAAGATGTGAGGTCTTGCGTGATGAAGTGGCCTTCCTGAACCCGACGGCCACTCGTCGAGCTCCTGCTGCTGGTAGTGTTGTTCCTGCACCCCCTGCACACTTGTTGTATCTTCAGCCAAACCCCTGTCTTCAGAGTCAGCCCAGAAGTGACTCCTAATGCTCCCCTCTGTCGAGGGAGATGCATTATGCAGCCCTCAATAAGGTGCTGCCATGGGCGTCCTGTGACACCATGGTGACTAGAACACATTGGAGCATCTGTTCCATCAACCACTCCATGCGGGATATGCGATCACAGTTGCTCCTGCCGGCGGTGAGTCTTCACAGCCTGACTCGTCCAAGTCTTCGGCTGGTCCAACTTCTGCTTGGCCTTCCCACCAGTCTGTTGTCGATTCCAACTGTGCAGGTGCCAGGTCGGAGACTGCTGATCAATAGCGATCCAGGTGCAGTCTACAGCTGCTGACTGCCCTGACTGCCCGCAATTCCGCGGTCCTCCGCAGTCAGTCTGGATGCGGTCCATTCCTGTAACATATTCTCACAAAATAGCACAAAACAACCTTCGAGTAAGGAATTTACCTGCATGTCCTTTTTAAAACCTTCTGCTGAGGGGCAACGCTCCTAACGAGCCTGGTCTCGTGTTCGTAGTTTGTTACAGCTGGGGTTCACTCTGTGGTCCTTGTAGAAAGGCTTCCATTGCGGGTTATTTCTCCCCCAAGCTTTTTCTCCACGGTCCCTTATAGCAGGGCTTCTCCATGATGTTCTCCAGTCGGGGCCCCTCCCCCCTCCCCCCTCACCTTTTTAAAAAACCTACCTCAGTCACTAACGTGACTCCGAAGTAAAATTGGAGAATTTTATATTCATACTGTTGGGTTGTAAGATACTCAAGCAGCATACGAGTTGCTGCTCCTCTAATCTGTGCGTAGCCTCCCTATGGCCATGGAGGATGCCCAGGGCAGAAATATCAGTACGAGAATGGGAAAGGGAGTTAAATTGGTTAGCAATCAGGACTTTCAGTAGGCCTTGGTAGACCGAGTGCATGTTCAGTGAAACAGTCATCAAGTCTAAGCTTGATAAACACAAAATGAAGGAGTAACTCAGCAGGCTCTGGAGAGAAGGAATGGGTGACGATTCGGGTCGAGACCCTTCTTCAGACTAAGCTTGATCTAGGCGATGGAAAGGAGTCCACATCCTGAACACTGAATGTAGTAGATGTGGTTAGAGGAGGTGCACGTGGGCCTCTGTCTTACCTAGAAGAAATATCTAATAAGGAGTTTCTTAATTTCAAAGTTTATCCACACATCTTCATTGGCAACCTAATTCAAATAACCTGTTTATATCTGCAGATATTATACATCATCCTTTCCAGACTCTTATTACCAATTGGCTCTCAATGAGAGAATGTTTACATTTAATTATCCCTTTGCCATCAGCATCGTGAAGACAAATATCTTTTACTGTTATCGAGATCGCTGGAGCAGCCAGAAACCAAATAAATAGATCTCTGCATTAATGCAGAGACTAAGAAGATCCTCAGCACTCAATCCAAAGAGATTTAATTCTAATACAATACCAAAATCTGACCTTCTCAAAATATCTAATGTTATTAGAAAACTCCCCCCTATTATTAATACCCTACTGTACAATAATTCTTATTTCCAACTTTAATGGTCCTCCAGCATTTGGTGACCTTAAGATTGGACAACAAAATAACCATATAATAACCATATAACAATTACAGCACGGAAACAGGCCATCTCGATCCTTCTAGTCTGTGCCGAACACATAATCTCCCTTAGTCCCATATACCTGCGCTCAGACCATAACCCTCCATTCCCTTCCCATCCATATAACTATCCAATGTATTTTTAAATAATAAAAACGAACCTGTTCCACCACATTCACTGGAAGCTCATTCCACACAGCTACCACTCTCTGAGTAAAGAAGTTCCCCCTCATGTCACCCCTAAACTTCAGTCCCTTAATTCTCAAGTCATGTCCCCTTGTTTGAATCTTCCCTACTCTCAGTGGGAAAAGCTTTTCCACGTCAACTCTGTCTATCCCTCTCATCATTTTAAAAACCTCTATCAAGTCCCCCCTTAACCTTCTGCACTCCGAAGACTAAAGCCCTAACTTGTTCAACCTTTCTCTGTAACTTAGTTGCTGAAACCCAGGCAACATTCTAGTAAATCTCCTCTGTACTCTCTCTATTTTGTTGACCAAAATAGATTTTCAGTGAGGTCTTTGAAGGACAGAGAAGGTACAAGGTTGAGGAATGTAGGAAGAGAATTCAATGAAAGGAGCCTGGAGAATCATTAACAATGAAAGTAGTGGAAGCACAATAAGCCAGTGTGATTGGAAGCTAGGTTGTGGAGATGTGGGGGAGGTTGTGGAGAAATGTGAACGTGTCAGGGTCTGATTCAGGGCCAAATTTACACTCTGTTTTCTATTAACTCTTCTGTCTTAATGAAGACACAAGAGACTGCAGATCTTAAAATCTGGAGCAACAAACAATCTGCTGGTGGAACTCAGCAGGTTGAACAGCATCTTGTATGAAAAGGAATGATCGACATTTCGGATTGAAGCTCTCCCTCAGAACAGGGGCAAGGTTTTAACCCTAAATGTCGACCATTCCTTTCTATTCACAGATGCTGCTTGACACGCTGAGTTCCTCCAGCAGGAAGTTCATTGAAAAAAAGGCACAAAGTGCTGGAGTAACTCAGCAGGTTAGGCAGCATCTCTGGAGAATATAAATAGGTGACATTTGGGGACAGAACCGTTCTTCAGATAGCTTGTTGCTTCTGTCTCAAGGAGTTTGGCTCGAAATGTTACTACCCACCTTCTCTTTTAATTCTGATGTACAAATTGCGTAATAAGGAGAGCATTCAATTAAACTCCTTTCAGAAATGCACTTTGTTCAGTGGCCTTGCCATTTAATCACTGCAAATTAGTTTTGTCTGCAAAGCTGGGTGAAAATGATCATGAAATATTAATTGATTGATAGGACTTGTCAAGCTTTCGTGTTTTGCACCAATAATAATGTTATAAGTCAGAAAATCATTTGAAAATACATTTTAGATCCATTATAATTTAGTAAAGTTTTATATGCAGAGTTTTGAAGTTAATGAAAGACTTTCTGACTGACAAGAACACACAACTTTTAAGGCTTGCTTTGTGTTTATCATATTATCACGGTAATGGTTTGGGGCTACAATACCTGCAGTGCAGCTACTTATCCAGGCTATTAACTGATTCTCCTTGTGAAAGGCCCAGTGTGAGGATATTAGAATAAATTTTCAAAGCAGGTTGCCCATTCCCTTAGGACCATAAATAATCTGCGGGGGGTCACCAAAGTCATCAGAAAGCTGCCTGTCAATGACTATCTCTTTCAGCATTTGCAGAAATTGTTAGTACTTTTTCTGCAGGACCTCCACCCCCTGCATCGAAAATCCCTTTTAGCGATTCAAGAAATCCGCTGCAAACCCTAAAAATCTGACATACAAAATGGAAAAGCTTGCAATTGCCCAGCGGGTGGGTTGGAATGCATGGAGAGTGAAACAGGAAAATGCAGATTCATAATCAATGTGCATTCTCTCTTCTGCCTGCTCAGTTACTGCAGTCCAATAATTTGATAGCTGGGCACCGGATTCATTTTTATTTCAATTAACACATCATTGCAGATACTAATTCAGGTTAGGAACAGTAGTGCAATGATTTTTTCAAATGGAATATTTTGCCTTGTAGCTGCCAGTAGCTGGATAAAAGAACATGTGCAGAATGAAATAGCATTTCAATGACAACTGCCCTCAAGTGCATAGGATCAAGTGATTGGTCTTCCATCCTGCCATCTCCGACACCTCCCTCCTCTTTCTCGACCTCTCACTCTCCATCACAGGGTACAGACTATCAACCAAAGTCAAACCTACTACAAACCCATGACTCCTCCGCCCACCCTGCCTCCTGCAAGGACTCCATTCCTTACTCTCATTTTCTTCATCTCCACTGCAACGCCTCCTAAAGTGAGACTTTCCATTCTAGGACATCCGAGATGTCCTCTTTTTTCACTAAATGTGATTTCCCCCTAAGTTGTGGATGGACCCCTTACCTGTGCCTCCTCTGTATCCTGCAGCTCTGTTCTCACTTCCTTTACTTGCAAACAGAACAAGGATGGAGTCCTCCTCCCTCTGCAACTTCTTGGTCGAAGTGCTCAGAAAGAACAAGAGCAACAGAGGGCCGCTGGGGAGTGAGATTAAGGGCCTTGCCTACCTCAGCCACTGACAGAAGTACACCACAAATCCAGCCACTGAAACCTCACCAATGGATTCCACACTTCTTTGATCACATTAATAGACAATTGACAATAGACAATAGGTGCAGGAGTAGGCCATTTGGCCCATCGAGTCAGCACCGCCATTCAATGTGATCATGGCTGATCATCCACAATCAGTACCCCATTCCTGCCTTCTCCCCATATCCCCAGACTCCACTATCTTTAAGAGCCCTATCTGGCTCTCTCTTGAAAGTATCCAGAGAACCTGCCCCCACCGCCCTCTGAGGCAGAGAATTCCACAGACTCACAACTCTCTGTGTGAAAAAGTTGTTCCACATCTCTGTTCTAAATTACTTACCCTTTATTCTTAGACTTTCTATGGAGGAAGTATTGAGACCCATGAACCAGAGGCTGAAACTGGTGGTTATAAAAGTCTCTAACAAGTGCAGGACCAAACAGTATCCCAAGGATAGCAACTGCCCTCCAGCGCATAGGATCAAATGACTGTGTTCCACCCTGACCTCATATTCACTTGGACTATCTCTATCACCTCTTTCCCTTTTCTTGCCCTCTCTGTCTCCATCACAGGGAACAGACATTCCCCTAGAGACCCTCTCAGTAGAATCTCCCAAACGCAAAGTACATCCGTTTTATATACTTTTAAGTTCAAAGATAACAGCAAGTGATTCAATACAATTCCATTAACTACAATAATATTGTTCATTTCAATATTTTGAGTCTGACAAAGGTTCTATTGAATTACAATGCAACTGACAATGCATCTCTGAATGTTGCAACACCTGATCCAGTTCAAACCAATTCATTTGAATGGTCCACAAGCTTCTGAGGACAGAGAACCCAGATACCCAAAATTAATATTGTGAGAGCCAGCTCTTTGGAGTACACAAACATCCCAATGATTGATGGACATCAAACATGCCTATGACCATGTCATATGACCTCATGACCTTATGACACATGGTATTGGACCTGGTAACATCTACAATCCAGAAAAAGATATCTGAATCTTTTCAAAATCCCAAACATCTGCTGCTAGAGTGCAGACCACATCACTACCCAGGCTGTTATCAACAGGCACAACACATCCATCTACCAAGAGTGGTAAAATGGCCAAGTAAGTTCTAAATCTTGTGGACCGGATAATTCCATTTGAATTAACTATTCACATTTCGACTCTCCGTCTTCAGCAAAGTGACGAGAGGTATCGATGAAAGTATTAACAATACTCACCATTAACACTTCTCAAAACTAGGCATGACATTTTTGGAATGGAAGGAACTGCGGAAGCTGGTTTACACCGAAGATAGTCTGAAGTATTTAGTCTGAAGGGTGGTGAATCTGTGGAATTCCTTGCCACAGAAGGATGTGGAGGCCAGGTAAATGGATAATTTTAGGCCAGCGCTAGATGGATCCTGTCTACGGGTGCTGTCTGTACAGAGTTTGAACGTTCTCCCCGTAACTTGCGTGGGTTTTCTCCGGGAAGCTCCCGTTTCCTCCCACACTCCAAAGACTTTAGGGTTTGGGGTTTGGAGGCTAATTGGCTTGGTACAAATGTAAATTGTCCCTAGTGTGTGTCTGATAGTGTTAGTGTGCAGGGATCGCTGGTCAGCACAGACTCGGTGGGCAGAAGGGCCTGTAACTCCAAAACTAAAACAAGCATGGATACCTTGGCATCAACCAGAGGGGAATATCTATCCACCTGGGGTTCCAGAAAAAAAGATATTATAGACTTCATAGATTTTAAACATTTAAAGAATGTGTGAACATTCATGAATCATACATGAGAATGAGATCTCCATGGAAACCACATCTCCATATCAAGCTGTTCTACTGGCCTAAGTAGGGCAGTACAGACAAGCAACAGGCAATAATTGTGGCACCATAAACTATTTGTCCATTGCAGGCAGCAGCAAGAACATCTTTTTCGGAAGCTTGGAGATTGGCCAGCATTTAATTGATCAATGCATATTCAAAATAAATGGCTCTTGGAATCAAAAGGAAAACGTTCCCTTCAGCAGTCAGATCTACCACATGGGGAGTTGGTGGTGGTTACTGGAGATCAACTCTGGGGATAGACCCAAAATGCTGGAGTAATTCAGCAGGACTGGCAGCATATAACCATATAACCATATAACAATTACAGCACGGAAACAGGCCATCTCGACCCTTCTAGTCTGTGCCGAACACGTATTCTCCCCTAGTCCCATATACCTGCGCTCAGACCATAACCCTCCATTCCATTCCCGTCCATATAACTATCCAATTCATTTTTAAATGATAAAAACGAACCTGCCTCCACCACCTTCACTGGAAGGTCATTCCACTCAGCCACCACTCTCTGAGTAAAGAAGTTCCCCCTCATGTTACCCCTAAACTTCTGTCCCTTAATTCACAAGTCATGTCCCCTTGTTTGAATCTTCCCTACTCTCAGTGGGAAAAGCTTATCCAGTCAACTCTGTCTATCCCTCTCATCATTTTAAAGACCTCTATCAAGTCCCCCCTTAACCTTCTGCGCTCCAAAGAATAAAGCCCTAACTTGTTCAACCTTTCCCTGTAACTTAGTTGCTGAAACCCAGGCAACATTCTAGTAAATCTCCTCTGTACTCTCTCTATTTTGTTGACATCCTTCCTATAATTAGGCGACCAGAATTGTACACCATACTCCAGAATTGGCCTCACCAATGCCTTGTACAATTTTAACATTACATCCCAACTTCTATACTCAATGCTCTGATTTATAAAGGCCAGCACACCAAAAACTTTCTTTACCTCCCTATCTACATGAGATTCCACTTTCAGGGAACTGTGCACAGTTATTCCCAGATCCCTCTGTTCACATGCATTCTTCAATTCCCTACCATTTACCATGTACATCCTATTTTGATTTGTCCTGCCAAGATATAGCACCTCACACTTATCAGCATTAAACTCCATCTGCCATCTTTCAGACCACTCTTCCAACTGGCATAAATCTCTCTGTAGACTTTGAAAATCTACTTCATTCTCCACAACCCCACCTATCTTAGTATATTCTGCATACTTACTAATCCAATTTACCACACCATCATCCAGATCATTGATGTACATGACAAACAACAGTGGACCCAACACAGATCCCCGTGGCACCCCACTAGTCACTGACCTTCAACCTGACAAACAACCATCCACCATTACTCTCTGGCATCTCCCATTCAGCCACTGTTGAATCCATCTTGCTACTTCACCATTAATACCCAACAATTGAACCTTTTTAACCAACCTTCCATGAGGAACCATGTCAAAGGCCTTACTGAAGTCCATATATACAACATCCACTGCGTTACCCTCATCAATTTCCCGAGTAACCTCTTCAAAAAATTCAAGAAGATTAGTCAAACATGAAACCCCTTGAAACTTGTCCAATCAAAAATCTCAACCCTAGGTCCAGTTCTGACCCTCTCCGTAATTATATTGAAACTAATGGTATTGTGATCACTGGTCCCGAGCTGTTCCGCAACGCATACCTCTGCCACCTTACAAACTCCAACCCATCCAGCCCATTTACAGAATGTGTTTCCCAATCTATGTGTGGAAAATTGAAATCTCCCACAATCACTACCTTGTGCTTACTACTAATATCTGCAATCTCCTTACATGTTTGCTCTTCCAATTCTCGCTCCCCATTTGGCGGTCTATAATACACCCCTATAAGTGTTTCTACCCCTTTCCCATTTCTCAGTTCCACCCAAATAGCCTCCCTAGACGAGCCCTCTAATCTATCCTGCCAAAGCACTGCTGTAATATCTTCCCTGATAAGCAATGCAACACCTCCTCCTCTTGCCCCTCCAATTCTATCACACCTGAAGCAACGAAATCCTAGAATATTTAGTTTCCAGTCACAGCCCTCCTGCAACCATGTTTCACTGATCGCCACAACATCATACTTCCAGGTGTCAATCCAGGCTCTAAGTTCACCCACCTTTCTTACAATGCTCCTAGCATTAAAATATACACATTTAAGAAACCCACCCTCTCTTATTCTCTGTTTATTGTCTTTTTCTTCTCTCTCCCCTATATTTTGGGTCAGAGTGCTACCATTCTCTGCCTCCTACCTCACACACTGACTGCTAGCTTTCCCAATTTGTGTCCCTCCCCTCAACCATACTAGTTTAAAGTCTCCCCAGTAGCCTTTGCAAATCTCCCCATCAGGATATTGGTCCCCCTCGAGTTCAAGTTCAACCCGTCCTTTCTGTACAGGTCGCACCTTCCCCAAAAGAGGTCCCAATGATCCAGAAACTTGAATCCACACCCACTGCACCAGTCCCTCATCCACACATTTATCCTCCACCTCGCTCCATTCCTATTCTCACTGTCACGTGGCACAGGCAGTAATCCTGAGATTGTTACCTTTGCAGTCCTTCTCCTTAACTCTCTACCTAACTCCCTAAATTCTTCTTTCAGGACCTCTTCTCTTTTTTTACCTATGTCGTTGGTACCTATATGTACCACAACCTCAGGCTCCACTCCCTCCCATTTCAGAATTTCTTGGACACGTTCAGACACATCCCTGACCCTGGCACCAGGGAGGCAAACTACCATCCGGGTCTCCTGTCTGCATCCACAGAATCGCCTATCCGACCCCCTGACTATACATAGAAACATAGAAACATAGAAATTGGGTGCAGGAGTAGGCCATTCGGCCCTTCGAGCCTGCACCGCCATTCAATATGATCATGGCTGATCATCCAACTCAGTATCCCGTACCTGCCTTCTCTCCATACCCTCTGATCCCCTTGGCCACAAGGGCCACATCTAACTCCCTCTTAAATATAGCCAATGAACTGGCCTCAACTACCCTCTGTGGCAGAGAGTTCCAGAGATTCACCACTCTCTGTGTGAAAAAGTTCTCCTCATCTCGGTTTTAAAGGATTTCCCCCTTATCCTTAAGCTGTGACCCCTTGTCCTGGACTTCCCCAACATCGGGAACAATCTTCCTGCATCTAGCCTGTCCAACCCCTTAAGAATTTTGTAAGTTTCTATAAGATCCCCTCTCAATCTCCTAAATTCTAGAGAGTGTAAACCAAGTCTATCCAGTCTTTCTTCATAAGACAGTCCTGACATCCCAGGAATCAGTCTGGTGAACCTTCTCTGCACTCCCTCTATGGCAATAATGTCCTTCCTCAGATTTGGAGACCAAAACTGCACGCAATACTCCAGGTGTGGTCTCACCAAGACCCTGTACAACTGCAGTAGAACCTCCCTGCTCCTATACTCAAATCCTCTTGCTATGAAAGCCAACATACCATTCGCTTTCTTTACTGCCTGCTGCACCTGCATGCCTGCCTTCAATGACTGGTGTACCATGACACCCAGGTCTCGCTGCATCTCCCCCTTTCCCAATCGGCCACCATTTAGATAATAGTCTGCTTTCCCGTTTATAGAGTCCCCTATTACTATTGCCCTCCTCTTCTTTTCCTTACCCTTCTGAGCAACAGGACCGGTCTTTGTGCCAGAGGCCCGGCCGCTGTCGCTGCCCCCAGGTAGGCTGTCTCCCCCACCCTTACTCAAACATGAGTACTTATTTTCAAGGTGTACAGCCACCGGGGTACTCACCAGTCCCTGCCTCTGCCCATTGCCCTTCCTAACTGTGACCCAGTTTTCTGTCTCCCGTGGTCTTGGTCAACTCGATGACCTCCCTCTCCCTGAGCAGACAGAGGTCATCGAGTTGCTGCTCCAGGTTCCTAACACGGTCCCTTAGGAGCCCCATCTCGACGCACCTGGCGCAGATGTGGACGGCTGGAAGGCACTCAGACTCCATGACCTCCCACATCTGACATCCAGAACAGTAAACTGCCCTGGCCTTCATTGTCCCCCTTATCCGAATACAATAAAGCCTTACCCGGGATACAAACCAATCAGCTGCTTCCTCTGGTCCTCTTCCACCAATCAGAGGCTTCCACCAGACTCCTGCTCTGGAAGTGAGATGGAACGTTGCAGATTTGGGTAACTCACAGCTCCAGGTAACTCCTCCTCACACCAACGGCTCCCCGGGCCTCTGTAGAAGCAAGCCCCGCGCTGTTTTTATACTCACAGCTCCAGGTAACTCCTCCTCACACCAACGGCTCCCCGGGCCTCTGTAGAAGCAAGCCCCGCGCTGTTTTTATACTCACAGCTCCAGGTAACTCCTCCTCACACCAACGGCTCCCCGGGCCTCTGTAGAAGCAAGCCCCACGCTGTTTTTATACTCACAGCTCCAGGTAACTCCTCCTCACACCAACGGCTCCCCGGGCCTCTGTAGAAGCAAGCCCCGTGCTGGTTTTATACTCACAGCTCCAGGTAACTCCTCCTCGCACCAACGGCTCCCCGAGCATCTCTGGAGAAAAAGAATGGGTGACATTTCAGGTCGAGACTCTTCTTCAGAGAGTCAGAGGAGAATGAGACATAGATATATGGGAGGGTAAGGTGTGAAAACACAGAACAAAAGGGACAATGACTGGTTCCCCGAAGCTCATCATTCACCTTGCCACTGGATCCAAACTTGCAAACTGAGTTCAGAGCAGTGACGTTCCGAGTGAAGCCGACTCTAATCTGGTCACCAAGACCCAGCACCGAGCAGCATTTTCTGATCATAACCAACGGATGTGCTCACTCAAATGATTTTCCAGCGTGGGAAGCCACTCTCAGATCCAACCTGCTGCCAAAACTGTTAAATAATTTCAATATTTTGAATGCCTCTGACATTCAGAATCTATTAAAAAGTAATCATACAATTAAAATCAATAAATTATTCAAGACGTTTTTGTTTCAACTGAGAAATTTAAAACACTTAAAGACTCGCTTGGAAATGCAGAACTGTCAGCTTTGGAGAGGAAAATCAAAAGATGCTGTTGCACAAATTAATGGTTAGCTGAAGTGATTAAACACATGTGTAAACTTCTATTTTCTAAACTGACCTCAACATTGCAAACTTTAGTCATTTAAAATGCATTACCCATATAGCCCTGCCTTACCAACAAAACATTAAATTCTACTTCCAAAAAACATTCCTACAGTTTCAGCAGTTGAAAAATCTATTTTATTAAAGGACGTTCCTTTAAGAAGGAGATAAGGAGGAATTTCTTTAGTCAGAGGCTGGTGAATCTGTGGGATTCTTTGCCACAGAAGGCTGTGGGTCAAGGGATATTTTTAAGGCACAGATAGATAGATTCTTGATTAGTACAGGTGTCAGGGGTTGTGGGGAGAAGGCAGGAGAATTGGGTTGTGAAGGAGAGATAGATCAGCTATGATTGAATGGTGGATTAGTCTTGATGGGCCGAATGGCCTAATTCTGCTCTGTCACTTACGACCTTTAACAGAAAAAAAAATTCCTTTCAGTTCTTATGAAACTAAGTTCATGATTTGTTCAGTTTGACTGTGTCTTCAAAAGAACATCAGCTCCTCAGTTTGGTTTTCACTCAGAGATGGAGATAAAATTGTTAATCTGCCAATTAAGCACAGTTGTTTAATTGGCAGATTACCAATGAAGGTATCATATTTTAGTTGTACTTTTGATTTCCTTATGTTCCATCGAATGCCTCAAGGGTCAGAATGTTTCACTGTTTATTGTTTGTAACTCAAATTCAGATATTTTGTTGGATAATCACAGTATTTAGATGACCAAACTTTAAATTGAATTATTCTATTATTAACAATTTGCAATCCGAAAGCTAGAGAAAACTGCAAGTGATTTAGTTGTAGGGTTCATTAACTATCATAAACCAGAATCACCATATGAATCAAGATTAATAAGGTATTAATTGTAGCCTTATTTTTACTCACTTTCTGTGAGTAACAATGATTCTGTAACAACTGTGGTCAGCTGCCAATTCAGCTTTTATTATAAAGTAGAGCTTGAAAATGAATGTGACTTTCTTCACTATACAAAATTCCCTTCACCATTATTTAAATGCCAGTGCTATTGAAGCCTATTCTCAAGTAATCACAATGTCCTAATAAATCTTCTTTCTGTTCAGCTTGAATGTGTCTGCAAAAAGAACTTCAATTTCGTTTTCACTCCGAGACAGAGATAGAATTGGTAATCTGCACCTTACTTCTTCCATTCCATTGATTGCAGCCACATAATAGAATTTACAGAATCTTACATACCGGGTTCTTTTTCTGTGAAAAGTTAGTACCACATGCACACAAATATTTTGGAAATAAAGAAAAATGACTTTTTTAATTGAGCCCAGTCCATCACACAAACACAATTTCCCTCCGTTGACTCTGTCTTCACTTCAGGATGCCTCGGAAAAACAGCCAATAAAATCAAAGACTTGTCCCAACCTGGTCATTCCTTCCACGCCCCGCTCCTGTCGGGCAGAAGACAAAGAACCTTTAAAGCGTGCACCACCAGAATCAGGAACAAATTCTTGAGCAGTTCTTGGCACCATATCTGAGAAAGGGTTTGTTAGTGTTGGAGAGGGTTCAAAGGAGATTTACAAGACTGTTACCATGGATGAATAGATTAACATATGATGAGCATTCGATGCCACTGGGCCTGCACTCACTAGAGTTCACAAGGATGAGGGGAACCTCATTGAAACCTACCAAATAGTGAAAGGCCTGGATAGAATGGCTGTGCAGAGGATAATTCCATCAGTGGGAGAGTCGAGAACCGGAGGGCCTCAGCATAAAAAGATAATAATAATAATAATAATAATAATAATCTTTATTGTCATTGTACAAGACAACAACATTTTGTTGGAGCAGTCCTCCAGCTGCACAGGAATATGAGTATAAAAATACGTTTAAAAAAGAACTATTAAAAAATGAGACTATAAACATATAGGAGTATGGGCGGGTGTGTGAGAGAGAGGGGGGGGAATCAGTGTGGGAGGGGGATAGAGTTCAGTAGTGTCACAGCTCTATGGTAGAAGCTGATTTTTAGTCTTGTCGTGCGGGCGCTCAGTGTCCTGTATCGTCTTCCTGAGGGCAGGGGGGTGAAGAGGCAGTGTCCAGGGTGTGTGCTGTCTCTAATGATGCCCTTGACCCTCCGGATGCAGCAGGGTCCGGTAGATGTCCTCCAGTCTGGGGAGCTGGGTGCCAGTGATCCTCTCAGCAGTCTTAATGACGCGTTGGAGAGCTTTCCTGTTCTCTGCGGTGCAGCCAGAGTACCATACTGTGATGCAGTATGTGAGAACTGACTCGATGGCTGACCTGTAGAAGCTCACCAGCAGCTGTTGTGGGAGACGTGCCCTCTTCAAGCACCTCAGGAAGTGAAGCCTTTGAAGTCCTTTCTTGGCCGTCGCCGTGATGTTGACGGTCCAGGTCAGGACGTGGCTGATGTTGACCCCGAGGTACCTGATGTTCTGCACAGCCTCCACTGTCTCGCCGTTAATGGTGATGGGCTGATGGACGAAGGTCTTCGGTCTCCTCCTGAAGTCCAGGATCATCTCCTTTGTTTTTGCTGCGTTGAGGATCAGGTTGTTCTCACGGCTCCAGCTCACCAGGTTCTCTACCTCTGTCCTGTAGGCGGCCTCGTTGTTACTCGTGATCCTGCCTACCACGATGGTGTCATCTGCAAACTTTAATATGGTGTTGGCCTCGTGGGTGGGTTTGCAGTCGAGAGTGTAGAGGGAGAAGAGGAAGGGGCTCAACACACAGCCCTGTGGTGCACCGATGTTCAGGGTGATGCTGGAGGAGACCTGCCTCCCCATGCGCACAGTCTGTGGTCGGCCGGTGAGAAAGTCCAGGACCCAGCTGCTCAGGTGTGTGTTGAGGCCCAGGTGGTCCAGCTTGGTGACTAGTTTATGGGGGGGGGATGGTGTTAAAGGCGGAGCTATAATCTATGAATAGCATCCGCACATAACTGTCCCGCTGGTCAAGGTATGTCAGGTTGAAGTGGAGGGCCAGTGGCATTGCGTCCTCCGTCGACCTGTTTGCCCTATAGACAAATTGGTGGTGGTCTAAGGAGGGGGGGATGCTGTTCTTCAAGTGTCCCAGTACCAGACGTTCAAAGCACTTCATCACCACCGGTGTCAGCGTCGAGGGTTATGGGGAGAAAGCAGGAGAAGGGGGTTGAGAGGGAAAGATAGATCAGCCATGATTGAATGGCGGAGTACACTCGACAGGCCGAATGGCCTACTTGTGTTTGTATGATTTATGAATTTATGAAATATCTCGATAAAATTATACAGTTGAGTTAATTCTGTAAATCGATCAATATAGTGTTTCACTATAATAAAAATAACCTGTATAGTTGGCTTCAAGAGATACACAAAACTACATTAGTTGAAAGCGAAGGTGGACAAAAGTGCTGGAGAAACTCAGCAGGTGAAGCAGCATCTATAGAGTGAAGGAATAGGTGACATTTCGGGTCGAGATCCTTCTTCAGACTGATGTGGGGGTGGTGGGGGTGGGAAGAAGAAAGGAAGAGGCGGAGACAGTGGGCTGTGGGAGAACTGGGAAGGGGAGGGGAAAGAGTGAGAAGGCAAGGATTACCTGAAATTGGAGAAGTCAATGTTCATACCACTGGGGTGTAAACTACCCAAGTGAAATATGAGGTGCTGCTCCTCCAATTTGCGGTGGGACTCACTCTGGACATTGAGGAGGTCCAGGACAGAAAGGTTGGATTCGGAATTGGAGGGAGAGTTGAAGTGCTGAGCCACCGGGTGATTAGGTTGGTTATTGCGAACTGAGCGGAGATGTTGGGCGAAGTGATCACCACGCTTGGTCTCGCCTATGTTGAGCAGCTGACACCTAGAGCAGCGGATGCAATAGATGAGGTTGGAGGAGGTGCAGGTGAACCTCTGCCACACCTGGAAAGACTGCTTAAGTCCTTGGAGTCAATGGGGGAGTAAAGTGACAGGTGTAGCATTTCCTGCGGTTGCAAGGGAAAGTACCAGGGGAGGGGTTGGTTTGGGTGGGAAGGGACGAATTGACCAGGGAGTTACGGAGGGAGCGGTCTCTGCGGAAAGCCAAAAGAGGAGGAGATGGGAAGATGTGGCCAGTGGTGGGATCCTGTTGGAGGTGGCGAAAATGTTGGAGGATTACCTGCTGTATGTGACGGCTGGTAGGGTAGAAGGTGAGGACAAGGGGGACTCTGCCCTTGATGCGAGTGGGGGGATGGGGAGTGAGGGCAGAGCTACGGGATATAGAAGAAACACTGGTGAGAGCCTCATCTACAGTCGAAGAGGGGAATCCCCGTTCCCTAAAGAATGAGGACATCTCCGATGCCCTGGTTTGGAACACCTCATCCTGGGTGCAGATGCGGTGTAGACGGAGAAATTGGGAGTAGGGGATAGAGTCCTTAAACCCCTTTTTCACGGGGCGACTTGACGCAAGAGTTCACCAGAGTTGAACATCGTGGGAACCTCTTGCGATAACCGTACGGCATTCGTGGACCACCGTGGCGCTAACGGCAGGTACTGGTGTAACTTGGTGACTCGGGAGAAAATTCAAACAAGCTTGAATTTCTCCAAGAGTGACTTGTACACTTGTTGTTGAACATTGCAAAATTATATGCACGTAGTGGCCAGTGCGATATCCGTACTGACTCTTGCGTGTACCGTGGGAACTCCTGCGAACGGTTAACCCGGAAGCTCGACAGAGGGGACAGAAGGTGAGTAAAAATTGTCTTCTGTGGGATTGAATTTAAAAAATAATGATTTGCATCCGCATATGGACATTAACTTATTCATGAGTTATGTTAATGAGATTCAAGAAAATAACTATAATCTTTAAAAGGGACTTTACTGAAAGGTCCCGCATTTTTATGGTCCGTGAGAAATTTTTCACATGTACTTCTTTGAGAGATACAGCTCGGAGTCCTCGCCGACCAGCGATCGATGCCTTTCCGAAGCAGGGTCCGGAACGCTACCAATCAATGTTCGCCAGAGACCCGTGTAAAGGAGTGAACTGCACATGCTGGTTTAAAACGAAGACAGACACAAAAAGCTGGAGTAACTCAGCGAGTCAAGCAGCATCTCTGGAGAAAAATAGGTGATGTTTCGGGACGAGACACATCTTCAGACTCAATTCCGATTAGGATGTCTGAAGAAGGGTTCCGATTCGAATCGCCACCTATACTTTTTCTCCAGAGATGCTGCCTGACACGCTGACTTACTCCAGCTTTTTATGTTTTTCTTCCCAGATCTGACTTACCTGCTGAGTTACACCAACATTTTGTGTCCGTGTTCACTATGAACATTGAATTATTTAATTTTAGGTAACTTACACTCTCTCTCTCTGGAGTTGGGAGGGAAAGGTGGGGGAGTCGAGGGAGAGGAGGGGGAGACAGATGGGGGTGTCTTCATTTACTGGCGGCGGGTGTCTGTCACTGAAACAGGCAGGTGAGATTTCACATCCACCTTGTGTGTGCCTCTCTCTCTCTCCCTCCCTCCCTCTCACACAGGCTGAGAGACTCTGCCTCAGTAACTGTGCTCACTCCATCTGTGTCTCCCACATACACAGTAAAACTCTGCTTTGTGTGTGTATATACCAATTCAATCAAGGGAGGATATTTATAGTGTGTGAAAAAAAAAGTGACATCATTTGTGCCACGCGATGATTTAATTACACTTGACAGTTTACAATGTCATTCAAGATTTAACGGGAAAGCTCGGGAGACGGACAAGTCACTCGAACAAATAACAGAAATGCCGAGTACCGTGGGAACTCTTTGTCTACCCCCCCCGTTATATCGTGTGATATCGTGCTAGACCACGACCACTTCACTCTGGCTACATCTTGCGTCAAGTCGCCCCGTGGAAAAGGCCTATTACAGAAAGCAGGGTGGGAAGAAGTGTAGTCCAGATAGCCATGGGAGTCAGTGGGTTTGTAGTATATGTCGGTCAGTAGTCTGTTAGCTGCGATGGAAATAGTGAGGTATAGAAACGGTAGGGAGATGGTGGAAATGGTCCAGGTGAATTTGAGTGCCGGATGGAAGTTAGTGATGAAATGGATGAAGTCAGTGGAATTGTGCAATAATAAACACTTCACCCTTCCTCTCCTACCTGCACTCAAATTCACTTGGACCACCTCCGACATCTCCCTTACGTTTCGTGCTCACCATCTCCATCGCAGACTATCGATGGAAAAATCGATGGACTATGCTGGAAAAATTGAAGGTAGACAAAATATGCAGTAGAAACTCAGCGGGTGAGGCAGCATCTATAGAGAGAAGGAATAGGCGACGTTTCGGGTCGAGACCCTTCTTCAGACTGATGTCGGGAGGGGGGGAGGGTGGCCTGGAAAAAGAAAGGAAGTAGGCGGAGACAGTAGGAGTTGTGGGAGAACTGGGAAGGGGGAGGGGAAGGGGAAGGAGGGAGAAAGCAAGGGCTATCTAAAATTAGAGAAGTCAATGTTAATACCACTGGGGTGTAAACTACCCAAGCAAAATAAGAGGTGCTGTCCCTCCAATTTGCGCTGGGCCTCACTCTGGCAATGGAGGGGGCCCAGGACAGAAAGGTCAGATTGGGAATGGAGGAGGGAGTTGAAGTGCTGAGCAACCAGGCGATAAGGTTGGTTAACACGGACTGAGCGGAGGTGTTCAGCGAAGTTATGATCCATTCTACATTTTCCTACTTTTGTCCCCTTTGATCTCTCGCTTTCACACTTTACCTTTTCATATCTCTATGTCTCTCTCTCCCCTGACTCTCAGTCTGAAGAAGGGTCTCGACCCAAACCGTCACCCATTCTTTCGATCCAGAGATGCTGCCTTTCCCACTGAGTTATTCCAGCATTTTGTGTCTATCTTAGCTACGATTTTGATTAGAAGCAGAACACACTTATAGGGCTGTAAAGTATTATTACTCTACTGACTTTTTGAAACATTTCCCCACAAACTTTACCACCGTACTGTGTTCTACTATACCTCTGGGCCTGGTTATATTGTACTCTTTGGTGCATTTTGAAATGCTATGTTAAAGCTATTATCAAAATATGCGCTATTTATAATACCACTGGGATTTTCTTACTGTACCTCTCACTGAATCCAATGTCTGGTAAGGCCTTTATTTAATTTACAATTAGATTTTTGAAGCCAGAAATAAAACAGTAAATTATATTTTTTATTTAATTTTAATTTTATAGCAAGAAAATGCTAGGTTTGTAAATCCACCCAAGTATTTGAAACCAGGGTCAGACTTGAACAGTTATAAGTTCCTGAGTCACAGGAGCAGAATTAGGACATTTTGTCTGCTCTGCCATTCAACCATGATTGATATATCTTTCCCTCTCAACCCCATTCTCCTGCCTGCTCGCCTTAACCCCTGACACCCTTACTAATTAAGAACTTGTCAATCTCCACTTTAAAAATACCCATTGACTTGGCCCCCACAGCTATCTGTGACAATGAATTCAACAGATTCACAGCCCTCTAGCTAAAGAAATTCCTCCTCATCTCCTTTCTAAAGGTACACTCTTTTGTTCTGAGGCTGTGTCCTCTGATCCTAGACAAGTGGAAATATCCTCTCCACATCCACTCTATCCAGGCCTTTCGCTATTCGGTAAGTTTCAATGAGATCCTTCTCCTTCTAAACACCAGTAATTGGTGTATTCCATTATAATGGAATACATTAAACTTTATTGGCCAGTTGTGATTATTTTGTTAACATTTTTGGGAGGCAAAGTGTTTTGATGCAGTGCTTTTAGGGTGGAAACCAGATTTCCCTTTCAGTTAATAAATCGTGTTTGTACCTATCTGTGAAAGGCCTGGATAGAATGAACATGGAGAGGATGTTTCCTCTAATAAAAGGACATACCTTTAGAAAGGAGATGAAGCGGAATTTCTTTAGCCAGAGGGTGGTGAGTCTGTTGAATTCATTGCCACAGCTGGAAGTGGAGGCCAAGTCAATGGATATTTTTAAGGTGGAGATTGACAGATTGATGATTAGTAAGGGTGCCAAGGGTTATGGCAAGAAGGCAGGAGAATGGGGTTGAGAGGGAAAGATAGATCAGCCATGATTAAATAGCGTTTGACTTGATTGGTCAAATGACCCAGGTCTGCTCTTATAACTTTATGAACTGATTCATGTGATAAGGGGAGGGAGAAAATAAAAATAAAAATTATAAATTAAAATTTTAAAAATAATGATTCTGTGAAGTGGAAGAGACAAAATATATCAGGTCTACTTGTTATTGCTAGACGTTTATATGTTAAATATAAAACGGAGGTGTGCTTAGATCCAATATTTTACCACTTGATCTGGATGAGGTTGGAGTTTCTGTCAACATAATATTCGTGCAAATATCCAAATGTATATCATTCGGTCTTGTAAAATGCTTTTTTGTGTATCTTCCTGCACTAAATACATTGTTATTTCTGCTAACCTTTGTTCGCCAAGCAGCAGGTAGGATTCCTCTGGACATAAAGCCTGGACTTCAAAATGTGAAAGAGTTCAGGATACAAAGATGGATTAAGGTTTTTGTTTGGGCATCTGGTTGGATTTGGTTGAAGGAAATTGCCGCGAGGCAGGAGCATGAACTCAATGGCAGACTGGTATGATTGTACCAGCCATCAGGCAAGTTCAGAGCAGGTCTTTGAAAGCAATCTGGAGAGCATGGAATGAAGAATACCCAAAGCTTCCATGTCCGTGTCCGCTTGAGATTCGGACTTGTTAATACCCTCTTGAGCTTGGAGTAACATTTACAGGCAAGAACGGAACCAGCCGCCACCTCCCATATTTGTATGAAGGCATTTGCTTACGCTGAACACTACTGTCCCAGGAAACGGGCGCTCCCACAACAGTGATAGACAGTAGACAATAGATAATAGGTGCAGGAGTAGGCCATTTGGCCCTTCGAGTCAGCACTGCCATTCATTCATGTGATCTTGGCTGATCATTCACAATCATTACCCCATTCCTGCCTTCCCACCATATCCCTTGACTCTGCTATCTTTAAGAGCTCTATCTAACTTTCTATTGAAAGCATCCAGAGAATTGGCCTCCAATGCCTTCTGAGGCAGAGAATTCCACAGATTTACAACTCTCTGGGCGTATCTCATCACTGTGCAGCTCAGTGTAGCATTTGTAGATTCATAGAGTGATACAGTGTGGAAACAGACCCTTCGGCCCAGCTTGCCCACAACGGCCAACATATCCCAGCTACACTAGTCCCACCAACCTGCGCTTGGTCCATATCCCTCCAGACTTGTCCTATCCACATGGGCGGAAATCCCGGGGGGCGGACAGGGGGGCGCGTCCCCTCCATGTTTTGAGGGGGGGGGGGAGGAACCCCCCCCCCCCCCCCCATGTTTTGTAATCCGGATTTTGAAATTCGGAGAAAAAAAATCCATTAAAAATCTCCGCTTTGCGCGAGACAGCGGGGGTGGGACTGATGATCAAGGGCGCTGATTGGACGAGAGAGATGTCGGTTAGCAGGCAATGGGGGGAGGGGGCGAGACATGATGATTGGAAAACAATAGATAATAGACAATAGGTGCAGGAGTAGGCCATTCGGCCCTTTGAGCCAGCACAGCCATTCAATGTGATCATGGCTGATCATCCCCAATCAGTACCCCGTTCCTGCCTTCTCCCCATATCCCCTGACTCCGCTATTTTTAAGAGCCCTATCTAGCTCCCTCTTGAAAGCATCCAGAGAGCCTGCCTCCACCTGCGGCAGAGAATTCCACATACTCACCGCTCTCTGTGAGAACAGAGAGGGAGGTGTCGGTCAGAGGCGGAAGTAGGGGGGTGGGACTGAAGATAGAGTGCGGTGATTGGAGGAGGGAGACGTCCTGGTGGAGCAAAGATCATAGAGCGGAGCTTGAATCGGCCCGTTCGCTGGGCCATTCATCGCCCGGCGTGGCGTAAAATCAGCCGCGGGCTCTTCCACCACCCCGCGGTCAAATTGCAGCATCGAGGCTCCCAATGTTGAAGCCCCCGCCAGCCAATTTTGTCCCCCACATGTTTTGATAATGATTTCGGCCCCTGCCTATCCATGTACCTGTCTAACTGTTTCTTAAATGTTGGGATTGTCCCAGTCTCAACAACCTCCTCTGGCAGCTTGTTCCATACACCCATTACCCTTTGAGTGGGCAAAGTTACCCCTCAGATTCCTATTAAATCTTTTCCCCTTCAGCTTGAACCTATGTCCTTTGGTCCTTGATTCCCCTACTCTGGGCACTCTTCGCCCCTGTCGAGTGATTTCTGAATGGAGGGAGCTGTGCAGCCAATCAAGGAGGTGGGGGGGAAGTATCTTCCATCACAACCAACCATCAGTGATGAGAAAGCAGTCAGGCGGTCTGTTAGCAGATGCAGGAGCCGTTGTGGCTGCATTCACCTCGCAGCCAGGACACAGTACATAAACCTCACTGCTGAATGCTGAGCAGCCAGCTTATGCCCCAATCAGCCTCACACCAACCTCACTGGTTGACTTTGCAAGATTGCCTCAGCGGTTCACTCTGCACCAAGCCATGCAGGACTGAGATCATGAGAACCGTTGCATTGTTGTGAGAGTGCCAACGAAAAGGATGTCCCCCTCATTCAGGATGCCAGCACAGCAGCACTATTATAATGCATCAATCCATATATAATGCTGTAATTAACCTTTTACCACTGATTCCATTAACCCCCTCAATCTCTTGCAATTCATCACAGAATAAGTACCAGTGTATCGATGCCAGCCATGTTCCACCCCCGCCTCTTTGCTATCTTTCTCCCCCCACTATAATCAGAAGAGCCCCGACCTGAAATGTCACCCATCCACATCCTCCAGCGATGCTGCCTGGCATGGAGTTACTCCTGTACTTGTATCGTTGTATCATTCAGGAGCAACTTCAGGGCGGCCCGGTGCCGCAGCGGTCCTGTTGCTGCCTAACTGAGCCAGAGACCCACGTTCGATCCTGATTATGGGTGCTGTGTTTACGGAACTTGTATGTTCCCCTGTGGCTGCATCGGTTTCCTCCAAGTGCTCTGGTTTCCTCCCACACTCCAAAGATGTACGGGTTTGTAGGTCTGAGGAAGGGTCTCGCCTCGAAACGTCATTCATTCCTTCTGTCCACAGATGCTGCTTGTCCTTGGCTTTGGTAAAAATTGTAAATTGTAAATTGTCCCTAGTGTGTAGGATAGAGCTAGTGTACGGGGGTGATCACTGGTCAGCGCGGACTCGGTGGGCCAAAGGGCCTGGATCTCTAAATCTTCACTCATTTATCAGATATTTAGCAGCTTTGGAGATACACAGAGAAAGTTGGCAACCCACAGTACTTCAGAACTGTTTGTGACCAACAGTCCAAACACCAAATACAAAACTGACATCAATCTCTGTGGCCAAAGTTTTTAACTAAATAACGGAAAAGATATTACAAATCTTTTGCAAAGATCACAAATTCTTCTTGGGGGATTTCTCCCTTGTATCAAAGGGCACTGCTGCCATCTACATGTCAGTATGGAAATGAACAACTGATTTACAATGGCCAAAGCAGCAGTTAAAACTTAAAGATACCAGCTTTATTTCTCTTCTGCACACTGATCGATTGAAGATATTGGCCGATTTGTCTGTATGACAATTAGGGAGTTCAGCATGTTCTTCCAAAACCATTCTTTGGATGATCTGTCAATGAGCAGCCCTCACATCATTCACTGCAAAGGTCCTTACAATGAAACATCAGTAGTTTCCTTATTTTATTGTGTTTCAAATGGTTTTCCTGCACCCAAGATGCTGTTCCTGTCAGCATATTGTTCTACAAGCACCTCTCTACTCTGCAGTACCTTGTCCAAGTAAGTAAGCTCCACTTATTTGATTGTAATTGAGTGGAATCCTGATTGGGTCTGATTGGGCCAGATCCTGTCATATATCTGATATCAGTAGATGCATACTTTCTGCTCAATGGGTAACAGGCCTTCCTTCCACTACATGCAGAGGTAGAGGATAATTGTAAAAAACAAAACACCACCAACTCCTCAAAAATTAGACTGAGTTAAATAAATAATGCACAGGCCTGAAATCATAGCCCTTTGTGAACTTTGTTTAGAGATGCAGTATGCAAAATACGCTTTTCGGCCCACTATGTCACGTCGATCATCAATCACCCGTTCATCACTAGCCCCACGTTATCCCGCTTTCTGATCTGCTCCCTGCACTCTAGAGGCAATTTACAGAAGCCAATTAACCTTCAAACCTGCATATCTTTTGGATGTCGGAGGAAAGGTAAGCACCTGGAGGAAACCCACATGGCCACAGGGGAACGTGCAAACTCCACACAGACAGCACCCGAGTTCAGCATTAAGTCCACTGTGCTGCCCTAATTGAGCTTCACATGACGCATTGGAATTTATAAGAAAAGCAATTTATTTTTATATTGGAAATGACCTGTAATGTTCAGTGATGGCTAAAAAGTTCCAATATTCTCCGTACATAAGTGTCAAGAATGACGTAATTGAAAAGAGAATGTCTAACAACACGCCACCGAATTCAGCATCCTGGGCCATAACAAAGAGCAAAATCAGTGAGCTAATGATGAGGGCTGTCTAAGTTTACGAAGGGATTTGGATCAATTACAGAAACAGGCCAAGGAATGCAGATAGAATTTACCTCTGACAAGTTTAGTTTAGTTTAGAGTTACAGCGCGGAAACAGGCCCTTGTGCCCACCGAGACCAACCAGCGATCCCCGCACACTAACACACTACACACACTAGAGACAATTTACACACACTAGAGACAATTCACAATCTCCTACACGCACTAGAGACTTCTTCTTCTTCTTCTTTCGTGTGGTATGCACAGCCTAAATTTGTAGGACAACTTGTTCTATTTGATCTCCTGTTTGCACACGGCAATTTGATTGCATTAGTCGAAACAGGGCGGACCACGTGAAGGTTGCAATTTTCAACCCCACACTAGAGACGATCTACATTTATACCAAGCCAATTAACCTACAAACCTTTGCAGTGTGGGTGGAATACGAAGATCCTGGAGAAAACCCACGCAGGTCACGGGGAGAACGTGTTCAAACAGCACCAATAGTTAGGATCGAACCCGTGATTCTGGTGCTGTGAGGCAGCAGCTCTACCGCTACACCACCGTGTTGCCAAGTGTGAAGTAATGTATTCTGGTAAGTTAAACCAGTGTAGGACTTATACAGTAGATAGTAGAGCCCTATAAAGTAAAGAGATCTGGGGATAAAAGTACACATATCCCAGAAAGTTGCAACACAGGTAGACAGGTGGTGAAAAAAAGTATTTAGCACACTTGTCTTTGTTCGTAAGGTGTTATACGAGAATTTTGCCCGAACAGTCTGTGACCGACAATGCTGTGGCCATAGCGCTATGTTTAAAGCCCATAGCGCTGTGGCCAATAGCGCTATATTTAGAACCCATAGCGCTGCAGCGGACAGCTCTTTGTTTAAATTTCCACACACTAAGCCGATAGCAATGTTTAAACCTTCGCACGCCAAGTCTGTAGCGCCGTGTGTAATACCTATACGCGCCAAGTCTGTAGCGCTGTGTGTAATACTTTTACGCGCCAAGTCTGTAGCGCTGTGTGTAATACCTTTACGCGCCAAGTCTGTAGCGCTGTGTGTATTGATTTGCACGCTAAGTCTGTAGCGCTGTGTATCGCTTCACCCAGCAGTCTGCGGCAGATAGCGCTTTGTTCCCAAAATGGGAGGGTGGAGAGGCCTCGCTCGGATGCAGTCCTCTGCCATTGGTTATAGCTTGAATTTGGGAGCATGCTATTGGCCAAGACTTACCAGCGGTTATTTCAACAGCTGATTTTTTACCCGTATAAAGGCAGGTGCCAGGAAGCCATGTTAGTTTATGTATGAGAGGGGTTCACCGACAGGCTGAGATGCGGCCAGCAGAGTGGGCGGAGGCAGAGAGAGAGGGAGGGAGAGAGGTGTACTGCTGTAAACCGGACCCCGCTCATACAAAGACAAGTATTGTTTTAGTTCTCTCTAGTCAATAAAACTGATTTGTAACTAAACTGACAAGTGTGCCATAGTTGTGTTCTACTAGTCAGATCCTTGAACCTGGTCCCTTGTAACATTTACCATAGTCGACAGGATCTGACGATTAGAATAGAAAATGATTGATAAAAATAAATATTCAAATGAGATGGTGCTGGTGCAGGCCAAGCACCTCCGCAACAAGCTGCTGCCCTCGGTGCAGGGGTGCCCGCAGCAGGCCATGCTGCAGGTGGGACCAAGAACCTTGAGTCTTCAAGCTCCTCTAATGCTTTTAACAGGTCATGAGGGAGAAGTTTATTGTTGTAAATTTCATGTAAATGGATCAATACTGGCATCTGCAGGATTTAATCGGCTCGTATTGTTTTGGAATAGATATGCGACTGCGATAATTACGCTACATGGAAAGGTCATAGTGGAGCAGTGATGGAATTGCATTATAACACAGATGGCAGCATGCTTTTTCCAGCATCAACAGACAAACCTGGAGCAGTGTGGGACAGTGAAATGGGTGAAAGAATCAAGAAACTTAAAAATCACATATCCTTTGTGAATTCATGTTATCCAGCCCGACGGGCACCACAGTTCCGAACAGGAAGCGACGACGAAACAGTGAAGCTATGAATCATTCAGAAGAAGGCTGCAATCCATACATTTCAAAAAACGTACCAAGTACTGGCAGCAACGTTAAATGGCACAATCGATCAGATTATCTCTGGTGGTATTGATGACGGCATTAAGGTTTTGGACCTCTGACAAAACAAGTTTATTTGTACAATACATTGGTCATACAGATTCGGACTTGTTTGACCCTGAGTGGGTAAAAGAGAACATCATTAACCTCGCGTGGGGGGGTGGGGGTGGGGCCGATGAGAGTCCCCCCCACACCCCGATCGGCCTTCCCCACTCCCTGCCTTGTGGCCAATTACCAGGATCGTGGGGCAGCAACGTCTTTACAGTTGGCAATGTCCCATTGTGATGCCATTGTGGCAGTCGGCAGCTTGAGAGCCCATTGTGATTGGTCCCATGTGAGTGGCATTCTGACACCATCACTGGAAACTCCTGGAGTTTCTGTCTGTGAGATGGCGGTTTTGGATTTTTTTTAAATTTAATCATGAATAACTTTTGAAATATATCATAAAATCTGAAATGAACCTGATTATAGTGTGGAGGGGAATCAGGAGTTGAGGAGCAGTCTCTTCAGATATTAGTACAGTGGCAGCAACCTCATTACCATTGGTAACGTCCCATTGTGATGTCATTTGTAAATGAGATCCAATGTGTTTGGACGTCTGTGAGATGGCATTGTGACATCATCACTGGAAGGTGTTGCAAGAGTCTGCCACTGAAAAGCAGGGTTTTTTTTTTCAAATTTGGATTTTTTTAAATTTTAATCATGAAAACTTTTGAAATATAGCATTAAATCTTGTGAAGCTGAGAACGGTGTGAGACAAAAATGCAACCAGAACTTGAGGAGCAGCCCCTTCAGATATTAGTAGAGAGACAGCAACCTTGTTACCGTTGGCAACGTCCCATTGTGATGTCATTGTGGCAGTCGGCAGCCAACTTGAGAGACCATTGTCATTGGTGCACTGTGAGAGGCATTGTGACAACATCACTGGAAGCTCTCTGTGAGAATGCTGAAAGCTGTCTGTGAGAAGGTGGTTTTGGCTTTTTTTAAACTTTAATCATGAATAACTTTTGAAATATAGTATGAAATGTGAAGCAATTCGACAGGGAAGATCCCCACCCCTATCGGCCCTCCCCACTCCCTGTCTTGCGCCCAAACACCAGGATCGTCGGACCAAAATGCAACCAGACCTTGATGAGCTGCGCCTTCAGATATTGGTAGAGGGGCAGCAACCTCGATACCATTGGCAACATCCCATTGTGATGTCATTGTGGCAGTCGGCAGCCAGCTTAGGAGCCCATTGTGATTGGTGCACTGTGAGAGGCATTGTGACATCATCACTGTGGGAAGGGTGGAAGCTGTCTGTGAGAGGGCAGTTTTGGCTGTTTTTAAATTTTCAAGAATTAATAATTTCGGAAATATAGGTAGAAATGGTAGACGTGTAGTGGCCTGGTCAAGGTCAGGAAAAGACCGGACGCCAGGCGGATTCAAAAGAAGCTTTTTAATTCCAACAGTCCAAGAACACACACCGACACTCTTATCTCTACCCCTCGGGAGTCGACCGGTAAACCCCGTGGCAGACCAACGCCCCTGTCCCTCAATCGGCGAGGGGGATGATCCAAGGAGTGGCCTACCCCCCAGGGACCGCCACAGACGGGAAGATGTTTATCACAACCACAGGAAAGGATGTGTGAAAATGGGAAGGTTGTGTCCTGGCGTTTGGAAAAAGATAGGAAAACCAGATTGACACATTGTGGGCACATACAAGACAAAGACTTTTAGTAATATAGAGAGAGTGCTGCAGCCGGCAGCTCTTTGTTTAAATTCCCACTCACTAAGCCAACAGCGCTCTGTTTAAATCTTTGTGCACCAAACTGGCAGCGCTGTGTGTATTACCTTTACGTGCCAAGTCTGTAGCGCTGTGTGTATTGATTTGAGCACCAAGTCTGTAGCAAAGTGTATCACTTTACACACTGATAGCACTACAGCTGATAGCACTTTGTTCTCAAAGGGAGGAAGGGGGTACCTCGCTCGGATGCAGTCCCCTGCTATTGGTTATAGTTTGAATTTGGGAGCAGCGCTATTGGCCAGGACTTACTGGTGGTTATTTCAATAGCTGATTTCTTACCTGTATAAAGGCAGGCGTCAGGAAGCCATAAGTTAGTTTATGTTCCAGAGGGATTCACCGAAGGGCTGAGTCGTGATCAACTCCGCGGATTTTGTCAGAGGGAGAGGGAGAGAGAGATGTGCTGCTGTAAAATGGACCTCACGGATAGCAAGACAAGTATTATTTTTGTTCTCTCTCTTGCCAATAAATCTGATGTGTTCATGTTCACCAACAGGCTGAGACGCGATCAGCGCTGTGGACGGAGGCAGAGAGATAAAAAGAGAATTGTGCTGCTGTGAACTGGACATACCAAGGCAAGTATTCTTTTGTTCTCTCTTGCTAATAAAATTGATTTTTTAACTAAACAGCCGAGTGTGCCTTTTTTCTGTTCTACCAGTCAGATCCTTGAACCTTTCCCCTTGTAACATAAGGATACTGAGTACAGGAATTGAGACAGAATCCTACAGCTGCACAGGACTTTGATGAGACCACATTTGGAGCATTGCTTTCAGTTCCGATTGCCTGGCTATTGGAAGGATGTGATTAAGCTAGTGAGGGTGCAGAATAAGATTCACAAGGATGTTGCCGGGACTAGTGGGATTGAGTTATAAGGATGGACTGGATAAACTAGGACATTTTACCCCTGGTCATAAGAGACTGAGGGGTGATCTTATATAGGTACACAAAATCATGAGAGGCATAGATAAGGTTAATAGTCACATTGGTTTTCCCAGGGAGGAGGAGACCAGAACAAAAAGTGTGTGAGGTTAAGGGGAGTGAAGAAAGATTTTTTAAAAAGATCAATCGGGCAATGCCTTCACAGAGGTTGATGCATATGTGGAATGAGTTGCCAGAGGAAGTAAGAATCTTTCTCCTGGGCTGGAAATGACAAAGGCTGGAGGGCATGGCTTTTAGGTCAGAGGGGGAAAGGACTCTGTGTAACTCTTGTCATTGGGTGGCACTGCGCGCGGCAGCCTCGCCAGCAGTTTGTCAGTCATTTTGACTTTTTTTAAATTTTTAGTATGTCTAATGTATGTGTAAATGTCTCTCATTGTGTTTTTATGTGGGGGTGGTGGCGGGAAAAGGAGGAAAAGGGGGAAACCGTTTCCAGTCACTTACCTCGGGGGAGATGCGACTTTTCTCCTAGTCGCATTTTCGCCCTCCCTCACGGCCTAACAACTTGGATTGGTGCGGCCTGTCCCGGAGGCGGCCCAGAGCTTCAGCAGCAGATGCGGTGCGGACTTCCATTCCGGAGCCAGAAGAAAGGCTCCGACCGCCAGCATGCTGACTTTAACATTATGAAGCCGCGGTCTGCGGAGCTTCTAGCAGCAGGTGTGGAGCGGACTTTACCACCCCGGAGCCAGGGATCACCAGAGAAGAGCTCCGACCGCTGGCCTGCCTGCGGCCTATAACATCGTGAAGCCACGGTCTCCGGTAAGAAAGTGTCCGATTCAGGCACTCCAAGCTGCGGAGTGGGTTCTATCCATCCCGATGTCAGAGCTTCGATCATCCCAATGAGGGGGCTTCTACACCGGGCCGTCCGTAGCGGCGACTGCGGAGGGTCAAGGCCCCGACCACGGGTGAACAAAAGGAGGAAGACTGACTGAACTTTATTGACTTCTATCACAGTGATCATTGTGGTGGATGTTAATGTTAAGTTCTATCGTTCTTTTAATTGTGTTGTGTTGTTTTAATTGTATGGCTGCATGGTAACTCAAATATCACTGCACCTTAATTGATGCATGGGATAATAAATGTGAATCTGAGATGTGCAGAACATGTTTTATTACACCGAGAGTTATGGGTGCCTGGAACACATTGTCAGAGATGGTGGTGGAAGTAGATATGATGGTTGCATGGACAACACTTTTAGATAGGCACATTGATATGTAGGGAATGGAGATATACTGTATGGATTACATGCAAGCAGAGAAGATTAACTTGGCATCATGTTTGGCGCAGATATTGTGAGCCAAAGATCCTGTTCACGTGCTGTAGTATTTTATGTATGTTTTGTGGGATATGGGATTGTTTAGGCAGTTGGGACTAGCTCAGCTATGAAACCTGGTCGGCAGGGATGAATTGAGCCAAAAGGCCTGTTTCGATACTGTATGATTCTATGACACTATATATACATTATTGTGCTGGCCACATAAACAAACTAACATGACTGAGTGTTCTACAGCAAATAACTCACCTCCGGATTCTCCAGAGCCATCTACAAGACAAAGATCAGAGCATTGATGAATCACTCGACACCAAAGATACTAGTATCTTTGCTCGACAGTCTCCTGAATGTGACATCAATAACTCTCAGGTAACTCGATACCATTCAAAACAGAGTTACACCCTATCTTAAGTTGGAAATACATCTCTATTCCTTCTTCATCACATGATACAAATCCTGGAACTTTCCTTAACAATACTTCACTTCAAAAAAGTGTCTCACCTCTACTTTCTCAATACATTCAAGAATAAATGCTTGGTTTACTGTTAATGAATATATATGTTTTTTAAATAACTTTCTACTTAACAGCAGACCATAAAAATCATAGTAGCTGCTGCAACCATGCAATAAACTATTTATAGTAAAGGGTCTGGACAGCTGTACAATTATGGCAGTATTGCAACAAAATCACACAAACATTGATCAAACTTAATATGTCACAGCATACAGTATCTTGAGGAATTAAGGAGCTTTGTAAGGAGCTGCAAAAGAATAAACTATGAGAGGAAACAGATACAAGAGCCACTGACATGTACTTGCCGAAGGTCAATGATTTTTTTTCTTCTCTGATCCCCTGTGGTTTTGACTGTTCACAAACTCCTAAAATCACAGGAATATAACAACCTTGGCTCCAGTATTTCTGGATTCACACCCAAGGTCTTTGGAGATGATAATACTCAAATCCTTGTTGGAACCAAAGGGCTCCTCAAACTGCCTGTGAACATAAGTTTTCCCGTCAGAAAAACTTTTGCATACTGATGATCAATTTTTCAATGAATTAAATTTCCTTCGCGGGAATGAACATTAATTCAGGCAACTGCAATAAATAGAATGAAGGCGATGCAATCAAAGGAGGCAGGTGGGGGAAGTCACAAGACCAGTTGTATAAGGACATGTGTACAGAAACAGTTTTCCCACCTGAAACATAACTTAATTACTGTATATGTATATAATCTATTGAAATTGTATCAAGCCAGATATGGTTGACATAAGATCAGAAAGTGAAAGAGATCCTGCATTCCCAAGGCCAAGGGAGTATTAAGGGCCTGTCCCATGAGCATGCGACTGCATGTGACAAGCGCGACCAAACCAGAAACGGGGGCCGCGCGGAGGTCGAGTGGGTGACATGAATTTCGAGCGAAGGCCACGGGAAGTTCGCACGTGACTTACGCCGTCGAGACGTTGCATACGGCGTCAAGACGCTACGTATGCCCATCGAGGCGTTGCGTACTGCGTCGAGGCGGCTGCGGGCCGGCAGGCCGTAGGCGCGCGAAATATTTGAACACGGTCAATTTTTCGGAGCCCCGCGCGATGTCGGGACCAGCTTCGCACAACTCCATACGGCTCCGGCGATCGAAGTGGGACTGGCCCTGCGAGGCCGTACAACTCAAGCGACCACGTTAGGTCACACTTGCCACATGGAGTCGCATGCTCGTGGGACAGGACAGGCCGTTTAGTAGTTTAGTTTAACTTAGTTTAGTGTATTGTCATATGTACCGAGGTACAGTGAAAAGCTTTTGTTGAGCGCTAACCAGTCAACGGAAATACAATACACGATTACAATCGAGCCCTCCAAATTGTACAAATGTATGATAAAAGGAATAATGGGAATAACATTTAGTGCAAGATGAAGTCCAATAAAGTGCGATCAAAGGAAGTCTGAGGTCTCCAATGTGCGAACCTTGGTTGATGATCTAAAGGGGAAAGTGAAAAGACGAGGCGATCAGAGTTTTACTTTAAATGCACAACCTCTCAGCTAGCACCATGCAGTCCGGAAACAGTGACCCAGTCAGTCACTAGAATTATCAACGGGTTAATGGCCGGGTCAGAGAGTGCATTTGCACATGTGCCAGAAGTCATAAATCACCCAATGGTCAGCAGGTTGACCATAAAGCAGCCAGTAAAGTGTTAATCTCATAACTTGGAAAGATAGTGTGTATCATAGTGCCAGCCATTACATTTGAGTTATTGTGATCTCTAACCTCAAGTAAAGGTAAATGATCAGAAAATGCTGGAAACAATGAGCAGGCCAGGGACCATCAGTAGAAGGAGAAAATGTTAATATTTCGAGCGGGAGACCTTTCATCAGAATTAGAAGATGCCATGCAATGATCCTGCTGCTATCACAAACAATCACTTTCAATCTTTAAATATTTTTGTTCCTACTTTTATCTTATGAGGTAATGAAACCTTCATCGATTTGTTATGTGAACTGAAAACAAAACGAAAGGTAAAATCACCTATAATTTCAGAATGTTGCACTTCTAAACAGTGGACAGAAGTGTAAAGCTGTTACTACCTTAGATCAAAATCAAAAATCAATGTTATTTCTTAGGTGTTGGCAGTTTATTATTCGTCCTGGTTTGCAGCATAGTAAATAATTTTCCAACAATTGTCCATTTGCTGCAGCTATTCAGCAATTCAGCTGCAATAAAACCTACTGTAGTGAGTACGGTGCCCATCTTCAGATGACTAAGGCAATACAACAGGCTGAAAAGCACCGCACAAAACATCCCTGAACACTTGTATGAGACCAATGTGCATTCTGCTTTGATGATTGGGCCAGAGATCAGGGAAGTAAAAATGGCAGTACAGTACAATGCCTATCAAGTGCAAATCACGGCCTTTCACTGAAACAATGAACCCAATGTAGCTTTATTTAAATCGGCGCCAGTGAATGCTCTTTGGGTTGCATGACTATATTTCCATTCGTAGAACATCTTTCTCTGAGTCGAGAAAAAAAACACAAAGTGCTAGTGTAACTCAGCAGGTCAGGCAGCATCTCCGGAAAACATGAAAAGGTGTCGAGCCTTCTTCATAAAAATAGATTCCCGACCTAAAACGTTACCTATCACATGAGGGGCAATTTACAGAGTCCAATTAACCTACAAACCCACACATCTTTGCGACGTGGAAGGAAACTGGAGCACCTGAAGGAAACCCACGTGGTCATGGGTGGAACATGCAAACTCCACATAGACAGCACCCAAGGTCAGAATCAAACCTGGATCTATGGTGCTGTGAATCAGCAGCTCTACCATCGAGGACAAGAGGACTTAGGTTTAAGGTGGGGGAAAGGAATGTGAGGGGTAACTTTATCACACAAAGGATGGTGGGTGTATGAAACAAGCTGCCAGAGGAGGTAGTTGAGGCTGGGACTATCCCATCATTTAAGAAACAGTTAGACAGGTACAGGATGAGACGGGTTTGGAGGGATATGGACCAAGCGCAGGCAAGTGGGACAAGTGTAGCTGGGACATTGTTGGCCAGTGTGGGCGAGTTGGGCTGAAGGGCCTGTTTCCACACTGCATCACACTGTATAACTCTATGACTTTAATAATGTAATTCTGAGCAGAACCCCCAAAATTAAAGCCAAAATTGGGAATCAACTTTCAAAAGAAAGTTTGTGCAAATTGATTACTGCCAAAAGATCGTGCCAGAAGTAAGTACAACTGTAAGAAATTTGCCTTTAGCTCAGCCACACTTGGCAATTTGACCAGTTGCAATGACGCTCCTTGTGGTCCATATCCACCCTGACAACCATTACCCACTGCGCACTGATACAACAAAAGATGAAAAAGAAGTGGACAGCCAACCCAACCCCAACCACAGTGCACAGAGTGCAGCCCCTGTCTTTCACCACTACCCTTCAGGTACAAATAAATGGAGGAAACTCTGCCTCCAAAATAGAAATTACACCGTGGAATTTCAACAAACTGTAAAAGTAAAAATCAGCTAACAATCTGAAAATCAACCTTCCTTTCAATGACTAAACACTGAAACCCTTTCTATTTATTTCACTATTTTTTCACTCCTTTCCCCTCACTCTTTTTAGTCACATTTCTCTCTCTCTTGTCCTTCTCCTTTAACCGTCATTTCTCTTCCCCTTTCTCTTATCCATTTCTTTTAATCTCCCTTTCCCCCCTCCCCTGCTCTCATGGCCCAGTTCCTTTACCTCTTACCTCCTTCACCTTCTCCCAACCATCCCCCGCCTTTCTTTCTCTCATTTCCCTGCACTGTCTCTGCTCCCCAAATTATTACAACTTGAATTCAGTCTCACTGCTTCAATGTACTTGGGTCAGCTGCTCTGGTGTGAAAAGCCTGTTCATTTCTTTTCGTAGACCTGCTTTCATCTGGTGCTGATCCCGACAGCCGGTCTGTGATTACCAACTCATTATCTGGGTGACATATTATTGTTTCAGATCTCATGCGTCAATCTTGGCCAACCTCACATCTTTAACAAGAATCAAAAGGAATGTTCGATGGTGGATGAACGACTCTCCATTTCAGAATCCAATGTACAGAAGGAAATAATAAATTACCAAATAGATAACAGCAACTGATTGATCTTAAGTGTCACTATTTGCTAAGTGTGGTGCTAAGTAACAACGTTCCAAGCAGGCACATACTTGGCATTACTTCATACAACACTTGTTTAAAGAAAAAAAATGTTAAGGACATCACAGAGTAAAAGAAACCAAAGAACTTGGCCCTGAACCTCCTCAGGGAATTTCCCAATCACCTGCTGCAGTTTTGGCAGGAGATTAAGAGTCTGAAAGGAACAGCAGGAACAGCCATTTGTTCCAGTTCTCCAGAGATCAAATCAATCTCCCAACAAAACCACTGCAGGAGTTTGGAAGGTCCCTCATGTAGTGCTTCTACAAACTTAGGACATCCCAAAGTGCGCCAAACCTAATTAATCATTTTCAAACTAAAATCTCCTTTGTTTTATGAGAATTCTCCTATTTCCTGCTGCAGAGTCCCTCGAACAGCAATGAGATAACCAGCAGGTAAGCGATTTTGAGTGGTGTTGTCCAGAACCCCAGCCACAGAGTGATACAGCATGGAAACAGGTCATTCGGCCCAACTTGCCCACACTGGCCAACATGTCCCAACTACGCTAGTCCCACCTGACCACGCTTGGCCCATATCCCTCCAAACCTGTCCTATCCATGTACCTGTTTAACTTTTTCTTAAATGTTGAGATAGTCCCTGCCTCGACTACCTCCAGCACATCCACCACCTTTTGTGTGAAAAAGATACCCCTCAAATTCCTATTAAATCCTTTCCCCTTCAACTTAAACCTATGTCCTCTGGTCCTCGATTCACCTACTGTGGGCAAGAGACTGTGCATCTACCCAACTACTGAAGAAGGGTCTCGACCCGAAATGTCACCCATTCCTTCTCTCCAAAGATGCTGCCTGTTCAACTCAATTACTCCAGCTTTTTGTGTCTATCTTTGGTTTAAACCAGCATCTGCAGTTCCTTCTTACACACTGTGCATCTACCCAATCTATTCCTCTCATGATTTTATGTACCACAATAAGATCACCACTCTCCTCCAGTGCTCCAAGTATTAGAGTCCCAGCCTACTCAAATTCTCTCTATAGCTTAGACCCTCTAGTCCTGGCAACATCCTCGTAAATCTTCTCTGTACCCTTTCCAGCTCGATAACATCTTTCCTATAACATGGTGCCCAGAACTGATCACAATACTCCAAATGCGGTCTCACCAACATCATATACAAATGCACCACAACCTCCCAACTTCTAAACTCAATACTCTGACTGATGAAGGCCAATGCCAAAAGCCTTTTTGCCACCTTTTCTACCTGAGACTCCACCTTCAAGGAACCATGCATCTGCACTCCTAGATCCCTCTGCTCTACAATACTCCCCAGAGCCCTACCATTCACTGTGTAGGCCCTGTTAGACGTCCAAAAATGCAACACCTCACATTTCTCCGTATTCATCAACCATTCCTCAGCCAATCGATCAAGATCCTGCTGCAATCTTTCACAACCATCTTCACTATCTGCAAAATCACTCACTTTCGTATCATCTGCAAACTTGCTAATCTTGCCATGTATGTTCTCATCCAAATCATTGATATAATCATTGATATAGACTGAAGCTTGTACTGTAAAACTCTGAGAATGTTACCATCAAGTCCAAATTATTTTGAGCTCATAGAATTTGAAAGTATTGGCATTGGTGTTGGTTCATTATTGTCATGGTTACCGAGATACGATGAGAAGCTTTTGTTTGCAAGCTATCCAGTAAAATCAAACCACATTATTCATAAGTACAATCAAGCCATATGCAAGTACAACTGGATAGTGCAAAGAGATAAATACTATGGTGTGTTTTACAGCCTTTGTATTATTACAGTAACAAAGAGAATGTCTAATGTCCACAATGAGGTATGCTGGAAGATCAGGACTACACCCTTGCATACGGGAAGACCGTTCAATAGTCTGACAACACAGGGGAAGAAGCTGATCTTGAATCTGGCGGTACGCGCTCTCTAGCTTTTGTACCTTCTGTCTGATGGGAGAGGGGAGTAAATTGAATAATCAGGGTAAAAAGGTTCTTGGTTACATTCCAGAGGAGGTGTAAAGTGTAGATGGTTGATGGTGAAGAGGCTGGTCCATGTGATGAACTGTGCGACAACCACAACTGCAATTTCTTGCTGTCTTCGGCAGAACACAGGGGGAGAGAAGTCGTCGAAAGAAGAAAATGAAAGGGTTGGGGGGGGAGGGGTCCGGCTGAGTTACTCCAGCACTTTATATCTTTTTTTGTAAACCAGCATCTGCAGTTCCTCGCTTCTTCAAACAGCATGCAAATAGTTTCATCACATTTTAATGGCGCTCAATATGTTTGAGACAGTTGAGAGATATTTTAAATAATGTGAAGGCTCAGAGATTGCAACTGAAACCCCATCAAAAGAAAAGGGAATTGAGAATTCAAAAATTCAAGTCTTCCTGCCCCATGCCATTCCAACATCATACACCATAAATAATATTCCTCAGGGGTGTCTGCAATTTAAACAAACAGACCATGTTTTAGGATTATTTCCATCTTTCACTAGCTGTGTTAAAATGGTCAATGGAGTGGAAGTATGGAAAGTCCACTCTCACTTCCATTGTAGCACTCCAGAGCACAGGTGGGTATCAGGAGGATGCTGGGATAGACTAAGGTTTCTACTTCCCTTCCTTCACTGTGCCAAGTTTTTTTTTTCAAATTTTCACTCTCATAAAGTCATAGTCATACAGTGTGGAAACAGGCCTTTCAGTCAACTTGCCCACGGCAAGCAATACTAGTAAAGAAATGTCCGTTTTTCACAAGTTTACAAGGATAGTATACTGTTTGTCACATTGAGCTGTCACAAAGGATAATTGGATTCAAACTTGAATGATGTGCAGAACAGTCTTATCATTCATCCTCACCACCTCAGCAACCCTACCCCACAATCACCCACCCACCCCCTTGGCTTCCCACTTCATGGTCATCCGACACAGTCAGATACAAGATCGATAGCCAGGGTTGGTTAGTTGGTTATACAGAAAAAGCTGGAGAAACTCAGGGGGTGCAGCAGCATCTATGGAGCGAAGGAAATAGGCAACGTTTCGGGCCGAAACCCTTCTTCAGACTGATCGGGGGTGGGGGTGGGTCGGGACAAGAAAGGGAAAAGGAGGAGTAGCCAGAAGGCTGGAGGGTGGGAGGAGATAGTAGGGGAGCTGAGGAAGGGGAGGAGACAGCAAGGACTAACAGAATTGGGAGAATTCGATGTTCATGCCCCGGGGGTGTAGACTCCCCAAACGGAATATGAGGTGCTGTTCCTCCAATTTCCGGTGCTGCTCGCTGTGGCCATGGAGGAGACCCAGGACAGAGAGGTCGGAGGCGGAGTGGGAGGGGGAGTTGAAGTGCTGAGCCACCGGGAGGTCAGCTTGGTTATTGCGGACCGAGTGGAGGTGTTCGGCGAAACGATCGCCCAACCTCCGCTTGGTCTCACCTATATAGATCTGCTGGCATCTAGAGCAGCGGACGCAATAGATGAGGTTGGAAGAGATGCAGGTAAACCTCTGTCGCACCTGGAACGACTGCTTGGGTCCTTGAACGGAGTCGAGGGGGGAGGCAAAGGGACAAGTGTTGCATCTCCTGCGGCCGCAAGGGAAAGTGCCCGGGGAGGGGGTGGACTGAGAGGGAAGGGAAGAATTGACAAGGGAGTTATGGAGGGAGCGGTCTTTGCGGAAGGCAGATATGGGGGGAGATGGGAAGATGTGGCGAGTAGTGGGGTCACGTTGGAGGTGGCGAAACTGACGGAGGATTATTTTTTGTATGTGAGGGTCTGGCTGGAGAATATTATAAATTGCTTTGTAGATGTTTCCTGCCCAATGACAAAAGGAAGTTTTGGGTAGTTCTCGTAGCTTTACAGTTACTAGACCAAGTGCTTCTGCTGACACCTTATATCTTTCTGAGTTATATTTCAGAGTTCTAGTATAAATCAACCATCTCTATTAACCCTTTTCTCACACTAGACCAAGTGCAGACTAACGCACCCGTTCCCTACCCGTTGCCCCCACGAGAGGTGCTGTCCTCCAACTCAAGCCATTCCCGAATGTAAGATTCCAGCACTCCACTTGCCTCCCTCAGCATTGCTATTAAAAAAAAATGCAATTGCACTTGCCCTGCGTGTTGCAATAGCAATTCACTCTCCCCCTCCTAGTCTATCCATTGTGACGTCATCAGTTCAAGCTGCCATTGTGACGTAATCATTTGAAGCTGGTCATTTTGAAATTCAAAGACGTCATCATTTGAAACTGGTCGGTTTGAAATCAAGTTAATTAATCTGTAAAAAGTCGAGAAATAAAGCATAAACTGTTCAGTGAAAGTGATCTTTGCCTTGAGGGGAAAAATGTGAATCAGAATATGTAAAAATCTTGTGAAAGTTGGCATTTTTAAAGCTTTAATTGCGAATAACGTGTCAAATATAAACTTCATTCAGGCTGGTCTCTGCTAGCTGAGCCATTGTGACATCATTTGAAGCTGGTGGTTTTAATTTCAGTCTTTTGACTTAATCAGTAATGAGTCAAGAATAAGTCAAGAAATAAAGTATGAAATGTTCAGATAAGGTGGTCCCGGCCTCGACGGGAAAAATGTCAACCAAAATATGTAAATATGTAATTGTTACCGCATAGTGTTTTTGCGAAGATGTAAAGACAACCACATATACACACACATATAGACACTAACAAGATCAGACTTTTAATAAGTACTAGACCAAGTGGGACCCATTGGGTCCCGTCCTCATCGAGCTGGGCTCGGCCCGCGGCAGCAGCCTCCCCACCATGCGGCAGGCGGCGGAACCGAGCGAGGATGCGGGCAGGCGTGGACCACAAGCGAGGCCGCAGGCAGGTGGGTGTCCACACCAGGACTCCAAGCAATACAGCGGGCGGGCATCGACCCAAGGACTTAAAGCAAGGTTTTTTTTTAATTTAAACGCGAAAATCGCAAAGTAAAAAGCCGCTAAGTCTGAAAATAAATGTTATGTTTAATAATTAGTACAATTAAGTGAAAAACTGAGAGGTATTTTAAGATTAATAAAAGCAATGTTAATGTATTAAAATTTTTGAAGTATTATTGAAACAGTAAGCACAAAAATAAATCAACAGCAAAGTCTTTTGAACTGTCAAAAATCTGTCAAAAATCTTGAAGTTGTGGCGGCTCCCAAGGGTCGTGCCATCATACTGTTCGAACCTCTCGACACAGGAGTGGTTCAGTCCGGAGGCGGCCCTTAGCCAGAGGGTTTAAAGGGTTTGGGTGCCATTTTTCTCTTGTTTGGTCTTCCCTACAACCGCGAGAACATAATAAAAGGTGCCTCTCAAAACACTGGACTTTGTGCTTCCTTTTGAGACCCACGCACTATAAAGTAAAAAATCGCGAAGTTAAACGTTTTAAATTGTAAATAAATTAGTACAATGAAGTGAAAAACTGGGAAGTCTTTTAATAAATGTAATCTTGAAGTGAAAAACGGGGAATTCTTGTAACAACAATAAAACCAACGTAAGAAAATAGCAAGGTATTTTTTTTAAATGTTAAACACGAAAATCGCGAAGTAAAAAACCGCTAAGTCTTTGAAAATAAATGTTATCTTTAAGAAATAGTACAATTAAGTGAAAAACCCGAGAGGTCTTTTAAGAACAATAAAAGCAATGTTAATGTATTAAAATTTTCAAAATTAAACAAAATAAATGAAGATCAATCGGTCAAAAATTGCGATCTTATCTTTAAAGATGTGGAAGTCAGCATGAAGCATCGTTCATCAAAGTGAGAATGACCGTTAGGGAGGTGGTGAAGCATTTGAAGAATGTTCTGGAAATGCTGTCCTCCCCCTGACCTCACTGGAAGCTCGTGTAATATTCTGTGTGTGAAACGTCACTCGAAGCTCGTGGAAGTTTCTGTGTACCGAGCTGATCCATTGTGACGTCATCAGCAAAAGCCAGTCGTTTAAATATGTTCAGATTCTTTTGACGATTTTCAACTTTAATCTGTAATAAGTCGAGAAATAAAGAATGAAATGTTCAGATAATGTGATCCCGGCCTCGATGGGAAAAATGGCAATCGGAATATGTAATAAATTTATTGTTACCGCGTAGTTTTTTCGCGAAGATGTAAAGACACACACATATACACATATACATAGACACGTACAAGATCAGAGTTTTAATAAGTATATGATATGATGAATAAGGCAAGGCTGGTCCACAGGTTAAAGTTCTGAATTAGAACAGGGCCAACTTTGATGGTATTAGACAGGAACCTGCAAAAGTTGATCGGAGTGGATTGTTTGCGGGGAAAGGACATCCGTAAAATGGGATTATTTTAAAAGTGTGATGGGAGAAGTTCAAAGCACACATGTTCCTGTTGGAGTGAAGGGCAAGGCAGGTGAGAGTAGGGAAGCCTGGATGATGCGGCTCTGGTCAGAAAAAAGTAAAAGGCATGAGCCAGGTCGAGGCAGCTGGGATGAAGTGTATCCGTAGAGTTTAGGGGAATGAGCAGCATACTTCAGAATGAAATTAGGAGGGCAAAAGGAGGTAAGAGATAGCTTTGGCAGATACGATTACGGAGAATCCAAAGAAAAAATATATATGTACATTAAGAGGAAGAAGCTAACTGGAGAGAGAATAGGGCCCCAAAGAAATCAAAGCAGACATCTGTATGAGGAGCCACGGGTGATGAGCAAGGTCTTCAGTGAGTGTTGCTCCTGTTTTTACTTTGAAAAAGACATGAAGTCTTGGGAACCTCTGACAGGTAATGGAGATGTCTTGAGGATAGGGAAGATAGTCTGTATTACAGTTGTGGAGGTGCTCAACATCCTCAGATGTATACAGATGGATAATTATCCTGGGTCTGATCAGATATATTCAAGGACACTGTAGGAAGCTAGAGAAGTAATTGCAAGAATCCTAGCTGAGCCATACGAATCATTGTTAGACAGGGGAGAGGTGCTGGAAAACAGGAGGGTGGCCAATGTTGTGCCTCTATTTAAGAAGGGATGCGAAGAAAAAACTGAGAATTTTAGACCGGTAACCCTAAGACCTGTGGTAGGAAAATTATTGGTGGGGATTCTGAGGGAAAAGATATGCTTGCATTTGGAATGACAATGATTAATTATGGATAGTAAGCATAGTATTGTGCATGGGAGATCATGTCTCACAAATTTGATTGAGTTTTTTGAAGAAGTAACTAAAAATATTGATGAGGGCTATAAACATAGTCTATCTGGATCAGCAGAGCATATGATAAGGTTTTGAATGGTGGACAGCTCTGGAAGGTTAGATCATATGGGATCCAGGGAGAGCTAGCTGCTTGGATACAGATTTGGATTCATGGAAGGAAGCAGAGGGTGGTTAAAAAACTCGACAGGCTGAGCTATAGGGTGGGATTGGGCAAGCTAGCTAAGACTTTATTCCTTGGAACTCAGAGGTGTATAAAATCAGGAGGGGAATTGATAGGGTGAAAGAGTCTTTTACCCAAGGTAGGAGATCGAGAACCAGAGGACATAAGGTTTAAGATGAGAAAGGAAAGATAAGAACCAGAGGGGCAACATTTTCACTCAGTTGTTATATGGAATGAGCTGCCAGAGCAGATAGTTGAGGGAGGTACAACATTTGAATGACATGTGGACAGGTACATGAATAACAAAGGTTATAACAAAGTGATAGGGGGCCAAATATGGACAATTGGAACTAGCTCAGATGGGGTACTTTGGTCAACAAGGATGTTGGGCTGAAGGGCCTGTTTCCATGCTATATGACTATGACAGCGATAGAAATACATTTGCTTTACAGGGAGAAAGTGTAAGAAGCACATTCTTTATCCAAGTTAAAAGAGGGAAAATCCAAGTGTGCTTCAAGGGCTGGAGAAGATTGGGTTTTTTTACCTTCTTGGGGCATTGGAGCCAGGAAAGAGTCGCATTAATCTAAACTGAAATACCGTCAATTTTTTTTTTGTAGAGTATTAATAACAATGGGTAAAAAATCAAACCAAAATGGCAAGAGATGCAGATAGCCTGTGCCTGATATAAAAGAATGTAAATAAATATTTAAAACTATAAGAGTGGGAAGGAAGCCAATCCTCACAATGTAAGCAATTGGAAATGAAGGCAGCCCATCAACTATTTCACTCCACTGATCCTTTTGAGTTCCTCCAGCAGCTCTCCTTTTTTTGAACTGTTTGGAAATATAGGGTTAATCAAAGAAATCCATGGATCTGTTAAAGGAAAGCCTGACAAGTTAATAGAGGTTTCTTATCAGTAACTGATTGGATAACAGAATTCAATGATTTGGTGTATATACTATTTCCAAGGCTGATAATGTCTTTCACAAGAGAACTGATAGAATATTTCAATTTGTATTGTCTGAGAGGAAATGTAATTGCGAGAATAGAAAGTTAGTTGCCAGAGAGGAAACAAACGTAAATTGATGTTGCTGGGGATAGAATAGAGAATAAGGGAATAAACCCAAGGCCCAGTGCTGTGACCAATTTTGTTCTCTTTAAACACAGTTGATTTAACAATAGATACAGGGAACACAATATTACAAAAAAGTGAGGATGTTTAGAAGAACTGTAAAAAAACAAAAAGATGCACATGACTAGAAATTCAAGTCTGGTTAGCAGTGCTAAATTTCATTGCACTGTAATCTCTCTCCAACATTAGTTTAATTGACTTTACTGGTATGAATTTTGGAGGCTGAATACAACACGTCAACATCCCTACACAATGGCCAGAAGGCCAATTGAGTTGACCTCCTTGTCAAAGAGGCAATGCCAGGTGACTAAACCACAGGCGTCAGATCCTAAGGCATCACCCTGATGGACGTTTGATGGCTCACTGGGTCCCAGGCTGTGAACTGTTTCTCTGTGTTAAAAGCAATTGAGACTTAAATCATTTTTTTAATGTATAGAAACATAGAAACATAGAAAGTAGGTGCGAGAGCAGACCACCAGGCCCATCGAGCCCGCACCGCCATTCGCTCATGGCTGAACACTAAACAGACACACTTACCCACAAACAGTAGACACAAGACACAGAACACAAGACACTACCCTCCCCTTTATACCGCTATCACCCCTCTCCACCCCAAGAACCTCGTGATCTCCTGGGGGAGGCAAAAAACCGGATAAAAACCCAGGTCCAATTCGGGAAAAAAATCCGGGAAATTCCTCTCCGACCCCAATCTAGGCGATCGACACTTGTCCAGGAGATCACTCAGGTCTTACTATACTAACCATACCTAGGTCCATATCCCTGCCCTCTCCCCGTAGCCCCTTATCCCCTTGGCAGCTAAAAAACCATCTATTTTAGTCTTAAATATATTTAAAGTTTCTGCTTCCACTGCTCCCTGGGGCAGTGAATTCCATAAATTAACCACCCTCTGGGTGAAGAAGTTCTTCCTCATCTCAGTTTTAAAAGAGCCCCCCCTTATTCTGCAACTATGTCCCCTAGTTCTAGTTTCCCCGATCATTGGGAACATCCTCGGTGCATCCACCCGATCAAGGCCCCTCACGATCTTATATGTTTCAATGAGATCGCCTCTCATTCTTCTAAACTCCAAAGAGTAGAGTTCCAGCCTACTTAACCTTTCCTCATATGTCAATCCCCTCATTGCAGGAATTAATCTTGTAAACCTTCGCTGCACTGCCTCCAGGGCTAGTACATCCTTTCTTAAGTATGGACCCCAGAACTGTACACAGTATTCCAAATGTGGTCTCACTAATACTGTGTACAGCTGCAGCAAGACCTCCGTGTTTTTATACTCAATCCCCCTAGCAATAAAGGCCAAAACTCCATTGGCCTTCCTGATTGCTTGCTGCACCTGCATACTAACTTTCAGTGATTCATGTACTAATACCCCTAGATCCCTTTGCGTTGCATTACAACGCAGCTCCTCCTCATTTAGAAAATAACTTGCCCTATCATTTTTTTTCCCAAAATGAATGACTTCACATTTATTAGTATTAAATTTCATCTGCCAAGTTGTTGCCCACTCACCTAGCTTATCTATATCCTTTTGCAGACTCTTCCTATCCTCCTCATCCCCTACTTTTCCTCCCATTTTTGTATCGTCCGCAAATTTTGATATATTACACTTGGTTCCCTCCTCCAAATCATTTATATAAATTGTGAACAACTGGGGTCCCAGCACCGACCCTTGCGGAACCCCGCTAGTTACCGGTTGCCATCCCGAGTATGAACCATTTATCCCCACTCTCTGCTTCCTATTTGTTAGCCAATCCTCTACCCATGCTAATATATTACCCCCAATCCCATAATTTTTTATTTTTAGCAATAGTCTCTTATGTGGCACCTTGTCAAAAGCCTTTTGGAAGTCCAAGTATACCACATCCACCGGTTCCCCTTTATCCACCCGGGTTGTTACTTCCTCAAAGAATTCGAGCAGATTCGTTAAACAGGACTTCCCCTTCACAAAACCATGTTGGTTCTGTCCGATGAAGTCATGTTTATCCAAGTGCCCCGTTAGTGTTTCTTTAATAATTGTCTCTAACATTTTACCCACCACCGATGTTAGACTAACCGGTCTATAGTTACCCGCCTTCTGTTTACTTCCTTTTTTAAATATAGGTGTTACATTGGCCATTTTCCAATCCACTGGGACCGTTCCTGCCTCCAGGGAGTTTTGGAAAATTATCACCAATGCATCCACAATCCCCACCGCTATCTCCCTCAAGACCCTTGGATGTAATCCATCAGGCCCAGGGGATTTATCCTCCTTCAGTCTCATTAATTTCCCTAATACCACCTCCTTGGTGATCTTAATAGTATTTAGCTCCTCCATTCCTACCGCCCCCTGTTTATCCAGCGTTGGAATATTTTTTGTGTCTTCTATGGTGAAGACTGATACAAAATACTCGTTTAATGCCTTTGCCATTTCCATGTTCCCCACCAACAACTCTCCAGTCTCACCCTCCAATGGACCAACGTTCACCTTAGCCACCCTTTTTCTTTTTATATAGCTATAAAAACTCTTACTATTAGTTTTTATGTTGTTCGCTAAATTCCTTTCATAGTCTATTTTCCCCGTCTTAATTAATCTCTTAGTTATTTTTTGCTGACCTTTAAATGCTTCCCAATCCTCTACCCTCCCACTATCTCTGGCTACCTTATATGCCCTTGCCTTCAGCCGAATACTATCCTTTATAGTTTTACTGAGCCATGGCTGACTGTTCTTACCCTTACCCCTTTTTTTCTTCATAGGAATAAATTTTTCTTGAAGGTTATACAGTATACCCTTAAACGTACACCACTGCTCATGTACCGTCTTATTCTTGAGTCTGCTATCCCAGTCAACTTTGATCAGCTCAGTCCTCATACCTTCATAATCCCCCTTATTTAGACTAAGCACCCTAGCCTGAGTTTCAACCTGCTCCCCTTCTATTTGAATATGGAATTCGACCATATTGTGGTCACTTGTTCCCAACGAGTCCCTAACTATGACATTTTTAATTAATCCTGCTTCATTACACAGGACCAGATCCAAGATTGCCTCCCCCCTTGTCGGTTCTGTGACATACTGTTCTAGGAACCCGTCTCTAATACATTCTATAAACTCTTCCTCTAGTCTACCCTGCCCAGTTTGGTTTGCCCAATTAATATGAAAATTGAAGTCCCCCATGATTACAGCAGTTCCCTTTTTACATGCGTCAACTATTTGCAGATTTATGTTCTGACTAACAGCGTCACAGCTATTTGGAGGTCTATAAATTACACCCACTAGTGTTTTTTTCCCCTTATTATTCTCTATCTGTACCCAAGCTGTTTCACTATCCTGATCCTTCAACGCAATATCCTTCCTCTCTATTGCCGTTATTCCCTCCCTTATTAAAAGGGCCACCCCTCCTCCCTTTCTTTCCTGTCTATCTTTTCTAATTGTCGAGTACCCCTCTATATTTAACTCCCAGTCCTGATCCCCTTGCAGCCATGTCTCCGTAATGGCCACGATATCATAACTATATATACTTAATTGCACCGTTAATTCATTTATCTTATTACGAATACTCCGTGCATTTAGATAAAGCACTTTCAGATGATTTTTACTACCCTTCCTTTCCGTTTTTGCCCCTTTTACATCTAAAGCTTTATCTTCACACATTCTGTCTCCTGTCACATTTTGACTTTCCGCTTCCCCACTGATACCCTGCTCTATTTCCTCTACCCCTGCCGTTATTACCCCCCTTGATACCTCCCCCCCGCTACTTAGTTTAAAGACCTCTCTACTGCCCTAGTTATATGATTTGCCAGGACCCCAGTCCCAGCACCGTTCAGGTGAAGTCCGTCCTTACAGAACAGATCCCCCCTGTCCCAGTACTGGTGCCAGTGGCCCAAGAAACCAAACCCATTATTCCCACACCAGTCTTTGAGCCACGCATTTAGCTTTTTAATTTTACGTATCCTCGCCGATTTGGCCCGTGGCTCAGGTAGCAATCCGGAGATCAGTACCCTCGAGGTTCTGCTTTTTAATTTATTCCCTAACTGCTCAAACTCCTTCAGCAGATCCTCCTTCCTCGTCCTTCCTATGTCATTGGTCCCCACATGGACCACGACCACTGGATCCTCCCCCTCCCACTGCAAATTTCTCTCCAGCATCGCAGAGATATCCTTAACCCTAGCACCGGGTAGGCAACACAGCCTTCGGGACATGTTCTGCTGGCCGCAGAGAACCCTATCTACCCCCCGAATAATACTATCCCCTATCACTACGGCATTTCTTCTAACTCCCCCCTCTTGAATGGCCTCCTGATCCACGGTGCTGCAGCCAGGTTGCTCATCCCTCCCACAGCCCCTGATCCCGTCCTTACATTGAGTAAGAGCCTCGGTCATGCTCGTCAGGGACAAGGGCTGTGGCTCCTGCCGCATCTCCTCCTGGTTCCCCCTACCTGCCTCGCTTATGGCCACACCTTCCTTTCCTTGCTCACTGCCTACTGAATTAGTTAAACTGGTCGGTGTGACCATCCCCTGGCACAAAACATCCAGGTAATACTCCCCCTCCCTGATGTACCGCAGCGTATGAAGTTGGGTCTCCAGCTCATCAATGCGGAGCTGGAGTTCCTCTAGCCTCAAACACTTACTGCAGCTGTAGGGATCTTCTACATCAATGGTGTCGACAAATTCCCACATCTCGCAGTATTGGCACATCTCCTGACCGCCCATCTTATATAAGTAATTAACTGGTCCTATTTAAGAATCCCCTACTGTATTGATACACCCCTTATTTATATAATCCTACCTCCTATAAATGGGAAAGTACTCACCCCAGCCGTAAATTACCTACTGGGTTGGCTGTCTAGTGGTAATTCCGTCCGCTCTTCCTGTCTGGCCCACTGCTCCCTTGCAGTGCGTGGCAAACCTCTTTGCCTCTCCCAGAATCCTTAGCCTCTCAAGCGTATTGCGTGGTCTCCTCTCCTCAGCCTCCTCTCCGAAGACTCTCGAGCCAAAGACTCACACTTTTCTCACAGGGGACTCTCGAGCCAAAGACTCACACTTTTCTCACAGGGACTCTCGAGCCAAAGACTCACACTTTTCTCACAGGGCACTTCCCTCACTAGGCCGCTCACTCACTGCCGCTCGCAAAGAGCTGTCCTGCTTAAATTGACTGATAAATTGCCTATTTACCCTTCACTTTTGGTGTTTTTAATTACATAGTTTTATATTTTCTATGAGAAATTAGTTGAAAGGTACATGATAATAAGTAGAGGTACTACTTCATAGCGCAGAGACCCGGGCTCGATCCTATTTGTGTGGATTTAGCTAATTCTCCCTGTGACTGCGTGGACTTTCTCCGAATGCTCTGGTTTACTCCCACATCCCCAAGACTTGCAGGTTTGTAGGTTAATTGGTCTCTGTAAAAACTGCCCCTAAAATGCAGGGAGTGGATGAGAAAATGGGATATCATATAACTAGTGTGAACAGGAATCGATGGTTGGCGTAGACTCGTTGGGCTGAAGAGCCTGCTTCCATGCTGTACCTCTAAACTATAATAAACAATAGGTACACAAAAAAGCTGGAGAAACTCAGCGGGTGCAGCAGCATCTATGGAGCGAAGGAAATAGGCAACGTTTCGGGCCGAAACCCGTCTTCAGACGATATAATAAACGATATATTGAATGTACCATTTCATGCTGAACTTTGTCACTAGCTTAAAACTAAGTTGACATAGAAACATAGAAACATAGAAAATAGGTGCAGGAGTAGGCCATTCGGCCCTTCGAGCCTGCACCGCCATTCAATATGATCATGGCTGATCATCCAACTCAGTATCCTGTACCTGCTTTCTCTCCATAACCCCTGATCCCTTTAGCCACAAGGGCCACATCTAACTACCTCTTAAATATAGCCAATGAACTGGCCTCAACCATCTTCTGTGGCAGAGAATTCCAGAGATTCACCACTCTCTGTGTGAAAAATGTTTTCCTCATCTCGGTCCTAAAAGATTTCCCCCTTATCCTTAAACTGTGACCCCTTGTTCTGGACTTCCCCAACATCGGGAACAATCTTCCTGCATCTAGCCTGTCCAACCCCTTAAGAATTTTGTAAGTTTCTATAAGATCCCCTCTCAATCTTCTAAATAAACTATGCAATACTCCAGGTGTGGTCTCACCAAGACCCTGTACAACTGGAGTAGAACCTCACTGCTCCTATACTCAAATCCTTTTGCTATGGCAGATCCTTTGACAGATGCAAGTTTGGCCCCGTTCTCTCTCAGTACATCTATCTCCTTAGCTGGCCACAGTAGCAAGTCCATCAGCAGTGGGAAATCAGATATTTAGCATTTGACCTCCAGCTTGTTTCCGACTTGTTTCTGCATTTCAACTTTAAGCAGTGAAACTGGAGATGACTTGAAGGTCGAGGAATAGATAGCCACTTGTTCATTATGGGACCACCAGCTAAAGGGATGTACGATCCAGCCCAGAGTGTATAGCACATTAAGCCAGGGATGGATTTCTAGGCAACAGATTTTCGCAGAGTTGGTATCCTAATGCATGTTACGATTTAACATGAGGTATTGCATTCCATGAGAAAAAACAGGAACTGAAATATATTCTAATAGAATTAATCTGGAAAGACACAGTTGAACAGAGAGACCTAGGAGTTCAAATACATAATTCCCTGAAAGTGCAGGAGCAGACAGATAAAGTCATAAAATGTAATGGTGTCATTAGTAATGCTGCAGTGAAAAGTACTGTGCTCGCTACTTGATACCCAATATACAGGACATTAAAGATATGGAAGCGATAGATTGATCAGGATGATGCTACATGTGGTAATTTAAAGTCATAAAGTGAACCTTGAGTTACTGCTGATAGTTTCATTGGAGTGCAGCCTTAGAAGAGATATAACAGATGGTGATAAAATAATTAAAAGTTTTAATAGAATGAAGGAAGAAACTCTATTTGCTCCAGCAGGCCATCTGTAATGAGTAGTCATTCTGTTGATATTATCATGAAGACAGTAAGGGAGGAAATCATTTACAGGAGAGTTGTGGCAGAGTGCTCCATCACAAAAAATGACCAAGGCAGAGAGACTAATGTTTTTACTGAAGGAAAATTGGATAAACATGTGTAGATGAGGACAGAATCAGGGCATTGAAGAGAGTGTAGCAATAGGATAAGGATCGTATTGCTTTTTAAATGAGTCACAAGAAACACGATGTGCAAAAAGGTCTCTTCTATGTGTTAAACTTCAATGACATTAGGGCAATGAAGGTCTGGCCTAGATTCTCTTTTTTATCTCAGTAACACAATGCTATTGAAGCCACCAATGGAATACCATTCTCGTGGCTTTAGATGTGAGGAAGGGAGCCAATCTGAAAAGTCATCTTTGTCTGAAAATCAATAAAAGTTATCTGTCCATTCCCCTCCATCAAAACAAAACAATTAACAAACTAATCTCCAGAAAAGATAACTTAAAAATAGGAAGAATGCAAAACCTTACCAAGGTCATCTAATCAAAGAATTAATGTCAATTATTGTAATCCTGATCTAGAGCTAAGACAATTAATTATAAAATAAGTCACTTGAGACTTTTACGAGGCAATTTAATCAATTGACCAAAGTCATGCTACACTATATAACATTAGTTTCACCAGGGGAAGGAGAAAGTTCTTGCTCTTGAGCTGCAGGTTCGGAACATTTCAGAACAGGTTCAAATCCTTTGTTTAGAAATAGTCTGCATTTATTAAGAAGAGTGGCATTATCAGTATGACTCACACAAGATCACATGGCAAAAACTACAAATAAATAAGGGCAATCACCTTCTTCACTCATTCATCCAGAAAACTGACATTTAATCATTTCTTAAATTGATCCAACCTTTGATTCTGTGTAACTGTGTCCATTTCATGTTTTGCATAAATAAAGAACATAGTCGAAAAATGTACAATGTACTCAAGGGCCTGTCCCACTTGGCGATTTTTTTGGCGACTGCCGGCATCATTGACTGACGTATCCGGTCACCAAAACAGTTGCGGCGTGATGCGGCGTTGACGCGGCGTGATGACGTATTGACGCACGGTGTTTCCTCAAGTGTCACAACATTTTTTTTGCCGCCGCTGGATTTTGAAATGTTCAAAATCTTTTGGCGACATTGATATGACGCGGGCAGTCACCGAAAAAATCGCCAAGTGGGACAGCCCCTTAATTTAAATGTGTTTTACTGTCATATTGCTATAATTTGTTGGTGATATTTTTAAATTATCTGATCCATTCCCTTGACCATCTCAGAATATCAACTCACAGCACAGCAATTGATCACTGAGCTGTTCAAAGGCTCTGTTAGACATTACCAAAGAGGGTCAGGTCAAGAGTGCAGTTTTGAGCTCCTCATGGGCAAACTTCCTTCCTCATAACAAAGGGTGACTGCCATTTCAGAGTGATCAATGATCTCTACAGCTCAAGCGATAAGCTGTGGCACCTGAACAAAAGGGTGCGTATTGACCACCTAGCCGAGGATCAGATCAGTATGATTACAACAAATAATGTTGCCAAAGATTTCCTTCCCTTTGCAACTGAAATCCTGAACAAACTGTAACTAGAGCCCACTAGCCATTTATCTACTAAGCAGAGCTCTGCTATGGTAATAACAAAGGGAAGAAGACCTACTTAGGTAAAAATAGAGCATCTTTCAATCTGTACTTAAACCCACTTCATACATATACAAGTATACAAGAGCAGCTGCAGAGGTATATTATCTCTAAGTGAGTCATGAAGCAGGAATATTGTTAGGAAAATAAAGCAGCATCAAGAGATGATTTTTTCTTACAAGGCATGAAATTATACAAAACATATCCCTACTATTTCTCCATTTACTATAATTTGCCATCGACAGTTAGTCTCTGGGTTATTATCAATATCCACATTGTTGCAACATGCCCATTAGGGACAAGAATAGCTTGTGTCTAGCTAGCACCAATTCCATGGCAACATGTTCCAAGCTGTTTCATGGGGTACCAGCAAATTTGTCTCCAAGACATATCTGGAAATATGAGGACAAATGATCTTGAAAGGGTCTTCAAATGGGCTGGAGAATTGGCAAAGTAGAGGGATGATGTTGAACGCTAAAGGCAAAGCTACCAAGAATCTCAAACAGGTCATGGAGGCGGTCACAGTGGTGCAGCAGCAGAGTTGCTGCCTTACAGCGAATGCAGCGCCGGAGACCTGGGTTCAATCCTGACTACGTGTGCTGTCTGTACGGAGTTTTTGTACTTTCTCCCCATGACTGCGTGGGTTTTCTCCGAGATCTTCGGTTTCCTCCCACATTCCAAAGACGTACAGGTTTGTAGGTTAATTGGCTTGGTAAATGTAAAAATTGTCCCTTGTGAAGTAAGATAGTGTTAATGTGCGAGGATCGCTGGTTGGCGAGGACCCGGTGGGCCGAAGGGCCTGTTTCCGTGCTGTCTCTCTAAACTAAACTAAAAAGGTGGATCAAGGTCCATATCAGAGGATTTTCAGGCTGAAGGAGAGTTAGGCAGGGGTGAGGCCAAGGAGGGATTTGAGAACAAGGATGAGAATCTTATGGATGAGGTTCATATTTAATGAGAGTTAATGCAGGATAGCAAGCACAGGGTGATCAGTATAACATGGGCTGCAAACCAAGTTACAGAGTACCACACAAGTTGGCTAGAAATGGTTCAAAACTTGAACAATTTGGCTAGAAGTGGTGCATGTAGCAGTGGCAGGTATGGACTAATCACTCGCCATTCATTAAAATCACACTTTATCCAATCATGAACTCACCTCGGCGACTCCCTTCTAGTTTTAATGTCTGTCCAGAATATACAGATCTCAAGGCAATATAGGAATGGATGATAATTTGAAGGGCAGATGAGATGAGCTATGGGTGAGGCCAGGTTATGTTACAGAGGTAGAAATAGATGGTCTTAGCAATGTCTTAGATACATGGTTAAAGATTTACCAGTGAGTAAAATGGTGGCCAAATATGACACCAAGGTTGCCAATAGTCTGTTTCAGTCTCAATTATTAGGGAGATCAGTGGAGTCAGTGACTGACATGTGACTTGTCTATTAACATTTCACTGTACAACTTACTGTAATGGGGCCATACTGCATAGAAACAAGCCCTTCAGCCTACTGAGTCCATGCTGTCTGTCAAGCACCCATCTTCGCCCTAATTCTACCCTAATCCATTTTAATCTCTACCAGCTCAAATTCAAGTTCAAGTTCAAGTGAATCTATTGTCATGTGTCCCTGATAGGACAATGAAATTCTTGCCAAATACTGCCCCTCACCCACACACTAGAAGAAATTCACAGTGACACGGGGCACTCAGGTGAAACCAGGGGTCACAAGTGGAATGTGGAAATTTCAGAATTAAACTCAGGTTGCTGATGGTGTAGGCAGCAGGTCTACTAGTTACGCCGTGAGCAGCCCCATTCTGAGTTCCAACCTGAAGCATTATTTCTGTTTCTTTTTCCACATGTGTGGCCTAACCAGCTGAATTTTCCCAGCAACTTTCCTCCTGCCCGTGTGCAAACCTTTGCATATCCTTGTTCCACCAGTTGTTCTTCATTTATCCAATCCTTTTTCATACATGTGCCTTAATCCGCTAACGGGTTGGACAAACACGAGAGGATTCAGGTTGCTTTTCCAACCACAAAAGCTTCTCTTTCACAGCTAACTTTGCCTGGGTTTCAGCAACTAAGTTACAGAGAAAGGTTGAACAAGTTAGGGCTTTATTCGTTGGAGCGCTGAAGGTTAAGGGGGGACTTGATAGAGGTCTTTAAAATTATGAGAGGGATAGACAGAGTTGATGTGGATAAGCTTTTCCCACTGAGAGTAGGGAAGATTCAAACAATGGGGCATGACATGAGAATTAAGGGACTGAAGTTTAGGGGTAACATGAGGGGGAACTTCTTTACTCAGAGAGTGGTAGCTGTGTGGAATGATCTTCCAGTGGAAGTGGTGGAGGCAGGTTCGTTTTTATCATTTTAAAATAAATTGGATAGTTATATGGATGGGAAGGGAATGGAGGGTTATGGTCTGAGCGCAGGTATATGGGACTAGGGGAGATTATGTGTTCGGCACGGACTAGAAGGGTCGAGATGGCCTGTTTCCGTGCTGTCATTGTTATATGGTTATATGGTTTATATGGTTAACTTCTTGAGTTGGGTATCACTTTCATCAAGTCAGATCTATTTGGACCTCAAGACTATGTATTCACTAAGTGCCCCGGATGGCATTTTTAAAAATCTTTCTAATCAGCAGTCTTGCACTACTACTGTGTTGATCTGGAGTCACTGAAAGGGCAATCCAGGTAAATATAGCAGATTTCCTTGCCTTTGTGAAATAATGGAAAAAGATGAGTAAGTAGGTTCATACTCATCATTGATGAAGCTGATTTGTATTTAGATTCCCGATTATTTAATTAACTGCTTTTTAAATCCCATGGTTCCCATAGTGGGATTTACATTCAAATCTCTCAAATGTTAGTCTAAGCATCTAAACCAATAATCTAATAATTTAAGTGTTGCACCATTAGTAGCTTCTGACTTGTCTTGAAACTATCCTTTTGAGGCTGGGTCAGGGAAGACCATTTGTTGGGGTAGGATCACAAGGGAACGGCGGGCGACCAGTGGGGTGTTGAGAGAATCATAAACCTCGGGGAATTAGAAAGATGGGGAGACAGAGGGATTGGATGTCAGTAGCTGCAGAAATTGGAGATTCCAAAATCAGGGACAATTAAATTGTCAGTGGGGAAATTGTTTAATGGAAGGGTGGTCAAAGCCTTAGAGTAATCATGGTGTCAATGAGTCTATGGGTGGTAATTACTACCAGAAATCTGTTGGGTTTGATGTTTAGTTTCTGACCAAATAGTCAGAAGACCTACAACCTCTTCTACTGATTGTTTTGTATCCTTCTTGCTCTTTTTCCCTTCTTCCACACTGTCTTGCAGTCATGTGTCCATTATCAGCACAAAATAATCATGGTCATGATGCAATTATGATGAAAACATATGCCTCTATTTCTCTGAATTGAGTAAGACTATACTATCAATCCTCCAGGGACTTTAGTTGGTCTTTTGTATGATATCGTGAATTAGTTTTCGGTTGACTGACAGTCATAGCTATTCTCATTTTATCCACATGGAAAACAATGTTTCTAGACAATAGATATAGGTGCAGGAGTAGGCCATTCGGCCCTTTGAGCCAGCACCGCCATTTAATGTGATCATGGCTGATCATCCACAATCAGTACCCGTTCCTGCCTTCTCCCCATATCCCCTGACTCCACTATCTAGCTCTCTCTTGAAAGTATCCAGAGAACCAGCCTCCACCGCCCTCTGAAGCAGAGAATTTCACAGACTCACAACTCTCTGTGAGAAAAAGTGTTTCCTCATCTCCGTTCTAAATGGCTCACCCTTTATTCTTAAACTGTAGCCCCTGGTTCTGGACTCCCCCAGCATCGGGAACATGTTTCCTGCCTCTAGCGTGTCCAAACACTTAATAATCTTATATGTTTCAATAAGATCTCCTCTCATCCTTCTAAATTCCACAGTATACAAGCCCAACCGCTCCATTCTCTCAGCATATGACAGTTCCGCCATCCCGGGAATTAACCTTGTAAACCTACGCTGCACTCCCCCAATAGCAAGAATGTCCTTCCTCAAATGTGGAGACCAAATCTGCACACAATACTCCAGGTGTAGTCTCACTAGGGCCTTGTACAACTGCAGAAGGACCTCTTTGCTCCTATACTCAACAATTCAACTACTACAAGAAGATTTCAGTATAGGAGTAAAGAGGTTCTTCTGCAGTTGTATAGGGCTCTGGTGAGACCACATCTGCAGTATTGTGTGCAGTTTTGGTCTCCTAATTTGAGGAAGGACATTCTTATGATTGAAGCAGGTCAACATGCCATTCATGAGATTGATCCCTGGGATGGCGGGACTGTCATATGAGGAAAGATTGAAAAGACTAGGCTTGAATTCACTGGAGTTTAGAAGGATGAGGGGGATCTTATAGAAACATATAAAATTATAAAAGGACTGGACAAGCTAGATGCAGGAAAAATGTTCCCAATGTTGGGTGAGTCCAGAACCAGGGGCCACAGTCTTAGAATAAAGGAGAGGTCATTTAAGACTGAGGTGAGAAAAAACATTTTCAACCAGAGAGTTATGAATTTATGGAATTCCCTGCCACAGAGGGCAGTGGAGGCCGAGTCACTGGATGGATTTAAGAGAGAGTTAGATAGAGCTCTAGGGGCTAGTGGAGTCAAGGGATATGGGGAGAAGACAGGCACAGGTTATTGATAGGGAATGATCAGCCATGATCACAATGAATGGCGGTGCTGGCTCGAAGGGCCGAATGGCCTCCACCTGCACCTATTTTCTATGTTTCTATGTTTCTATGTACTCGTGTTATGCAGGTCAACATGCCATTCGTCTTCTTCACTGTCTGCTGTACCTGCATGCTTACTTTCATTGACTGATGAACAAGGACTCCCAGATCCCGTTGTACTTCCCCTTTTCCCAACTTGACACTATTTAGATAATAATCTGCCTTCCTGTTTTTGCTACCAAAGTAGATAACCTCACTTTTATCGTCATTAAACTGCATCTGCCATGGATCTGCCGACTCACCCAACCTGTCCAAGTCACCCTGCATTCTCATAGCATCCTCATCACAGTTCACACTACAATCCAGCTTTGTGTCAGCTGCAAATTTGCTAATGTTACTTTGAATCCCTTCATCCAAATCATTGATGTATATTGTAAATAGCTATGCTGCTGCAAGGATTTCATTGTCAGTACATATGACAATTAAACATTGAACTCTACTCTTGGCCTCCCCAAACGCCAGCATATAAATTCACGGCAGCTGTCCATCCAGTGGTTGGTTGATGCAACCGCCGCTTAGTGCTAACATTGAAGATTGGTCGTTAACGTTCTGGAAAACAACTCGTTATAAATCGAGTGCATGTTTAAATTTGTCACCTATTCACTGCGTGTCGCTGCGGGTGGAGATGTCCCTACTCGCCACTGGGCGGCGCTGTTCCAGGTGCCAGAGATGCCCCGTCTCCGCCACTGGGCGGCGCTGTTCCTGGTGCCAGTGGTGTCCGTCTCCCTCCCGCCACTGGGCGGCGCTGTTCCCTGATATTTGGTTCCCAGTGCCAGTGGTGTCCCTCTCTCTCCCGCCAGTGCCAGTGGTGTCCCTCTCTCTCCCGCCACTGGGCGGCGCTGTTCCCGGTGCCAGTGGTGTCCCGTCTCCACCACTGGGCGGTGCTGGCCCCTGATCTTTGGTTCCCGGTGCCAGTGGTGTACTTCTCTCTCCCGCCACTGGGCGGCGCTGTTCCCGGTGCCAGTGGTGTACTTCTCTCTCCCGCCACTGGGCGGCGCTGCTCCCGGTGCCAGTGGTGTCCCGTCTCCACCACTGGGCGGCGCTGTTCCCGGTGCCAGTGGTGCCCCGACTCCACCACTGGGCGGCGCTGTTCCCGGTGCCAGTGGTGTACTTCTCTCTCCCGCCACTGGGCGGCGCTGTTTCCGGTGCCAGTGGTGTCCCTCTCTCCCGCCACTGGGCGGCGCTGTTCCCGGCGACCAGTGACGCCCCGTCTCAACACTGGGTGGTATGTTCCTGGTGCCAGTGCACCCTCTCTCTGCTGCCACTGGCGTGCGCTGTTCGGGGTGCCAGCTCAGGTTCCCTCTCTCGCCCGAAAGTGTGGGTGGCGCGTGTGTGTGTCTGTGATCCCGGTGCCAGTGGTGGACTGATATCTGAGAGGAAGAGTGGGCGGTGTGTTCCCCGAGTGCCAGAGAGGAGTGGTGTGTTTCTCTCTCCCGCCACTGGGCGGCGCTGTTCCCGGTGCCAGTGATGCCCCGTCTCCACCACTGGGTGGCGCTGTTCCCGGTGCCAGTGATGTACTTCTATCTCCCGCCACTGGGCGGCGGTGTTCCCGGTGCCCGGGATGTCCCGCCACTGGGCGGCGCTGTTCCCGGTGCCAGTGATGTCCCGTCTCCACCACTGGGCGGCGCTGTTCCCGGTACCAGTGGTGTACTTCTCTCCCCCGCCACTGGGCGGCGCTGTTCCCGGTGCCAGTGATGCCCCGTCTCCACCACTGGGCGGCGCTGTTCCCGGTGCCAGTGGTGTACTTCTCTCTCCCGCCACTGGACGGCGCTGCGGGCGGCGACTCCCCACGACCTTCTCAACATGGCGGAGTATTCCTGTGTGAAGCGCACGAAGCTGGTGCTGAAAGGCGTGAAAAGGTCCGGGTTTAACTGAGCTCAGGTTGAAAACGCGCAGAGAAAGTGTGGAGTCGGCGCGTGTGTGTGTCTGTGATCCGCGGGTCGGACGGGAGATGGACTGATATTGAGAGGAAGAGTGAGGGGCGTGTGTTTGCAGAGAGAGAGAGAGGCGGGTGTTTACCGGGGAACGCAAGAGGAGTGGATAATACAGGGGACAGATACGGGGGACAGGGACAGATACAGGGGACAGATACAGGGGACAGGTACAGATACAGGGGACAGATACAGGGGACAGATACAGGGGACAGATACAGGGGACAGGGACAGGGGACAGATACAGGTACAGGAGATATGTACAGGGGACATATACAGGGGACAGATACAGGTACAGGAGATATGTACAGGGGACAGATACAGGGGACAGGTACTTCATTTTGTGTCTATATCACAGGCATCAAAATTTGCCTGTTCCTTCTTGAGTGGAACTATATCACATTTAATGCTGTATTTCACCTGTAGAATTGAACAGTTTTTCCTGCCAACAATGGTATTGGTTTATTATTGTCGGGTGTACCAAGATACCGTAAAAAGCTTTACTTAACATGCTATCAAATTGTTACCGTTCATGAGGACAGCAGGTAGTTCAAAAACTGAAAAGAAATAATGCAGAGTATAATGATACAGCTTCAGAGAAAATTCAGATACCAAAGAAAAATATAATGGTTGCAACATGGGAGAATGGATATCTATAAGTTATGAGAGGTCCATTCAAGAGGCTGATGACAGCAGGGAAGAATCTGCTCTTGAATCTAGTGATATGCATTTTAGAATTTTTCTGCCAGAGGGATGAAGGGGAAGTCGAGAATAAGGAATGGTGCATAAGGTCATAAGGAATAGGAGTAGAATTAGGTCATTCTGCCCATCAGTGCAGTTGGTTTGCATGATGGACTGGGCTGTGTCCTCAACTCTGCCAGAAATAATTGGAGCAGCACTTAGGCTAGCAATGTTTTTTTCAATATTTACTTTAAATGAGCAAACGAAAATAGCTTACCAAGGTAGATGGTAGATCAGGATCACACTTTAGCTGATGAGAGGGCCATTCAGTTGCCTGATAACTGCTGGGAAAGTAACATTAGCTAATTTACAGATGACACAAAGCTGGGTGGCAGTGTGAACTGTGAGAAGGATGCTCGGAGGATGCAGGGTGACTTGGACAGGTTGGGTGAGTCGGCAGATGCATGGCAGGTGTAGTTAATGTAGATAAATGTGAGGTTACCACTTTGGTGGCAAGAACAAGAAGACAGATTATTATTTGAATGGTGTCAAGTTCGGAAAAGGGGAAGTACAACGGGATCTGGGTGTTCATCGGTCACTGAAAGTAAGCATGCAGTGAAGAAAGCTAACAGCATGTTGGCCTTCATAACAAGAGGAGTTGAGTATAGGAGCAAAGAGGTCCTGCAGTTGTACAGGGCCCTAGTGAGACTACATCTGGAGTATTGTGTGCCGTTTTCGTCTCCAAATTTGAGGAAGGACAATCTTGCTATTGAGAGAGTGCAGCGGCGGTTCACAAGATTAATTCCCGGGATGGCGGGACTGTCATATGTTGAAAGAATGGAGCGGCTGGGCTTGTATACACTGGAATTTAGAAGGTTGAGACCATCTTATTGAACCATATTAGATTATTAAGTGATTGGACAGGTTAGAGGCAGGAAACATGTTCCTGAAGTGGTTGGGGGAGTCCAGAATCATGGGCCGCAGTTTAAGAATAAGGGGTAGGCCATTTAGAACGGAGATGAGGAAAAACTTTTTCACCCAGAGAGTTGTGAATCTATGGAATTCTCTGCCTCAGAAGGCAGTGGGGGCCAATTCTCTGTATGCTTTCGAGAGAGAGTTAGATAGAGCTCTTGAAGACAGCGGAGTTAGGGGGTATGGGGAGAAGGCAGGATTTTGGAAGATCAGCCATGATCACAGTGAATGGTGGTGCTAGCTTGAAAGGCTGAATGGCCTACTCCTGCACCTATTTTCTATTGTCTATTGTCTATTGGGAAGAAACTACCCTTGCATCTGGAGGTATGCATTTTCAAACTTCTGTTCCTCTTGCCTGGTGGGAGAGGGGAGAAGAGAGAATGACCAGGGTGAGACTGGTCCTTAATTATGCTGGCAACTTTGCTGAGGCAGCGTGCAATTTATTGCGAACGTTGATTAAGCTATTTCCAAACTAGGTTGTGATAAAAAAGCTTTCTACGGCACATCTACAAAAGTTGGTGAGGGTTGTTAGGGGCATGCCAATCTTCTTTAGCTATCTAAGGAAGTAGAGGCGTTGCTGTGTTTTCTTCGCCATATCTTCCCTGTGGCTGATCCAGGACAAATTCCTGGTGATATTTTCTCCGTGGAATTTGACGCTTTTGACCATCTCTACTTCGGCACCAACAATGTATACTGGGGTGTGCGTACTGCTTCCCTTCCTGAAGTCAATCACAATCTCCTTTGTCTTGTTAACATTCAGGGAGAGGTTGTTATCTTGTGAAGAATGGGTGAGGCAGCATCTCTGGAGAGAAGAAATGGGTGACGTTTAGGTTTGAGATCCTTCTTCAGCATTACATCCCTGTTTTTGTATACAAACCCTCTTGAAATAAATGCTAGCATTGAGTTTCCTTTCTTTACTACCGATTCGACTTGCAGATGAACTTTATGGAAATCCTGCACCAGCACTCCCAAGTCCCTTTGCACCGATTTCTGGATTTTCTCCCCAATTAGAAAATAATCTACGCCTTTATTTCTACCAAAATGCATGACTCCACACTTTGCTACACTATATTCCATCTGCCACTTCTCTGTCCACTCTTCCAACCTGTCCTTTTGCAGAGTCCTTGCTATCTGTACACTACTGCCCTTCCACCTATTTTCGTATCATCCACAAACTTGGCCACAAAGCCTTCAATCCCCTCATCCAAATCATTGTACAACGGGAAGAGTAGCGGGCCCCGCAACAACCCCTGCGGAACTCCGCTAGTCACTGCGAGACAACCAGAAAAAAGCCCCCTTTATTGCCACTCCTTGTCTTCTGTCATCCAACCAACCTGCTATCCATGCTACTATCTGCCCTTTGATACTGTGGTATCAAAAGCTTTCTGAAAATCTTAAGTGAACAACATCTACTAACTCTCCTTTGTCTGTCCAAATGGCTTTTGGCACATTGGCCTTCATCAGCCAGAGTATTGAAGTTGGAAGTTCATGTTGCAGTTGTATAGTATACATATTTCCTTCACTCCATAAATGCTGCCTCACCCGCTGAGTTTCTCCAGCATTTTTGTCTACCCACATTTAGAGTATTGTGTTCAGTCCTGGGCACTGTTAAAGGAACAATGTTGAAAGCTGGAAAGGGTACTGCGAAGATTTACGAGGATGTTCCAGGATTAGAGTGTCCGAGCTTTAGGCAGAGGTTAAGAAGACTGGGACTCAAACCTATTCCTTGGAGCGCAGGAGGATGAGGGGTGATCTTGCAGAGGTGTATAAGATCATGAGAGGAATAGATCGGATAGATGCACAGAGTAGGTGAATCGAGGACATTGGTTTAAGGTGAAGGGGAAAATATTTAATGGGAATCTGAGGGGCAACTTTAATGGTCAGGCATCATAGCGCTTACTCCTGTTCATGGTTTACATATTAAAGTTCGTTATAACATTTTATTTTAAGTAAAAAGAAGAAAAACAAAGGAAAAAGAAAACGAGAGGATGAGGATGACCAAGTGGTTGATATTGTTGGTAAGTGAGTTTAGTAACAAAATATCTATTTGCTCTTTTGAGTTTTTCGTGTAAATTTTACACACCCTTACATTTTCGAACATGAGAAAATATTTTACATTAATCTAAATGAGCTTGCCTGGAAGTTTGTTGGTAAAACATTCACTTCAAATACCACAAAGAGGACACTGTACAGGCAGGTACAATTAAAATGTTTACAAAACATTTAGACAGGTACATGGATAGGAAGGATTTAAAGGGATATGGACCAAACACAGGCAAAGAGTATCGGCTCAGATAAGCAACTTGGTCGCCATGGACAAGCTGGACATGCTGTGTAACTCTAGCTCTAAATGTCAAACATAGAAACATAGAAAATAGTTGCAGGAGTAGGCCATTTGCCCCTTCGAGCCTGCACCGCCATTCAATATGATCATGGCTGATCGTCCAACTCAGTATCCTGTACCTGCCTTCTCTCCATACCCCCTGATCCCTTTAGCCACAAGGGCCACATCTAACTCCCTTAAATATAGCCAATGAACTGGCCTCAACTACCTTCTGTGGCAGAGAATTCCAGAGATTCACCACTCTCTGTGTGAAAAATGTTTTCCTCATCTCGGTCCTAAAAGATTTCCCCCTTATCCTTAAACTGTGATCCCTTGTTCTGGACTTCCCCAACATCGGGAGCAATCTTACTGCATCTAGCCTGTCCAACCCCTTAAGAATTTTGTAAGTTTTTATGATCCCCCCTCAATCTCCTAAATTCTAGCGAGTACAAGCTGCGTCTATCCAGTCTTTCTTTATATGAAAGTCCTGACATCCCAGGAATCAGTCTGGTGAACCTTCTCTGTACTCCCTCTATGGCAAGAATGTCTTCCCTCAGATTAGGAGACCAAAACTGTACGCAATACTCCAGGTGTGGTCTCACCAAGACCTGTACAACTGCAGTAGAATCTCCCTGCTCCAATACTCAAATCCTTTTGCTATGAATGCTAACACACCATTCGCTTTCTTCACTGCCTGCTGCACCTGCATGCCTACTTTTATTGACTGGTGTACCATGACACCCAGGTCTCGTTGCATCTCCCCTTTTCCTAATCGGCCACCATTCAGATAATAGTCTACTTTCCTGTTTTTGCCACCAAAGTGGATAACCTCACATTTATCCACATTATACTGCATCTGCCATGCATTTGCCCACTCACCCAGCCTATCCAAGTCACCTTGCAGCCTCCTAACATCCTCCTCACAGCTTACACTGCCCCCCAGCTTCGTGTCATCCGCAAACTTGGAGATGTTGCATTCAATTCCCTCATCCAATTCATTAATATATATTGTAAATAGCTGGGGTCCCAGCACTGAGCCTTGCGGTACCCCACTAGTCACTCCCTACCATTGTGAAAAGGACCCGTTTACTCCTACTCTTTACTTCCTGTCTGCCAGCCAGTTCTCTATCCACATCAATACTGAACCCCCAATACCGTGTGCTTTAAGTTTGTATACTAATCTCTTATGTGGGATGTACAATGTAACAAAATATCTATTTGCTCTTTTGATTTTTTTCATATAAATTTTACACCCTTACATTTTCGAACATGAGAAAATATTTTACATTAATTCAAATGAGCTTGCCTGGAAGTTTGTTGATAAAACATTCACTTCAAATATCACAAAGAGGACACTGTAGAGGCAGGTACAAACAGAATGTAGTTACACATCATTCCCCAAATTTCAATGTGATTTTTCACTGGATTACAACGATCCAAGTCGGGTCAACTTTCTCAAGACAATGGCCAATCACACAAGATTTTTACTATTTAACACTCTTTATCTCCCTCATAAATGTATATACTTGTATCGTCAACATGGGGGGGGGGGGGGGGGGGTGGCCGGCCGGCACTATGCACCACACACGCACGCACACACACACACACAGTAACCACCCCCCTTGATATTATATTAATATTATTCATTCGCTCCTTTTACCCCATCCCCGCCCTATCCACTCATGCATAGCTCCCAACTCACAGGCGCGTCTAGAGAGTGAGAGGGATGGGGGTAGAGAGAGAGGGGCAGAGACACAGAGAGAGGGGCAGAGGCATAGAGGGGTTGGGGGGCAGAGAGCAGAGAGAGAGAGAGAAAGGGCAGAGAGAGGGAGAGATGGGCAGAGAGGGAGAAGGGGGGGGAGGGGGGAAAAGAGGAGGGGGCAGAGGAGGGGGCAAGGGGGGAAGGGGGTGACGTCACTCGCTGCGCGTGGAACATGGTGCAGCCGAATAACAAAATTCAACGTTAATGTATTAACATTTTCGGTTAAACCAAAACAATAAAGTTCAATCGGACTCTTATCTTTAAAGATTTGGAAGTCAGCACTTTGTTCACAAGCAAAGTGAGAATGACCGTTGGTGAAGGATTTGAAGAATGTTCTCGAAATACTAGCTCGCTCATTGTGACGTCATCTGCGAAAGCCATTCAAGAGGGGAGAGGGGGGAGAGTTCTCGGGAAACCCGAGCTAAGGCGCGAGCATGCGCCGTGCGTCGACCAAAGCTCTCGGCAGCTCTCGGGAGTTCTCGGGTAACGTGAGCCGAGGCGCGAGCGTGCGTCGACCTCGGAAGCTGCAGTACATAGCCCACTTGCTCGTTCTTTCTGCGTCTTTTGAAGAACGGGGGGGTGGGGGGACGTCACTCGCAGCGAGTGGAACATAGGGCAGCAGGCCGCGAGGAGCAGAGCCATTGTGACATCATCAGCGAGACCATCTCGTTTATTTTCCAAGTGATTTGAATTTTTTGAACATTTTCATAAATAACTCGGGAAATAATGCATCAAATTTTCAGATGGCGATTTTTCACATCATGACGAAATCGCAACGGAATATGTAAAAATTTCATCGTTAGGGCGTCGTGTTTTCGAGGAGATGTGAAATGCAGACGAACATCACACACACCCCCACACATCCAAGATCAATTTTAATAGTTACTAGACCAGGGCGGACCCGTTGGGTCCCATCCCCTCAACGCGCGGTTCCGGGGCGTGGTGGGCTGCCTTCGACGTCACACACACACACACACACACACACACACTAACCACCCCCCCACACACACACACACTAACCCCCCCCCCCTTGATATTATATTAATATTATTCATTCCCTCCTTTTACCCCATCCCCGCCTTATCCACTCACGCATAACCCCCAACTGCGCAGGTGCGGCTAGAGAGGGGTGGGTGGAGAGGGAATGGGAGGGGGGTAGATAGGGAGGGGGTAGAGAGGTGGTTGGGGGGGGGGGGCGCGGCATCACAGGGGAGGGCTGGTTCCCGAACGCAATACTCCACCACTCACCCATAGGTCCCAATATTCACCACTCCCTAGAGAGGGAGGAGGGTCAGGGAGGGGGGGGAGGCAGAGAGGGAGGGAGGGGCAGAGATGAAGGGGGGCTAGAGGGAGGGGACACGGAGGGAGGGGGTAGAGGCAAAACCTACCCAGGTCATAGAGCAGCAGCCTCCGCACCAGGCGCCGGGCCCGAGCGAGGCAGCGGGTGGGCATGTACCCGGGTTCCCCACCCCCTCTCCATTCCCCCTCTCCTCCCACATTTCGTTTATTTTCCAAGTTATTTTAAATTTTTGGACATTTTCATAAATAACGAGAAATAATGCATGAATTTTTCAGATAAGGCCTCATGGCGTAAATCTCTATTGGAATATGTAAAAATGTCACCGTTAGCTCATCGTGTTATCGAGGAGATGTGAAACGCAGACGAACATCACAGACACAGACACAGACACATCACACACACACACACACACACACACACACACACACACACACACACACACACACACACACTCACACTCACACTCACACTCACAAACACAAATAAATACACATCCAAGATCAGATTTTTAATGGTTATAAGATATGATGTATTTATACTTTTATTCCAGGAGGATGGTGGGCAGTTCGGAATTTTGGAGAAATTACTGGAAGTGTGGCCATAGAGATGGGAAATGGCACCTATTTGCATGCTCTGGATAATGGTCTTTTTACTCTTGGAGCGCCACATAAAGGTTTGTGGGCACAATATGAAAAGTTTTAATCTGTGTTAGTCTGTGCTAATAAAACAAAATCTAAGAAGATCAGGCCTGTACATTGGATACTATGCATACAACTTTGTAAAGGGGTTTAAAAGGGTAGATCTTGGTGTAATGTTTTCCCCTGGCTGGGGTAATTGGAATCAAGATTTACAGGCTCAAAATCAGGGTCAGCCATTCAGGCCTAAGTTGGGTAAAAATGTCTTCACATAGAAGTTAGTGAATCTTTTGAATACTGTACCCAAGATGTTTAGTAGCTCAGTGCATTAGTCAGAAATCAATAGGCTTTAGGATTTTAAGAAAATCTAGAGGTGTAGCAATGAAGTAATCTATGGAGAGTGACATTGTTAATTCAGAAACAATGGTTCTGAATTTAAAGAAAGGTAACTTTGAGGGTATGAGACGTGAATTGGCCAAGATTGACTGGCAATTAATTCTTAAAGGGTTGACGGTGGATATGCAATGGAAGGCATTTAAAGACTGCATGGATGACCTACAACAATTGTTCATCCCAGTTTGGCAAAAGAATAAATAAGGGAAGGTAGTGCATCCGTGGATAACAAGGGAAATCAGGGATAGTATCAAAGCAAAAGATGAAGCGTACAAATTAGCCAGAAAAAGCAGCCTACCAGAGGACTGGGAGAAATTCAGAGACCAGCAGATGAGGACAAAGGGCTCAATTAGGAAAGGGGAAAATAGATTATGAAAGAAAACTGGCAGGGAACATAAAAACTGACTGCAAAAGTTTTTATAGATATGTGAAGAGAAAGAGATTAGTAAAAACAAATGTAGGTCCCTTGCAGTCAGAAACAGGTGAATTGATCATGGGGAACAAGGACATGGCGGACCAATTGAATAACTACTTTGGTTCCGTCTTCACCAAGGAAGACATAAATAATCTGCCGGAAATGGCAGGGGACCACGGGTCAAATGATATGGAGGAACTGAGTGAAATCCAGGTTAGCCGGGAAGTGGTGTTAGGTAAATTGAATGGATTAAAGGCCGATAAATCCCCAGGGCCAGATAGGCTGCATCCCAGAGTACTTAAGGAAGTAGCTCCAGAAATAGTGGATGCATTAGTGATAATTTTTCAAAACTCTTTAGATTCTGGAGTAGTTCCCTAGGATTGGAGGGTAGCTAATGTAACTACACTTTTTAAAAAGGGAGGGAGAGAGAAAATGGGGAATTACAGACCAGTTAGTCTAACATCGGTAGTGGGGAAACTGCTTGAGTCGGTTATTAAAGATGGGATAGCAGCACATTTGGAAAGTGGTGAGATCATTGGACAAAGTCAGCATGGATTTATGAAAGGTAATCATGTCTGACGAATCTTACAGAATTTTTCGAGGATGTAACTAGTAGAGTGGACAGGGGAAAACCAGTGGATGTGTTATATCTGGACTTTCAGAAGGCTTTCGACAAGGTCCCACATAAGAGATTAGTATACAAACTTAAAGCACACGGTATTGGGGGTTCAGTATTGACGTGGATAGAGAACTGACTGGTAAACAGGAAGCAAAGAGTAGGAGTAAATGGGTCCTTTTCAGAATGGCAGGCAGTGATTAGTGGGGTACCGCAAGGCTCAGTGCTGGGACCCCAGCTATTTACAATATATATTAATGATTTGGACGAGGGAATTGAATGCAACATCTCCAAGTTTGCGGATGACACGAGGCTGGGGGGTAGTGTTAGCTGTGAGGAGAATGCTAGGAGGCTGCAAGGTGACTTGGATAGGCTGGGTGAGTGGGCAAGTGCATGGCAGATGCAGTATAATGTGGATAAATGTGAGGTTATCCACTTTGGTGGCAAAAACAGGAAAGCTGACTATTATCTAAATGGTGGCCGATTAGGAAAAGGGAGATGCAACGAGACTTGGGTGTCATGGTACACCAGTTATTGAAAGTAGGCATGCAGGTGCAGCAGGCAGTAAAGAAAGCAAATGGTATGTTTGCATTCATAGCAAAAGGATTTGAGTATAGGAGCAGGGAGGTTCTACTGCAGTTGTACAGGGTCTTGGTGAGACCACACCTGGAGTATTGCGTACAGTTTTGGTCTTCAAATCTGAGGAAGGACATTATTGCCATAGAGGGAGTGCAGAGAAGGTTCACCAGACTGATTGCTGGGATGTCAGGACTTTCTTATGAAGAAAGACTGGATAGACTCGGATTGTACTCGCTAGAATTTAGAAGATTGAGGGGGGATCTTATAGAAACTTACAAAATTCTTAAGGGATTGGACAGGCTAGATGCAGGAAGATTGTTCCCGATGTTGGGGAAGTCCAGAACAAGGGGTCACAGCTTAAGGATAGAGGGGAAATCCTTTAAAACCGAGATGAGAAAAAACATTTTTCAAGCAGAGAGTGGTGAATCTCTGGAACTCTCTGCCACAGAGGGTAGTTGAGGCCAGTTCATTGGCTATATTTAAGAGGGAGTTAGATGTGGCCCTTGTGGCTAAAGGGATCAGGGGGTATGGAGAGAAGGCAGGTACAGGATACTGAGTTGGATGATCAGCCATGATCATATTGAATGGCGGTGCAGGCTCGAAAGGCCGAATGGCCTACTCCTGCACCTATTTTCTATGTAGAACCAAGGGATGTAGGTGAGGTCATATTATATTTATGATGAATTGATTGTCTAGCCTAGGTAGGTATTAAAAAGATTAAGGTGTTGGATGTCTTGGGACAATTAAGGCAGATAAACACCCCAGGATAAGATCTAACCCAGAATCTAAACAAGCAAGGAGATAGCAAGGACATGGACGGGAGATTCTTTGCCACCAGCAAGATACCTATAGCTCATACTGCTCCTTTATTTGGTGGCAAAAAGGAAGGCAGATTATTATCTGAATGGTGTCAAGTTGCGAAAAGGCAAAGGACAAAGAGATCTGGGGGTCCTTGTTTATCAGTCACTGAAAGTAAGCATGCAGGTACAGCAGGCAGTGAAGAAAGCTAATGGCATGTGGGCCTTCATAGCAAGAGGAGTTGAGTATAGGAGCAAAGAGGTCCAACTGCAGTTGTACAGGGCCCTTAGTGAGACCACACCTCAAGTCAAGTCAAGAGAGTTTATTGTCATGCGTCCCAGATAGGACAATGAAATTCTTGCTTGCTGCAGCACAACAGAATATTGTAGGCATAAAACCAGATCAGATCAGTGTGTCCATATACCATAGAATATATATACACACATAAATAAACAGATAAAAGTGCAATAGGCTGTTATAGTTCAGAGTTTGTTTGAAGTTAATAGTTTGAAGTTGAAGTTGTGTTTAATAATCTGATGGCTGTGGGGAAGTAGCTATTCCTGAACATGGATGTTGCAGATTTCAGGCTCCTGTACCTTCTACCTGGCGGCAGCGGAGAGATGAGTGTGTGGCCAGGATGGTGTGGGTCCTTGATGATGCTGGCAGCCTTTTTGAGGCGGCGACTGCGATAGATCCGCTCGATGGTAGAGAGGTCAGAGCCGATGACGGACTGGGCAATGTTTACAACTTTTTGCAGTCTTTGCCGCTCCTGGACGCTCAGGTTGCCGTACCAAGCCACGATGCAACTGGTCAGCGTGCTCTCTACTGTGCACCTGTAGAAGTTTGAGAGAGTCCTCCTTGACATACTGACTCTCCGTAATCTTCTCAGGAAGTAGAGGAGCTAATGTGCTTTCTTTATGATTGCATCAGTGTTCTGGGACCAGGAGAGATCTTTGGAAATATGCACGCCCTGGAATTTGAAGTTCTTGAGCCTTTCCACCATCGACCCGTTGATATAAACGGGACTGTGGGTCCCCATCCTACTCCTTCCAAAGTATTGTGTGCAGTTTTGGTCTTCAAATTTGAGGAACGACATTCTTGTTATTGAGGGAGTGCAACTTAGGTTCACAAGGTTAATTCCCAGGATGGCGGGACTGTCAAATGCTGATAGAATGGAGCGGCTGGGCTTGTATACACTGGAATTTAGAAGGATGAGAGGAGATCTTATTTAAACATATAAGATTATTAAGGGGTTGGATACGCTAGAGGCAGGAAACATGTTCCCGATGTTGGGCTAGTCCAGAACCAGGGGCCACAATTTAAGAATAAGGAGTAGGCCATTTAGAACAGAGATGAGGTAAAACTTTTTCACCCAGAGAGTTGAGAATCTGTGGAATTCTCTTCCTCAGAAGAAAGTGGAGGCCGGTTCTCTGGATGCTTTCAAGAGAGAGTTAGATAGAGCTCTTAAAGATTTCGGAGTCGGGGTATATGGTGATAAGGCAGGAACGGGTTTACTGAATGTGGATGATCAGCCATGATCACAGTGAATGGCGGTGCGGACTCGAAGGGCCAAATGGTCTACTCCTGCACCTATTGTCTATTGTCTATTCACTCTTCAACAAAGTCCGTTGTTGGATTAATTGATCATTTATCTGATCAATTCCACAGGTTGGCTGCAACGTTTTCATAAATAGTCCTGCACAGTAAAAGCAATTGCCCTAAAGAACCCATGTCCTTTTGAGTTGTGAATGATGTGTAGATGAAACTTTGTTCATTATTTTTGTAGAAAGAACACACTGTTGGAAGTAATTATATTGCTAAAACTTTCAGTGTGACAGTTGCACACCGTGTCTTTGTCAGATTTAATCTGTGATCATTAATTTTCATCCTAAACAGATAATGAAACACCGGATCCCCCAGAGCAGTTAACTGCTATCAAGTTATCTGAAACAAGGTGAGAAATGCAAGTTATTACAAAGCAATCATATTGAAGACTCCTATTTTCTGATTCCGGTCTCAACTGCCCCAACGTTCCTACCCCACTACCAGTGATTCTTACGGATAATATGAGATGGATGATCAGTGTCAGAATGAATCTGATTAAGTTGCTCGGTTACCAATGCCACTTATGAAATTCATAAATCATGGTTATCGAGATGAGAGTCTCCCCAGGTTTAATCAGATGGTAAATAGTTGTCTTCTTAATAAATTCGATAAGGTGCCACACAAAAGGCTGGTGCATAAGATAAGAACCCGCATTATGGGGAAAATGTGTTAAAATAGGCTGAAAACTGATTGTAACACAGTCAGAATATGTGCAGTTCATTATCAGGCTGGCACGATGTAGCTGAAGTGCCATAAGGATCTGTTCTTGGCCCTCAGTTATTTACTGTAAACTTCAAGGATGAAAGGTATCCAGGTTTGCTGATGTTACACAAATAGGGAGTAGAACATGCTGTGATGAAGATATTTGGACTGAACAAGATATAGATAGGTTGAACAAGTAGGCAAAATCTCAGCAAATGGAGTGTCATTTAAGAAAGTGTGAGCTCATGTACTCCAAAGCAACATTATCTTAATTGAGAGGGAATGCAAATGATTAGTGCAAAGAGGGAAGATGAATCTTGGCATTTTTGTAAATGAAATACAAAAAGTTAGCATGCAGGTATAGAAAACAGGAAGGCAAATGGCATCTTGACCTTTATTGTAAGGGGGTTGAAGTTTCAAAATGGAGAAGTACAATTGTGCAGGATGTTTGTGTGGCTGCACCTGCAGTGCCATGTACAGTTTTGATCCCCCTTAAGAAATGATATACTAGCATTTTTTCATTCATTCAAGAGACGTGGGCTTCACAGGCTGAATCAACAATTAACTGCCCCTAAGCTGCTCCCATAAACCACTGCAGACCTTGAGGTGTGGATGTATCCATACTGCTGGTCAGGAGAGAGTTCCAGAATTTTTACCCAGCAATATGTTTCTAAGTCAGGATGGCGTGTGGCATGGAGGGTAATTTCCAGATGGTGTTGTTCCCATGCTTTTGCTCCCGTGCCTTTCCAGCAGGTAGATGTGTGTGTGTGGAAGGCGTCTTGGTGAGTGACTGCGGTACATCCAGTAGGTGGAACAAACTGCTGCCACTGTTCATCAGTGGGAGAGGGTGAATGATTATGGATGTGGTGAGGCCTATTAAGCAGTCTGTTATGTCCTATATGATGTTAAGCTTCTTTAACATAGATCAGTACAGCACAGGAATGGGCCTTTGGTCCATTCTGTGTTGAACACAATGCCAAATAAAAATATTCCCTGCTGCCTGCAGGTGACCCTTATCCCTCCATTCCCTGCTTATCCTTGTGTCTATCTGCCTCTTATACACCACAGGATCTGCTTCGTTGCCACCCACCACACTATCAAGTCTCCCCTCAGTCTCCACTGCGACAAAGAAAACAATACAAGTTTATCCAACTTCCCCTCATAGCTTCGCTTCGCCGAACACCACCGCTCGGTCCGCAAGAACCTACCTGACCTCCCGGTGGCTCAGCACTTCAACTCATCCTCTCATTCCCAATCCGACCTCTCTGTCCTGGGTCTCCTCCATTGCCAGAGTGAGCAACACCGGAAATTGGAGGAACAGCACCTCATATTTCGCTTGGGGAGTCTGCATCCTGCGGGCATGAACATCGAATTCTTCCAATTTTGTTAGCCCTTGCTGTCTCCTCCTCATCCTCAGCCCTCGGGCTGTCTCCTCCCATCCCCCAGCCCTCGGGCTCCTCCTCCTCCTTTTTGTTTCCTTCCATCTCCTTGCCACCCCCTATCAGTCTGAACAAGGGTTTCGGCCCGAAACGTTACCTATTTCCTTCGCTCCATAGATGCTGCTGCACCCGCTGAGTTTCTCCAGCATTTTTGTGTACCTTCCCCTCATAGTTAATAGCTTCTAATCTAGGCAGTATCCTAGTGTACCGCTCTGCATCCACTCCAAAAACCTCCATATTCTTCTGTAATGGGGCAACCAGAATTGCACACTTGCCACACAAGGTTGCCTTGAGTTCTTCCATGGGGTCATGGTCATTGGATAGATGTGAAAACGTGCCCACAAGCACAATTATGTGCTATATTGATCAGGTATAAAGATATTTGATATTGATATTATTGGTAATATCTACCATGGTGCCTAAAAGTAATGCAAATGTGCAAGGCCATGGTACTTAACAAGCCATTTAGCAAGTGGGAAAAAGACATCTCTTACAGGCCATTATAAGAATGAAAATATTTTATAGAAAATACACTTTTGAAATTACTTTAAATATAATTACTCTGTATGTAAACGTTATACTATTGCAGAACAGATTTTCATTACTTCTCGTTATTTCTTGCAGGATAGCACTGAAGTCTGGCTATGGCAAGTATATGGGAATAAATTCTGATGGAGTTGTTACTGGTCGATCAGATGCAATTGGATCAAGAGAACAGTGGGAGCCAGTGTTTCAAGATGTAATTGCCACCTTTAAACTTTATTTAATCATTATTGTCACAAACAAATATATCTTGCTTTCTTCCAGTATTCCTAATATAAAGTGGTAGTCAGCAAAGCCTCATCTGGAGCATGTTAAGTTTAAAGCACCATGCTGTGCTAAGAATATTAGTGCCTCGAAGAGGATACAGTGGAAATTTTCTAAAATGGTACTTGGGGTAAGAGACTTGTTTATGTGGAGATATGGAGAAGTTGGTGTTAACTTCTGTAGATCAAACAGTGTTGCTGATTTGATCCGTGTCTGGTTTTGTTGCTGATGACCTGATCCATAATCCATGTCAGGTTTCCCACACCACCACCACCTGGTTGCGTGCGGGCAGCCATGCGGTTAGTTCAACATATGATTCGGAGCCTGCAGTACCATTTCATCGACCTTTGGCCTCTCATCCATGCTGCTATCGGACAAATCTGACAGGGGCTCAGCCTGCAGCAAATTTATGGCCTGCTTTGTCTGCTCCTTGTTAGGTTGGGATCTGCAGCATCTCCAGAAATGCTTATGCCTCTTGGACCCATGGCAAACTTGACCAAAGGCAGGGCACTTCTCTCTCTTAGCCAAGTGCCCCCCACCACAGTTGTTACATTCTTGAATGAAACAAGCTGCAGGATAATTAAGCTGTCTCTGCCTTGTTAATTTTTGACTGGGATATTGTCGTGGTTTTAAGACTCAAAGTTTGGATAAGATGACAGACACGGAGAATTCTTCAAGAAGACGAAAAGCCTTTATTTGCAAATATTCAGCTTGGAACATTCAGAGGTGACACCACCTGTCCGCTCTCTAATTGCTCTCCGATCCACAGAAACAAGCAGCTTTCTATTACAGTTTTCAGCCTTATCTTCTGCCACATTATCTTTCATGATGTACTCCTTTGCATCAATCTGCCTTTGATTCTAGTATTCACTGTCTCGCCACCATTACTTCCGACCTTGGTTCAATCCTATTAAACTTTACATTCCCCTCATATCTCTCTTTGACTCGCCACCCTTAAATTTAACATTAATCTCTCAGCTATGTCCTGCCACCATTATGTTCCAGCTAAAGCAACTTTATGCCAAGGTTACACACACACCATACATACTGGTTTATATGTTTACACACAAAGATACAAAAGGTGCAAAAGTAAAAATAAGAAGTAACTTGTTTATAACTTCCATAAGATAAGGCCTGAGCGCTCCCAAGCTGACCTTGTAGTGCCATCTGCTGCTGCCTTTGTTGCCTTGGAAACGGAGCTAGCACGCTATCAACCCCCATGTGTTAGGTGGGCAGACCCTGACCTAACAGAGCAGACAAAGCAGACATTAGCTGCAGGCGGAGCCCCTGTCAACCTTTCATAGTTTTATATCCTCTATCCTACTCTGATCCTCTGAGCTATCTATGTAATTCTGGCACTTGTACATCTCTTGTTTTAATTACTGCACAATTGACAACCATGTCTGTTTGCCATGCATAATCGAAGATGAGGTAAAAGGTTCTCCTCATCTGCAATTATTTTGTCTTTATTTGAATGGCCAGGTAAGTTGGAAATAATGGGTGAAGGAGAAATGTTTCTTAGAGCTCTGCAAAATCTCTTGGAAAAAGTTCATACCTTGTAAATTTTGTGTCTGACAATACTAGAAGTGGCAAAGTAGCCTGTTTACTATTTTTAAAGGAAGACACTGGTACACTGTAGCCTTTATTAACGTACCAACATGTTGATTTTGTTCCTGAGCAATGCCATTGGCCACGAGCTGATTTGACCTCTTGTATATTTTGCACCATGTAGTAAAATGCGCCTACCTTCTTCACTATCTGATGTACAATTATGAGTGTTGTGTTGGCTTCACAATTTAAAACTACATTGGGTGCTGCATTAATCAAGTAGATTTTTTCTTTAAATTAGCGTATGTAACAACAGCCAGTTAATTTTCCTACCCAATTTTTGACGGACAAGAAGTGCTATTCAATAACCAGAAATGCCAATAATTAATTACGTGAAAGCTTTGCCATGAAGTCCAATAATAAAAAGACTTGAAAATATAACCTCTGGTGCATTTAAGGGAGGTGATCAAAAAGCTGTTAAAGGTGAGAGATATAGCCACCATGGTTCATAAATAGATTTCCACATCCAGAGCTTGGACAGCAGCTTATGTGACTGCCTCATGACAATGAGTTTGCATGCCATGTTTTAGAGTAACCATATAACCATATAACAATTACAGCACGGAAACAGGCCATCTCGGCCCTACAAGTCCGTGCCGAACAACTTTTTTTTTCCCATAGTCCCACCTGCCTGCACTCATACCATAACCCTCCATTCCCTTCTCATCCATATGCCTATCCAATTTATTTTTAAATGATACCAATGAACCCGCCTCCACCACTTCCACTGGAAGCTCATTCCACACCACTACCACTCTCTGAGTAAAGTTCCCCCTCATATTACCCCTAAACTTCTGTCCCTTAATTCCTCTTGTTTGAATCTTCCCTATTCTCAAAGGGAAAAGCTTGTCCATAAGTAGGTTATCTTAGGACTCATTGTGAAACTTCTATAGTTGATTGCTGAAAGTGTCTCTAAGTTAATAGCTTGTGTTTTCACCAAATGCAAACCCATAAAGCAGGGGTCGGCAACCTACGACCCCCGGGCCGAATGCGGCCCGTAACCCAAAATTATCCGGCCCGCAGGTGGATTTTTTTCACCGCAGTCATCCGGCCCGCCGAGCGCCTGCCCACGTTTAAGAAAGAACTGCAGATGCAAAATCAAAGTCAGACAAAAATGCTGGTGAAACTCAGCAGGTGAGACATGCAAGGATTGCATGAGGCTGCCTCACCCGCTGAGTTTCCTCAGCATTTTTGTCTACCTACTGTGAACACGTGATTTGATGCCATGGGGGTGGGAAGGGGGCGGGACCCATGTGTACACGTGGTGGATGTGGCTCGCCATCCGCTCACAGACATGCGTCCCGGCCCCTATACAGAACAAGGTTGCCGACCCCTGCCATTAAGTATCCATCCCATGATGTAAGCTTAACCTAGTATTGTGACCTACAACTATTAAAATCGCATAACTCTGAGGAAAAATCAATGACCCTGATCTGAGTAAGGAGATACTAACGATTTATGAGATGAGTTTGTGAACTACCAGTTTCTTCCTATGTGTTGTCTTAAGATAGTGATGTTGTGATATATTTGGGAAGAATCCAGGAGAGATTCTAATATGTGTGTGATAAGAAACAATTGAATTTGATTTTCCAGGGAAAGCTTGCATTGATGGCTTCAAACAGCTGCTTCATTTCATGTAATGATGGTGACGTTATTGCAAAGCAAAAAACTGCTGGAGACGAGGAGATGATAAAGGTATTTATGGGGTGGTGATAAATAAATTGTTTCTTCCGTTTCTGTTTTTAAGTTGACATGGCTATGCTATCCATTGTCTAACGAGAAAATATCTGATTTATTATCATCTTAAATTCTGCATATTCTAAGTGTTTATTTTAACATAATCTACTGTTCCTGAAAAGACACCGTTGTGCCTTTGCAGATAATTCATGCACTCAGTCTAAACAATGATGGATGTAAGAACCTTAATATCAATCGGTATAAATTGGAAGGCAGGATGTGCTTGTTGGAAAAACACCTGGCCTTTTCATCTAATTAATCCATACACAAGCAGTGTATATATACTACTTTTAACCAAGCCCTGGGCAGATTACACATGGTGTACTTTGATCTCTATGAGCATCAAACCTTATAAAGGACTAGACTAAGTGGGACCCGTTGGGTCCCTGTCACACAGGAGGTTTGGTCCCCCAACGCAATATTCCACCACTCACCCATAGCTCCCAACTGCACAGGCGCAGCTCATTTCCCCTCATCCCTAGCACTCTCTCCCTCTGCTCTTCACCCTCACTCTTCTTTCCCCTCTCCTCCCCTACCCAATCTCTCCCTCCCCTCTCCTTTCCCCAACCCTGTCACTCCCTCCATAACTCCTATCCCCTCCCTACTCCCATCCTATCTCTCTATCCCCCACTCCTCACCTCCTATCCCTCCTCACCTCCCCACTGCCCTCCTCTGCCTCTATTCCCCACTTCCTACCTCCCCACCCCCCCCCTCCTCTACTCCCCCCCTTCTCTACCTCTATTTCACCTCCCCATTCTCCCTCCTCACCTCCTCCCTCTTCTTTTCCCTCTCCTCCTACCACCCCAACCCCTCCCTCACCTCTCCTTTCCCCTACCCTCAGTCACAGAAATATCGTAGCGCTATTGCGTACCGTTTTTGCGCAAATCTAAAAAAAGTGCAAACCAGAAGAGCACAAGATCACAGTTTTGGTTATATATAGATAGATGTATTGATTTTGAAGGGATTGCAGTATTGATTCACAAGATTTATACTTGGACTCCAAGAGTTAAATCATCATAACTATTTACATGGATTAAAATTATATTCCCTGGAATTTGAAGATTGATTGGGTTGAAGTTGTCAAGATATTGGGGGAAAATATTAGGATGTCGTAGAGAATGTTTTTTTGGTGGTTGGGGAAACAAAAAAATGCAGCCACATCTTTCAGGTGTGAATTTAAGAAATCTGCTTCACGCATGGTATGAAGAAAATTATGAGCATTCTGCTGGAAATGGCAATCGATGCCAGATGATTGTTAAATGTAACTTTCAGATTGATAAATTTTGCTAACCAATTATATTGACATACAGGAAAAACACAATTACATGGAGTTTTGTCGCATATCAGCATAATCTTGTTGGACAGAATTGGTTCAAGGCCGTGGGTCTCAAAAGGAAGCACGAAGTCCAGTGTTTTGAGAGGCACCTTTTATTATGTTCCTCCCGGTTGTAGGGAAGACCAAACAAGAGAAAGATGGCACCCAAACCCCTGCCTTTAAACCCTCTGGCTAAGGGCCGCCTCCGGACTGAACCACTCCCGTGCCGAGGGGTTCGACAGTATGATGGCATGACCCTTGGGAGCCACCACACTAAGCCTTTTCTCAGATTTTTTTTTTTTTTTTTTTTTTTTTTTTTAAAGCCTTTTCTCAGATCAATAAATTATTATGTTTTCATATCCCAATTATTCTCTTGATCTGCCTTAAGATATTTCTCCGTTCTTCCTTTCCATGAACAAAATCCACCAATGCTTTTTAATTGGAAATAAACTGATCTCAGACCAACTTCATCATTTCTCATTTTCACCATTAGTATATTATCCAAGTCTGTCCTGGGTTAGCTGAAATCACATAGTATCATTGCCTTTTTTCATGAAACATTATGAACTCTCTGCAAATCTATTTCTCAATTTTATTTCCGCTTTGGATTTATTTACAATCTCATTTTATTCCATTTGATAGATTGTTTTATTTATACTGCAACATCATCACAACTTTATCCTATGTCCTGCAAATCTTGTAACTAGTAAATTAGACACAACATATAATGCAAAGTTGCTCTTTCAGATAATATCTATGGAGAGACTTAACATATTGGTTGATGACCTGTCATTAGAACTGGAAAATCTTGATAGTGGTTTTGTATCTTTATGATTTCCAGTCTTGATGAATCCTAAGTTTCATTACTTGATTTCAGCAAGACTGGAAATTATTAAAATACAAAAAAAAAAATTATCATTGCCCATTGAAATAGCCACCATACATCATTAAACCTGGTTTAATATCATTTGCCATTTCATTGGTGTTCTTTCTCACCACATTTCCAGAAATAATTTGGGTCTTGGTTTATTATTGTTATGTATATTGAGATAGTGAAAAGCTTTGTTTTGCAAGCTACTCAATCAAATCAAATAATTTTTCACACAGTGGTGATTCTCTGGAACTCTCTGCCACAGAAGGTAGTTGAGGCCAGTTCATTGGCTATATTTAAAAGGGAGTTAGATGTGGCCCTTGTGGCTAAAGGGATCAAGGGGTATGGAGAGAAGGCAGGTACAGGATACTGAGTTGGATGATCAGCCATGATCATATTGAATGGTGATGCAGGCTCAAAAGTCCAAATGGCCTACTCCTGCACATATTTTCTATGTTTAATACTATACATAAATACAATCAAGCCAAACTCGAGTAGAATATGTAGAGCAAAGGGTTACAGAGTGCAGAATATAGTTAGAACTACTAGAAATGTTGCTGGATTTACAGGTAGAAAAAATAATTAAAAGAGCAGGGTAATTGTATCATATGATGGTAGATTCTCCTGTGGAACCAGCATGCAAAGAGTCGCCAGGCACAGGCACCATCTATAATTTCATACTATTATTGTAGAAAAACTTTACCTTGTTGTGCGTGCCTACCTCTTCTCAGTACATGCGGATTTGCCAAATCAGTAACCTGCATTTTTATTTCAATAGATCCGTTCCTCCGCTGATATTGTAATAAAAGAAAAAGATGAGCTTTTGGATGAAGACAAGGGTAACGTAAAACACTGTGAGATTAACTATATGTAAGTTCTGCAAAAACCTTTAACCACAATTGAGCCAGTACCTAAGTAGATTTAAGCGTTTTATGCTTACTAAGAAATGAGAATGGAAAAGAGAAGCTGGCTATCTAAACAATGAAAATCTTCAAAGCTTGAGTTCCTGAGGTACGGATGCCCCAGTGCATAGTCAGGAAAGGTTTGTTTGCAGCGACAGAAAATAATTGTGAATACTCAAGAAGTTTTAAAGAGCAAGAGGGAACTTGATGGAAACTTAAAACTTCCTGAGACATCTTGAAAGTGGATGTTCAGAGGATGTATACTCTTGTGGGATAATCTAGAACTAGAGGTCGTGGTATACAAATAGAGCCACCCATTTAAGCCACAGATGTCTCTTTGGAATGCTTCCTCAAAGATGGTGGTGGAGTGGGGGCCAGAGGTTTTGAAGCAATTAGATAGGGGCTTGATAAGGTGGACTATATGGAGTTGAGAATATTGGACTATCTTATTAAATAACAAAACAGTCTGGTACTTTTAGATCGTATCTTTTCATTACCAGATCTAGGTTCATGTCTTGCCTAAAAAGATGTAGTGAGTAGATCATAGATTAAATTTTGGTCCTCAATTCCCTGTTTAGTTTGGTTAGTTTTATTAGCTTTACCTGCTGAAGAAGCAATCTAAAATGGTGAAAAGAAATGGCACTGGTGAGCAGTAAAGGTGTATCATGGGGGAATGTCATATGATTGCAGTAGAAAGGATCACACCGTGAGTATAAGACTGTAACAACAGGCAGTTCTGCCCTGTGCCAAACACATGCTGAGCAAACCTGTAATACCTTTATCTAGAATATAAAACTGGGAAAATAAATGGTTCCTCAAATATGTCTAAAACATTGCACATAAAATCAAAAGTTTATGAGGATGTTGCCAGGACTAGAGGGTCTGAGTTATAGGGAGAGGTTGAGTAGGCTGGGTCTCTATTCCTTGGAGTGCAGGAGGATGAGCGGTGATCTTATAGAGATAATCAGAGTATAAAATCATGAGAAAAATGGATCGGATAGATACACAGAATTTCTTTCCCAGAGTAGGGGAATCGAGGACCAGAGGACATAGTGAAGGGGTAAAGATTTAATAGGAATCTTAAGAGTAACCTTTTCCACAGAAAAGGGTGGTGGGTGTATGGAACAAGCTGCCAGAGGAGGTAGTTGAGGCTGGTACTATCCCAACGTTTAAGAAACGGTTAGACAGGTACATGGATAGGACAAGTTTGGAGGGATATGGACCACGCGCAGGCAGGTGGGACTAGTGTAGCTGGGACATGTTGGCCGGTGTGGGCATGTTGGGCCGAAGAGCCTGTTTTCACACTGTATCATTCTATGACTAAATCATCTCGTTTGTCACATAATTCAGAAATACTATGACCCATCTCTTGCAGTTGAAACCTGCGAATGTCGGTTTTCATTGTGTTTTAAAAAAAACTTTAAAAAAAGATTTCCATGAATGATCAAATTCTACACAGCCTGTTCAGGATTTGCCCAGCAGGGGCTTTCTGTTTTCACATCTTAATTAGATCACTCATGATCTTCTATCAACAAGGGAATAAATTTAGTCTTTGCACACTCCTGATTTAATTGTTTAGATCATGGACTTTCTTCTGAAATCTCCTTCCAGAGTTGTAGACCTTGGAAATGAATGTGGTAAGGTTGATGCATTCTAAACTGACATGCAAGTAAGATAAATGTCAGCATTCCATAAAGTTTAATTATATTTGTAATTGCCCACCAGCTTTTAGTGATCTCTGTTCATGTTCCTAAATATCTGGTAGTCAGTCCACAGTTCCAAGTTTCACTTACAGGATATTCTGATTGCCCTTTCAGAGATTTAAATTAAATAAGCTCACAACTTTGTGCACTCATTAATGTTATTACCCTTTAAAAATTTTTAACAGCTGAGAGACCACCTAACAAAGTTATCAATGATTTTCCATCAAAGGTGTGCACCATCCAATTTAATTCTAAGCTGACCCGCTGAGTTACTCCAGCATTTTGTGTCTATCTCCAATTTAATTCTCTCCATCTGTAACATTTCATGATGATGTTTCTCATTTCAAATTTCAAAACTGAAACTCGATCCAGAGTTAGGTCTTGGAGGGGGGGAAACGTAGAATAGAACCCATATTGAGTTTTTTGTTACATTGTGCTGACCACTTATTTTGTGTTCCCACTGTATCCCTTTATTGCAGAAAGAAATTTCAGAGTTTTCAAGATCAAAAATTGAAAGTGAACACAGAAGACAGTAAAATACTGAAGAAAGCCAGAACGGAAGGTGCTTTCCATGAGACTTTGCTAGACAGGTAACTGTTTAAGTGTTGAATTTGGCAAATCACAAAATGTTATCCATTTAGATTCTTTGGCAGTCTTAAATCTTTAGCTTCATAATACATTTTCTGTGCTTTGCTCTGCAGGAGATCCAAGATGAAAGCAGACCGATATTGCAAATGAAGTCAGGATATATTTTAATGTCTTGTTTTTTTTTTACTGGATATGTGACCATTATGTTTGTGTTCCAAGAACAACAGTGTTGTATAGTAATCAGTGATGGTGTCATGTAAACTTGATATTTTTAAATGCCTTGAAAGATATACAAGGAAAGTAACCTTGAGTGGCTACTGTTACAGATTCATCTTCTCATAATAAATTGTAAAAATAAATAGATTTCCGGTTCATTGTGATGATTTAGTATCTTAATCAAATTGTTACTTTAATAAAAGCACAAAGTACTGGGGCAGCGGTAGAGTTGCTTCCTTACTGCGAATGCAGCGCTGGAGACCCGGGTTCGATCCCGATTACAGGTGCCGTCTGTACGGAGTTTGTATGTTCTCCCCGTGACCTACGTGGGTTTTCTTCGAGATCTTCGGTTTCCTCCCACATTCCAAAGACGTACAGGTTTGTAAGTTAATTGGCTTGGTAAATATCCCTAGTGGGTGTAGGAAGTGTTAATGTGCGGGGATCGCTGGTCGGCGCGGACCCGGTGGGCCGAAGGGCCTGTTTCCATCCTGTATCTCTAAACTAAACTCAACAGGTTAAGCAGCATCTGTGGGGTGGGGAATTGGAAGAAGATATTTCAGGTCGGGACTCTTCTTCCGACTCCCTATTTTCATAAATCATCCAAGAAAGAGAACAATGAAAGGGAAGTTCACAAACAGAAATTGAGAAGCAAGGAGGGCATCGACCTGAAACATTAACTGTTTGTCTCTTTCCACCGATACTGCCATGTCCAGCATTTTGTATTTTGATCTCAAAAACAGAATCCTTTCAGAGTTTTATAAGCAGCATCTTTTTGTGCACAAAGTTAATAAAACCTTCATGGGGTCCATTTTTGACTCACTTTATTCATTCACAATCAACAGTCAGTGATGTAAGTCTTGAATCAGGAACGCCAAAATATTTCGTTAGATGAAAGATTAGCATAAACCTGGTATAAATGTATGCCCTCAGATAAATGAGGAATAAAAAGAGTGGTAGCATGGTCAACTGCAAGTTTTAACTAATGACACCCAGCAAATTATGGAAATCAACTGCCATTGATCAAGGCACAAGATTTGGAAACAGCAATGTCACTCTTGGCTCAGTCAGGCCTGTAAACTCCTCACCAATAGGACCGAGGCTGGGTTTGAAATTGGAAGAGCTATTTCAACTGGTTAAATACCCACTTATGTAAATGTGATATTTTAGTTATTTCTTTTTAATTACATTACATTTAATTACATTACAGGTTACATTTCTAAACACCTGTTTTCACTCCTTTGCTATGACATTCAAAATTAAGCTTAGGTTCATCCTGTTTCCATTGATTATCCTTGAGATGTTTCTAAAACTTGATTGGAGCCCATCAATGATAAATTAAATTGATTGAACATGATTTGGAAAGGTACACACCTGTTTATATAATGTCCCGCAGTTAACAGCGCATGTCAGAGCAAAAACCAAGTCATGAAGACGAAGGAATTGTCTGTAGAACTCCGAGATAGGATTGTGTCGAGACACAGATCTGGGGAAGGGTATAAAACAATTTTGCTGCATTGCAGGTCCCAAAGAGCACAGTGACCTCCATCATTCTTAAATGGAAGAACTTTGGGACCACCAGGATTTTTCATAGACTGGCCACGCGGCCAAACTGAGCAATCGGTGGAGAAGGGCCTTGGTCAGGGAGGTGACCAAGAACCCGATGGTCACTGACAGAGTGACCAGAGTTCCGCTGTGGAGATGGGAGAATCTGTGAAACACAGTGGTGGGGGTGTTATGGCCTGGGCATGTATGGCTGCTGAAGGTACTGGCTCACTTATCTTCATTGATGATACAACTGCTGATGGTAGAAGCATTATGAATTCTGAAGTGTATAGACACATCTTATCTGCTCAAGTTCAAACAAATGCCTCAAAATTCATTGGCTGGCAGTCAATTCTACAGCAAGACAATGATTTCAAACATATTGCTAAAGCAACAAAGGAGTTTTTCAAAGCTAAAAATGGTAATTTCTTGAGTGGCCGTCAATCATCCAATCTGAACCCAATTGAGCATGTATTTATATGCTGAAAGGAAAACTGAAGGGGACTAGTCCCCAAAATAAGCATATGCCAAAGATGGCTATAATATAGGCCTGGCAGAGCATCATCAGAGAAGACAACCAGCAACGGGTGATGTCCATGAATCGCAAACTTCAAGCAGTCATTGCCTGCAAAGGATATGCAACAAAATACTAAACATGACTACAATGTACATTTACATGACATTCTGTGTCCCAAACATTATGGTGCCCTGAAATGGGGGGGACTATGTATAACCACTGCTGTAATTTCTACATGATGACACCAAAATGTATAAAAATGGCATTTATTAAAATCAGACAATGTGCACTTTAACCACTTGTGATACAGAGGCATGATGGATCTTTGTGGAGTACTGAGACCTAAATGATGGATCTTTGTCCCAAACATTATGGAGGGCACTGTATATCCTTCCATTCCTAACATATCTAGGTGCCCAACTAAAATCTGCATAAACACCACTATTCTATCTGCTTTTCTCTCCCACCTACACCCCAACAGTTCCAAGGCACAGACCCAAGATAAATCAGATTTATTATCATATAGAGTCATACAGCATGGAAATAGGCCATTCGGCCTAACTTCCCCAAGGTGTCCCACCTGCCCGTGTTTGGCCCCTACCTCTCTAAATCTTTCCTATCCATGTACCTGTCAAAACGTCTTTTAAATGGTATTATAGCACTTGCCTCAACTACCTCCTCTGGCAGTTTGTTTCATATATCCTACCACAAAAAATTGTCCCCCAGGTTCCTATTAAAACTTTCTTCTCTCACCTTGCACTTATGGTTCTTAATTCCTCTATTCTGTGTAAAAGATTGTGCATTAACCCTATTTATTCCCCTTGTAATATTGTACACCTCTATATGATCACCCCTCAGCCTCCTGTAGTAAGGTCAGGGCCAATTGCAAGGGGGGGAAGTGAATACGGAGGTCAAAGTGCTGTATATGAATGCGCGAAGTATACGGAATAAAGTGGACGAGCTTGAGGTTCAGTTAGAAACTGGCAAGTATGATGTTGTGGGAATTACTGAGACATGGCTGCAAGAGGGCCAGGGCTGGGAACTGAATATTCAAGGGTATACCTCCTATCGGAAAGACAGACAGGTGGGCAGTGGGGGGGGGGGGTTGCCCTGTTGGTGAGGAATGAAATTCAGTCCCTTGCAAGGGGTGACATTGAAACAGGAGATGTGGAGTCAATATGGATAGAACTAAGGAATTGTAAGGGTAAAAAGACCCTAATTGGACTAATCTACAGGCCCCCAAACAGTGGCCTGGACATAGGGCTCAAGTTGAATCAGGAGTTAAAATTGGCATGTAGTAAAAGTAATGCTTTTGGTATGCGAATGGTATGTTAGCATTCAATGCAAAAGGATTTGAGTATAGGAGCAGGGAGGTTCTACTGCAGTTGTACAGGGTCTTGGTGAGACCACACCTGGAGTATTGCGTACAGTTTTGGTGTCCTAATCTGAGGAAAGACATTCTTGCCATAGAGGGAGTACAAAGAAGGTTCACCAGACTGATTCCTGGGATGTCAGGACTTTCATATGAAGAAAGACTGGATAGACTCGGTTTGTACTCGCTAGAATTTAGAAGATTGAGGGGGTATCTTATAGAAACTTACAAAATTCTTAAGGGGTTGGACAGGCTAGATGCAGGAAGATTGTTCCCGATGTTGGGGAAGTCCAGAACAAGGGGTCACAGTTTAAGGATAAAGGGGAAATCTTTTAAACCCCCTTTTCACGGGGCGACTTGACGCAACAGGTAACCAGAGTTTGACATCGTGGGAACCTCGTGCGGTAACAGTACGGCATTCGTGGACCACCGTGGCGCTAACGGCAGGTAATCGTGTACCTTGGGTACTCGGGACAAAATTCAAACATGTTTGAATTTGTCCAAGAGTGACTTGTGCACTTGTGGTTGAGCATTGCAACATTTTATGAACGAAGTATCCCGTGCGATATCCATAGTAACTCTTGCGGTCACCGTGGGAACTCGGTGAACCCGGAAGTTGGATAGAGTGAATCCAGCCAGTTTGCTATTTACATACAAATCTAATAAAACTAGCTAACAAGCATTTCATTAATGTCAGTGTGTCTCTTTTTGTCTGAAAGCAGTTTCTAACTGGAGGAACTCCGCGGGCCAGGCAGCATCTACGGAGGGAAATTGACAGGCGAGCCTTTCCTCAGGCTGCCTTATCTCTCTACCCCCCCCCCCCAACTCCCACCCACACACACAAATGCTGGAGAAACTCAGCGGGTGCAGCAGCATCTATGGAACGAAGGAAATAGGCAACGTTTCGGCCCGAAAAGTTGCTTATTTCTTGTGTATGTTTCGGAAGGAACAGCAGATGCCGGTTTAAAGAGAATGAGTTCGACGGCAGGCAGCATCTTTGGGGAGAAGGAATGGGTGACATTTCGGGTCGAGACCCTTCTGATATGCTGCTTGTCCCGCTGAGCTACATGTTGTGTCTATCTTCGTTTTAATCCAGCATCTGCAGTTCCTTCCTGGCCGAACCCGATTGAAAGATGAGAGGCTGGGCGATAGAAATCATTAAATGATTAAATAACTAGATACCTGTCTAATCGTATCTACGGGATTGAACAGGCTAGATGGAGGAAGAATGTTCCCGATGTTGGGGGAGTCCAGAACCAGGGTCCCAGTTTTACAGTCTACCGTGGGAACTCTTTAATTACAGCGGGAAACCTTCAGTTTCCCAGGGGGTCGGGACAGGACTGGAGTTGGGAGGGAAAGGTGGGGGAGTCGAGGGAGAGGAGGGGGAGACAGATGGGGGTGACTTCATTTACTGGCGGTGGGTGTCTGTCACTGAAACAGGCAGGTAAGATTTCGCATCCACCTTGTATGTGCCTCTCTCTCTCTCTCTCCCTCCCTCCCTCTCACACAGGCATGACTGGAGGAACTCCGCGGGCCAGGCAGCATTTACGGAGGGAAATGGACAGGCGACCCATTCTTCAGGCTGCCTTATGTCTCTCTCCCCCCCAACTCCCACCCACACACGCGAATGCTGGAGAAACTCCGCGGGTGCAGCAGCATCTGTGGAGCGAAGGAAAAGACAACGTTTCGGCCCCGCTGCACCCGCTGAGTTTCTCCAGCATTCGCGTGTGTGGGTGGGAGTTGGGGGGGGGAGAGAGACATAAGGCAGCCTGAAGAATGGGTCGCCTGTCCATTTCCCTCCGTAAATGCTGCCTGGCCCGCGGAGTTCATCCATTCATGCCTGTGTGAGAGAGAGGGAGGGAGGGAGAGAGAGAGAGAGAGAGAGAGAGAGAGAGAGAGAGAGAGAGAGAGAGAGAGAGAGAGAGAGGCAGTCCTGGTCAGTCCTTTGAAGATAGACACCAGTTGCTTGGAGCAACTCAGCGGGACAGGCAGCATCTCTGGAGAGAAGGAACGGGTGGCGTTTCGGGTCGAGAGCCTTCTTCAGACTGAAAGTTTCACCTCTCAGTAGATCATAAAATAACATAATCATCACGGTCAATGTGAGATACAGTGTTTATTCATATTGGACAAAATAAAAAGACGACTTCTTGCACATATTGAGAGAAGGTGCATCACACCAAACACCATTTGTCTAAAAAAACACAGATTATTCTTCAGCTCATTAAAGAGCTCGGGTGAAAAAAACGAATATAGTGTGTGACAACAAAGTAACATCATTTGTGCCACGTGATTAACTACACTACAGTCCACGATGTTCATTCGGGAAAGATCGGGAGACGGACAAGTCACTCGCACAAATGACAGAATTGCCGAGTACCGTGGGAACTCTTTACTCTACCCCCGTTATATCGTGTGATATCGTGCTAGACCACGACCACTCCACTCTGGCTACATCTTGCGTCAAGTCGCCCCGTGAAAACGAGCCATTAGGACCGAGATGAGGAAATTGTTTTTCACGCAGAGAGTGATGAATCTCTGGAATTCTCTCCCGCAGAAGGTAGTTGAGGTCAGTTCATTGGATACATTTAAGAGGGAGTTAGATGTGGCCCTTGTGGCTAAAGGGACCAGGGGAGATGGAGAGAAGGCAGGTACAGGATACTGAGTTGGATGATCAGCCATGATCATATTGAATGGCGGTGCAGGCTCGAAGGGCCGAATGGCTTACTCCTGCACCTATTTTCTATGTTTCTATGCTGTGGTTGTTACGGGACATTTCAACATGCAGGTAGACTGGGAAAATCAGGTTGGTACTGGACCCCAAGAAAGGGACTTTGTAGAGTGCCTTTGTAATGGATTCTTTGAAATGCTTGTATTGGAGCCTACCAGAGAGAAGGCAATTCTGAATTTAGTGTTATGTAATGAACCAAATTTGATAAAGGACCTCGAGGTTAATGAGCCATTAGGAGGCAGTGACCATAACATGGTCAGGTTTAATCTACAATTGGAGAGGGAGAAGGGTAGATCGGAGGTGTCAGTGTTGCAGTTGAATAAAGGGGACTGGGAGCCATGAGGGAGGAGCTGGCCAAAGTTGACTGGAAACATACACTGGCAGGGATGACAGTGGAACAAAAATGGAAGGTGGTTCTAGGAATAATACAGAAGGTGCAGGATCAGCTCATTCCTAGGAGGAAGAAAGATTCCAAGTGGAAAAAGGGACGACCATGGCTGACAAGGGACGTCAGGGACAGTATAAAAATTAAAGCGAAGAAGTACAACGTAGCAAAGATGAGCATGAAGCAAGAGGATTGGGTAATGTTTAAAGAACAACAGAAGATAACCAAAAAGACAATACGGGGAGAAAAGATGAGGTACGAAGGTAAGCTAGCCAAGAATATAAAGGAGGATAGTAAAAGCTTCTTTAGGTATGTGAAGAGGAAAAAATTAGTTAAGACCAAAGTTGGACCCTTGCAGACTGAAAAAGGTGAATTTATTATGGGGAATAAGGAAATGGCAGATGAGTTGAATAGGTACTTTGGATCTGTCTTCACTAAGGAGGACACAGACAATCTTCCTGATATAGTAGTGGCCAGAGGATCTGGGGTGACAGAGGAACTGAAGGAAATCCACATTAGGCCGGAAATGGTGTTGGATAGACTGATGGGACTGAAGGCTGATAAATCCCCAGGGCCTGATGGTCTGCATCCCAGGGTACTTAAGGAAGTGGCTCTTGAAATCGTGGATCCATTGGTGATAATTTTCCAATGTTCTATAGACTCACGATCAGTTCCTGTGGATTGGAGGGTAGCTAATGTTATCCCACTTTTTAAGAAAGGCGGGAGAGAGAAAACGGGGAATTATAGACCAGTTAGCCTGACATCGGTGGTGGGGAAGATGCTGGAGTCAATTAAAAAAGATGAGATAGCCACACATTTGGATAGCAGTAACAGGATCGGTCTGAGTCAGCATGGATTTACAAAGGGGAAATCATGCTTGACTAATCTTATGGAATGTTTTGAAGATGTAATTAGGAAAATGGACAAGGGAGAGCCAGTAGATGCAATGTACCTGGACTTTCAGAAAGCATTTGATAAGGTCCCACATAGGAGATTAGTGGGCAAAATTAGGTCACATGGTATTGGGGGTAGAGTGCTGACATGGATAGAGAAGTGGTTGGCAAACAGGAAACAAAGAGTAGGGATTAACGGGTCCCTTTCAGAATGGCAGACAGTGACTAGTGGGGTACCGCAAGGCTCGGTGCTGGGATCGCAACTATTTACAATGTACATCAATGATTTGGATGAAGGGATTCAAAGTAACTTTAGCAAATTTGCAGATGACACAAAGCTGGGTGGCAGTGTGAACTGTGAGGAGGATGCTATGAGAATGCAGGATGACTTGGACAGGTTGGGGGAGTGGGCAGATGCATGGCAGATGAAGTTCAATGCGGTTAAATTGTGGGTGTGCAGGAGTGGGCGCCATTTGTGTATGGCAGCCTGCCTGCAGTCCGTCTTTTCACCCCTTTTAGTGTCTAAAACTTTGATTTTGGAGGTCTAATATTTTATGTGGGGGGTGGGGGGAAGGGGGAAACTGTATTAATCCCAGTCCTACCTGGTCGGAGATGCGGTTTTCCTCCGAATCACATCTTTGTCCTCTCCGTGTGGCCTACCATCGATCGGGAGCGGCGTTTCTTGCTGGGACTACAGCTTCGGCGGTGGCACAGCGCTGGGACACCAACACTGAGCGGCAATGCCTTACCGGGTCGCCATGCGGTGTCGGAAGTGTTGTGCCGCTGCCGTAAGAATCTCTGTGCCAAATTCGCCCAGGTGACCGACATGGATCAGGCTGCTGGAAGTAAGTACCAAGCGCTGGGTAGAAATGGTGGAAGATAATGGACTTCAAATGGGAGTGGTTGGAGAAAGCATCCTGCTTGCTGCTAGATTTTCACTTACTGTAACTGCAGGAAAAATGTTCCTGATGTTGGGGGAGTTCAGAACCAGGGGTCACAGTTTAAGAATAAAGGGTGGGCCAGTTAGGACTGAGATGAGGACAAAGTTTCTTCACCCAGAGAGTTGTGAATCTGTGGAATTCTCTGCCACAGAAGGCAGTGCAGGCCAATTCACTGGATGTTTTCAAGAGAGTTACATTTAGTTCTTGGGGCTAACGAAATCAAGGGATATGGGGAAAAAACTAGGAAAGAGGTACTGATTTTAGATGAACAGCCATGATCATATTGAATGGCAGTACTGGCTGGAAGGGCTGAATGGCCTATTCCTGCACCTATTTTCTATGTTCCTATGCTTGAGTATATGGCAATAAAACTCGATCACTTGATTTTGAAGCATTCATGCATAGTGGAAGTAAAATGTAGTCATAGAGTGATACACTGTGAAAACAGGCCCTTCAGCGCAACTTGCCCACACCCGCCAACATGTCCCAGCTACACTGCTTTTGGTCCATACCTCCAAACCTGTCCTATCCATGTATCAGTCTAACTGTTTCTTAAATGTTGGGATGGTCCCTGCCTCAACTACCTCCTCTGGCAGCTTGTTCCATACACCCACCACCCTTTGTGTGGAAAAACTTACCCCTTAAAAAGTTACCTCTTAAAAATACTTCATACAAAAAATTGAAATCATACTTCTACAATGCACTAAAACATGATTTGAATACATCAAATTTCAAAAAGTCCCTGCCCTGGGAGGGGGGTCATCCTTCTTCCACACCCTCTCCCCACTCGATTGCTCCACTCCCTCACCGGGTACCCCCAAGGCCAGTGATCAGTGATCGCTCAGCCTCCCCACCTTCAAAAACGCTCCACGGCCCCTGGTTCAGACGGAGAACACTGCCAGATGTGAGCGGGGAACTGAGAACAGTTGTCCGTGATGTCTGGATCCCAATGATCAGCACTTCATGTTTCGGAGTTGGCTAATGTTATTGATTTGTAATTAGCCTGATTTAGAATTAGTTGACAAAACCTTAATTTATTCATTCAGAATATCCAGGGGGATGGGATAAGTGTAATATTAAAATGATATGCAAGGTGTCAGGCTGTCTGTCACAACATACAGCCCCGATAACCCATTATTTCCTTCAGTTAAATATTGAGAAGGTAGCACTATTGTCATTTGCCACTCAACTATTATGTTTGTTTACCTCTGACTATTTCTAACCACTCCCCCACCCCCCACCAATTTCTTTGAGAGGTTGAATAGAAATGTGTCCAATCTCGTTGTTTTATTAATTAAACACGTAGATGAACATCCTCAAGGAGTGTCATCAGATGGAAACTGATTCAGATGCGATATTTAAGAGCTTGTTCAAAGAAGGGGCATATTTTAAAGGAGTGACAGAGATACTTGCAGGGGAATGTGTGAGGAGATTATTATTTGGCTTCAATTTTAGCTTGAACCAGGACATCTGAAGATTCAAAGTTTAACATAGTAATTGTGCTGATACTGACCCCAACCAACCACGTAATGAATATCATCCATTCCGGAGGTTTTACTTTTATGATGCCATTTAAACTTCACTTAGATTTCAATCACTTCAATGTAAAAGTAATTGGGAATGGGAAGCATTGGAACAAAAATTTGCCCTCAGTACAAATTAACTGTAATATAATAATGTATGCATGTTGGTAGGTGCATTCAAAACAAAGATTTTTTTTTTATCATTGATGTGTTATGAATACCACAGAAAATATGATGTACTCTCAAGATCACATTTAATGGAATAATATTGCTTAAATATATAGTTATTGGACTTTGCATTTCGGAAAAGTCCCAGCTGAGAGGAAGACAGCAAAATACTGAAAATATTGAGGATGAAAATGAATTCAGGGCAGTTTGTTAGGAAAATGAAAGAAATGGTAATAGACTACATACAGCTGAGTGAGTATAATTTTATGAATGAGAAATTGTGTTCAACCAATTGATGACTTCTTTGATAAAGTAACTAGCATGTTAGATAACAAGGAAGCCAATGGATGTAGCACGTTTTGTTATACATAATCTGGTCTGTGAAGTGCCCATAAAAGATTACCACATTAGATAAGCACCTGTGGACTTGAACGTAATAGGTTAAGTCCAGGGGGTCAGATATGGGGCTTTATGTGTGGGCCAGATATATTGTCAGTGCAGAGGAGCTACGAGCAAGGTCAAATGTGCATCCAGAGTCAAGGTCTGGAATAGTACTAGGTGTGCAGTGAAAGCTGGGACAATGGGAGTGTTCAGCACTGGGAACCTAAGCAGGTAAGCAGCTATGATAAGGGTAGAATAGGGGGCCAGGTGTAAGGCTGGACTCAGGGTCAGGAATGAGAGAAGGTATGCAACTGGAGTCAGGGTCAGGAGTAGTACTAAGTGTGCAGTGAGACCCAAGTTGGTCATCATGGGCCAAGTGTTTGATTATCATGATTTCCATACATGGATATACTAAGGTCATTCATGTGCTGCACGTGTTGATCAGAGCATGGGCTCTACTGTGGAATGTAATTAGGAATGTAATTTAGTCTAACCTTATTCATAGCAAATCCATTTAAAGCATAAATATTGCATTCAAGTGTCTGTTAAAAGACTCGCTACAGTATGCAACATATTGCACAATTTCAAGCTGAAAATGCAAAAGCTCCATACCAATGGGAGGGGGGATTATCCTGTTACAAACCTGTTGTGCTGCTGCAAGTAAGAATTTCTTTGTTCCGTTTCGGTGCACATGACAATAAAACACTTGATGATGACACAGATTTGTTAAAAATAACTGGCAGCGTCGGACAAGATTGCGATGCGGTTGAGTGATAGCGACAACCCCGCCCCCTTTCCTGGGCCCGGCCCCGACCCGCTGTCACGAGCTCCCAGGGCCACATTCGGAAGGTGTTGCAGCGGCGGGAGGTGCGGGATGAAGTCGCTGGGCTGGTGCTCGCTGCTGGTTACCTTCACCGTCTTCACATCGGCGCAGTTTGTGCCGCCGGTGAGTGAGTGAGCGAGTGACTGTGCAGAGTCCGGCGGTGGTTCCCTGTCAGTGCTTCCGGGTTGGTGCTGCGCCGAATGTTTTGATCCCGCGGCTCTGAGCACAAGGAACATCGGCAATGTTTGAAACAAAGTTTTCTTCATAGACAGAGTCGCGGGTTCTGTTTGTTACCAGCCTTTTTTACAAATAGTTGGTACGCAAACATGCTGGAGAAAGTCAGCGGGTGCAGCAGCATCTATGGAGCGAAGGAAATAGGCAACGTTTCGGGCCGATTCGGCCCGAAACGTTGCCTATTTCCTTCGCTCCATAGATGCTGCTGCACCCGCTGACTTTCTCCTGCATTTTTGTGTACCTTCGATTTTCCAGCATCTGCAGTTCCTTCTTAAACATTTTTACAAATAGTTGTTCACCTTCCTAAAAAAAAACGCAATTGTATTTCGAAGCACAAAGAACTGCGGATGCTGGTTTACAAAAAAACAATACAAAGTGCCAGAGTAACTCAGCGGGTCAAGCAGTATCTCTGGGGATAGACACAACATGCTGGAGTAACTCAGCGGGACAGGCAACATCTCCGGATAGAAGGAATGGGTGACGTTTCGAGTCGAGATGCTTTAAGAAGGAGTTACTCCAACCTTTTGTGTCTACCTTCAATGTAAACCAGCATCTACAGTTCATTTCTACTCGTATCTCTGGAGAACATGGATTGGCGTCGTTTTGGGTCGGGATCATTCTTCAGGCTCAAGAAGTGTCTCGACCCGAAATAGCACCTATTCACCATATCTCCAGACATGCTTCCTGACCCGCAGAGTCAGGAAAAGAGTTACCCAAAGACTTTGTGCCTTTATTATATTTAGAAGTTGATCAGAACTAGTCGATCGTTCGCATGGGGTCGTTTTCCTGATGTACGCGACTGTCTTATTTGCCCCATACTTATCCGTGTCTTGCTGCGACCAGTAACCAAGCCTGTTGCCCGTTGCATAACTAAGTTTGATAATAAGTGTCGTTGTCAAGTTTTGGTCAGGTGGTGGGTGTCATCACATGATCGGTAACCGCATGATACGATGATTTCACTGCTTTCGCCTTTGCAAAACTCTCCGCAAGTTTCACGCTGGAGATATGCACAAAACTCCAGATTGAACTTCTGTGTAACTCTAAGAGAGATTGGGGCATTTATCTCTGTTTGTTTTATTGTAGTTATCTTCTACCAGCTACCTGCCTAATCTATTCTGCATTTTTCCTTGATCTCATTCCCTTTGTCCTAATTTCACACCTTACAATTCCCATTTAACTTTCCCCTGCCAATAGACTGAAGAAGGGTCTCGACCCGAAATGTCGCGCATTCCTTCTCTCCAAAGATGCTGCCTGTCCCGCTGAGTTACTCCAGCATTTTGTGTCTATCTTCGGGGCACTGATCCCCATTTCATCACAACATCGGTTTTGCTTTGAAATAGCAATGGTGTTTTAAAACTGCAGGCACCTTATCCATCCCTAATCATATGCTCTTGCAGGGGAGTTACATTGATTTCTCGTGAATTAGTTGATTCATCATGTGATGGCATTTCTGAGAAGAATAAAGAATTTATATCATAGTTTTCGTCAGTCGTTTTCCTGATGTACGCGACTGGCTTATTTGCCCCTACTTATCCGTGTCTTGCTGCGACCAGTAACCAAGCCTGTTGCCCGTTGCATAACTAAGTTTGATAATAAGTGTAGTTGTCAAGTTTACTCTCAAGTCCAATTCAGCAAATTTGATTACAGTACATGTTCATAAACACACTACTGATTATGACTAGACTGATTTTTTTTCATTGTCAATTAATATTTTCTGAGGTCATGAGTCACTTGTGGCATTTGCTTCTTACTTAAAAGTAGGGTGTGTCTTGGTTGTAACTCAATACTATCAAAATCTCAAAAGGTTACATACATATATTATCAAAAATGACTAAAATAAAAAAAGAATGTACGTTATATTATTTATTAGTACGTTATCCTGGAATCGTTTGAAAAGAAAACATCAAGAATTAGAGATATTACATGACTAAAGTGCCTATTTCTACACTAGCTGGAATGAGAATTACTGCCCTTTCCCCTTATTTCTAACTTGGACTTGTTCAGTTGAAGGAATATAAAAATGTGCAGATGGGTTGAAATAAGGAAGTGAAATAATGATGTGAGAAAAATAATATAACTTTTTTTTTAAATGCAACGGAGCAGTTAACATAACAAACAGATCAGGAACTCAGCGGGTCAAGTAGCATCCGTAGAGGGAAATAGCAGACAATATTTTGGTTTGGGGCTCCCAAGTCTGACGAAGGCGCCCATTGTCTGTCCATTTCAGTCAACAGATGCTGCCTGACCTAATGAGTTCCTCAAGCAGTCAGTTTTTTTGCTCAATTATTTCTTTGCCCTATTTCTTTAATACATTTCTTTCAAAATGTCTCAATTGTGATTTGCACCAAAAAAGAGCATTTTCTAAGAACATCCTGATTTGGGGGTGGTAACAGGATGGAATTTTGGAGCTCTTCCTGTTGGAATCCCACTCAATTAATGGCCTTCATAAATGCCACATTATTGGAGATCAATTTATTTCATTGTTCACATCCAAATGATAATTGGACCTTCCATAAAATTGCCTGATGGAAAGATCTAGTATTTACTCGACTAAGTGGGACCCGTTGGGTCCCAGCATCACACGGGGGGGCTGGTCCCCCAACGCAATATTCCACCTCTCCACCAATTCCAATATTGGTGGCCAGTGGGGGGGAGGGGCTTTCTGTAGCGCCAGTATGGGTGTTGTGGGCCAAAGGGACTGGTTTCCAGAGGGCTAGTATGGATTCTTGGGCTGGCAGCTCAGTCACTCAAGCCTGTTGTGCTGGCAGCTCACTCACTCACGGCTGGTGGGCTGGCAGTTGACTCGCGGCTAATCCTTGAAATTCCATTTCAAGCAGAGTGCAAAGCCACCAAATTCATGTGCAGTTTCTTACCACTTCAAGAAGGGTGCAAGGCCACCAAATTGCCCTGAGTGTATAGGAAGGGCATGAGAAAGAGGAATAACACAACTAGTGTGAAAGGGTAATTGATGGTCAACGTTGACTTAGTGGGCCAGAGGACCTGTTTCCATGCTGTATCTCCAAACTTTAAATATTTGCAAGTAAACTTACATGATGTGCTGGTAATCTATATTACTAAAACTCTGTTCTTGACCGGTTTTGGCGATCTGTGCTGCGATTTCCGAGAGAACACCGCCACCTACGGCCGTCATTTTTGGCCACCTCGCTCAGAGACCCCCTCCGCCGTATGTGTGCCGAGGATTTTTCCCGTCGATGAAATATGACAGAGATATTAATGTTTTTTACAAAATTCCCCATTCTCTCTGCTGCCCCCGCTGGAGGCAGGGGAAGGGACTATAAAACCAGGAAGTTTTGCGTGCCTCAATTAGTCTCTGCAAGCTGGAGCTCTGTCAATTAGTCTCTGTCACTCTGAGCTCTGAATGACACTGAACAAATGTCTACAGCACTGTGAATACCCTTAATTTGGTTTGAAAATGAAAATAGTTAGTTTGAAGTAAAAAAGCACTGCCTGCAAATGGTTGTTTGGGTTGAATTAAAAAGGCACTCTCTCTCTCTCTCTCTCTCTCTCTCTCTCCCCCCCCCCCCTCTCCCCCCCCCCCCCCCCCCCCCCCCCCCCCCCCCCCCCCTCCTCTCTCCCCCCCATCCTCTCCCCCCCCCCCTCCTCTCTCTCTCCCCCCCCTCTCTCCCTCCCCCCCCCCCCCTCCCCCCTCCTCTCTTCCCCCCCTCTCTCTCTCTCTCCCCCCCTCCTCTCCCCTCTTCTCTCTCTCTCTGGCTTGTTTGGGTTGAATTAAAAAGGCACTCTCTCTCTCCCCCCTCCTCTCTCTCCCTATCCCTCTCTCTCCCCCTCTCTCCCCTCTCCCTCCCCCCCTCTCTCTCTCCCCCCCCCTCTCCCCTCCCCCTCTCCCTCTCTCCCCTCTCCCTCTCTCTCTCCCCCTCTCTCTCTCTCCCCCTCCTCTCTCTCCCCCCCTCCCTCCCCCCCTCCCTCTCTCCCCCTACCTCTCCCCCCCCCTCTCTCTCTCCCCCCCCCTTCTCTCTCCCCCCCCCCTCTCTCTCCCCCCCTCTCTCCCCCCGCCCCTCTCTCTCTCCCCCCTCCTCTCTCTTCATTGACCTCTGCACCACACAGAACTCATTATCTTTTCACAGTTCCAACATGTTGGGAGAATGCTTTGAAGAGCATAGAAACATAGAAATCAGGTGCAAGAGTAGGCCATTCGGCCCTTTGAGCCTGCACCGCCATTCAATATGATCATGGCTGATCATCCAACTCAGTATCCTGTACCTGCCTTCTCTCCATACCCCCTGATCCCTTTAGCCACAAGGGCCACATCTAATTCCCTCTTAAATATAGCCAATGAACTGGCCTCAACTACCTTCTGTGGCAGAGAGTTCCAGAGATTCACCACTCTCTGTGTGACAAATGTTTTTCTCATCTCGGTCCTAATAGATTTCCCCCTTATCCTTAAACTGTGACCCTTTGTTCTGAACTTCCCCAACATCGGGAACAATCTTCCTGCATCTAGCCTGTCCAACCCCTTAAGAATTTTGTAAGTTTCTATAAGATCCCCTCTCAATCTTCTAAATTCTAGCGAGTACAAACCTCGTCCAGTCTTTCTTCATATGAAAGTCCTGACATCCCAGGAACCTTCTGGTGAACCTTCTCTGTATGGCAAGAATGTCCTTCCTCAGATTAGGAGACCAAAACTGTACGCAATACTCCAGGTGTGGTCTCACCAAGACCCTGTACAACTGCAGTAGAACCTCCCTGCTCCTATACTCAAATCCTTTTGCTATGAATGTTAACATACCATTCGCTTTCTTCACGGCCTGCTGCACCTGCATGCCTACTTTCAATGACTGGTGTACCATGACACTCCCCTTTTCCTAATCGGCCACCATTCAGATAATAGTCTACTTTCCTGTTTTTGACACCAAAGTGGATAACCTCACATTTATCCACATTATACTGCATCTGCCATGCATTTGCCCACTCACCCAGCCTATCCAAGTCACCCTGCAGTCTCCTAGCATCCTCCTCACATCCTCCTCCTAACGCTGCCCCCCAGCTTCATGTCATCCGCAAACTTGGAGATGTTGCATTCAATTCCCTCGTCCAAATCATTAATATACAGTAAATAGCTGGAGTCCCAGCCTTGTGGTACCCCACTAGTCACTGCCTGCCATTGTGAAAAGAACCCGTTTACTCCTACTCTTTGCTTCCTGTTTGCCAGACAGTTCTCTATCCACGTCAATACTGAACCCCCAATGCCGTGTGCTTTAAGTTTGTATACTAATCTCTTATGTGGGACCTTGTCAAAAGCCTTCTGAAAGTCCAGAAGGTAGATATAAAGTCCAGAAGGTAGCATAAAGTAGATTTGCAGTATTTTTGTTTGCTATAATGCAAAAAGTATATTAGTATTTTCAGAAGCTTTATTTCTCTTTGACAGTATACAGAAAATTGCAGGAGAGGCATGTATCCACCAGCAGGCCCCACGTAAGTATTAAAATATTTTTTAGCCAATTCATTTTAGAAATGTTTTGTGCAGAATTACATTCAAAAGAAAATACAGTGCATTTGTGATGTCCCCATTTTCCCTTTACAGACTTTAAACCACATGTGAGACATATTAGTTTAAAATGAGTGGTTGGTGTTATAATCTCTGCCTAACATTACATGGTCATATCAGTCTACCAAACACTGTTGTTTCCTATGTACAGCAATTTGAGAGCTGAGTAACGTGTAATGTGAGAACGTAGAACAGTACAGCATAGGAACAAGCCCTCTGACCCGCAATGTCTTTGCCAAATGTAGTTAAATTAATTTCATCTCCCTGCACGTGATGTATATACCTGTTCCCTGCATATCCATGTGCCTATCTAAAAACATCTTAAAAGAGTAGAGGACTCGAGGGCCTAAGCTATAGAGAGAGGTTGAGCAGCTAGGACTCTATTGTTTGGAGTGCAGGAGGATGAGGGGTGATCTTACAGAGGTGTACAAAATCGTGAGAGGAATAGATCAGTTAAATGAAGTCTCTTGCCCAGAGTAGAGGAATCTTAAATACAGGTGCACAACCTTTTATCCGAAAGCCTTGGGACCAGACACTTGTCGGATTTCGGACATTTTCGGATTTCAGAATGGAAGATTTTTAGCGTAGATTAGGTAGGTAGCGCGGGCGGCTTGAAAAGTCTGGAGCAGCTGCCTCCTCCCCGGAGACCGGGAGAATCATTGCATAAATGTTAGTCAGTTAGTTTGGAGGGATTTTATGTGTTGGTGGTGGTGGAGTCGGGGTGAAGGGGGAAACTTTAATTCTTAGTCCCCTACCTGGTCGGCGACTCCCAACCTCGCGGAGCTGGGGGCTCCGTCCGGCCGCGGGCGGCGCCGGTTGTAGCTCCGACCCCGGCAACTCTACCCCTGGCTGCGAGGCGCTCCAAATCCAGCGCCGCCCGCGGTCGGACGTCCCAGCTCCGGGAATGTCGGGAGTCGGCCGCGTCGCAGCGCTGGGATACCAGCGGGGAGCGAGCAATGCCTTACCGGGTCGCCGTGCGGCAAGCTCCGGAACACTGTGGCCGCCGACACACAACATCGCGGAGCGTCGCTGGATTTGGAGCCGCGGAGCTGGGGGCTCCGTCCGGCCGCGGGCGGCGCCGGTTGGAGCTCCAACCCCGGCAACTCTACCCCTGGCTGCGCGGCTCCAAATCCAGCGACGCTCCGCGATGTTGTGTGTCGGCGGCCACAGCGCTCCGGAGCTTGCCGCACGGCGACCCGATAAGGCGTTGCCCGCTCCCAGCGCTGCGACGCTGCCGACTCCCGACATTCGCGGAGCTGGGGCGTCCGGCCGCGGGCGGCGCTGGATTTGGAGCGCCTCGCAGCCAGGGGTAGAGTTGCCGGGGTCGGAGCTACAACTGGCACCGCCCGCAGCCCCAACGGCCACAGCGCTGCGGAGCTTACTGCACGGCGACCCGGTAAGGCATTGACCGCTCCCCGCCTCTCCGACCAGGTAGGGGACTAAGAATTAAAGTTTACCCCTTCACCCCCCTTCACATAAAAGCCCTCCAAACTAACTGACTAACATTTAAGCAATGATTTACAGATGTTTAAGCGTCTCCCGGTCTCCAGGGAGGAGGCAGCCGCTACAGTAGTACAGACCTGGGTTGACCGTGGGTCGTTTTGGGTCAAGTTTGGTGCCAAACGCGAGCTTTGGTGCGCAGACGACATCTGGAAAAAATGGCCGGTTTTCGGAGCTTTTCGGTTTCTGGAACACCGGATAAAAGGTTGTGCACCTGTACCACTATTGTATCTGCCTCTACCACCATCCCTGTCAGCTTGTTCCAGGCGCCCACCATTCTGTGTGTAAAAAAAAAAAAAAAGAAACTTGCTTCACTCATCACTTTTAAACTTTGGCCTTTCACCTTAAACATATCCATTGTACAGTAAAGGTTCTGACAATAAATGCCACATAATTAAACATACATCTATTGGGTCTCCCTTCAGCCTCAACTCCAGACAAAACACTCGAAGTTATCCTAGCCTCTTATAATTAATACCCTCTTATCCAGAGAACATTCTGGAAAACTTTGAGAATATTTGAGCTTTCATTTTGAGTTTTTCTATTGTAGAATGAATTCTGCAATGCTTTTCTATTTTCATTAGGTGAAAGTGACCAATAAAGTAAGAATTTTGCAAGAGTCTTTCCTGAACTTCTGATGTTTGTTTCTGGGATTTTGAAGCACTCAAATTGAAACAGACGGAATAATCTGTGACTAACCTCTATTGTTATCCTGCACCTATTTTTCTACGAAAGCCTCTATTATAGAATTGTGGTATTTTCATCACCAAATAGTGTTAGCATTTGAGTATCTCATCCATTCAATATTCAAAACTCATGCCTTTTATAATTGGCTCCACACAAGCCAAACACCACCACCTCCCCTAATATTTAATGATTGTGAACTGATTTGCAGCTAAAATGCGAAAAAAATGATATGGAAAATTGTTGGGTTTTTTTCTCCAATCCGTTTGAATCTTCACAATTTAGTTAAAATAGAACTATGGACCTTTTAAAGCCTATTTAGGGAGATCAGCAATTGAATGGATATCAAAATATTTCATGAATTATCTTATAATTTTGACTAATCATTCTCTGATTATATATCAGTATCTATCACTACAAATAAACATGTTTCCATTTAATGCCACATTGTAATACACACTCAAATGTTTCGAAGGATTGTTGACCGCACCACTAATGCTACCTGATCTGCTAGAACTATCAACGTCCTGTCTTTGGTTTAGATTTACAACAATTATAATTACTTTTTGCACCAACTTTTCTGCTGTATATGTTCACAGGTTTGTGGGAAATGTTCCTTGGTACAAGATAAATCTTGATTCAGCTCCACGTCAAAGGTGGCATCAGGTGATTAAAGAAAGAAAAGTGGAGGTATGCGACTACCATTTTTTAATACATAATTTTCTTTTAAATCTTTCTTTGATGCACTCCACAAGAATGGCTGAATTGTGGATGGCACAACCAGGACAGCCCAGATTTAATGTTCCCCGCAATAAAATTAATTAATGATCAATGGACGCAAGGAATGGGGCGTTAGGAGAGGGACTGTGGTATTGCCTATAAGCTCGGCTGCAGGAGGTGTCCACGGGAGGCAGTAGAGTGATGCGAAGGACATTGGTTAGCGGGCTGAGCTAGTTGAGGATGACGGAGGAGGCCGTGTAGCAGCCTGGAGCTTACCTGATCAGGAGCCGCTCCAGTACATGTGGCACGTGGGCCAGACTTTAGACTTTTTGTAAATTGCGCCAAAATATGGCGACTTGTCCACATGTGATCTATACAAAAATAATGTTACTTTGCAGTGGATACGTGACAATAAAGCACCATTGCACCATTAATGTCAAACAGAGTGATGTTCAAAGCAGTGTTATTGGCGTCTCCTATCTTAACTTCCAAACCACCTCTACCTGCTAACCTAATTTGAAAATGCCATGTGGATATTATGCAGATCATTCTTGATTCCGATTCCTTAGAATTAAACAAAAAATATTCACAATCCTGGCTCAGCTGTTTTAGCAATCCTGGCTGCCAGCATAAGGTAAACCATGTCCTCCACTGAATAACTACCCCAGAGAGAAAATGTTTAAAAAAAAAAACAGGGCAAATAGCCTTCATTTTACTCAAATGTGATTTTCTTTCTTTGTAGATACTAAAAGGGAAATACGTTTAAAAAATAATCTGTTGAATTATGGTTATAATGGTCACATCAGATGTTAATTAACTGTTATTATTGAGTAAAATAAAGTATTTTAGAAATTAACCATTAATTACAAAAATAGCAATCCATCCCCGTGCTTTTTGTTTTGTGATGAATTTGGTTTATTCAACCCTCTTTCAGATAAGCATAAATATAACAATGTGTATGTGATATTTCTTTGTAACAAATTGGGGCTATTTATTGGTGTTGTATAGAAATTATATTGAAAAAAAAAACTAAACAGGGCCACTTTGAAAATAATGTGTCCAATCTTTATTTGCTCCCTGTTTTGCACAGGCAATTCAACACTCTGCCCCACTCAGAATTCTCAAAACCTAGTTAATCTGTAGAAAAATGTTTGAAGAAAAACACCAGCGCCCACAGTTCGAATTGTGTGTTTAACCAACTTCTCATTTTATCGAATAACTTAACATGTATTGGAAGATTACATATTATTAACTTATTTATTTCAGCTGACCAATTTGATCAAGGCAATCAAGGAATTGGCACTTGATTTCTTTCCCAGCGGAAAATTAATTGATCTAGTGGACAAACATTTGGTAAGGATAATTTTTAGATTTTATTTCTACGTTTCAAAATTATTGAGATTTCTAACAACCCATCTCAGTGCTTTATCTGTAGAAACTGTGATAATGAACACAAATTATTTATTTATTGTCAGATTTTATTAGAGGCAAACGATCATTAGGGTAAACGTGAAAAATAAAGCTGTCAAAAACCTTTGCAAAACTGGTGTCCTAGATAGAAATGCTCTTGAAATTCAGTGTCATGAGTCCTCTCTTCAAATAAATTAATTTTATACTGCTAGTTAACTAATATCCTGGTGCCCAGTTTGGAAGTTCATTGCCTAGATTAAGCAAATAGCATAAACCTCTACTTTTTCAGATTTTGTTATCATATATCAATATTATAAATGCATTTTTACTTTCAGGCTCCACTTGTAGACACTCTTCCTTTTCCATTTAACGAAGAACTAAAGGGAATTGCTGATGTATCTGGTTTGCCTTTGGGTATGATGGTTATTTTACAATAATTGTTATTTGCCATTGAAACTATGTATTCTAGGATCAAATGTATTGTGGAAATGTATTTTAATCATGGATACTATCATTTACTATTGGTGACTTGGGCATCTTACATTACACACATTGCAGTATTCCTGGCTATTGTGTCTGTTAATTTCTCAAAGAATTTTAAGGCTTGCTGAAAAAAAATATTTAAGAACATTTTGGTTGAAATTTGCACAAGCCACATATTTATTTCCATAACATTTGTATCATTGCATGATCTCTAATTAATGTTTAATTACTATCCTAGGCTTCTTGAAACTGAAAAGTGATCTAAATTGAATACTGCATACCTTTGTGATCTTTAAAATACAAAACTAGTCTGGTTCTACTGTCTGATGTGAAGCGGGCTTCATCCACTTCAAATAAAATCTGATGCAATTTGATCTCCATTTTTAGTGCTGGTTTTTGCTGGCACGCTTTATTTTGATTGGATTTTAAAATCTGGTCATTCTCTGACCCATTTCTTTGCACAAGTAGATTACACAACACTACTGCTTCCGTCACACTGAACAAGAAATTATACACCTTATGAAATCAGCCCCGTTAGTACTTACCTAGTTTTACATGGATGTTTATGATAATCATAAGAATATGGAACTGGTGACTGAGTGATCCTCTCATCAGCTTAGAATGCAATCCTGACCTCTCATCTACCACATTAGAAACCATTAAACTATCTTTAATTGGACTTTGTCGGATTTCAATGATATATCTTGCACTAAATGTTGTACCGTAATCCTTTATTTGTGCAATGTGGACAGCTTGATTGTAATCACGTATAGTCTTTCTTTGACTAGATAATGCACAAACAACAGCTTTCCACTGTACATCGGTACATGTGACAGTAATAAACTAAACTAATTATCAATCTGCTTATAAATTTTAAACATTTGAACTTTTAAGAATAAAATAACCAGATTCAAAAGGTAATTGTTTAATTATACCTTCTAACCAAAGCAGGTAGATAGTCAGAATCTTTTTTCCCCAGGGTGGAAATGTCCAACACTAGAGGCATACTTATACAGTGAGGGGGGGGGGGGGGGGGGGGTGTAATGGAGATGTGCAGGGCAAGTATTTAACGCAGAGAGTGGTGGGGGCCTGGAATGTATTGCCAGGGGCGGTGGTGCAGGCAGATACGACAGCGGCTTTAAAGAGGCTTTTAGATGGGCACATGAAAGTGCAGGGAATAGAGGGATATGGTTCATGTACAGGCAGACGAGATGAGTTTTATTAGGCATCAGGTTCAGCACCAACATTGAGGGCCAAAGCTGTACTGTTCTATGGATATATTTGCAAACGTCCTCCATACATCAGCCCAGTTATAGTTAATAACATTGTACGCATTTCGCTCATTTCAGGAGATCACATATAGCAGCGAAGATCCCTGTTTCACGTGATGAGATTTATCTTAGTTGCTGTTTTAGGTGCTTCTAGTTAAAGAGGAGTGATCAAAATATTGGATAGTTCTTTATCTCATGTGTTAAATCACTAGTAAATTGATCGTGGAGATTTTGAATCTAGCTGAACTTCAATGTAGGCTAATTTTTCTTCACCCTTAATTATTGCAGACACATTAAGGTGAGAAACCTCAATCTAGCTCATAGTGAGTCTGACATTTTCAGTCTTTAACTATATTCACATCACTTTTTGAATTCCTATCCGCTGAAGAGGCTTTGTTTTCAGAACAAAAACAAAGTCTCTTCATGTAAAATGCATTTCAGGTTGGGATTGTACCACTCTTGGAGTTCAGTAAGTGGAGTTTTGCTTACTTTCTGTACAGTGTGCCAAAATGTGCTTGTTTACCCTACCTACAGGAACAAACTATCTCTTGAATATAGAAATCGCCCGAAAACCAAGGAGAAATTTGAATATAGTTTTAGATTTAAAAAAATATTCAAATGTGATTTGCTGAATTTGGAAAAACTGATAATTGTACTCTATTTTGAAGAAGGGTCTCAACCCGAAACGTCACCTTTTCCTTTGCTCCATAGATGCTGCCTCACCCGCTGAGCTACTCCAGCATTTTTATCTGCCTTCAATTTTTCCAGAGTCTGCAGTTCCTTCTTAAACATAACTATCTTTAAACCATGTTTCTTTGCATTTCCAGGGGAAATTATGTTATTTAATATCTTCTATGAGGTATTTACAGTGTGCACATCACTTGTAGCGGAAGATGAAGCAGGTACGTCAGCAACAGAAATTACATTTCTCATTTACGGTTTTAGTTTTAGAGACACAGCGCGCGCGGCCCACCAAGTTTGTGCCAACCAGCGATCCCCGCACATTAACACTTTACTGCACCCACTAGAGACCATTTTTACATTTACCAAGCCAATTAACCTACAAACCTGTACGTCTTTGGAGTGTGGGAGGAAACCGAAGATCTCAGAGAAAACTCACGTGGTCACAGGGAGCAAGTACAAACTCCGTACAGACAGCACCCGTAGTCGGGATCGAACTCGGGCTCTGGCACTGCATTTGCTGTAAGGCAGCAACTCTACCACTGTGCCACTGGCTGAGTTGGTCTAGTTTATCGGAGTGGGTAAAAGGAGAAAACTGAAGAAATTAACAATTCTTGGGTAAAAATGTTCAAACATACCTTTTAGAACAAAATATGCATTAACTGGTAGAGCTGCTGCCTCACAGTGCCAGAGACCCAGGTTTGATCCTGACCTCGGATGCAGTCTGCGTGCAGTTTGCATGTTCACCCTGTGACCACGTGGGTTTCCTCCAGGTGCTCTGCTTTCCTGCCACATCTCAAAGACATGAGGGCTTGTAGGTTAAATAAATTCTGTAAAAGAAAATGGCTCTAATGTTTACGGAGTGAACGAGAAAGTGGGATAACAGAACTAGAATGAACAGGTGATCAATGGTCGGTGTGGACTCTGGGTCGAAGCTGGATCATTAATTTAAACTGTTTGAATTGTTACTTTTAAGTGAACCTCGTTCCAGTTCAAGTGAGTTTATTGTCATGTGTCCCTGTATAGGACAATGAAATTCTTGCTTTGCTTAAGCACACAGAAAATAGTAGGCATTTACTACAATACAGATAAATGTGTCCATATACCATGATATAAATATATACACACATGAATATATAAACTGATAAAGTGCAAATAGCAGAAAGTGGTTATTAATAATCAGAGTTTTGTCCGAGCCAGGTTTAATAGCCTGATGGCTGTGGGGAAGTAGCTATTCCTGAACCTGGTTGTTGCAGTCTTCAGGCTCCTGTACCTTCTACCTGAAGGTAGCAGGGAGATGAGTGTGTGGCCAGGATGGTGTGGGTCTTTGATGATACTGCCAGCCTTTTTGAGGCAGCGACTGCGATAAATCCCCTCGATGGAAGGAAGGTCAGAGCCGATGATGGAGTGGGCAGTGTTTACTACTTTTTGTAGTCTTTTCCTCTCCAGGGCGCTCAAATTGCCGAACCAAGCCATGATGCAACCGGTCAGCATGCTCTCTACTGTGCACCTGTAGAAGTTAGAGAAAGTCTTCCTTGACAAACCGACTCTCCGTAATCTTCTCAGGAAGTAGAGGCGCTGATGAGCTTTTTTAATAATTGCGTTAGTGTTCTCAGACCAGGAAAGATCTTCAGAGATGTGCACGGCCAGGAATTTGAAGTTCTTGACCCTTTCAACCATCGACCTGTTGATATAAATGGGGCTGTGGGTCCCCCTCCTACTCCTTCCAAAGTCCACAATCAGTTCCTTGGTTTTGCTGGTGTTGAGGGCCAGGTTATTGCGCTGGCACCATATGGACAGTTGCTCGATCTCCCTTCTATATTCTGACTCATCCCCATCAGTGATATGCCCCACAATAGTGGTGTCATCAGCGAACTTGATTATGGAGTTCGCACTGTGGTTGGCTACGCAGTCATGAGTATAGAGTGAGTACAGCAGGGGGCTGAGCACGCAACCTTGAGGTGCTCCCGTGCTGATTGTTATCAAGGCTGACACATTTCCACCAATACGAACAGACTGTGGTCTGTGGATGAGGAAGTCGAGGATCCAGTTGCAGAGGGATGCGCAGAGACCCAGTTCTGCGAGTTTGGTAACCAGTTTGGAGGGGCTGATTGTTTTGAATGTCGAGCTGTCATCGATGAACAACAGCCTGACATATGAGTTTTTGTTGTCCAAGTGGTCCAGTGCGGAGTGGAGAGCCAGCGAGATCGCATCCACCGTTGATCTGTTGTGGCGGTAAGCGAACTGCAGTGGGTCCAGGTTTTTGTCGAGGTAGGAGTTGATTTGCTCCATGATCAGCCTCTCAAAGCACTTCATCACCACAGGCGTTAGTGCCACTGGTCGATAGTCATTGAGGCACGTCACCTTACTCTTCTTGGGCACCGGTATAATTGATGCCCTTTTAAAGCAGGTGGGGACCTCAGTCCTCAGAAGTGAGAGGTTGAAAATGTCCGTAAAAACTCCCGCCAGTTGGTCCACACAGGTTTTTAGAACACGACTGGGTATACCATCAGGACCAGGTGCTTTTCGGGGGTTCACCCCTCTGAAGGATTTCCTGACGTCAGCCTCTGTGACTGAGACTGAAATACCATCACAGCGAATGGGGGATTGGGAAGTCACATCAGTATTCTCCCTGTCAAAGCGTGCGTAAAACGCATTGAGCTCGTCAGGGAGTGATGTTTTCACCGACATTCGAGCTGCCTCCTGGTTTCGCCTTGTAGGAGGTGATTGCATTCAGGCCCCGCCACAGCTGCCGAACATCTGTCTCATCCTCCAGTTTGGAGCAGAAGTCCCTTTTGGCCTTTTTGATGGCCTTACCAAGGTCGTATCTGGACTTCATGTAGGCCACTGTATCATCGGACATGAATGCCCCGTGTCTGGACTTTAGAAGAGTGCGGATCTCAAAGTTCATCCAAGGTTTCTGATTGGGAAACATTCGGAAGGTTTTTGTAGGGATGCAGTCCTCCACACATTTCTTTATGAAGTCTGTAACGACTGTGGCGTATTCGTTCAAGTCCGTTGCCTTGAACATTTCCCAGTCTACAGATTCCAAACAGTCCTGGAGTTGCTCTTCTGCCGCCCCCCCCCCCCCCCCCCCCCCCCCCCCCAGCTCTGTACTGTCCTCACTTCTGGGGGTGCGCTCTTCAATTGCTGCCTGTAGGCAGGAAGAAGCAGCACCGCGGTATGGTCGGATTTACCGAAGTGAGGGCGAGGGATAGAGCGATAGGCATTCTTGATGGTGGTGTAGCAGTGGTCGAGGGTGTTTGGTCCTCTGGTGCAGCAGGAGACATGTTGGTGGAAGTTGGGGAGTGATTTCTTGAGGTTCGCCTTATTGAAGTCCCCAGCAATGGTGGTAAATGCCTCGGGGTAAGACGTCTGGTGTTTGTTGACCACGGCGTGCAGCTCCTCCAGTGCCAGACGGACGTCTGCCTGTGGTGGGATGTAGACCGTGGTCAGGATAACGGAGGTGAATTCTCTTGGGAGGTAGAAGGGACGGCACTTCACCGCCAGATGTTCGAGGTGTGGAGAGCAGGAGTTGGACAGGACTGCCACGTCGGAACACCACGCAGAGTTGACCATGAGGCAGACGCCCCCTCCTCTCCCTTTCCCAGATGCCAGTGTACGGTCCATACGGTGGATGGAGACCCTTCAGGCTGGACCGCTGAGCCTGGGGAGCTGGGGGTGAGCCATGTCTCTGTGAAACAGAACACGGAGCATTCCCTCAGCTCCCTTTGATAAAGAACTTGCCCTTAAGTCCTCCACTTTATTTTCATGGGACTGTTCACCTTTTGTAACGGCATGTACACAACTTTTAGTCATTTATTGTCTATTTCTCCAGTTTACATGTTCCCAGATAAACTGAGTTATGCTTCCTTTTACTGTGGGGTGGCAAGATGGTGAATGGGTTCCAAACCTTCTGTCCATGCTACCAGCATTGTTGAGATCAATTAAAGGAAGAACTGAACAAATTTATCTTTCTTACATTCAGGAAAATTGTATCATGCTAGAAATCTGGATTTTGGATTATTCCTCGGGTAAGAGCTTGATTTTATATTTGAAAGACATTTTCATGTGTTAGTAATCAGTGAATTTAGGTTTTGGATCTGATGACTGTTTCAAGCATTGCTTCAAATAGGTAGATTTGGTGTCTGTATTTGTACTCTAATTTCAAAGAAGAAAAGAGGTACCAGTAAAGGTTCACTGCAACAGTACCAGGAAAGGAATGTCAGTGCACATGTATTTAAATTGTGAAATGGTAACCTTGGATTAAGCATTGAAACTATATCATCTTAAAAGTTGCATTAATGGTGTTGGTGATGGTTCCTCTTCCAGATAATTGCTTTTTTTGGTTTATTTTGATATATTGTAAGATCTGACGAGAGCAAACAGGAATATAATTGCTTTGTATTAAACTTGCTAAATAACTTAATCGGATTGGTCACTGGTTCATCCCAAACTTGCTCCAAGTTACCTATTCCTGGTTATTGAGGAAATTAGAGTATTAAAATTGATCACCGCTTGCCAAAAGTCTAGGGGAAAAAAAATCAATGTAAGTTTTTGGTCCTTATCACTGGGCACAGCGGTAGAGTTGCTGCCTGACAGCACCAGAGATCCGGGTTTGATCCTGATTACGGGTGCTGTCTGTACAGAGTTTGTACCTTCTCCCTGCGACCGCGTGGGTTTTCCCCAGGTGCTCCAGTTTCCCCCCCACACTCCAGAAACGTACAGGTTGTAGGTTAACTGACCGGTAAAAAATTGTAAATTATCCCTGGTGTGTAATATCAATGTTACAAAATTTGAGATTTAAAAAATCAAGTCTGCAATTTATCCCATCAGATAAAGCATATAAAGAAGTTTAATTTGACACATAATTCACTTTCATATCTTCAGTATTAAAAAAGTTATGGCCATTTTCATACTCGGAAATCAGCATCTTGTTCCCTATTGCTTATACATTGACTTAACACAAAAGCTGTGATCGAGGACGGTCAAAAGCCTATAACTTTCTTAAAAATTAAGAGAACTGAAAGAAATATTCAGTTATTATAGATTGAAGCATTCTGAAACAAATATGAAACAATCTTACTTGGATGACCTGAAATTAAAGCATATAATTACTTAGTTACCCAATTGTAGCTAATTACAAAATTCAATTACTAGATCTAAACATCTATCCATTTCTTAAGAAAAGATTAACATTTTTAAAAAGCCTAAGTGTTCAAATAACATTCATACAAGAATTCACAATATAACATGATTTTTAAATCTCATTGTCATGAATTTATAGGCCAAATGGAAGGGATTTAGTGTTTAATTCCTGTAAAATAATGGCCACTTAAATCATCTTGCGAGTGGGATTTTGTGGAACGCGATCGTTTGGAACGCTGCGGTTGCGGTGAATTTAAACACCATATCGGCAGGAAAAACACTGCCGGTTTGTATGGGGCCTAAATCACCTTTTCGCAACGTAAAATGTGGATTAAGGTAATCCTAAGAAGCACGCTTATATGTAAAATAAACGGTTTGCCTTTAGCTGTCCCGTATCTGAAATCCGTCCCCATTGACGGCGTTCACAGCATTAGAAGCGGCTTTTTAGTTTACTCCAGCGGTGAAAGGGTCCAACGATTTATTTATTAAAAAATAAATTAAATTAAACAAATTTCACAGACCGGCAGTCGGAACAAAGCTTCAGCGTTACCTAGCTCCCCAAGAAAATATATCCAGGACAGGCGGTAGAAAACCGCATTTTAACCCCCCCCCCACCCCCCCAAAGGCGCCAAAGTCGCGCACATGGCCAGTGACATTTCCTTGACTGATGAAGGCCAGTATGCCAACAGCCACTTTCTCCACCCTATCTGTCAGCGAAGCCATTTGCAGTGAACTGTGTACTCGTTGATTCAATTGCTCTATAGCACTCCCCAGGGCCCTACCGTTCACTGTGAAGGTCCTATCCTCGTTTGACTTCCCAAAATGCACATCTAAATGCACACTTATCTAATTAAACTCCATTTGTCATTCATCAGCATACAAGCTCAACTGATCAGTAATCCTGCTGTAATTCTTGATAACAATTTTCAATACCACCTATTTTGTTGTCATCTGCAAACTGACTAATCATGCCTTGTACATACTCCTCCAAATCATTGATCTAGATCAGTCATTCCCAACCCAACCTGGGGCCATGGCAAATTTCAGGGGGGGCCACACAAAAAAAATGGGATTTAGGAGGCCACAGGTTCAATGAAGGGGGCCACAGAGCTACCACAGAGCCTCCTAAATTTCAGTTCTAATAAATTTAAATCTATGTAGTTGAAATATTTTTGATGTTTGTGGAATAGAATAAAAGAGAATATATGTGCAATTAATAGACACTGATATTTTTATGGAAGGTATTATAATATTGAAGTACTTTTTTTCCACTAATAAGAGGTTACTAGGGAAATTAATGAGGGTAAAGCAGTGGATGTTGTCTATATGGACTTTAGTAAGGCCTTTGACAAGGTTCCTCATGGAAGGTTGGTTAAGAAGGTCCAATTGTTGGGTATAAATGCAGGAATAGCAAGATGGATTCAACAGTGGCTGAATGGGAGAAGCCAGAGAGTAATGGTGGATGGCTGTTTGTCAGGTTGGAGGCAGGTGACTAGTGGGGTGCCTCAGGGATCTGTGTTGGGTCCACTGTTGTTGTCATGTACATCAATGATCTGGATGAAGCTGTGGCAAATTGGATTAGTTAGTATGCAGATGATACTAAGATAGGTGGTGTTGTGGATAATGAAGTAGATTTCCAAAGTCTACAGAGAGATTTGGGCCATTTGGAAGAATGGGCTGAAAGATGGCAGATAGAGTTTAATGCTGATAAGTGTGAGGTGCTACATCTTGGCAAGACAAATCAAAATAGGACATACATGGTAAATGGTAGCGAATTCAGGAATGCAGTTGAACAGAGGGATCTAGGAATAACTGTGCATAGTTCCCTGATGGTGGAATCTCATGTAGATAGGGTGGTAAAGAAAGCTTTTGGTATGTTAGCCTTTATAAATCAGAGCATTTAGTACAGAAGTTGGGATGTAATGTTAAAATTGTACAAGACATTGGTGAGACCAAATCTGGAGTATGGTGTACAATTTTGGTTGCGCTATTATAGGAAGGGTGTCAACAAAATAGAGAGAGTACAGAGGAGATTTACTAGAATGTTGCCTGGGTTTCAGCAACTAAGTTACAGAGAAAGGTTGAATAAGTTAGGTCTTTATTCTCTGGAGCGCAGAAGGTTAAGGGGGGACTTGATAGAGGTCTTTAAAATGATGAGAGGGAAAGACAGAGTTGACGTGGACAAGCTTTTCCCATTGCGAGTAGGGAAGATTCAAACAAGAGGACATGACTTCAGAATTAAGGGACAGAAGTTTAGGGGGAACATGAGGGGGAACTTCTTTACTCAGAGAGTGGTAGCTGTGTGGAATGAGCTTCCAGTGGAAGTGGTGGAGGCAGGTTCGATTTTATCATTTAAAAATGAATTGGATAGGTATGTGGATGGGAAAGGAATGGAGATAGAGATAGATATGCCATTTATTGTCACTATACATGTACAGTGAAACTGAAAGCTGCTCGTACTCAGTGCATACATACAATTTAGCACAAAAAACAAGAAACAGAAAAAACAAAAAACAGAAGGGAGATGGGGGGGGTGGAATAGGTGCACAAATTCTGCGGCGCTACATACATATATACAGATGGAAGTCCGTGTTGGGCGGTGTAGTCAGTGCATGTGTGAATTTGAATTTATAGTAGATATGGTCTGAGTGCAGGTAGATGGGACTAGGGGAAAATAAGTGTTCGGCACGGACTTGTAGGGCCGAGATGGCCTGTTTCCGTGCTGTAATTGTTATATGGTTAATAATGTCAGGGGGGGGCACAGAAAAATTAAAAGATCCCAACGGGGTGATGAGCTAAAAGGTTGGGAACCACTGATCTAGATGACAAACAGCAATGGGCCCAGCACAGATTCCCAAAGTATACCACTATTCACAGGCCTCCAGACCGAATAACAACCTTCTGCATCAAGAAGGCAATTCTGTATCTCATTTGCTAGCTCTCCCTGGATTCCAGAGAAGCCTACCATGCAGAACCTTCTCAAAAACCTTTCTGAAGTTCATATAGACAATGTCTGTGGCCCTGACCTCATTAACCTTACTTTAAAAAATAAAACTTTCATGAGACACAATCTCCCGTGCACAAGAACATGCTGACTATCACTAATCAACCCTGAATTTCCAAACGCATGTATATCTTATCCCACGGAATCCCTCTCCAGTAACTTTCCTGCCATAGATCCCTGAGGCACACTATTGGTCACAGATCTTCAGTCTGTAGTTTCCAGATTTGTGTTTGCTGCCCTTCTTTAAAGGAGGCACAACATTTGCAACCGACCAGTCTCAACCTGAACAATCTGATAGCACAGAAATAGGCTTTTCAGCCCATCATGTAATTGCAAAATGATTATGCATCTACATGAATCTAATTTTATAGAATCGTCCAGTATCTTGGAAAACAATGAAGCAATCTGTGAATTAGAAGTGCTGATTAAGCTTTTCTTTCTTTTTCAGCTGGGACACGAAAAACAGTAGCTGGAAGATCCCGGAATATCTTAGACCACTAACAGTGAATCTAGATTTCCAGAGGAACAATAGAACTGTGTTTAAGTCTACTAATTTTGCTGGATATGTAGGAATGCTAACTGGCATGAAACCGGTAGGCTATTGCTGAAACCCTCTTAATCATTTCTGTAAGTGCTGTGCCACTTTGTTTCAGCAGTATTTGTCGAATATTTTGTGGGATTATGACACAATGCTTTATTTGTCAGTGGTGTTCAAAACCATCTCTGGGAATAACATCCTATCTCCAGGAACAAGCCTATCAGAAATTCATATCCTGTGGGTCAGGGAAAATAGGATTACAAGTGATCTCAGTCTCCAGGATACTAGATCATCTATAGGATAATGTTAGCTGTGAGTAGCTGGAAACACTCTCAGAAAGTTGTGGTTTCAGATCCCAACTCCAATCAATAACCAAAAATCTAAATCAATAATCCATTGCAATACTGAAGAAGTGTTTCTCTAGTGAGAAGTTTAAAGCAAACTTTTCTCCTGTATAGCTATAAAAGTTCCCATTACACTATTTGAAGAGGGGCAGGGTGTTATCCTGTCACTATTACATTACTGATTGCAGTAACTTTCTTTCCGCAAATTAACTGCCAAGTCTGGTGCAGCACAGCCATGTCACGGGACATATGTGGCAGCTGGAGGCTGTGTGCCATCGGGCACCTGCCCAGCCACCTCCAGCCTTCAATGACTTCTTCTGTTCACCGGTTTCAACACCACTTTCTGAGCTGATCCCCATAACCCTATCATGCTTTTGGAAGCGTGAGGGTATGAAAGATACCATATAAATGCAATTTCTTCTTATATTATAACATTGTAAAGTAATTTTCTTGTCAGAGGTTGACAATGGGATCCCGCTACCTCTGGTGATGCAATTCGACGATTGGGGTCTTTTCTCTAACCCTTGGCAGTATCTCATGACTGACTTTTGGAGTAGATATTTTGATTGGCAAAAAGAGGAAGGGCATGTAAGTAAGTTTATTGGCCAAGTATTCACATACAAGGAATTTGCCGTGGCGCTCCTCCCACAAGTAGCAACATGACATACAGTGACAGTTACAAATGACTCAGAAAACACTAAACATTAATAATAATAAAACATTCATGACTAAACACCATTGATCAAGCATGTGAACAAACAAATACCAGATCAAAGTGAGGCTACAGATTTTTGGCTGTTTATTAGAGCAACTACTCATGGATAAAAACTGTTTTTATGTCTGGCTGTGGCAGCTTTGACAATCCGGAGTCGCCTTCCAGAGGGAAGTGATTCAAAGAGTTTGTGGCCAGGGTGAGAGGGGTCAGGGATGATCTTGCCTGCTCATTTCCTGCTGGTGACGTATGTAATTAATGTCCAACTTCATGATTTAAAATTTCCCAACTTCTTCCACCCTCGGTTCCCTGGCTAAGTAGTAGTGGAAAACTGATCAAAGAAAATGACCTCGCAGTCGGAGCTGATCTAGGAATACAAACTTAAATCCACGACAAATTTCACTACGATGGACAGATGTCTTCCTCCTCATCCAGCCCAAAGTAAAAATTGGGTGAAGGGAGACACAAAATGCCGGAGTAACTCAGCAGGTTGGGCAGCACCTCTGGAGAAAAGGAATAGGTGGCATTTTGAGTCTAAACCCTTCTTCAGACACCGAATCTGAAGAAGGGTCTCGACCCGAAACGTCACCTATTCCACTTCTCCAGAGATGCTGCCCAACATGCTGAGTTACTCCGGCATTTTGTGTCTTCGGTGTAAACCAGCAGCTGCAGTTCCTCCCTGCATATCCTAGTAATTGAGTAGTTCTCGATGTAAAATGTTCATTAGTGAGGAGTACAGTGACTGATAATGAGGCTTTCCCCTTCTCGTACTTGAAGGCTTTGTCTGCAAGGGGGTGGGAGGAGCTGTGTTGCTAAAGGTCCACTATAGTGCTTCCCAAGAGTACTGGGGTTGATTTCCTCAGCAGCATGTTAGCTGTTTTGGGAGGAGTACTTTGCAGTGTTCAACCCACACATAGGGGTAAACGTTGTAGTGCTTAACTAGAATGTCCTTGTACTAACCAAAAGCCTACCTAACCAAGCTGAACATTACACGTATATTTTACGGACCTTGCACTTGCCTATCAATATTATTGCTCAGTTCCCGGCACCATTTCCTACATGTTGTCTGCTTTATTTGGGACTGCGCACCATTGCTTTTACCTCTCTCTGTGGGATATAGCGCGGCGACACTGCCACGGATGGGAAAAGATGCAGCTTGATCGCTTTGTTGGCTGGGTTATTGGGCATGTGTGTTCCTTGCATTGTTACAGCCACCCCCACCATAGTGAAGTGAGGTGCTCACTACCTTCCCTAAGGAAAAATTGGATGACCCAAGATTGTTTGTTTGGAACAGAGAGGCTGAAGGGAGCTAGATAGAATAAAAAGGAAGAAACTTTTCCCTTTTATCACAACCAATGGGCATAGGATTAATACGTATCTGCAGAGAATGCGGATTTAGTTTAGTTTATTGTCACGTGTGCTGAGGTACAGTGGAAAGCTTTTATTGCGTGCTAACAAGTCAGGGGAAAGACGATACATCATTACAATCAATCATCGACAGTGTACAGATACATGATGAAGGGAATAATGTTTAGTGCAAGATTAAAGAAAGTCTGAGGGTCTCCAGCGAGATAGATAGGAACTCAGGACCGCTCTCTAGTTGTTGCTAGTATGGTTCAGTTGCCTGATTATTGTTGGTGGAAGATTAAAGATAGTCCGAGAGTCTCCAGCGAGATAGATAATAACTCAGGACCGCTCTCTAGTTGTTGCTAGTATGGTTCAGTTGCATGATTATTGTTGGTGGGCCTAGATGTCTAGAGCTCACGGTTTGAAATGGTGCACGGGCAGAAACTATCATCACACTTGTTAAGTTTAGAGGGTTTAATTGTCTTATGTACCAACAACAGAACATCTGGAAATGTACTTGGAGAGCCTTAACATGCAAAGTTTTGAACTGGTAGTGGAAAGAGCAGCTCTTCCACGAATACAGACATCAGCTGAATGGCTGGCTCCTGTTGGGTAAGTTTTCCCATGACCTTAGATCTGCACCAGAGGTTGTCAGATTTCCTTCCTATGACAATGCATGCTGAAGGTATTGGCGCTGGTTCACTTGAATGTTCCAGCCCATTGTCAACAGCCATGTTCATAGGTTAAAAGTAATCGTGGTAATGAACTTTGGAATTTAAATGCCTACTGTAACAAGTAACCCAGATCTCTATTTTTGCAGGGAACCTTTACGCTCACAATGAATGAACGCTTCAGCTTTGAGGGGGGATACATTGGTAATTAGCACTCTTCAACAATGCCCATCAAATTGTTTAACCTTCCATTTATTTATTTATTTATTTATTTATTGCAATTCAATTAGTTAACATTACACACAGACTCATAACATTTTGTGAAATGTCTGTAGAAATGTAAAAGATGGGTTCTTTAAAAATAAACTGACCACACTCAAGCATGCACAATAAAGTGGGAGGATCAAGTGAGCCATCTATAAGGCACAAATGAGAAGTGTGATGGAAAACTCAATCTATTACCACAAACATCCACTTCTTCCTTTGCCAGTTCACAGTTAGTATAATATCTACAATTTCCGCTATGCTCCCAGTTGCTAAGGCTCCTTTGGTAGTCCTTTGTTAATTTTCCAATCTCGTGGAAGGACATGGGCAGAATTTATGTGGGAGTGGTATAATCTACCAAGTACAAACTTGTGCATTGTTCTAACTTGGAAATATAATATTGTTGCTTCAGTGAGCCTGGTCCATAATCCTTAACATTCCTCATTAACACAGGAGTACCTTCACAATATTTTGTCGGTATAAGAGAGCTACTCACAATTTTTTTCAAACACCCAAAGTGCTGGAGTAACTCAACAGGTTCGGCAGCATCTCTGGAGAACATGGATAGGTGGTGTTTGGAATCAGGATCCTTCTTCAGATTCCTTAATATACTGTTAATACTATACTGGTCTTCTCAGGGACATGAATAAACAAAAAATAATAATTATGTTCAGACATTATTAACCATATAACAATTACAGCACGGAAACAGGCCATCTTGGCCCTTCTAGTCCGTGCCGAACACTTATTTTCCCCTAGTCCCATCTACCTGCACTCAGACCATAACCCTCCATTCCTTTCCCATCCATATACCTATCCAATTTATTTTTAAATGATAAAATCGAACCTGCCTCCACCACTTCCACTGGAAGCTCATTCCACACCGCTACCACTCTGAGTAAAGAAGTTCCCCCTCATGTTACCCCTAAACTTCTGTCCCTTAATTCTGAAGTCATGTCCTCTTGTTTGAATCTTCCCTACTCTCAATGGGAAAAGCTTGTCCACATCAACTCTGTCTATCCCTCTCATCATTTTAAAGACCTCTATCAAGTCCCCCCTTAACCTTCTGCGCTCCAAAGAATAAAGCCCTAACTTGTTCAACCTTTCTCTGTAACTTAGTTGCTGAAACCCAGGCAACATTCTAGTAAATCTCCTCTGTTCTCTCTATTTTGTTGACATCCTTCCTATGATTGGGCGACCAAAATTGTACACCATACTCCAGAATTGGTCTCACCAATGCCTTGTACAATTTTAACATTACATCCCAACTTCTATTCTCAATGCTCTGATTTATAAAGGCCAGCACACCAAAAGCTTTCTTTACCACCCTATCTACATGAGATTCCACCTTCAGGGAACTATGCACAGTTATTCCTAGATCCCTCTGTTCAACTGCATTCCTAAATTCGCTACCATTTACCATGTACGTCCTATTTTGATTTGTCCTGCCAAGATGTAGCACCTCACATTTATCAGCATTATACTCCATCTGCCATCTTTCAACCCATTCTTCCAAATGGCCTAAATCTCTCTGTAGACTTTGGAAATCTACTTCATTATCCACAACACCACCTATCTTAGTATCATCTGCATACTTACTAATCCAATTTACCACACCATCATCCAGATCATTGATGTACATGACAAACAACAGTAGACCCAACACAGATCCCTGAGGCACCCCACTAGTCACCGGCCTCCAACCTGACAAACAGCCATCCACCATTACTCTCTGGCATCTCCCATTCAGCCACTGTCGAATCCATCTTGCTACTCCAGCATTAATACCCAACAATTGAACCTTCTTAACCAACCTTCCATGAGGAACCTTGTCAAAGGCCTTACTGAAGTCCATATAGACAACATCCACTACTTTACCCTCATCAATTTCCCTAGTAACCTCTTCAAAAAATTCAAGAAGATTAGTCAAACATGACCTTCCAGGCACAAATCCATGTTGACTGTTCCTAATCAGACCCTGTTCATCCAAATGCTTATATATATTTATATTATCTCTAAGTATCCTTTCCATTAATTTGCCCACCACTGAAGTCAAACTAACAGGTCTATAATTGCTAGGTTTACTCTTAGAACCCTTTTTAAACATGAATTATTGAACTTCATGTAAAGTGTAAATGTAAGATATTCCCATTCAGGAAAATAAGATAATGTCATAGGAGCAGATTAAGCCATTTGGCCAATTGAATACTCCACCATTCAATCATGGCTGATCTATTTTTCCCTCTCAACCACACTTCCCTGACTTCTCTCCGTAACCTTTGATGCTCTTACTGATCAAGAACCTATCAAAGGTACACAAAATTGCTGGAGAAACTCAGCGGGTGCAGCAGCATCTATGGAGCGAAGGAAATAGGCGACGTTTCGGGCCAAAACCCTTCTTCAGACTGATGGGGTGGTGGGGGGGGGGGGGGGGGGAGAAGGAAGGAAAAGGGGGGAGGAGGAGGAGCCCGGGGGCGGGCGGATGGGAGGGTGGGAGGAGACAGCTAGAGGGTTAAGGAAGGGGAGGAGACAGCAAGGGCTAGCAAAATTGGGAGAATTCAATGTTAATGCCATCCGGACGCAAGGTCCCCAGGCGGAATATGAGGTGCTGTTCCTCCAATTTCCGCTGATGCTCACTCTGGCAATGGAGGAGACCCAGGACAGAGAGGTCGGATTGGGAATGGGAGGGGGAGTTGAAGTGCTGAGCCACCGGGAGGTCAGGTTGGTTATTGCGGACTGAGCGGAGGTGTTCGGCGAAACGATCGCCCAACCTACGCTTAGTCTCCCCGATGTAAATCAGCTGACACCTAGAGCAGCGGATGCAGTAGATGAGGTTGGAGGAGATGCAGGTGAACCTTTGTCGCACCTGGAACGATTGCTTGGGTCCTTGAATGGAGTCGAGGGGGGAGGTGAAGGGACAGGTGTTGCATTTCTTGCAGTTGCAACGGAACGTGCCCGGGGAGGGGGTGGTGCGGGAGGTAAGGGAAGAATTGACAAGGGAGGACCTATCAATTTCTGCTTTGAAATTACCCAATGGTCTCCATGGCCATTTGTGGTGGATGATTTCCACTGATTCACCACCCTCTGATTGAAGAAATTCCTCCATCTCCATTCTAAAGTTACCTCCTTTTCTGCAGCTCTCCCATTACTGAAAACATTGTTTGTGCACACACTCTATCTAGCCGTTCACTATCCATTATAAATGAAATGTTTGATATTATACACACAAAATGTTTTGTAGTTTTACCCTTCTCTATTTTTTTGCAGGCATCATTGAATGGATCCTGGGTCGGAGGGATGAAATCTGGATGAGCTTCCTCACTCGATCGGTGTTGGAGAATGCCACCAGGTAAAGTCCTGCATTCAATTGCATTACATTTAGAAGATAACAATTTCTCCTTCGAGATCTAACGAGTTCTGAACTTTTTGTCACTTAACGATTTCAGAATGTTTGTTTCAGAACAAAATATATGTCTAGATGTGTTTTTCAAATAATCCATTCAAACACAACCTCGTAAGTTGACAGCACAAGAAGAGGGATTATGTATCTGCATTAGTTGAATGAAGTTTTGCTTTGCACATCATACCATCTTGCTTTTCATTCCAGAAGCTGTAAACTGTCTTAGCTTGAATCGTGAACTGCTTTTAATCACCAAACATAATTGGCTTTATCTTTGCAGTTACGCACAAGCCAAGGACCAATTAGCTAACACAGAAATGTTGGCTCCAGCATACTTCATTCTTGGCGGCAACCAGACGGGTGAAGGGTGTGTAATCACACGTTCAAGGACGTCCTGTCTTGATATTTGGGAGTAAGTGTGTCACAGAATCCCTAAGGTTACAGCTTGGAAGGAGAACATTTGAGCAATCCAGCTAGTTTCACTCTCCTGCCCTTTCCCCATTGCCCTGAAAAATCTTTCTTATACTATTCAGCTTCCATTTGAACATTGAATTGCATCTTTATCCAGAACCCAATGCCTGGAATTACAATCCAGACTCTAGTCACAGCTTGCTGCATTAAAAAAAAAAAAATGCTTGTTGGCATATTGTTGAACCTTTTGCCAATCCCCATCCTTCTATGTGCTGATGTTTTTGACCCTTTCACCAGGGGGACATTTCCTCTCTAAGACCACTTTCTTTATAAGACCACATGACTTTATAAATCTCTGTCAGATCCCTGGACAGCTGCCTCTTTTCTGTGGGAAAACAATCATAGTTTTTCCAATCTATCCAATATAACCAAACTCCCTCGTCCATAGAACCATGTCAGTAAATATCTAAAGCACCCTCCAATACCTTCACATCTTTCCAAAAGTGTGGCTCCAGAATTGGAGGTGATGCCCAGGTTATGGCCAGACCAATAAATCTGTTCACAGGGACACACACAAGACTGCAGATACTGGAACCTTGTCCAAAAAACAAACTGTTGGAGGGACTCAACAGGCCAGCCAGCATCTGTGGGGGGAAATTAACAAATTGAGGTTTCTGGTTTAGTCCCTTCTTCCCTCCATCCATCGGTCTTAAGAAAGGTCCCACCCCGAAACATCATCTCTCCATTTCCCTCCGCAGATACTGCCTGACCCATTATGTTCCTCCAGCAGTTTGTTTTATGCCCAAAAAATGTGGATAAAGCTTGGGATCCCAAACACTTTCTTAACCCAGGGTGTGGAAAGGAACTGGTTTATACTGAAGATAGACACAAAACGCTGGTGTAACTCAGCGGGCAGGCAGCATCGCTGAAGAAAAAGAATGGGTGACATTTCAGGTGGGAACCCTTCTTCAGATTTTCTTAACCTGGCTGGATACCTTCAACACACTATTCACATGGATGTGACTGCTCTTGTTCCCTTTTTGAATTGAGCACTCTGTTTAAATTGTCTGTTCATCTACCACCTATCTGCTCATCCACCAGTCTATTAGTATCCTCTTCATAGTTCACTGTACCTCCAAGATTATTAGAGTACATGAGGAAGATTCAATGATAGTGTTTAGCAGGGAACTGGATAAGCATATGAAGGGAAGGGAACAGGGAGAAACAAGAACAGAGCACAGTACAGTACAGGAACAAACGCTTTGGTCCACATGATAATCTCACCTGCATGCGCATGATAAATATCTCTCCATTCCTTCCCCATTCATATACCTCTTTAAATGCCTATTAAACATAGTTATAGTATCTGCTTCCAATACCGCCCCAAGTACCCATCATCTTCTATATGTAAAAAGTTATGCCCTCTCGTATATGATATTTCCACCCTGGGAAAATGACGGAATATTTACCATTACTGAGTATTACTTCTATCAGATCACCCCTCAGCCTCTGATGCTCCAGAGGAAATAATTCAACTTTGTCCAACCTCGCCTTATAGCTAATACCAAGTAAATTCTGGTAAACCTCTTCTGCATCCAATCCAAAGCTTCCACATCCTTGGGGCACCATTTAAAAATCACAATGGAGCTGAGGTTTACATTGTTTGCTCTACATTTAAAAAGGCCAAAAACTTTGATTTGGAATGTGCTTATTAGTGTTTAATTTTCATTTGTTTCTTTAATTTTCATTTGTCTCAACTAGGCTTGACCTTAAACGTGGCAGATGGTATGTGCTGGAAACAAATTACGACCATTGGCAGGAGCCGTTGTTCCTGGATAATCGTAGAACTCCTGCAATGAAATGCATGAATCAAACAACACAGGCAGTAAGTGCTTCCTCCTCAGACTTTCTATGAGCAACATATTGCAATACGGGTGTGATAATGATTGGGAATCAATATTTCTGCATATGAAGAGATCTTTGCACATTAAGCCAATCATTAGGACTGTAAGTAACTGAGTACATCATGTGATGGAAGAGATGGATTGAAAGTTTGTTAAAGATTTTAGTCGACAGGTAGACATTTAGACAGGGACATGTACATTGATAGTACAGGTTTAAAGGGATATGGGCTAAGCGCAGGCAGGTGGGACGAGTGTAGATGGGACATGTTGCTTGTCGTGGGCAAGTTGGACCAAAGGGCCTGTTTCCATGCTGTATGACTCTATTACACAGTCATTGGTAATAGCTTTCTGAGCAGAACTAATAACATCATTTTTGAACACATTTCATAATGACTCTGGAATGGCTTCTATCACCAAAGACATTTGATGAAGATCTGAGCAGTGGGCGATGTATTTCTTACTATTTGCAATGTGTGTGTTTCAGAAAATCTCTGTCGAAACTATCTATGATGTTCTGTCAACAAAACCAGTTCTCAATAAGGTGAGTCTAAATGAAAATGTCCCTCATTTTAAAGATTTTAAAATTGTATCATTATTTTCTGCAACAGACCAGAACGCCCTACTCAGTTATTTTGTTGCAATCCATTGGGTTACAGTTCCAGTTTGAATAGTTTTCCTGTATCAAACAGGGAGTGAGTGACCTTGTTGAAGGTTTTGGTAGTCTAACTGCTATCTGTAACATGTGTTGAACAATAATTCTGATTTCAAAACTAAAATAGAATTGTGTTATGGAAAAAAGTTGAGTTCTTACCATAACGTTTTTTTGTTTTTCCTCCTCCTGTTCTAAAGATTCAGTCAGCTCAGCCAATTGAACATTTCTGCTGTTAAAACTAAATGATCCCCTGTCCTGAAAATCCAAAATTAAAACCACTTTTGCTGATAATCTGAAATAAAAACAGAAACGTGCGGCAAACATTCAGCAGCATCTATGGAAGAAGAAACAAAGTTTGTTTCAGAGTTTCTGGTTATATATTGTACTAGGCTAAGTGGGACCCATTTACTTTCTGGAGCCCTAGTATGGGTGTTGTGTGCTGAAGGGACTGGTTTCCAGAGGGCTAGTATGGACATTGTGGGCCGAATGGATTCTTGGGCTGGCAGCTCAGTCACTCAAGTCTGGTGTGCTGGCAGCTCACTCGTGGATGGTGGGCTGGCAGTTGACTCACAGCTATTCCTTGACTTTCCAATTCAAGCATTGTGCAAGGCCACCAAATGTAGTTTCCTACCATTTCAAGCAGGGTGCAAGGCCACCAAATTCAAGTACAGTTTCCTACCACTTCAAGCAAGGTGCAAGGCCACCAAATTCAAGTGCAGTTTCCTACCACTTCAAGCAGGGTGCAAGGCCACCAAATTCAAGTGCAGTTTCCTGCCACTTCAAGCAGGGTGCAAGGCCACCAAATTCAAGTGCAGTTTCATGCCTTTTCAAGCAGGGTGCATGGCCACCAAATGTAAATGCAGTTTCATTCCATTTCAAGCAGGGTGAAACCACATAAAAACCACACTCACAGTTCAGTAGACATTCAGTGTGTTCAGTTGATTCACAGCTCAGGCAGAATCATGACCTCTCCCTCCCCATCTTGCAGAGACTGAGCCACGCCCATACTTCTGCGGTTTATAGTCCCTCCCACTGGAAGGGGCATGGCCTTCATGGCGTGATTGACAGGAGAGAGAATCTCAACATTTTTTAAACACTAACTCTTTTATTCTTCATCGATGGGAAAAATCCTTGGCACCTGATGAGCGGAGGGGGACTGAGTAAGATGGCCAAAAATCACAGCCGTATGTGGTAGCGTTTTTTTCTAAAATCAATATGCAGTGCAAACAGGAAGTGGTCAAGATTTGAGTTTTAATTATATAGATATGGTTATAACTCTTTATCAGATGGTTCTGTGTTTCTTGCATTTGCTGAGTTTGGTCTCCATTTATTTTGTTAATCATTAATATCTAGCCATGTTCAAGTATTTATGCTCTGAGCCTGATTTGTATTCCAAAGTCTTTATTATATTTCTTAGTTCAACTCGTAATGCGAAAACATTAACAATACTTTTAATTCCATTCTGCCTAGCCAGAAATAGCTAACCAAAACGCACAGTCCTAAATTTAAAGGGGGAGATTAAAAAAATATATTTTATTTAAATTTCAGACTACCTGTAACTGCACCAGCAAGACATTAAAAGGGAAGGTAGACACAAAATGCTGGAGTAACTCAGTGGGACAGGCAGCATCTCTGGAGGGAAGCAAAGGGGTAATGTTTTGGGTCGAGACCCTTCCTCAGACATTAAAAGGAAAGGTGGAGAACATAATGTCAGCCCACACCTTGTGCAGTACTGGTTACAGAGACATTCACACCGAGAAACTGGCGTGGGAGAACATAGCAGTGAGGAAGTGAAAATTCAGCTTCAATGTTCAAAACGTGACCAATCCACAAAACATTAGGACCATGGAATGTTTTTGTTAAGTAATTTCCTGGGTTCAAATGGATATTTGTGGAAGAAAGGACCTCCTCGTCTACATTGGCACTAGAGGAGTAGGCAGTGATTTCCCCCCCCCCCCCCCCCCTCTACCTCCAGTCTCTTCCCTACCCCACCCCCCAGCTCTACTTTCAGTCTGAAGAAGGGTTCTGTCCCAAAATGTCACCTATTTCTCTAGAGATGCTGCCTGACCCCCTGACTCGCAGAGTTACTCCAGCATTCTGTGTCTATTTTCAGTGAATTTCGCCTTGAATGTGGAACAAAGGTTCACACTTGAACCTTTGCAATGGCAGCTCAGTAATGTGGTAAGCTTGTTTATTTGTACAAATTAGGTGGCATAACCTAGAAACTCACGAAAAAAAGTTTAATTTTGTTTTGTGTATTTCACAGTTGACTACATATACCACCCTAATGGACGTGTCTGCAGGAACACTTGAAACTTTTCTACGTAACTGCCCAGACCCATGTATGCCATGGTAGAAATGTCCACAAGATTGCAGAATGAGATATAACTACTGAATATGTACAGGAAATATGAACTGCAGAAAAAAACTTCAATAACTGCGCTGTTAATTTGCTGTAGATAATGCTATGGATAAGACTAAACCTTTGACTTGACCTAAGTTACCATGAATGTTTCTTTGTTGTTATATTGCCATTCTTACAATGAACCTGACTAATTGCAATGTAATTTCTTGTCTTGCTTCTGATTTAATAAAGACCTTTGACATAATTGACCTGACTTCATACTTTCTATCACTCTTCTCTTTATATAGGTTTCTCCAGATTATTTGTGCTGTCAATTTTATTTGCAATTTCTAGGTTAGTATCTGTGCATGAAACCTCCAACCATATTGTAGACGAATAGGACTTGCAGTCCTGTTTGGAAGACAAGGCTGTGAATACCAGAGGAGCATTGAGATGAAGGGTATTGACAGAAAATTGAGGTAATTCCAATCAGTGAATTAAAAGTATTCCATCCTAATTTTTTGATGTATTAAAGTCGGGTGTGCCATATGCTGTGAGGAGGATGCAAAGATACTTTGGGGATGTAGACGGGTTACGTGAATCAGCAAGGACATGGCAGATGGAAGATAAAGTGGAAAATATCAAATAATTAATTTTGACAGAAAAAATAGAAGAAATAAGGATTTTTCACGTGAAAAGAATGAAAGATGTTGATGGTCAGTGGGATCTAGGTTTCCTTGTACACACATTATTCAAAGTTAAATACAGGTGTGGACGTTAATAATGATTTAAATATACCAAATGGAGTAAGCTGAAACTAAGACAAACTTTAACCTACTATTAAATTGCAAGGCCAGCGGAACACATTAACCTTTGCTTTCAGTACATTAACAAAGCTAGCAGACTGTTGATGTTCCTCTTTCTAATAACATAAGTGAGATAACAGCACAAGTTTCACAAATGTCTCCTCTATAATGTAAACATTGAGAGAGAATTCAGACTAAGATTATGAAGTGTGTCTTAAGTATAACCTTCCCCTGTCACTCTTCTGTATATCTTCTGATCCTGTCTGTCAATCTTAAGAAGCAAGAGGTTGAACTAAGCTTTAACGTATTGCTGAATCGTCAATTATTGGAGTGTATATATGTAATTCGATCACTGCCCCTTTGTGTGGGGATTTCTCTCTGTAGTCTGTTATCAGCATACTGTAAAGGTTTGTACCACACCCGCCTGGCGAAATAAAGATTACTGCTTATACTGATTTTATTTGCTTTTCTGTCTGTTTAAGCATATTTGGGCCACGACACAGGAACAGCAAACATGCTAGTTTGGAGGTCTCAAGAACGACAACTGAAGTTTTTAAACGGATCTTTATTCGAAAGTTCGGTTTTCAGTACACAGTTCTCTTGACACGTCTGGCCACATGTGGTCAGCGCTGAACTGCCGCGCGAAAGCAAAACCGCGCGAAAACAAGCAAACTCTCCCGAATCACGTGACAGCAGCGTCCGAACGCCGGGTTCGATACCTGCGTGCGCCGCTACATGGCCCCCCCAGAATCCGCGGTACAGAAACGCATGGGTAACCGGACGGCTCGACCGGAACGCGTAGTCCGAAGTCGCAGGGCGAGCGTAACAGTAGGGGCTGGCAAAACAGCCGGAGGGATGGGAAAAACGCGAACAAGGGACGGGCGTAACAAAGGGGACCGGAGAAACATGACTGGGGTAACAGGTGCAGAGGGCAGTAAAACGGCAGGTGGACGACCTCTACGCCGCGGAGTAGCCACTGTCACTGGGCTTTCCTCGTCAACGTGTGCTGGCTTAAGGCGGCTCACGGAGACAAACTCCTCCTTGCCACCCATGTCCAACGTAAATGTCAAGACACCAGTACTGAGCACCCTGTACAGACCTTCGTACACCCGCTGTAATGGCGAGCGGTGAGCATCTCTATGGAGAAAAACATAAGCACAATCCCGTAACATAGTAGGCACATGCGCCGCAGATGAACCATGCCGGGAAGTGGGAACCGGGACCAAAGCGCACGCCCACTCGCGAAGGTCAGCTCAGAACGCCGAAGCCGGGACCTCTTGATTCCAGGGGACAGGCAGGAAATCCCCAGGAACTCGCAAAACCGAACCGTAAACCAACCCTGCCGTCCGGGACGGCAAAATCCTGGACCGGCAGTTGCACATATCTCTGTACCTTGGAAGTTTGGCATGGGATGCAGGAACGGGCTCATGCTGCAAGCTGCTTCCTCAATCCATGCCAGACGAGCTTCACCGCGACCAAAGCAGAGGTGGCGCGAATGTACGGGTGCGCTAGGCTGTGGATAGTGTCGAACATCCGACGCCGCCAAGCGACTGGGACAATGGTACGAGCTTTGCCCGTGGAGATATCACAAAGGACTCGCACGCCGGTGGCGCCACAGGGAACCTTAGCCAGCTTGAGCCCTGATTCAGCATTGCGGTAAACCTCCATACCGGCATCTGCCTGTTGGGCAGCGGCCAGCTCCGCTTAATCCATGCCTAGACTAAGCGCTGAAACTTTGGGCAGCGCTGCCGAATATCAGATGTGAATTCGGAAATGTAGGCGAGGTGCCGTTGCTGTCTGGCAGACCAGGTCAAGGCGGACGGTAGTGGCTTGTGGTCTGTGAAAGCGGTGAAAGCGTGCCCCTCCACGAAATAACGAAAATGGCGGATCACTACGTACAGCGCAAGAAGCTCCTGGTCAAAAGCGTTATACTTAACTTCGGGGGCTCGCAGCTGCCTGCTGAAAAATGCCAGCGGCACCCAGCGACTCCCTATGCGTTGCTCGAGGACGGCGCCTACCGCGATGTCGGAAGCGTCCACTGTGAGGGCCGTTTGGGCTGATGCCCTAGGGTGTTCTAGCATAGTGGCGTTGGCCAATGCAGTCTTAGCCTCCTCGAACGCCTTCTGCACCTCCTTGGACCAGACCAGGTCCTTCGGCTTTCCCGGCCAAGCATTGGAACAACGGCCACGTGATGGCAGCTGCTGACGGGACGAATAGGTGGTAGAAATTAACCATCCCGATAAACTCCTGTAGACCCTTGAGCGATAATGGCCTCGGGAAGTGACGGATAGCGTCGACCTTCTCGGGCAGCGGCTGCGCGCCGTGGGAGGTGATGCTGTGACCCAAGAATTAAATGGAACGCAATCCGAACTGGCACTTCGCGGGGTTGATCACCAACCCGTGTTTGCGCAGCCGTTTGAAAAGCAGGCGGAGGTGCTTGACGTGCTCTGCCTGTGAGCTGCTGGCCACCAGAATATCATCGAGGTAGATGAATGTGAACGGCAAACCCCGACCAACCTGATCCATTAACCTTTGGAATGCCTGAGCAGCGTTCGTCAGGCCAAAAGGCATTCTTAGCCATTCGAAAAGGCCGAAAGGGGTGATGGTGGCCGTCTTTGGGACGTCGTAGGGATGGACCGGAATCTGATTATACCCGCGAATAAGGTCGACCTTCGAGAAGAAGGTTGCGCCTTCCAGGTGGGCCAAGAAATCCTGGATGTTCGGGACTGGGTACCGATCTGCTGTGTTACCGCGTTCAAACGCCTGTAATCACCGCAAGGTCTCCAACCCTCGGACGCGTTGGGTACCATGTGTAGCGGGGAAGCCCAAGGGCTATCCGACCGCCGGACAATCCCCATGTCCTGCATAAGCTGGAACTTGTCTCGTGCGATGCGCAGTTTATCGGGCGGGAGTCAAAATTTGTCCAGGGTCCGCGTACCGTAAGTGCGAATGTTGCTCCCGTTAACAGCCGAGAGGACGGGTCCTACCTTACTGGCGCGAATATCTCGGGCGCCCGGAGGCAGGATGCTGGCATGGGCACCGGAGTCCACCAGTAAATGGTGGCCGGAACGGCGATCGCGGATGTAGAGGCGTTTGTATGGGCCGATCGCGTTCGCCTCTATGGGCGATCGACCGAGGCATTTCCCTGGTATGAACAGGGGCTTCAAGATCTTCGGGCTTCGGGTTCGTAGCGTTGATGGTAGTAACACCAGCGACGTTGACTGTAGACCACTGGCCGCTGCGATTCTTCTTCGGCGCTGGGCTGGGCTTCTTCTTCCTCCCGATGTCGGTTTGGCTGCACCCGCGCTGTGACTGGGGGGGGACGAAAAAACACACAAGTCCCACCGTCTGTGTGCCCACAATTCGTCAGCTGTTGGGAGTCGCTGAAATCAGCTCTGGCGAGCATCAGTTGGACTTCATCGGGCATCTGCTTCAGGAACGCCTGTTCGAAGATCAGACATGGGTGGTGCCCGTCCATCAGGGCTAACATCTCCGCCATGATGATGGATGGCCACCGGTCGCCGACACATGTCCATGTGCATTAGCTTCGCCGCCCTGTCTCTGTGGCTAAGACCGTAAGCGCAGAGCAGCAGGGTCTTCAGTCCTTCATATTTGGCGATGGTCGGTGGGTCCCTGATGTAAGGCTACAGCCTCGAGGCACAGTCCTGCGGCAATGCTCCCACCACATGGAAGTACATAGTATCTTCTGCTACGAATGCAATGGAGGTGAAACTGTGCCTCAATGTGGGCGAAACACACCTGAGGTTGGTCAGGCCAAAACAATGGCAATTTGAAAGCCGGTGAGCCCTGCCGCGTGCTGACTGATTCTGCGGGAACGTTGTCTTCCTGCATAATTCTCTTGTCTAACGACGGCTAGACAGGTCGGGGTCACCAATGTGGCGGTCTCAAGAACGACCATATAACCATATAACCATATAACAATTACAGCACGGAAACAGGCCATCTCGACCCTTCTAGTCCGTGCCAAACACGTATTCTCCCCTAGTCCCATACACCTGCATTCAGACCATAACCCTCCATTCCTTTCCCGTCCATATAACTATCCAATTTATTTTTAAATGATAAAAACGAACCTGCCTCCACCACCTTCACTGGAAGCCCATTCCACACAGCTACCACTCTCTGAGTAAAGAAGTTCCCCCTCATGTTACCCCTAAACCACTGAAGTTTTTAAACGGATCTTTATTCGAAAGTTCAGTTTTCAGTACACACGTTCTCTAGACACGTCTGGCCACATCAGTGGTCAGTGCTGAACTGCCACGTGAAAGTAAAACCACACGAAAACAAGCAAACCCTCCCGAGTCACGTGACTGCGGCTTCCGAACGCCGGGTTCGATACCTGTGTGCGCCAATAGGCGCCGCTACACTAGTCTTTATTCTTGGAGGATTTGAGTATCAGAGTAGAGATGTCCTGTGCAAATTATATAGGGCCTTTGAAAGGCTTCATAAGGGACATTGCATACAGGCCTGGCATCCTGACATAGGAAGGCAACACTTTTGATAAAGGGGGTGAAACAAAGTTTGACCAGATTGGCTTGGCAGGTTTGTCATTTAAGGTGAGGTTAAGCAGCCTGTATCCATATTGCCAGGAGTTTAGAAGAATTGTGTATTCTCGTTTACATGTACAAAATTAGTATTGGGCTTGGCAGGGTAAGTGCAGGAGCAATGTTTCCCCTGGCTCGGATATCCAGAACCAAAGCCACTACCTCAAAATAAGGAGTCAGCCTTTTAGACCAGAGAATAAAGTTCCGACCAGATGGTAATTAATCTCTACCCAGAAGGCTTGTGGAGAATAAATATTTTCAAGTCAGGTCGACAGCTTTTTTGCTTGTGAAAGGCATCAAAGAACGTAAGGATAGTGACACAAATGAAAGATTGACGATGATCTTAAAGGCAGACCAGGCACTTGGGCTGAATGGCTTGCCCCTGCTATATCACCTGTCATCAGAATGTCATGTGGCTTTGAGGTAATTTTGGTCCTATTTGCATCACAGTTCGAAAAGTAGGCACAAAGTGTTAATGGGGAATTTTGGTCCAACCTCACTGAAGTAGCAACGTTATATTTCCAAGTTAGAACAATTCACAAATTTGTACTTGGTAGATCATATCGCTCCCACATGAAGAAACCTAGAAGCAAAGAACTGCAGGTGCTGGTTTACACCAAAGATAGAGACAAAATGCTGGAGCAGGTCAGGCAGCATCTGTGGAGAAAAATAATTGGTGATGTTTTGGGTAGGAATGCTGCCGGCACTGCCTCACACGTCATGCTAGAGGATGAAAGTTCAACTTGCATGAGTGTGGATTAAAGTCTATGTTGTGCAGTTCACCTCACTGCTCCACTGATGAATACGATGTGTGGCAAGGCAAATGGCAGAGATGCTACTGTCGATTCACCCAATAATAGAAAATTTACAAACTCGAGGGTTTTACATGCTTGAGGGGCATTCCCGAATACTCGTGGCCTCAGCTAGGTCGTGGAAATATTTTCAGCATGTTGAAAAATTTTCCGTGAGTAAAATTTGGTTGGCATGGCTCTTTTTAACTTGTAATGCAGTGGAGTGGGGTCGCTATTTAGTTGCAGGCACTAGAGGGTAGCCGTAGGCAATCTCCTTCGCTGACCGGGCATTTTAATTGGCTCATTGGAGTTTTCAGGACCAAGGAAAACCGACTGGTACATAAAATGCCCGCTAAACATTATTATACTTCTTATAAGTGTCTCCACTCCTTCGCCCCCACCCCTTCCCTCCCCTTCTCCCCGCTTCTCTCCACTTTCTCTAAAGGACTTACTGTTACTGTGCAGCCGTTTACCTTCCTCTTCATCGCGGGTGTGATTTCAGACAGTGCTCCCCCTCTTTCCCTGGCCCCGCCTTGGCGATGTCTGTGTCTGTGTCTGTGTCTGCGTGTGTGTGTGCGTGCGTGTGTGTGTGTGCGTGCGTGTGTGTGTCTGTGTCTGTGTCTGTGTCTGTGTGTGTGTGTGTCTGTGTCTGTGTGTGTGTGTGTGTGTGTGTGTGTGTGTGTGTGTCTGTGTCTGTCTGTGTGTGTGTGTGTGTGTGTGTCTGTGTGTGTGCGTGTGTGCGTGTGTGTGTGCGTGTGCGTGTGTGTGTGTGTGTGCGTGTGTGCGTGTGTGTGTATGTGTTACTCCTAAAAACTGGCAGTTAGTGACAGAAGAGAAAAAGAAACAAGTTTAAACAGAATCCTTTGTCATTGTTCTCTATCACTAAAATCACAGGAGGTTTAACATAATTAACCAAAGATCAACTATTTTATCACCATGTTCTGTCTTCCCTATATCTGTTACAGCTCCTAATAAGGAAGATAACATGTTTCAGATCAAAATGTCAAACAGAGTAGCGGCTCCAACACACAGTTCTGAGCTGCGTGCATTCCACCCAAAACTCTGCCCAGGGCACTAATTAACACCTAATCAGCAAGACAAAATGATTTACAGCTCATAGCACATCTGTTCACATTGTTTTGTTCACTAATTAAGTTGTTATTTTTCACCTTCATTCAATGCATTGCAAATATGACAGAAAACAATTTCCTTACCTTATTAGTTTACAGAAAGTGGCGAGGAAAATGATAACTACAGCTGTATTACACGTTTACTTGCAATTCACAACATAGCTGCTTATGCAGGGGGTACACAAAATTGCTGGAGAAACTCAGTGGGTGCAGCAGCATCTATGGAGCGAAGGAAATAGGTCACGTTTCGGGCCGAAACCCTTCTTCAGACTGAGGGGGGGTGGGGGGGGAGAAGGAAGGAAAAAGGGGAGGAGGAGCCCGAGGGCGGGCGGATGGGAGGGTGGGAGGAGGACAGCTAGAGGGTTAAGGAAGGGGAGGAGACAGCAAGGGCTAGCAAAATTGGGAGAATTCAATGTTAATGCCATCCGGACGCAAGGTCCCCAGGCGGAATATGAGGTGCTGTTCCTCCAATTTCCGCTGTTGCTCACTCTGGCAATGGAGGAGACCCAGGACAGAGAGGTTGGATTGGGAATGGGAGGGGGAGTTGAAGTGCTGAGCCACCGGGAGGTCAGGTTGGTTATTGCGGACTGAGCGGAGGTGTTCGGCGAAACGATCGCCCAACCTACGCTTAGTCTCCCCGATGTAAATCAGCTGACACCTAGAGCAGAGGATGCAGTAGATGAGGTTGGAGGAGATGCAGGTGAACCTTTGTCGCACCTGGAACGATTGCTTGGGTCCTTGAATGGAGTCGAGGGGGGAGGTGAAGGGACAGGTGTTGCATTTCTTGCGGTTGCAACGGAAAGTACCCGGGGAGGGGGTGGTGCGGGAGGGAAGGGAAGAATTGACAAGGGAGTTGCGGAGGGAGCGGTCTTTGCGGAAGGCAGACATGGGGGGAGATGGGAAGATGTGGCGAGTGGTGGGGTCACGTTGGAGGTGGCGGAAATGGCGGAGGATTATGTGTTGTATTTGCTGGCTGGTGGGGTGAAAGGTGAGGACCAGAGGGACTCTGCCCTTGTTGCGAGTGCGGGGATGGGGAGAGAGAGCAGTGTTGCGGGGTATGGATGAAGCCCTGTTGTGAGCTTCATCTATGGTGGCGGAGGGGAATCCCCGTTCCCTGAAGAACGAGGACATTTCTGATGCCCTGGTGTGGAATGTCTCATCCTGGGAACAGATGCTGCGTAGGCGGAGGAATTGGGAGTAGGGGATGGAGTCTTTACAGGGGGCAGGGTGGGAAGACGTGTAGTCCAGATAGCCATGTGGATGAAATGCAGGGGTGCTGTTATCCTTCCGGATGCTTCCTTGGGAAGTGAGATAGCGTCTCCTCCTGGAAAAAAGATGTAATCACAAAACATAGGACATTTCCATGAATTCTGTAAACTATTTTGCATAGCACACCAAGCCTCCAACTTTATTAGAGTCTGATAAAGGGTCCCAAACCTATAACCTGGTAGAAGAAGGTCCCCACCCGAAACGTCAGCCTCCTTTTCCTCCAGTGATGCTTTCTGACCTGCTGAGTTTTCCAGCACTTTGTGCCTATCTCCCAAAACAAAATATTGTTTGTCCATTTACTCCACAGATGCTGCCTGACCTGCTGAGTTCACCAGCATCTCTTGCTCAAGATTTTGGCATCTGCTGTTTATTATGGTTGTGAAAGGTGGATCGCTAGAATTTAGAAGATTGAGGGGGGATCTTATAGAAACTTACAAAATTCTTAAGGCGTTGGACAGGCTAGATGCAGGAAGATTGTTCCCGATGTTGGGGAAGTCCAGAACAAGGGGTCAGAGTTTAAGGATAAGGGGGAAGTCTTTTAGGACTGAGATGTGAAAAACATTTTTCACACAGAGTGGTGAATCTGTAGAATTCTCTACCACAGGAGGTAGTTGAGGCCAGTTCATTGGTTACATTTAAGAGGAAGTTAGATGTGGTCGTGGCTAAAGGGATCAGGGGGTATGGAGAGAAGGCAGGTACAGGATACTGAGTTGGATGATCAGCCATGATCATATTGAATGGCAGTGCAGGCTCCTGCACCAATTTTCTATGTTTCTATCCAACTGGGGATGGGTGGGTGGAGTCAGGTGGGAGAAAGAGGTGGAAAGATAACAACAGAGGTGGTGGAGACATGGTTTAGTGGAGGGAACCAGGGCTGCAGATAATGATGGGGATGGAAGGTGGAGTAGAGAAACAAACAAAAATGGTGTAGTGGGTGCGGAAGAAGCTGGGTAAAATGTTGTGTGAAAGAGGGTGCGATTGGCAGGATAAAGGTGGCAAGAGGGTTATCTGAAATTAGAGAATTGAATGTTCAAGCCACAAGGGGGGCAAAAAGGGCTGGGCAGTGCATAACCAGCTTTCCTACTGATTAACCTGAGATATCGTCAATTTCATAATCTCAGTTAAAGGTTCGAGCTCAAACATCGATTAATTAAACTCGAAGGTTAATAAATAAAACATTTACAATGGACAGCGATAGATTTGCAACCTTACAGTGCCAGAGACCTAGACTGAGCTCTATACTGCAGAGGTAGATAGCAAGCTAGACTGAGCAATGTACTGGATAGCTAAGTAGCTAGCTAGTCTGAGCTACATACTGGATAACTAGGCAGCTAGCTAGATGGCTACATACTGGATAGCTAGGTAGTGAGCTAGATGGCTACATACTGGATAACTAGGCAGCTCGATAGATTGAGCCACGTACTGGAAAGCTAGATAACTGGCTAGACTCAGGGCCAGATTTAGATGAAGAGAGGCCCTAAGCTGTTTTCACTTGTGAGGCCCCCTCCACGTTGGTTTTCAGCTCTGGGACATGCAGCATCCCTGGAGAGAAGGAATGGTGATGTTTTGGGTCGAGGCCTTCAGACTGAGAGCCAGGGAAGGGACAGGGGGAGATACAGAGATAAGGGAGTGTAAGATGTGAAAACGAGACATCAAAGTGGATGGAGATCAAGGAAAATGTTGAATAGATCATTGTTACCTAGGAGAAGGTAATAACAAAACAAACAGAGATAAAATGTAATCAGGGACAGTTAGACTGGTCATGGAACTGGGAATGGGGAGGGATGGAGAGAGAAAGCAAGGGTCACTTGAAGTTACACAAGTCAATATTTATACTGCAGATGCTGGAGAATCGAAGGTTACACAGAAAAGCTGGAGCAACTCAGCGGGTGCAGCCGCATCTATGGAGCGAAGGAAATAGGCAACGTTTCGGGCCAAAACCCTTCTTCAGACTGATCAGGGGTGGGGGTGGGTGAGGTGTTCATCAAACTGTACAACTCGAACCCCCTTCTGTCCTCCTTTTCCCTTTCTTGTCCCCACCCACCCCCACCCCTGATCAGTCTGAAGAAGGGTTTCGGCCCGAAACGTTGCCTATTTCCTTCGCTCCATAGATGCTGCTGCACCCGCTGAGTTTCTCCAGCTTCTCTGTGTAACCTTCGATTCTCCAGCATCTGCAGTTCCCTCTTTAACACTGTGTACACTCTACTGCGTTATCTCTTCAAGATATGCCTACCTTGAAGAAGTTCTCCTCTTCTCTCCGGAGACAGTTTCACAACCTCCTCTCTAACTGTCCCCCATCTGTGATCCCTCCTGCCCTCCAACTGTACGACCACATTCTTACCCAGACTCCTCCTTTTCCCTTTCTTGTCCCCACCCACCCCCACCCCTGATCAGTCTGAAGAAGGGTTTCGGCCCGAAACGTTGCCTATTTCCTTCGCTCCATAGATGCTGCTGCACCCGCTGAGTTTCTCCAGCTTTTCTGTGTAACCTTCAATATTTATACTGCTGGGGTGTAAGCTGCCCAAGCCAAATATGAGGTGCTGTTCCTCCAATTTGCACTGGGCCTTACTCTGACAATGGAGGAAACCCAGGACAGATATGCCAGTGTGGGAATGGGAGGGGAAGTTAAAGTCTTTAGCAGCCAGGAGATCAGGTAGGTTTAGGCGGACTGAGCAGAGGTGTTCAGCGAAACCATCGCTGAACCAGCGCTTGGTCTCGCTGATATTTTGGAGTCCACACCTGGAACAGCGGATACAGTTGATGAGGTTGGAGAAGGTTCAAGTGAACCTCTGCCTCACCTGAAAAGACTGTCAGGGGGTCTTGGATGCAGTTGAGGGAGGAGGTATATGGACAGGTGTTGCATCTCCTGTGTTTGCAGAGGAAAGTACCTGGGGAGGATGTGGTTTGGGTGGGAAGGGACGAGTTAACCAGGGAGTTGCAGAGGGAACGGTCTCTGCGGAAAGCAGAAAGGGGTGGAGATGTGGCTAGTTGGAGGAGGCTAAAATGTCAGAGGATTATGTGCTGTATGTGATGGCTGATGGGGTGAAATGTGAGGACTAGAGGGACTCTATCCCTCTTGAGACTGGGGGGAGGAGAAGCAAGAGCGCAGTTGCTGAATATCGAGGAGTCCCTAACGAGGGCCACACCAATGATGGAAGAGGGGAACCCCCATTCCCTAAAGAATGGACATCGCAGATATCCTGGTATGGAACACCTTATCTTGGACGAAGTTGCGACGTAGAGGGAGGAATTGGGAGTAGGGGATTGAGTCTTTGCAGGAGACAGGGTGGGATGAAGTGGAAGTAGATAGCTGTGGAAGTAGGTAGGTTTATAGTAGATGTCCTGTGATGGAGACGGTGAAATCAAGTAACGGTAGGGAGATATCAGAGATGGGATCAAGAAAGGGTAGGGAGATATCAGAGATGGGAGAGGTATTTGATAAGATTCCACATGGTTGCTCCAGAAGGTTAGATCGCATGGGATCCAGGGAGACCTAGCCAACTCGATAAAGAGTCTGTATGAATGAACTGCAGATGATAGTGTAAACCAAAGATAGAAACAAAATGGGTGACGTTTTGGGTCAAGACCCGAAACGTCACCCATTCCTTCTCTCCAGAGATGCTGCCTGTCCCGTTGAGTTACTCCAGCAGTTTGATTTTATCAACTGGATTGAGAATTGGCTTCAGGGAAGGAAGCAGTGGATGATGGGTGGTTTGCTTTTCAGAGTGGCGGCCTGTGACTGTGGTGAGCCTCAGGCCCATTGCTGTTCAGGGTTTATTTCAATGATTTGGTTGAGAACATACAAAGCATGATTAATATGTTTGTAGATGATACTAAAGTGGATGGTATCACAAATAGCAAAGATGGTTATCAAATATTATAGCAGGATCTTGAGCAGCTGGGCGAGTAGCTGAGAAATGTTTAATGGAGTTTAATGCAGATACATGCAAGGTATAGCGTTTTGGGTAGTTTAATCAGGGCAGGATATTTAAGTGAAAGGCAGGGCCCTGGCGAATGTTGTTGTGCAGAAGGATCAAGGAGTGCAGGTACATAGTTCCTTGAAAGTGAGGTCACATGTTGATAGGGTGGTCAAGAAGGATTTTGGTACATTGGCCTTCATCAATGAGGGTTTTGAGTATAGAAGTTGCTTCATAAGGAATAGGAGTGGAATTAGACCATTCGGCCCATCAAGTCAACTCCACCATTCCATCATGGCTGATCTATCTCTTTCTCCTAACCTCATTCCTCTACCTTCTCCCCATAACCTCTGACACCTATACTAATCAAGAAGATTAGTATACGATTAGTATATGAAATGATGTTACGGTTATACAAGATGTTGGAGAAGCCACATTTGGAATATTGTATTCAGATTTTGGTTACCCTGTTATAGGAAGTAGGCTGATAAGCTTGAAATAGTGCAGAGAAGATTTACAAGGATGTTGTAAGGACTTGAGTGTGTGAACTATAGAGAAAGAGGCTGGGCAGGCGAGGACTTTATTTGTTGGAGTGCAGGAGGCCGAGGGGTGATCTTCTTGTAGAGGTGTATAAAGATCACGCGAGGAATAGACAAGGTGAATGCACAGAATCTCTTATCCAGAGTGCGGGAATCAAGAACCAGAGTATGCACATTTAATGTGAGTGGGGAAAGTTTTAATAGGAACCGGAGGGGCAACGTTTTCGCACAAATGGCGATGGGTACATAGAACGAGCTGCCAGAGGAGGTAGTTGAGGCAAGCACTGTAATGGCATTTAAAACACATTTGGACAGGTACATGGATAGGAAAGGTTTCGAGGAATATGGGCTAAATGCAGGCAGGTGGGACTAGGGTAAATGGGACATGTTTGTCGGTGTGGGCAAGTACAGCCAACAGGCTGGTTTCTACACTGTATGCCTCTATGACTCCGTCCTGTATGGTGCTGGGTTACAACAGTATATCAGAGGTCATAAGGTTATAAGGAATAGGAGAATAATTAGGTCATTTGGCCCATCAAGTCTACTCTGCCATTCAATCATGTCTGATCTATTTCTCCCTCCTAACCCCATTCTTTTGCCTTCTCTCCGTAACCTCTGACAAATGTTGGGTGTCTGACAATTAGGAACTCACCATCTGATATCCCATAGCCTTCCCAGCATCCACAGGTAAAGATGTAATGAAACGATCTTCACAGTTGTAGCTCCAGCATCTGGTAGGGAGTGTGACACCACAAAGGGAAGTGGAACCCATTTGTCCCACACCCTATCCACTGCTCCGAATATTCACTTCCTTCACCCCCAATACACAATGTGTAGGCATGTACCACTTAAATTATAGTCCGCTGCTTCTTTGATTGCTGCTTAAAATCTTGAGTCATCTACAACAGTGACGCTGGACATTCACTGCCCTTGAATAGAAATATTTTGCTGCACCTTCCTCATTGTTGGGTCTGAATCCTGGAACTCCACAGGTTGCAGCACTGCAGGCAGACTTGCATCACAATAAATGCAGCTGCTCATGATGGTGCCTCACTGCAACCTTACCAAGGGCATTCAGGAATTGTCAGTAAGTGATGTCCTTACCACAAAAGCCCATCTCCCAAAAGAGAATAAAAAGATACCACCATTATTTTTCTCCCCCCCTTACCCTTACCCTTACCCTTACCCTACCTTCTGAGATTGGAAATTTGCGCACTGGCAGCACAGGTTAAAATATAACTAGGAGTGAGAAAAGCAGCAATAAGATTTTTTGAAGATTACTGGTTAGATTCAATTACAAAATAACTGCGATAATATAATTGCCCATAAGTCATGGAGAAAGAGCATTTTCTGCACCTCATTGTACAATTTAATTGTGATTTAATTAGCCTGATTAACATCTAATCATTTTCATGTGCTTCCACCCTCTCTTCTTGATCAGCTTCTTACTTCACAGCACTTAATCAGGAGTAATAATTTCTGGTGAGTTTGATTTTGTTTTAAATCAATGTTGCTGGTATTTGTGATTTTCTTTTGTTTATTTATGTCTAACATTTGCTAAACTGCACTATGTGTGTTTTAGATGACATGAGCTTACATTAATTACCAGACTTTCTGTGTGGAATACTTTTGAATTGATTGATTTTTTTTTCCTTTCTTTGACTGTATATCTGTGAGTTGTTTTTATTTTGAGTTTCCTCTTCAATGTAGAAAGGTTCTGTGGTATTCTGTGGTTCTTATTCTTTTGAGTTACTGAGTATTATTTAAATATGTAACTTCATGTAAACCCTATGTTTAAAACTGTTGATTTAATTTCAAAGTTGAAAGACTTTGGCAGTTTTTATATGGCTAGGATCCCTACGTTGTGTCTGTTCATCATGTCTGTTTAATGCCAATTGTCTACTATAACTGAGTAAGCTATTATCATTGTATATGTAGTAGAAGCAAACAACTACAGTTGCTGGTTAATACATAAAAAGATACAAAGTGCAGGAATAACTCACCATGTCAGGTAACACCTCTGGAGCACATTGGGTGACATTTCTGGCTTACTCAGACTCTCGGTCCAGAACTGAGCCTGGAAACCAGGTGAGTTGATGGGCCTGTTCTGTTGGCAGCTGGGGAAGAGGAGAGGATCGGCGGAGTCAATGGTCACGGCCATGGTACAGGTGACGGTTGGAGGCAGCAGGTGCGGCCTGGAAGTAACTTGAGGAAAATGTGTGGGCTGGTGCTGTCAGCAGAAGGTCCTGCCTGCCAGTGGTGCAAGCTGAGGGTGGAACGGGCAGTAGGGGCTGTAAGCAGTGGGGAGGTGGTGCATGCCAGGGGTAACTCAGACAGCCGGCTGTAAATTATCTACCCATAAACCTGAAACGTCACCTATCAATGTTCTCCCAAGATGCTGCCTAACTTGTTGAGTTACTGCATCTTGTCTTTTTGTGTATTAACAGTTCCTTGTTTCTACAAACTATATTCGATGGCAGACTCATATTTAAAAAAAAAAAAAATCTAGTCATTAAAACGCTCATCAAAAATACCCTTTAAGACTGGGATCATCCATGCAGCCTGGGAAAATTGTTTTCTGCATTTAGTTTGCATATTGTAAGTTTTTAAAGAGAATGCAGGGAATTTGGGAGAAACTAGTGAGGAAATTGTGGAAGCCCTGATTGAAATTTATGTCCACTTTAAATACAGGAGAGGTGCTGGAAGGCTGGAGTGTGGCAAATTTGTGCCTCTATTCAAAAAGGGCTGTAAGGAAAATACTGGAAACTATAGGCCAGTGAGCTTCACATCTGTAGTCATAAAAAAGGCTGATTAGGAATCGTCAACATGGGTTTTGTATGTGGGAGGTCGTGTCTTACAAATCTGAGTTTTTTGACGACACGACCAAAAGGTCGATGAAGACGGAGCTGTAGATGTTGAGTATATATGGGCTGTTTGTTATCTATATCAATGATTTTGTTAAGAACATACATGGCAAGATTAGCAAGTTTGCTGATACAAAAGTGGGTGGTTTTGCAGACAGTTGGGCAAAATTGCAGCAGGATCTTAATTGATTGGCCGGGTGTTCTGGGGAATGGTTGATGGAATTTAATACAGAGAAATGTGAGTTGCTATTTTGTAAGTCTAACATGGGCAGGACCAACACAGTGAATGGAAGGGCTCTGGGGAATGTTGTCGAGCAAAGGGATCTAGGAGTGCAGGTGCATGGTTCCTTGAAGGTGAACTCGCAGGTAGAAAGGTTGGTCAAAAAGGCTGCTGGCACATTGGCCTTCATCAGTCATTGTATTGAATATAGAAGTTGGGAGGTCATAAGTCATTGGTGAGGCTGCATTTCGATTATTTTGGTCAGTTCTGGGCACCATGTTATAGGAAAGATGTGGTCAAGCTGGCAATGGTACAGAGAAGATTTACGAGGATATTGCCAGGACAAGAGGGTCTGAGCTATAGGGAAAGGTTGAGTTGGCTGGGACTCTATTCCTTGGAGTGCAGGAAGATGAGGGGTGATCTTATAGCGGTGTATAAAATCATGAGGAATAGATTGGATAGAAGCAGTCTCTTCTCCAGAGTAGGTGAATCGATGACCAGAGGACATGGGTTTAAGGTGAAGAGGAAATGATTTAATAGGAATCTGAGGGGTAACTTTTTCCACACAAAGGGTGGTGGGTGTATGGAACAAGCTGCCAGAGGAGGTAGTTGAGGCAGGGACTATCCCAAAATTTATGAAACAGTTGGACACGTGCTTGGATAGGATGAGTTTGGAGGGATATGGACCAAACGCAGGCAGGTGGGACTAGTGTAGCTGGGACATGTTGGCCGGTGTGGGCAAATTGGCCCGAAGAACCGTATCACTCTGACTAATTTGCATTTCTATGCCCTTTCAGCTAATCAAGTTGATTTTAATTTTAATTAATTTTCTGATTTGATGGAAGGTACAATGGAAGGTCAAAAAGTGATAACTGAAATTCCTGCAGCTTTAAAACGCCTGGCAAAATACATAGTGCGTGGATTCTATGGAGTGGAATATTTCCTCACCCTGAACATTCTTGTCCACTACCCCTGCGTGAAGGAGGATGATATTCAACAATTGCTGAAGTTTGAGAAAAAGCAGCTCCGAGCTGTACTCAACACGCTGAAATCTGATAAGTTTATTAAGAGCCACATTCGAGTGGTAACCAGTCCTGATGGGAAGAGTTCCAGGCATAATTATTACCACATCAACTATAAGCTGCTAGTGGATGTTGTGAAATACAAGCTGGATGTTATGCGCAGAAAAATTGAAAATGATGAGAGAAATTCAACCACACGATCTTCTTTTAAATGTCTTGTTTGTTTCAGTACATTTACTGATTTGGAAGTCAATCACTTGTTTGACCCTTGCACAGGTAAGATATGCTCTTGAAACTTTCACGAGGAGCTCAGATTCCATCCATTCTTTGCTCCATTATCAACCTTTTGTCCTCCTTAAAAAATAACTTAAATTACACTAACTACTTTGCTTGCACAATTTGAATTGTGATGCAGTAACTTGGCCAATTCCCATGAAACCAATAGAATATCACAGTAAGAATCTTGTTGCTGACACTAGGACAGAGAACAAATGTACAATGAATGAATGAGTTTATTGGCCAAGTATTCACGTACAAGAAATTTGCCTTGGTGCAGTACACTGTGGCAGCCATCGTCAGCACAAGCAGCAGCAGCCTCACTGCAAGCGACTGCACAATTTAACAGTTGAGGTGCTTCCTGCTACTTTTGCTTAGATTTTGGACAGTTGGGGCAATTTCTCGCATTTTTTTTTGGTGAAGATAGTATTTATTTGAGGCAAGAGTCTTTTTGTTACATTGCCCTTCATAATGTTCAGGACAAAGACACATCATTTATTTATTTATTTGCCTCTGTACTCCACAATTTGAGATTTATAATAAGAAAAAAAAAATCACATGTGGTTAGTGCACATTGTCAGATTTTAATAAAGGGCATTTTTATACATTGTGGTTTCACCAAGTAGAAATCACAATAGTGTTTACACATTACCCCCCATCATTTCAGGGCACCATAATGTTTGGGACACAGCAATGTCATGTAAATGTACATTGTAGTCATGTTTAGTATTTTGTTGCATATCTTTTGCAGGCAATGACTGCTTGAAGTCTGCGATTCATGGACGTCATCAGTTGCTGGGTGTCTTCTCTGATGATGCTCTGCCTGGCCTGTATTGCAGCCATCTTTAGCTTATTCATGTTTTGGGGGCTAATCCCCTTCAGTTTTCTCTCCAGCATATAAAGGGCATGCTCAATTGGGTTCAGATCGGGTGATTGACTTGGCACTCAAGAATTGGACATTTTCTAGTTTTGAAAAACTCCTTTGTTGCTTTAGCAGTATGTTTGGGATCATTGTCTTGCTGTAGAATGAACCGCCGCCAATGAGATTTGAGGCATTTCTTTGAACTTGAGCAGATACGATGTGTCTATACACTTCAGAATTCATTAAGCTACTACCATCAGCCGTTGTATCATCAACAAAGATAAGTGAACCAGTACCTTCAGCAGCCATACATGCCCAGGCCATAACATCCCCAGGATCTTGGGCTGTTCTTTCTCTCCTCCATACTTTGCTCTTGCCATCACTCTGATATAAGTTAATCTTCATCTCATCTGGCCACAAGACTTTTTCCAGAACTGTGGTTGCTCTTGTAAGTACTTTTTGGCAAACTGTAACCCGGCCATCCTATTTTTGCAGCTAACCAGTGGTTTGCATCTTGCAGTGTAGCCTCTGTATTTCTGTTCATTAATTCTTCAGCAGACAGTGGTTATTGACAAATCCACACCTGAGTCCTGAAGTGTGTTTCTGATCTGACAGTTGTTTGGGGATTTCTCTGCCATCAGCTGTGGAGGTCTTCCTGCCAGTCCCTTTGCGTTTAGTAAGCTCACCAATGCTCTCTTCTTAATGATGATTTTGGTAAGCCTAAGGTTTGGATGATGTCTCTAAGTTTTATTCTTGTTTCTCAGTCTCATAATGGCTTCTTTGACTTTCATTTGCACAACTTTGGTCCTCATGTTGATAAACAGCAATAAAAGTTTCGAAAGGTGATGGAAAGATGAGGCGCTGCGAGCTCTCTTATAACTGCATTAAGGAGGCATTTAAACACACCGGGGGGAATTATGTATAAACACAGTTGTAATTTCTACATGGTGAAATCAAAATGTATAAAAACTCTTTAATAAATTCTGATTGTGCACTTTAACCACATGTGGTTTTTTTTTTTTTTTTTTTTTTCCTATTACAAATCTCAAATTGTGTAGTACAGAGGCAAATAAATAAATGATGGGTCTTTGTCTCAAACATTATGGAGGCACTGTAAATGCAGAAATAATAGTACAGGAGAAGCAAGGCAAAGGAAGGCCTCCTGAAACGTGCATCATTACTAATGTGCTTGTTATCACTGCTGTTTGCCCAAGATGCTGATGAAATATATGTTGAAGTAAATGGTGTAAATTACTGGCAGGGTTACGAAAAAATAAATAGAATCGCACAGGTTTTCTACGTTGTATGTAACTGTCTGTTCACCAGTCACTCTTTCTGCTGTTTCCATAAAATATACAGGTAATTTTAACTGCACTTACTGTCATGCTGAAGTAGAAGAAGATGCCTCCTCCATACCGAAACGGAACGCTCAGACTCTACTGGCAACATTTAATGACCAGGTTGAACCAATTTACGCACTTTTACATGAAACTGAAGATATTGCCCTTCCGCAAGAACTTCTGGAACCACAACCGACAGAGATTCCTGAACTGGCACTTGGGTATTATGCATTCTGCTCTCAATTACACTTCATTTTTTTCTGGTGGAGGATGTGTGAGATTTGTATGTTATCTCTACCTGAATCAACTTGGAATAACAAGTATTTTATCTCCTTGAACAATACTCAAAATGCTGGAGTAACTCATTGGGTCAGGTGATATACTTTGAGTTGTTACTCCAGCAATTAGTGTTTTGCTTTAATCTCCTCATTCATCTTAAATAAGTTGCCTGTTAGTTCATATTTTTTTTATAAATTCCCATGAATTTGTTTTTGTAATATTTAATAGTTTTATGCTGCTGGTCATAAACCTCACTTCCATTGAATTACATTGTTTTAAAACATCATAAAACATCTGAAGAATGGTCTTGACCCAAAATGTCATCTATTCCTTTTCTCCAGAGATGCTGTTTGACCTGAGTTACTCCGGCTTCTTGTCTATCTTTGGTTTGAACCAGCATCTGCATTTCCTTCCCACAAAGAAAATACCTTCCTGTTGATACATTTAAAAATAAATTTCCATCTATTAGTGACGTGTCTTAGATCAATTTGGAGAAAATGTATTAAAATGCATTTTTAGGCTGGATGACTGTGGCAGTAAGTTCTTGTGGCAACACCATCAAAAGGCAACAAGCTACTTTGTTGTTCAATTTAGAACACAAAAGGCTGGAGTAATTAGTAAGTCGGGCAGCATCTCAGTCTGACCCGTTAAGTTACTCCAGTATTTTGTGTTCTATGCAAGATTCCAGCACTTGGTTCCTTGTTCAATGTGATTGGCTGATTTTATCTTTACCTCGATTCTACTCTACAAGTAGAACAAGCCTGTTCCCTACAAGCCACAACTCCATAACTATTGCCTGATTTTTAAAAATATTATTAAAGGAAATAATTGTTGGCTGTTTTAGGTTATCAAGGGCAACAGCTCGCTTTGCAGCAAATTATATAAAGGCTTGTCCCACTTTCACGAGTTTTTCCCTTGATTCAAACTTGCAGAATGTTCGTAAAGCGCCCGTAGGAGTTCGTAGATATATCATAGCAGCCCGTTATGCTAGCCGAAGGTACTCGTGGCATCGGGTAAATTGGGACGTTTTTTCCAGCCTGATAAAAAATGCCCACGAGAAAAAAAAATGGTGGGGATGAAAGAAATTGCAACTTTTTTCTTGTAAGGGGGGCATCAAAATAGTCGTGGGAATTCGTAGACATACTCGTCAGAGTTCTTGAACAGTCGTGGAAGGTTGTAGGAGTTCGTAGATTACCATGATCTTGAATCTTTTTTTTTTTTAGGTCCTTTAAACTCAGCAGAGGTTTTGAATTAAGTCGTGAAAGTGGGACAGGCCCTTAAGTAACTTTCATGCACTTCACTGTCACCTACGCACACAGACTTTGACTAATATTAGCAGATAATTAGAAGATGAAACAAGTTTTATTATGATTGCATTTTTCTCTCAGTCAGGGGCAGAAGATGCAATTCCCCGCAAATGATGCTCACCCAGGAAGATGGTCAAAAACAGCTTGCAGTGACCTGTATGAACAAAACATTGTGTTAAATGTTCAAGAAGCTGATGCCAAAACCAAGAAAAAACCTGTTAAACCCCAACCCATATGGATGACCACAAGTACTGTTGAGGGAACTGGTTTGGAAATGGCAGCAAATTCAGCAGGTCAGTCGGTTTTGAATTTTCCAAAGTACATACAAGTTGGGAATCCAACCAAAAAACCCTGTAGTTATAGAAATATGAAAAGTGTACCTTTTAGCAACTTTAAAAAAAACAGGTTATAATCTTCAAATTATATGTTGTGCATTGTGCAAAACTAAAGGGGTAAAATATTAAATCATTTTCTTGTTTGGTCAAATCTCTTCCCAATCGAGCAATTGCAACCAAAGTTTGTTTCTTGAAAGCAGACACCAAATTGGTTAAAGATAAACCAAGCCAATCTTTAATCGATACGTCAGACGGGAGTGGCAAGATCTACAAAAAGCACAAATGTTACTCAGCACTTCTCGGGCTCCACTCGCAGAACAAAGAGGAATTAGTGCAGTTGTACTTTTTTTAAATCAATAAAACACACCTACCATGTCAGAATACGGCATGATTGAAAGATTCTATAGCCTTTCAGAATATAGGAAAAGCTGGGTCCAATTCAAGCTCATCCAATAACATGTTATTGCTTATCTCTGCAGCATCAGCTATTTTTTTTTTCAATCTTGACTTCTTTATGGCCTTGAAAGAAGCACGTTATTACGCAGGTTTCCATCTTAATGTCTTTATTAAAAAGGCCTGTCCTCCATATAATTTGCAAAGTTATTCAGACTTGGCACCGAGCCATTCTTTTGTCTACTAGACTATACGTTCTTTATAGTAAGTTTCCATTAGTTAGAACGACTTCATGTTGTGTTTTGTGAATTCGATTAGATTTGACTTAATTCTTTCAGAACAGTTCCGTAAGACATCAAAATGTTGTTTCCCTGCTGTAATACTATAGGAGAGTTTGAAAGTATCTTGGATGCTATTCTCAAAGCCAATGTAGCTGGAATAACCAGCATTAGTCGGACTACGCAGGATCGCCAATCCCACAGATTGTAACTGTCCAGTGGAGGAAACAAAAATACTTTTCCTAGCTCTGAGTTTACTCCAGCATTTTGTTCTATACCAGATTTCAGCAGCTGCAGTTACTTTTCTTTCTATGCCCAAATACTAAGATAGTATAATCTGGAAAATTTCTAGGATATCTTGTAAATTCTGATATTTCCAATAGCAAAATATAAATCAATTGACATTACGTCAGTGTAATAATGTAATGTCATCATGGGCTCTTCAGTAGAGAGCACTGTGAGAATTGGAAGGTAACAGCATTCATATGTCAAGCTCAAGTAGCACAGAAAGAGTAAGACACTTGTTTAGACCACATATGGAGAATTACCCCAAAACACTTTCATTTGGCATCATCTTCTACATTTTGTTCTGGCAAATGAACTGGTCTTTCAACATAGTGTACATCAAAATGAGATGGGGTGGGTAAGATACATTTTAGTTCCATTGTTTTTGTCAATAGAAACCCTAACCGGTAATTTTGTCCTTATTCCAACTACAATTCAAAATAGTCCATACAATGAAAAAATGCCTCTGAGAATAATGTTCTCCCAAAGAAAAGCCAGGCACAGTTTGAAAATCAATTTCTGCTAGGGTAGGAAAAGCATAAAATCAGAGCTGTGATCAGAAATGTGCATATGGTTTGTGTGAAATATTGTGATTGACCTATGTCAAGTTTTCTTTCTTTGAAACATTTTAGAAAGTGCCACAACTCTAGATCAAAATGCAAATTCAAAGAGTATGACTCTAAAGTGTGAAGTAATGAAAACACTTATGATTCATGAGAAACGAGCAGTAGTTGGAGCAACCCTGACTTCAAATGAAAATTGTAGTGAAACTAGTGAATCGGAAGAAGAGTTCAAAACAAAACAAATTAAAAAACCAGGACTTCAGGAAGAAGAATTTGAGCTGGAGAAACCTACAGTTTTGGTTGCTGGAAAGCCGTACCTCTATAGTAAAGTCAGTCAACAGCCTGAATTGATATCTTTGATGACTGAAGAGGAGCGGGAAAACTATATTAGTACTTGCCAGGAAATGTTCCATTTAATGTATGATTAGATTCTAGTATTTCACATGTACATTTGTTCTTAGTTTTCATTAATCTGATGGAACAAGTAATTTACTGAACAATTGGTATACCTTACTGAAATTTCATTGGCTTTTAGTAATATGAGGCCATTTGTCTAGGTAAAAACTAGTTGATGTTTAAATGTTAAAATATGTGCAGAATAAACCTTCCTGAATTAATGCAAAATGTGATAGCTAAAATCCAAAAGTAGTAAATCCAAAACTTTTGAGTAATTTACTTTAACCGTAATACAGTTTAAGGGTTGTCTGCTTCATACGTTGTGAAAAAGTAGTGAAAGTTCAATTGTGCTTTTGCAATCTACATAAAATTTTGTGAACTATATTCATTTTCAGATTGTATTCCCTTCTACTAATACACTAAGTGCACAAGCACTCCAGGACTTGACCAGCCTCTATTATGTAGTAATTAACTTTTGCACTTCTGACATTCCTTTTATATTGGTGTTAGCTCTTCATTTTTCTATAGGGGAATTGGAAGCAATCCCTCCTTTGCTAAGCTAAATTAATTGGGGGCATAACTTTCTCCTGCAATCTTTAGTTTTCCAACTTCTGCCTCAATGCTTGGAGGGCTATTGGTCAAATGTGTGCAAACAAGACTTGGACAGCAACTTGGATAGCATAGGCAAGTAGGGCCAAAGAGCTAGTTTCCAGGCTGTACAGCTCAGACTAATTTTGATGGAAGGATGTACAGGGCTGCAAAATGAATGGCAAAAACCTGTTAAAAAGGGGAAGTAGGGTGATGCTAGTTTAGTTTAAAGATGCAGCAAGGAACCAGGCCCTTTGGCACAGCGAATCCCACATTAACACTATTAGGCTGTGGGCCGAGGAGCTTTATTCTGCAGTTTCGTGACCCAAGTCACCAAACTACATTAAATTTTCAGATATTGTGTAAAAAAATCATATAAATCACCCCTGAAACTCATCATGAACAAGACTTGCACATTTTTATTAAATTAGAGAAAAACCGGAAAAATTTTGGGTAATTTTTAGTCCAATCAAAGCACGTTTAACATTGAGTTGTCTGCCAGTTGGCCAATCATGCGCTTTGCTTCAGGCTAGCACACAAAATGGCTGAGGGGGCTTCACAGATGCCTGTTTTACTGGAGATTCCGATTTGTTGTTCTGTGGAATAAATGTTGTGGAAAGTTGCAGCAGGTAATTGAATTTAGTGAGAAAAGCATTAAAAAGGCCGAAGAAAGTGCTGCTAAGTGGATGGAAGTGCAAGAAAGCCTTGAAAGCAAAGTCGCTGCTGAGGTGCTGGAACACAAAGATTAAGACAGCCAGGAATCAACTCTAACTGAAAGGTAAGATCTTTTTTTAATTTTTTTTTATTTATTTATTTTTATTTGAAGTACAGTAAATTACAGTAATACACATCACATATCTTATTACATTTGTTGTACCACTTCGTTTTTCGAGCTTTAAAAAAGGTAGAAATAAAAGAAGTAAGGAAAGTGAGCAAGAGTCGTGAAGGTGCAGGAAAGTGTTGGGAAAAGAAAGCCCCTTAGGGAAGAAGTTAGAGAAGGAAGTAAAGAAAGGAAATAGACACTAGAAAGAAACGGAAAAAAAAAGAGAAACAATCGCTCTATTATAACACAAAACACTGCAAAAAAGGATATACCAACCGTGTTTTTTTTTTTTTTTTTTACCCCCCGTTACCAGATCCTGGTACCATATATTTTTTAAATTACTATTGCACCTTATGCTTGTAACAGTTCCATAAATGCAGACCACGTCTTTTGGAAGTGGTCTGCTTTGCCTGCTAGGAGAAGTCTCATCTCTTCCAGGTGTAATGTTTCGAACATGTTTGAAATCCACATTTATATTGTTGATATTGGAGCATTTTTCCAAAATTTCAGTATAAGCTTTTTTCCCATTATTAGCCCGTAATTAAGTAAGTTCTTTTGAAACACGTTTAGTTCGGGGTTACCTTCCGATATTCCAAAAATGATCCATTCTGCTTTTGGTACAAGTTTTATTTTAATTAATTTAGTGAAGATTTCAAATTTCGTTCCAGAATTTTTGGATTTTTATACAAAAAACAAAAGAGTGCGCTATGGTAGCTGCTTGTGACTGACATTTATCAAAAATGGGTGAGACATTGGGGAAAAGTTTATTTATTTTAGTTTTTGAATAATATAGTCTTTGTAATGTTTTGAATTGAATTAGAGTATGTCGTACGTTGATCGAGCATTTATGCACATATAGTAAGTGTTTATCCCAGCACTCTTTTGAAATTTTTATAGCTAGTTCTTCTTCCCAGTCTCTTCTAATACCATCGGTTGGAGGTATTTCTATATTTAAAATAATGTGGTATAAGTATGATATTAGATTTGCTGATTCAGCCTTTGTCTTCATGGCTTCATCCAGTAAGTCTGGGGGCATGTTATGATAGTCTTTTGTATATTTTTTCAGATAGTCACGGATTTGAAGATATTTAAAATATTGATTATTTTTCAAATTATATTTCAGTTGTAGTTTTTGAAATGATAATATTTTTCCTAATTCATACGTCTCCGAGCGTTTTGATTCCCATTCTTTCCCATTGTGTAAATGATTTATCTATAATTGAAGGTTTAAACGACGGATTATTGACTATTGGCATTAAAAGAGATAGATTTCTTAATTTTAGATTCTGTTTTATTTGTTTCCAAGTTCTAATTGTGCTGTGTATCATTGGAATTTTATTATAATTTTTGTTATTCAGATTCATTAGTGAGAGGAGAGTCGCTCCTGTATCACACGGAGAGCAGTCCTCTCTCTCCATTACAATCCAGTCCACCTGCTGGGCAGAGTTGTCCAGCAGGTGAATCATTTTTAATATTTACTGCCCAATTATAGTACATAAAGTTAGGGAGCGCTAGACCACCCATCTCTTTTGGTTTACTAAGGTGTGCTCTTTGTATTCTGTGGGATTTAAGATGGCGGACTGCGGGGGTGATGCGCCGTTGTGTATGGTTGCTCCTCCTGCAGTCCGTCCTTTCTCCCTTTTTTATTTTTATTTTTTTATTTTTAGTCCTGTCTGCGGGAAATTTTAATTGGAAGTCTTCTTTTATGTGGTGGGTGGGGGGGGGGGGAAGGGGGAAACTGTTTTAATCCCAGTCCTACCTGGTCGGAGATGCGGTTTTCTTCCGAACTGCTTCTTCGTCCTCTCTGTGCGGCCTACCATCGAGCTGGAGCAGCGCTGGATCGACGATCTTCTGCCGGGACTACAGCTTCGCCGGCGGTGCAGATGCTGGGACACCAACACCAGCACGGAGCGGGCGATGCCTTACCGGGTCGCCTTCGGGTAAGCTCCGGGGCACTGGGAACGCCGACTGCAACATCGCTGAGCTGCGGCTGCAGAGCATCCAGCCGCGGGCGGGTGGCACTGGATTTCAACACCGTGGGGCCTGGTGTCCGAGTTCGCCAGTGTCAGAGGTCCGGCCAGCGCGGCCTGAGAACTTTGGACATTGCAGTCTTCAGGGAGGAAGCGGTCGCTTCAGTCCAGGCCACTGAAGAATGTTCACCCGACGCCGATGATCCAGCTTCGCGGCAGAGGGCCTGAGAACATCAAGTTGGCTGAGGAGGCCACATATAGACCCTGACCTCGGGTGGACTATGAGGGGGAGAACTGGATATTTTTAGTGCCTTCCCTCACAGTGAATTCTGCTGTGGGGGGACGTTTCATGTTGATTTCTATAGTGTACTGTTCTGTGTCTTTTTTCTTTTTTCTCTTTTTTGTTTTGTATGGATTTATTGACATTTGATCTGTTCAATTAATTTAATCAATCTCTGTAAAGCACTTTGGTTCAAATACTGGTTTTGTTGAAAAGTGCTATATAAATAAAGATTATTATTATTATTTATAATCCCATACAAAATTTGTAATGTCTGAGTCTAGTTTTTTGAAAAACGTTTTTGGAAGATATATAGGTATTGATTGAAATAAATATAGGATTTGTGGTAAAAAGATAATTTTTATAGCATTTATTCGACCTATTAAAGACATCGGGAGCGTTTTCCAGAATTTGATTAGATTATTTAGTTTCTTAAGTAAGGGACTATAATTGGCATTAAACATAGCGTGATAGTTTCTAGTAATTTCAATTCCTAAATATTTGAATTTTTCTGTGGCTATTTTAAAGGGGAATTTCAAGAGATGTGTTGAGTCTTTCAGTTTTATCGACATAATTTCACTTTTGTTCCAGTTTATTCTGTATCCTGAGAAAGATCCAAAGACCTCAATTAGATTTAATATGTTTGGTATACTGATTTGAGGTTTCGTGATATACAGTAGTACATCGTCTGCGTATAAAGATATTTTGTTATTTGAATATTTTGTATTATAACCGTAAATATCTGGGTGTGTTCTGATTTTTTTCAGCTAAAGGTTCAATTACCAGAGGCTTGGTAATTACCTGGGGGCGCTAGTGTACAGCGGGTGGAGTAAGACGTGTTTTCAAGAACTCCCCTCCGTTCAATTTAAATTGTTTAAAATTACCGTCTTTCAGTCAAGGTCGCTCTCAGAACTTTTCAGTCTGTTTATTCAACTCGGCGTGGTGCAGACCTGCATAAAAAAAAACCCCTGCAAATGCCAGACACACGCAAGGGAAGAGCTAAACAAAAACCGCTAGCAACCTTGGATAACAAAGGCGAAGATAGTGATTCTAATGGAGAAGCAACAGGTGCAATGCTGAGAGAGATGTCAGATGCGATTTTAAAGGCCATCAACGACCACTTTGATCAATTTGAAATCAAGTTTACATCTCTTCAGTCCTCACAAAATGCCTTGACGGTCCGAATGGATTCCATGGATGAGATAGCTGGAGAGCATGACACCCGCCTGACGCTAATGGAGAAAAACACAAGCAAAATACAAAGGGAAAACACCCTCCTGCAAGCAAAAATCAACGACCTAGAGGGCCGCTCACGTCGAAATAACATTAAAATCGTGGGTATTCCAGAAGGAGAAGAGAAAGGGAAACCAACAGAGTTTATCAGCGCCCTCATCCCAAAACTGCTGGGTGAGGCACACTTCCAAAAACCACTTCTCATTGATCGTGCACACCGCACCCAACAGCCGAAGCCCACGGAGGGAGCCAGGCCTCGCACACTCATCGCCAGGGTCCATTTCTTTCACGAGAAAGATATGATAATAAGACTTGGTAGACAACAGACTCTGGTGTACAATGGACGGCGAGTCTTTATCTTCCCGGATTACACAGCTGAGGTAATGAAGCAGCGACATGGGTTCTGCGAGGTCATGCAGACCCTGCGGGAGATGGAGGTGAAATACAGCCTGCGCTTCCCAGCCAAACTCCAGCTTCAACACAACGGACAACTGAAGGTTTTCACTTCACCTGGAGAAGCAAAGAAATTTGTGGAAGGGCACCTGAGAAGCAACGCTGGAAATGAACAGACAGGATGACCCTGTTGGACAGAGGAAATATTCGCTGAGAGCATTAAAGAACAGTTTGCTTCAACACACCTAAAGACGGTATAATTTGACATTTTCAACATTATTTGAATGAGCGGAGGAGGCCCTTGGCTTGCCTTAGCTGGTTTATTTGTTCATAGACTGGTTAGGTAGTGGGCCTGGGGGGCAATTTTACTTGCCATACGCCCGGCGGCCCTCGCTAAACAATGAGGGGGAAGGTAACGCTTTGTTTGGGGAAGTGTTTTTGGGGAGGGGGTCAGGGTTCGTTAATGTTCAATGTTTTCCAGAGCTGCCAGACCTTTTATTTTTTATATTGTTTCATTTCACCATGGTGTGACTTTTTGTTTTTCTTAGCTGAATATGTCAGGACTTAACAATGTAAAGCAGGACGATATGAGTAAGATAACGTTGGTCTCATGGAATGTACGTGGCCTTGGGCATCCAATTAAGCGGGGTAAAGTGTTTGCGCATTTGAAATCTTTATCTTCAGACATAATATTTCTCCAAGAGACCCATATCAAAGCTACAGAGCAGAGGCGATTAAGAGCTAATTGGATCTCTCAAGTTTATCAGTCACCTTTTACATCCAAGGCTAGAGGTGTAGCTATTCTTTTTCGTAAGAATATCCCATTTCAACTTGTTTCAATGGTTACAGACCCAAATGGCAGATATATTATGATTACTGGAAATATTAATTCACTCCCTATCACACTACTGAATATATACGGTCCAAACATTGATGATCCAAATTATTTCCGCAAAATGTTTGATTTAATTCCAGACCTCAACACCACCAATTTGATAATGGGCGGAGATTTCAATTGTTACCTTGACCCATATCTTGACAGGCTCTCCACCCGCAACCCACCTGCAATTGCATCTGTTCAAACATTAAACAACCTGATTAAGTCTAGAAACATTGTTGATATCTGGAGGATACAACATCCAACGGACAAAGACTACTCATTTTTTTCTCATGTCCACAAATCATACACAAGAATTGATTATTTCCTGGTGGATGCAAAATTAATATCTAGCATTGAACATACCAAATATCATAATATATTGATATCAGACCACAGTCCAGTATCTCTAGACCTGAAGCTTGCTCTGCCTAAACAAAGCTATTGTTGGCGCTTTGACCCGTATTTGCTCACAGACCAAGTGTTTATTGACTTTTTGACAGCAAGGCTTACAGAGTTCCTTGAGACCAACGATACAGGGGATGTATCAGATTCTATACTCTGGGAGACCCTTAAGGTAGTAATGAGAGGTCATATAATATCATTTGAAGTCTCCAAAAAAAGGGAACAGCGTCATCAATTGGTAGAAATTGAAAATGCACTTCTAAATCTTGAACAGACTTACAGGAACTCTCTCTTACAAGAGGATTACAACAAAATCTTGAATTTAAAATATGAATATAATCGTATTCTTAGTGAAAATGTTGGCAAGCTTCTACTCAAGCTCAGACAGAGACACTTTGAGTTGGGCGATAAACCAGAGAGGCTACTGGCCAGACAATTAAAAGGGGAACAGGCAAGTCGTGCGATCCATAAAATCAAATCCAAAACGGGTGATTTGCTTACCAATCCCAAAGAAATAAACAACCGCTTCAAAGTATTTTATTCAGAATTATATACTGCTAAAACGCGGGCCACTAATGTAGATTTTGCAGGATTCTTTGACTCCCTCAGTTTGCCAAAACTAGATGAATCAGCCAGGCTAGAACTGGATTCAAATTTCTTAGAAAGCGAGCTAGTTGAGGCTATTAAATCTTTTCCCTCCGGTAAAGCGGCTGGACCGGATGGATTTGGTTGCGAATTCTATAAGGCATTTCATAAGTCGCTTGTCCCACTCCTAATTAGGATGATCAATGATTCGATTAAGAATAACAGGTTTCCAAAGTCCCTGTACGAGGCAAATATATGTATCCTGTTAAAAAAAGACAAGGATAAAACGGAACCTGGTAGCTACAGGCCTATTGCTCTCCTCAACTTTGATCAAAAGGCTATCACAAAAATACTAGCTAATAGACTGGGGAAGCATGTTTCATCAATTATACACCCTGATCAAACAGGGTTTATTCCAGGTAGATTTTCGTTTTGTAATGTGCGTCGACTCCTGAATAATTTATATAGCTCCACCAAGAGGCGGGATTCTAGAGCGGCCATCTTATCCTTAGACGCCGAAAAAGCGTTCGATCAGATAGAGTGGCCCTATATGTTTGAGGCACTTAAAAGATTTGGGTTTGGGGATTCCTTTATTGCGTGGGTCAAAATGGTGTATCTTTGTCCGACATCATCCATCCTCACTAATAATGATAAATCTGGACCTTTTGACTTACAACGTGGGGTCAGACAGGGAGATCCTCTGTCCCCCTTACTCTTTGATATTGCTCTGGAGCCCCTCGCAATAGGTATCAGGAGTCACCCAAACATCAGGGGTATAAAGGTGGGGAATGTGGAAAGTCGTGTGGGGCTTTACGCCGATGACACATTACTATATCTCTCCGATCCAGAAGCCTCTGTTCTTCCCTTGTTAGATTTTATTAAATCATTTGGCAAGCTTTCTGGATACACAGTCAACTGGAGTAAGAGTGAGTTCATGCCTTTATCAGACAATATAGATTCAGATTTTCTTGAGGCTCTACCATTTAAGATAGTATATGACCATTTTACATATCTAGGACTCAAAATACCCCTAAACCCCAAACTTATATTCAAACTCAACTACGCTGATATGATTACAAAGTTAAAACTGAACATAGAGAAATGGAGGATTTTACCCTTGTCTATAGTGGGGCGTATTAACGCTATCAAGATGGTGTCTCTTCCTAGATTCATATATTTATTCCAAAATCTTCCAATTTTTCTTACTTCATCATTTTTTTAAAAATTGGACTCCATTATCCTTCCATTCATTTGGGGCTATAAAGCCCACCGTATATCAAAGGCACATCTTCAAAAGCCAAAAAATGAGGGAGGCATGGGCCTTCCTATATTTAGGCACTACTATTGGGCAGCCAATGCTAGAGCTCTGATTTACTGGCAATGGGGATTCCCAGATGAACCTTTGGATAATAATAATAATACCCCTTCGTGGCTAAACATTGAAAACACAGCAGTGAAAAATTCCTCCCTCTGTACTTTGCTTTTTTCCAAAACAGAATCCCCACATAAGTTGGTTGGTGAGAACTTCATTTTAAGAAATTCTATTCGAATTTTAAATCAGATAAGAAGTTTCAGTACATTGTCAAATGTCTCTATTTACACCCCCATATGTCACAACCACTCCTTTTTGCCATCACAGACGGATGGGGTGTTTGCTGTCTGGAGGGACAAGGGCCTTGCGACCCTCAGAGATCTATATATTGACAAAAAGTTTGCTTCGTTTAATCAGCTGAAATCAAAATTTAACCTTTCCAACTCTCATTTTTTTCACTATCTCCAAATTAGGCACTACGTTAAAGATCAAATTGCAAATTTTCAAACCATGCCTGACAGTTGCCCACTCTATGAGCTCCTGCAGCTTCCTCCAGACTCCAAACATCTAATATCTCGCTTTGTGAGTCTATTCACCACCTCTGTATCCACTACCCATCTGAAAGAAGCCTGGTCTACTGAGCTGAATTTCGAGGTGTCTGATGACACTTGGAATGAAGGTCTGACCAGAATCCAAACTTGTTCGATCAATGTCAGGTATAAACTGATTCAGTTTAAAGTCATCCACAGACTCCATTACGCAAAGACCAAATTACATCGAATCTACCCTGCTATTTCTCCATTATGTGACAGATGCAAAAGTGCAGATGGTTCTTTAACACATATTTTCTGGCTCTGTCCTCATATACAAAGATACTGGTCTAAAATATTTAAGTGGTTTTCTGGGGTCTATGGAAAAGATATTCTCCCTGATCCAGAACTGGCACTTTTTGGATGCTCAGAGACTGCTTTGTACTTCACGTCTGAAGAACAACAAGCACTGATGCTTGGTATGGTGGCAGCCAAGAAAATGATCCTAACAGACTGGAAATCATCTACACCCCCTTGCTTCGAAAAAATGGCTCAATGAAATGATAATAATCATACAGATGGAAAGGATACGCTTCTACAACTCCAAGGTACCAAACAACTTTTTAAGTGTTTGGGGACCATTTATCAACCATCTCAAAGTCCAATAATTTCATAATTTCATATTATCTGCAGTGATGTAGTCCTGTGACCTTTACTTCTGCTTTTGCAATGCATGACTGTGTAGCACCATGTGGATTGTACCAATACTGTTATGTCTGGCGGTTTTGTTTTATTATTTATTTATTTATTTATTTATTTTTCCTTCCATTTTTTTCCTGTTGTCTTTTTCAGTTTTTTTTTGTTTGTTTTGTTCTGTATTGTTAAAAAATTGTATAAAATAATATAAATATTAAAACAAAATAACCGTAAATATCTGGGTGTGTTCTGATTTTTTCAGCTAAAGGTTCAATTACCAGAGCAAATAACAGCGGTGATAATGAACATCCTTGTCTATTGCCCCTTGATAATTGGAATTTTGTAGATCGTATATTATTAGTTAATATTCTAGCCGTGGGTTTGTTATATAATAATTTTATCCATGAGATGAAGTTCTCTCCCATTTGAAATTTTTGCAATACTTTAATCATATAATCCCATTGTACTTGACCAAATGCTTTTTCTGCATCCAATGAAATGATAGATAACTCTTGTTCTTGAGGTTTGTGAGAGTGCATTATGTTAAGCAGACGTCTCAGGTTATTAAATAACTGATATAACTCTTAGATATAAATCCCATTTGATCTTCATTTATTAATTTACTAACATATTGACAGTCTTCTAGCTAGTGTTTTCGCTAGTATTTTTTGATCCGTATTTAACAAAGCTGGTTCTTCTATATCTTTATCTTTTTTAAGTATTAATGTTATCGTTGATTCTGCTAGTGTTTCAGGTAAGATTTGTTCTTTAAAAGCGTATGTATACATTTTCTGTAGACGCGGTGTAACTATGTCGTAAAAACATTTATAAAATTCTTTACTGAATCCGTCTGGTCCTGGTGTTTTTCCATTCTTAAGTGTGTTTATTGTGTCTTCTATTTCCTTAGATGTAATTTGTGCTCCAAGTTCCTCTTGTTCCTTCAGTTCTAGTTTTGGAAGGTTACAATTGTCCAGAAATTCTGAAACTTTATTATTGTCTATTAGCGTTTTCGATGTGTATAAATTCTTATAAAATTGAGCAAATCTTTTATTGATATCATTAGGCAGTGTTAATCATTCCCCTCTATCTGATTTAATCTTTAAAATTGCATGATCTTTTTCCCGTTTTTTCAGTTGGCGTGGTAAATGTTTATGGGGTTTATCCCCAAATTCAAAATGTTCTTGTTTTGTAATTTGGAATAGTCTTATAACTTTCTCTGACAATAATTCATGTAGCTTAAATTTCAGTATTAAAATTTTATTATGTTTATCCATAGTTGGATCTTTAGCATTATCTATATCTAGTTGTCTGATTTGTTCTTCTAATTGTCTTTGTTCATTCTTATTCTTTTTGTTTTGAAAAGCTTGATAGGAGATAATGACTCCTCTAATAAATGCTTTGAAGGATTCCCATAGTAAAGTGGGCGATATATCTGGTGTATCGTTTGTCTCAAAAAATAGGTCCATCTTTTTTTTTAGATATATACTCCCTTGTGGGTCTTTCAGAATTTGCGAGTTAAACCTCCAGAACGATATGTTCGTAGACATTCCTCCTAATTTTAAAACAAAAGCTAGCGGGGAGTGATCTGAAATCGTATTGGTGTGATATTTAGGGTTCATAGTATAAGGAATTAGTTTTGTATCCACTAGGAAGTAGTCTATACGTGAATATGTTTTGTGTACCTTTGAATAAAAAGAGTATTCCCTTCCAGTCGGATTCGCGATCCTCCAGACGTCTGCTATATTTGTATTTTTTATATATGTATTTAAGAGTTCACTAGTTTTAGATTTCATATTACCTCTTTGTTTTTGCATCGATTTATCTAAGTACGGATCTAAAACACAGTTGAAGTCTCCTCCAATTATAATATTTTGGTAGTTGAATTCTGCGATTGTATTCAGGATTTTATTAAAAAATTGAGGATTATCAAAATTGGGCGCATATATATTTACCAAAGTGATTGGCGTAGCATGGATCTCTCCTGTAACTATAAGATATCTCCCTTCCTTATCTGATATAATGTTCTTTGATTTGAATGGTATTCCTTTGCGAATAATAATTGCGGTGCCTCTGGATTTCGAAGTATATGAGGAGTGAAATGTTTGGCCTATCCAATTCGCCCTCAATCTCATCTGATCTTGATGTTTAAGATGCGTTTCTTATAGAAAAGTAATGTCCGTGTTATATGATTTCAACTGAGCTAGTATTTTGCCCTTTTTAATTGGTTCATTAATACCCCTTATATTCCAGCTACATAGTGTGATTCCTCCCATTTTCTTTTGTTTATCATCTTGCGTTTTCTCTGAGTTTAATAACTTTATTTATAACGGTGCATCCATACCTCAGGACTCTGGATATTTGGGGGGCGTTTATATTACTAACTTCCTTGGTAGATCCCTTTTGTGATTGTCCTTGAAAAAAACCCACATAGTTGTGACATATTGTGATAAAAAAAAAAATTGAACAAGTAAAATGACAGTGTGTGGAGTATTCGACACTAGTGAGTGTCCCACCCGTCTGTTGGATTCGACATCTATTCGACTTCCGAAGTTGATGTTGTACAATTAGCTCCGCACCCTTTATTACTCTAAACCTAGGATATATTGCCCCTCTCCCTCCCTCTCCCGAGAGGTGGTGTCGCTGTCTCGAGGAGTCGCTGTCTCGAGGAGTCGCTGTCTCGAGGAGTCGCTGTCTCGGAGTCGCTGTCTCGAGGTGTCGCTGTCTCGAGGTGTCTGATTCGTCGAACGGACTAAAGGAAGCAGCTGATTGGCTTGTATCCCGGGTAAGGCTTTGTATTGTATCCAGGGTAAGGGGGGAGAATGAGGGCCAGGGCAGTTTACTGTTCTGGATGTCAGATGTGGGAGGTCATGGAGTCTGAGTGCCCTCCAGACGTCCACATCTGCGCCAGGTGCGTCGAGATGGGGCTCCTAAGAGACCGTGTTAGGAACCTGGAACAGCAACTCGATGACCTCTGTCTGCTCAGGGAGAGCGAGGAGGTCATAGATAGAAGTTACAGGGAGGTGGTCACTCCAAGACCACGGGAGACAGAAAACTGGGTCACAGTTAGGAAGGGCAACGAACAGAGGCAGGGACTGGTGAGTACCCCGGTGGCTGTACACCTTGAAAATAAGTACTCATGTTTGAGTAAGGGTGGGGGAGACAGCCTACCTGGGGGCAGCGACAGCGGCCGGGCCTCTGGCATAAATACCGGTCCTGTTGCTCAGAAGGGTAAGGAAAAGAAGAGGAGGGCAATTGTAATAGGGGACTATAGCCAGGGGGTCGGATAGGCGATTCTGTGGACGCGGACAGGAGTCCCGGATGGTAGTTTGCCTCCCTGGTGCCAGGGTCAGGGATGTGTCTGAACGGGTCCAAGAAATTCTGAAATGGGAGGGAGAGGAGCCTGCGGTTGTGGTGCATATAGGTACCAACAACATAGGTAAGAGAAGAGGTCCTGGAAGAAGAATTTAGGGAATTAGGTAGAGAGTTAAGGAGAAGGACTGCAAAGGTAACAATCTCAGGATTACTGCCTGTGCCACGCGACAGTGAGAGTAGTGGAGCGAGGTGGAGGATAAATGCGTGGATGAGGGACTGGTGCAGTGGGTATGGATTCAAGTTTCTGGATCATTGCGACCTCTTTTGGGGAAGGTGCGACCTGTACAGAAAGGACGGGTTGCACTTGAACTCGAGGGGGACCAATATCCTGGCGGGGAGATTTGCAAAGGCTATTGGGGAGACTTTAAACTAGTATGGTTGGGGGGGAGGGACTCAAATTGGGAAAGCTAGCAGTCAGTGTGTGAAGCAGGGGGCAGAGAATGGTAGCACTCTGATCCAAAATGTAGGGGGGAGAGAAGAAAAAGACAATAAACAGAGAATAAGAGAGGGTGGGTTTCTTAAATGTGCATATTTTAATGCTAGGAGCATTGTAAGAAAGGTGGGTGAACTTAGAGCCTGGATTGACACCTGGAAGTATGATGTTGTGGCGTTTAGTGAAACATGGTTGCAGGAGGGCTGTGATTGGAAACTAAATATTCCAGGATTTCGTTGCTTCAGGTGTGATAGAATTGGAGGGGCGAGAGGTGGAGGTGTTGCATTGCTTATCAGGGAAGATATATACAGCAGTGCTTTGGCAGGATAGATTAGAGGGCTCGTCTAGGGCGGCTATTTGGGTGGAACTGAGAAATGGGAAAGGGGTAGCAACACTTATAGGGGTGTATTATAGACCGCCAAATGGGGAGCAAGAATTAGAAGAGCAAATATGTAAGGAGATTGCAGATATTAGTAGTAAGCACAAGGTAGTGATTGTGGGAGATTTCAATTTTCCACACATAGACTGGGAAACATTCTGTAAATGGGCTGGATGGGTTGGAGTTTGTAAAATGTGTGCAGGATAGTTTTTTGCAGCAATACATAGAAGTACCGACTAGAGAAGGGGCGGTGCTGGACCTCATGTTAGGAAATAAGACGGGTCAGGTGGCAAAGGTATGCGTTGGGGAACAGTTCGGGACCAGTGATCACAATACCATTAGTTTCAATATAATTATGGAGAGGGGCAGAACTGGACCTAGGGTTGAGATTTTTGATTGGAGAAAGGCTAACTTTGAGGAGATGCAAAAGGATTTAAAAGGAGTAAATTGGGACATTTTGTTTTATGGGAAAGATGTGGAAGAGAAATGGAGTACATTTAAAGGTGAAATTTTAAGTACAGAATCTTTATGTCCCCGTTTGGTTGAAAGGAAATAGTAAAAATAGGAAAGAGCCCTGGTTTTCAAGGGAAATTGGACAGTTGGTTCGGAAAAAAAAAGGGAGATCTACAATAATTATAGGCAGCATGGAGTAAATGAGGTGCTTGAGGAGTATAAAGAATGTAAAAAGAATCTTAAGAAATAAATTAGAAAAGCTAAAAGAAGATATGAGGTTGCTTTGGCAAGTAAGGTGGAAGTAAGTCCAAAGGGTTTCTACAGCTATATTAATAGCAAAAGGATAACGAGGTATAAAATTGGTCCATTAGAAAGTCAGAGTGGACAGCTATCTGCAGAGCCAAAAGAGATGGGGGAGATATTGAACAATTTATTTTCTTCGGTATTCACCAAGGAGAAGGATATTGAATTATGTGAGGTAAGGGAAACAAGTAGAGTAGCTATGGAAACTATGAGATTCAAAGAAGAGGAAGTACTGACACTTTTGAGAAATATAAAAGTGGATAAGTCTCCAGGTCCGGACAGGATATTCCCTAGGACATTGCGGGAAGTTAGTGTAGAAATAGCAGGGGCTATGACAGAACTATTTCAAATGTCATTAGAAATGGGAATAGTGCCCGACGATTGGCGTACTGCGCATGTTGGTCCATTGTTTAAAAAGGGTTCTAAGAGTAAACCTAGCAATTAAAGACCTGTTAGTTTGACGTCAGTGGTGGGAAAATTAATGGAAAGGATACTTAGAAAGCATCTGGATAAACAGGGTCTGATTAGGAACAGTCAACATGGATTTGTGCCTGGAAGGTCATGTTTGACCAATCTTCTTGAATTTTTTGAAGAGGTTACTTGGGAAATTGATGAGGGTAAAGCAGTGGATGTTGTATATATGGACTTCAGTAAGGCCTTTGACAAGGTTCCTCATGGAAGGTTGGTTAAGAAGGTTCAATGGTTGGGTATTAATGGTGGAGTAGCAAGATGGATTCAACAGTGGCTGAATGGGAGATGCCAGAGATTAATGGTGGATGGTTGATTGTCAGGTTGTAGGCCAGTGACTAGTGTGGTGCTACAGGGATCTGTGTTGGGTCCACTGCTGTTTGTCATGTACATCAATGATCTGGATGATGGTGTGGTAAATTGGATTAGTAAGTATGCAGATGATACTAAGATAGGAGGGGTTGTGGATAATGAAGTAGATTTTCAAAGTCTACAGAGAGATTTATGCCAGTTGGAAGAGTGGACTGGAAGATGGCAGATGGAGTTTAATGCTGATAAGTGTGAGGTGCTACATCTTGGCAGGACAAATCTAAATAGGACGTACATGGTAAATGGTAGGGAATTGAAGAATGCAGGTGAACAGAGGGATCTGGGAATAACTGTGCACAGTTCCCTGAAAGTGGAATCTCATGTAGATAGGGTGGTAAAGAAAGCTTTTGGTGTGCTGGCCTTTATAAATCAGAGCATTGAGTATCAAGTTGGGATGTAATGTTAAAATTGTACAAGGCATTGGTGAGGCCAATGTTGGAGTTTGGTGTACAATTTTGGTCGCCTAATTATAGGAAGGATGTCAACAAAATAGAGAGAGTACAGAAGAGATTTACTAGAATGTTGCCTGGGTTTCAGCAACTAAGTTACAGAGAAAGGTTGAACAAGATAGGGCTTTATTCTTTGGAGCGCAGAAGGTTAAGGGGGGACTTGATAGAGGTCTTTAAAATGATGAGAGGTATAGACAGAGTTGACGTGGATAAGCTTTTCCCACTGAGAGGAGGGAAGATTCAAACAAGGGGACATGACGAGAATTAAGGGACAGAAGTTTAGGGGTAAAATGAGGGGGAACTTCTTTACTCAGAGAGTGGTGTAATTGTTATATAGTTATATGGTTATAGAGAGGTATCCCTATCTCGAGGGGTCCCTATAGAGAGGTCTCCCTGTCTCGAGGTATCTCTATCTCGAGGTATCACTATAGAGAGTTATCTCTATCTTGAGGTATCTCTAGAAACATGCTCGGGCTGCTTGGAGCATACAAGCATGATCTGGCACCAGATCCAAGCAGCTAAGAAGGAGAAGAGAGACCTACATGTGATCTTCCTCGATCTGGCCAATGCATTTGGTTCAGTTCTCCATGAACTCCTTTGGGAATCTTTTGCCTTTTTCCATGTACCAGAGCTCATCACCACACTGGTCAAGAGCTATTTCCAAGACCTGCAGCTGTGCTTCACAACAGCTGACTTCAGTACAACATGGCAGCGCTTGGAAGTAGGCATCATGGCAGGCTGCACAGTCTCACCCTTGGCCTTTACAATGGCCATGGAAGTCATCATCAGGGCCTCAAAATGGGTGGTGGGCGGTGAACGAACAAGGGCTGGGCTCCGTCTGCCACCCATCAGGGCATACATGGACGACATGACAACACTAACCACTACTGCAGCATGCACCAAGCGGCTACTTGGAAAGCTGCAGGAGAACATCAAGTGGGCCTGAATGAAAATCAAACCAAGTAAATCTCGAAGCATTTCCATAGTCAAGGGAGTGCTTAGAGACACAAGGTTCTGTATCGGTGACGACCCAATACCAACAGTGTCTGAACAGCCAGTTAAAAGCCTGGGCAGATGGTACAACGCAAGTCTCAAGGACAAAGAGCAGGTGCAACAACTAAGGCAAGAAATTGTCAACGGACTGGAGAACATCAATCAGACCCTACTGCCTGGGAAACTGAAGCTCTGGTGCCTACAGTTTGGACTCCTTCCTCGGACGATGTGGCCACTGACCGTTTATGAAGCCCCAATAACAACTGTGGAGAAGATGGAGCGAACCATAACTTGTTACGCGAAGAAATGGCTCGGGGTCCCACGATGTCTAACTAACATCGGCCTATATGGCAAAGGGGTCCTGGAACTACCTCTCACTAGTCTAACAGAGGAATACAAGTGTTCTAAAGTAAGACTTCAGATGACACTGAGGGACTCTAGAGACAAGACCATCAGTGCTGTTGCGCCACCCCTAGTAACTGGCCGGAAGTGGACACCATCTGATGCAGTACAGCAAGCTTCATCAGCCCTGAGACACAAAGACATCGTGGGGCAAGTCCAGCAGGGAAGAGGAGGCTTTGTAAACCAACTTGGCGAAAGGCCACAACATCAGAGCGGAGGACATTGGTGGTCGAGGAGGTGCGGCGACAGGAGGAGGCCGCAAGAAATGCAAAGGCGGTCTCTCTTGCCAAACGGGCAATGGATGCAGTGGGAAGGTGTGGAGCGGAGGAAGATCAGCTGGAAAGAACTATGGGAAATGGAAGCAAGCAAGATCAGCTTCATCATCAGAGCGACTATCTCGAGGTGTCTCTATCTCGAGGTGTCTCTATCTCGAGGTGTCTCTATCTCGAGGTGTCTCTATCTCGAGGTGTCTCTATCTCGAGGTGTCTCTATCTCGAGAGGTGTCTCTATCTCGAGAGGTGTCTCTATCTCGAGAGGTGTCTCTATCTCGAGAGGTGTCTCTATCTCGAGGTACATCTATAGAGAGGTATCTCTATCTCGAGGAATCTATAGAGGTGTCTCTGTCTCGAGGTGTCTCTGTCTCGAGGTGTCTCTGTCTCGAGGTGTCTCTGTCTCGAGGTGTCTCTGTCTCGAGGTATCTCTATAGAGAGGTATCTCAATCTCGAGGTATCTCAATCTATATCTCGAGGTATCTCTATCTCGAGGAATCTATAGAGGTGTCTCGGTCTCGAGGTGTCTCTGTCTCGAGGTGTCTCTGTCTCGAGGTGTCTCTGTCTCGAGGTGTCTCTGTCTCGAGGTGTCTCTGTCTCGAGGTGTCTCTGTCTCGAGGTGTCTCTGTCTCGAGGTGTCTCTGTCTCGAGGTGTCTCTGTCTCGAGGAATCTCTATAGAGAGATATCTCAATCTTGAGGTATCTCAATCTATATCTCGAGGTATCTCCATCTCGAGGTATCTCTATAGAAAGGTACCTCTATCTCGAGGTGTCTCTATCTCGAGGTATCTCTATCTGGAGGTGTCTCTATCTGGAGGTGTCTCTATCTGGAGGTATCTCTATCTGGAGGTATCTCTATAGAGAGGTCTCGCTATCTCGAGGTATATCTATAGAGAGGTATCTCTATCTCGAGGTATCTATAGAGGTATCTCTATCTCGAGGTGTCTCTATCTCGAGGTGTCTCTATCTCGAGGTGTCTCTATCTCGAGGTGTCTCTATCTCGAGGTATCTCTATCTCGAGGTATCTCTATCTCGAGGTATCTCTATAGAGAGGTCTCGCTATCTCGAGGTATATCTATAGAGAGGTATCTCTATCTCGAGGTATCTCTATCTCGAGGTATCTCTATCTCGAGGTATCTCTATCTCGAGGTATCTCTATCTCGAGGTATCTCTATAGAGAGGAATCTCTATCCCGAGGTGTCTCTATCCCGAGGTGTCTCTATCCCGAGGTGTCTCTATCCCGAGGTGTCTCTATCCCGAGGTGTCTCTATCCCGAGGTGTCTCTATCCGGAGGTGTCTCTATCTGGAGGTGTCTCTATCTGGAGGTGTCTCTATCTGGAGGTGTCTCTATCTGGAGGTGTCTCTATCTCTAGGTATCTCTATCTCTAGGTATCTCTATCTCGAGGTATCTCTATAGAGAGGTCTCTCTATCTCGAGGTATATCTATAGAGAGGTATCTCTATCTCGAGGTATCTATAGAGGTATCTCTATCTCGAGGTTCTCTATAGAGAGGTCTCTCTATCTCGAGGTGTCTCTATAGAGAGGTCTCTCTATCTCGAGGTATCTCTATAGAGAGGTATCTCTATCTCGAGGTATCTCTATCTCGAGGTATCTCTATAGAGAGGTACCTCTATCTCGAGGTATCTCTATAGAGAGGTGTCTCTATCTGGAGGTGTCTCTATCTGGAGGTGTCTTAATCTCGAGGTATCTCTACCTTGAGGTATGTCTATCTCGAGGTATCTCTCTAGAGAGGTATCTCTATAGAGAGGTATCTCTATCTCGAGGTATATCTATAGAGAGGTATCTCTATCTCGAGGTATCTCTATCTCGAGGTATCTCTATCTCGAGGTATCTCTATCTCGAGGTATCTCTATCTCGAGGTATCTCTATAGAGAGGTATCTCTATAGAGAGGTATCTCTATAGAGAGGTATCTCTATCTCGAGGTATCTATAGAGGTATCTCTATCTCGAGGTATCTCTATCTCGAGGTATCTCTATCTCGAGGTATCTCTATCTCGAGGTATCTCTATAGAGAGGTATCTCTATCTCGAGGTATCTCTATCTCGAGGTATCTCTATCTCGAGGTGTCTCTATCTCGAGGTGTCTCTATCTCGAGGTGTCTCTATCTCGAGGTGTCTCTATCTCGAGGTGTCTCTATCTCGAGGTGTCTCTATCTCGAGGTGTCTCTATCTGGAGGTGTCTCTATCTGGAGGTATCTCTATCTCTAGGTATCTCTATCTCGAGGTATCTCTATCTCGAGGTATCTCTATCTCGAGGTATATCTATAGAGAGGTATCTCTATCTCGAGGTATCTCTATCTCTATCTCGAGGTATCTCTATAGAGAGGTATCTCTATCTCGAGGTATCTCTATAGAGAGGTATCTCTATCTCGAGGTATCTCTATCTCGAGGTATCTCTATAGAGTGGTACCTCTATCTCGAGGTACCTCTATCTCGAGGTATCTCTATAGAGAGGTGTCTCTATCTGGAGGTGTCTCTATCTGGAGGTGTCTTAATCTCGAGGTATCTCTACCTTGAGGTATGTCTATCTCGAGGTATGTCTATCTCGAGGTATGTCTATCTCGAGGTATCTCTATAGAGAGGTATCTCTATAGAGAGGTATCTCTATCTCGAGGTATATCTATAGAGAGGTATCTCTATCTCGAGGTATCTCTATAGAGTGGTATCTGTATCTCGAGGTATCTCTATCTGGAGGTATCTCTATCTGGAGGTATCTCTATCTGGAGGTGTCTCTATCTGGAGGTGTCTCTATCTGGAGGTGTCTCGAGGTGTCTCTATCACGAGGAATCTCTATCACGAGGTATCTCTATGTCGAGGTATCTCTATAGAGAGGTATCTCTATCTCTAGGTATCTATAGAGAGGTATCTCTATCTCGAGGTATCTCTATCTCAAGGTATCTCTATAGAGAGGAATCTCTATCCCGAGGTATCTCTATCTCGAGGTATCTTTATCTCGAGGTATCTCTATAGAGTGGTACCTCTATCTGGAGGTGTCTCTATCTCGAGTTGTCTCTATCTCGAGGTGTCTCTAGATCGAGGTGTCTCTATCTCGAGGTATCTGTATAGAGAGGTATCTTTATATCGAGGAATCTCTGTCTCGAGGAATCTCTGTCTCGAGGAATCTCTGTCTCGAGGTATCTCTGTCTCGAGGTATCTCTATAGAGAGGTATCTCTATCTCGAGGTATCTCAATCTATGTCTCGAGGTATCTCTATCTCGAGGTATCTCTATATCTCGAGGTATCTCTATAGAGAGGTGCTTCTATCTCGAGGTGCCTCTATCTCGAGGTGCCTCTATCTCGAGGTGTCTCGATCTCGAGGTATCTCTATCTCGAGGAATCTATAGAGGTATCTCTATCTCGAGGTATCTCTATTGACAGGTATCTCTAGTGACAGGTATCTCTATCTCGAGGTGTCTCTATCTCGAGGTATCTGTATAGAGAGGTATCTTTATCTCGAGGAATCTCTGTCTCGAGGAATCTCTGTCTCGAGGAATCTCTGTCTCGAGGAATCTCTGTCTCGAGGAATCTCTGTCTCGAGGAATCTCTGTCTCGATGTATCTCTATAGAGAGATATCTCAATCTTGAGGTATCTCAATCTATATCTCGAGGTATCTCTATCTCGAGGTATCTCCATCTCGAGGTATCTCCATCTCGAGGTATCTCTATCTCGAGGTATCTCTATCTCGATCTCGAGGTATCTCTATCTCGAGGTATCTCTATCTCGAGGTATCTCTATAGAGAAGTATCTATCTCGAGGTATCTCTATCTCGAGGTATCTCTATCTCGAGGTATCTCTATCTCGAGGTATCTCGAGGTATCTCTATAGAGAGGTATCTCTATCTCGAGGTATCTCTATAGAGAGGTATCGTTATAGAGAGATATATCTATCTCGAGGTATCTCTATCTCGAGGTACCTCTATCTCGAGGTACCTCTATCTCGAGGTACGTCTATCTCGAGGTACGTCTATCTCGAGGTACGTCTATCTCGAGGTACGTCTATCTCGAGGTATGTCTATCTCGAGTATCTCGAGGTATCTCTATAGAGAGGTATCTCTATCTCTAGCTATCTATAGAGAGGTATATCTATCTCGAGGTATCTCTATCTCAAGGTATCTCTATAGAGAGGAATCTCTATCTCGAGGTATCTCTATCTCGAGGTATCTCTATAGAGAGGTTTCTCTATAGAGAGGTATCTCTATAGAGAGGTATCTCTATCTCGAGGTATCTCTATCTCGAGGTATCTCTCTAGAGAGGTATCTCTATCTCGAGGTATCTCTATAGAGAGGTATCTCTATAGAGAGGTATCTCTATCTCTAGGTATCTATAGAGAGGTATCTCTATCTCGAGGTATCTTTATCTCGAGGTATCTCTATAGAGTGGTACCTCTATCTGGAGGTGTCTCTATCTCGAGTTGTCTCTATCTCGAGGTGTCTCTATCTCGAGGTGTCTCTATCTCGAGGTGTCTCTATCTCGAGGTATCTCTCTATCTCGAGGTATCTGTATAGAGAGGTATCTTTATCTCAAGGAATCTCTGTCTCGAGGAATCTCTGTCTCGAGGTATCTCTATAGAGGGGTGTCTCTATCTCGAGGTGTCTCTATCTCGAGGTATCTCTATCTCGAGGTATCTCTATAGAGAGGAATCTCTGAGAGGTTTCTCTATAGAGAGGTATCTCTCGAGGTATCTCTATAGAGAGGTATCGCTATAGAGAGATAAATCTATCTCGAGGTATCTCTATCTCGAGGTATCTCTATCTCAAGGTATCTCTATATCGAGGTATCTCTATCTCGTGGTATCTCTATCTCGTGGTATCTCTATCTCGAGGTATCTCTATCTCGAGGTATCTCTATCTCGAGGTATCTCTATCTCGAGGTATCTCTATAGAGAGGTATCTCTATCTCGAGGTATCTCTATCTCGAGGTATCTCTATCTCGAGGTATCTCTATCTGGAGGTATCTCTATCTGGAGGTGTCTCTATCTGGAGGTGTCTCTATCTGGAGGTGTCTCTATCTGGAGGTGTCTTTATCTGGAGGTGTCTCTACCTCGAGGTATGTCTATCTCGAGGTATGTCTATCTCGAGGTATGTCTATCTCGAGGTATCTCTCTAGAGAGGTATCTCTATCTCGAGGTATCTCTATCTCGAGGTATCTCTATCTCGAGGTATCTCTATCTCTATCTCGAGGTATCTCTATCTATCGAGTATCTCTATCTCGAGGTATCTCTATCTCGAGGTATCTCTATCTCGAGGTATCTCTATCTCGAGGTATCTCTATCTCGAGGTATCTCTATAGAGAGGTATCTCTATCTATAGAGAGGTATCTCTATAGAGAGGTATCTCTATCTCGAGGTATCTCTATAGAGAGGTATCTCTATAGAGAGGTATCTCTATCTCGAGGTATCTCTATCTCGAGGTATCTCTATCTCGAGGTATCTCTATCTCGAGGTATCTCTATCTCGAGGTATCTCTATCTCGAGGTATCTCTATCTCGAGGTATCTCTATCTCGAGGTATCTCTCTATATCTCTATCTCGAGGTATCTCTATCTCGAGGTATCTCTATCTCGAGGTATCTCTATAGAGAGGTATCTCTATCTAGAGAGGTATCTCTATCTCGAGGTATCTCTATCTCGAGGTATCTCTATCTCGAGGTATCTCTATCGAGAATTATCTATGGAGAGGTATCTCTATCTCGAGGTATCTCTATCTCGAGGTACCTCTATCTCGAGGTACCTCTATCTCGAGGTACCTCTATCTCGAGGTACCTCTATCTCGAGGTACCTCTATCTTGAGGTGTCTCTATCTGGAGGTGTCTCTATCTCGAGGTATCTCTATCTGGAGGTATCTCTATCTGGAGGTATCTCTCTAGAGAGGTATCTCTATCTCGAGGAATCTCTATCTCGAGGTATCTCTATAGAGAGGTATCTTTATAGAGAGATATATCTATCTCGAGGTATCTCTATAGAGAGGAATCTCTATCTCGTGGTATCTCTATCTCGAGGTATATCTATATCGAGGTATCTCTACAGAGCGGTATCTCTATCTCGAGGTTTCTCTATCTCGAGGTTTCTCTATCTCGAGGTTTCTCTATCTCGAGGTTTCTCTATCTCGAGGTTTCTCTATCTCGAGGTTTCTCTATCTCGAGGTTTCTCTATCTCGAGGTTTCTCTATCTCGAGGTTTCTCTATAGAGGTATTTCTATAGAGAGGTATCGCTATCTCGGGGTATCGCTATCTCGAGGTATCGCTATCTCGAGGTATCGCTATCTCGAGGTATCGCTATCTCGAGGTATCGCTATCTCGAGGTATCGCTATCTCGAGGTATCTCTATAAAGAGGTGTCTCTATCTCGTGGTATCTCTATCGCGAGGTATCTCTTTCTTGAGGTATCTCTATAGAGAGGTATCTCTATCTAGTGGTATCTCTATCTCGTGGTATCTCTATCTCGTGGTATCTCTATTGAGAGGTATCTCTATCTCGAGGTTTCTCTATAGAGAGGTATCTCTATCTAGTGGTATCTCTATCTCGTGGTATCTCTATCGCGAGGTATCTCTTTCTTGAGGTATCTCTATAGAGAGGTATCTCTATCTAGTGGTATCTCTATCTCGTGGTATCTCTATCTCGTGGTATCTCTATCTCGAGGTATCTCTATCTGGAGGTGTCTCTATCTGGAGGTGTCTCTATCTGGAGGTGTCTCTATCTCGAGGTATCTCTATCTCGAGGTATCTCTATCTCGACGTATCTCTATAGAGTAGTACCTCTATCTCGAAGTATCTCTATAGAGAGGTACCTCTATCTCGAGGTTTCTCTATCTCGAGGTTTCTCTATCTCGAGGTATCTCTATAGAGAGGTATCTCTATAGAGAGGTATCTCTATAGAGAGGTATCTCTACCTCGAGGTATCTCTACCTCGAGGTATCTCTACCTCGAGGTATCGCTACCTCGAGGTATCGCTACCTCGAGGTATCGCTACCTCGAGGTATCGCTACCTCGAGGTATCGCTACCTCGAGGTATCTCTATCTCGAGGTATCTCTATCTCGAGGTTTCTCTATAGAGAGGTATTTCTATAGAGGTTTCTCTATCTCGAGGTATCTCTATCTCGAG